>NC_090841.1:75641741-76273527 GCF_028021215.1 Eschrichtius robustus | reverse complement strand
ATGTTCTATACAATCAGTAGACAACCCCATCCATAAGATGACTTAATATGTCAGATTGAACAAATCTTTCAATATCAAGTGGGATTAGCTTTAAAATATCTATCTTTAAGGAATTATTGCTACTGTTACCTTCAAAGTTTATAATTTTTATCATGACTAAATAAGATCCTTAGAGAACTTTGAATAGTTTGCTAAATCCTTAGCAATATTCTAAAGGTGGCTTATATGTAGTGACTTTTTAAAAGGCTATATTTGATGTTCACAATTGGCAGATAATCAAAAACTCACTTCTCACTTAAAACAAATGCATTACCAATAGAAATAGTATAAATGGTGTTTGAATTCTCAGGTCAGTCCTATAACTGAATTATAATCTTCTAAATATGTTTATATATCATTAAACATTTGTTTCTTTATTTATACATGTGGAGAAAATAAAGCTCAGAGAGGCTAAATAATTTGCCTACAAATGCAATGATTTCTGTGAAAGTGCCTTACACATAACAAAGCCCTAAAGGAAGGTATTTTTCTTAGCATCACTTTGTACATGGATTAGAACATCTCCCTAAAACCACTTATGAAACATCCTACTGATTATTCACCGGAAAATGTCCTTTTGTGGTAGACAGCATGTCATCTGCTAACTGTTCAATATAAACAGTACTTGTCTGGAGCTCTTTGTAATGAGAGAAAGAAAGAAACACTTGTCTAAAGAGCACTTGGACCCTGCCGTGCAGTAAATGAGAACCAAGGTGAGACCTTGCTGTTCTGAGAACACAGGCAAGAGTTTGAAGTGGGGTGTGTGAAGATGCTAGAGCAGGATGCATGGTCCATTCAGTGCTTACCAGCTCCTTTCCTGCCTTCACACTATTCTGCCGCGGACACTCCCCGTGGTAGCGATGCCCGTTACACACCATGGCGCTCACTGCTGCCCTTGAGCTGGGAGTGGCTGGTAGTCATTCATGCTAGAAGACTATCTTGATCTGGTGTCTGAAGACCCAGGTTCTAGCCTACAATGGGTGTGTCGATGAGAATCATTCTTCCTACTCTGAGTCTCCGTTGCATCATTGGTCAAACTAGAAATGCCTTCAGGTTGGAATTCAAGTTATCCACGTGGCCCAGAATGTCGAAGAAATGAGCCTGCATTCTTCTGAACTATGGAAAGGGGGCTGAGCTTTGTATTGATGCAAATGTAGGCTGGGGCCTGAAAGCCTTGTCCGTTTATTCTGGGAGCGAAAATAGAGTAAAAATAAAAATAGACATTTCTCAAGGGGTGAGGTCAAGGAGAGGCTGGCTTCCAAGGACTGGGTAGATGTCTGCAGAGCCAAGGAAACGTGGAGAAGGATGTTTGCCCTGAAAACTTCTTAGCACATGGCGTGCTTGGTTTTCTGCATTCAGCTTGCGGCAAAGCCTTAGGACTAAGACATGATTTGAGGGGAATTTGGGTGTTTCTGTAGGTCTCAAGAAGGCATCAAAGAATGCCCACCAGGCAGTGGCAGGAAGTAGAGGATGCCTGAGATTTGGCCAAATCACTGATAGATTCTCGTGTCTACGGAGGGGGCGCCGAAAAATGCACTGGAAGCCAACTAGCTCCACCAGCTAGAACAGTCCGGAGGCACTGAAATCTAACAAAAAGTACAGCTCAATATCTAATCCCGAATCCCCTTCCTGGACGGGGAGAGATCTTGGTAAGGCCATCCTCTACTACTCTTCAGTTTCCTAATCTAAAATAGGAGTAATACCCATTCCTTCTTACCTGTGAACATGTTGTGTAGATTAACATGATGGCGTTTGAAAGGTGCTGTTTAAATATAATATGTTACTAAAGTATTATCATTCTAGTTGCTGGTGATTATCTAAAAAGCTTTAAATCAACTGGTTATTTCCTGGATTCAATTTTCATTGTCAGTTGCTCTTTCTCCTTTCAAAGACATAACATTTCTTTGTCACATAGCACAGACGTTATAGTTTTGAGTTTTGGAGTCGGGAACACAAATTTGTATTTCACTTGAATGCATTCAGAATTGTGGTATTGGGGCTTTTTAGACGTAGGTTGCTGTAATAATTTTAAAGGAGCTATGTGAGGCCATCTTTAGGGTGAGTTTTCACCTTGTCTGAAAATTTTTCTTTGGGGGGGATGAAATGAAAAATGTAGTTCCGGTCATCATTATTCAGCTACAGATGCAATGAAATATGAAAATCCAGAGATTATCGGCATAGCAATTCTGTGTGCCTGGCATATATCTGTATAGATTCTATCCATTATTCAATTTACTGCCCAAATTTTAAAACTATATGCCATTCCCCAGAAGGCTGTCTTTTCTTTGCTCTTTCCTTTATGGATATTGGCTATTTCTCATTCAATAACCCTGACCCAGATTTTTTTTTCTTTACCATAAAAGTATATCTATTCTAGGTAGAAAGCTTTATAGTCTGGGCCACGTAGGATTCTTTTTCATTTGAAGTGAATGTTGCTTTTTCTAAACCGCTTTTGCCTTTTGACCCCTTTATAATCAATACCGGAATGTTTTCACTTTAACTTATTGGGTGGTTGAAAGAAATGTGATTGAATGTCTGTTTACTTCCTGAGCTAAGATATTTCTAGCTTGTTATACAAGTCAGTGGAACGTGGGCTAGGGGTTCCAGTCTGGGAACACAAAACAATAGCATAACCTTTCCTGCAAGCTTCAGAAAGCATTTTTAATATTCACTTTTTAGAATAGTCTTATGATTTTCCCCTTAATTTCACTGCATTTACATACGTGACAAAGAGTCAAAAGACCCATTCACACTTTTATGACTTGTATTTCCCCTTCAATAACCATAGCTGCTTCCCCTAATGTCACTGTACACTCCTTCAAAATGCAGGCTATTTCTTCCCTCCTGGAATCTTTAATGAACTTTGAAACTCTAGTCACTTTCTTTTCATTGGTGGTGACCTGGTGACAATGAACAGATGGATATAAAGGTACAACTTGTGAAGTTTGGGAGAGTTTTGCTTTAAAAGTGTTACTTTTATGACTTTCCTACCATGTTCATGTACTTGTTGACAATTCATCATGAATGAATTTACTTAAGAAACAATAAACCTGGAAACTGATGACTTTTCATTCTTGTAGACTTTGACCTTTCCATTTTTTTAAATTAAAGTGTAAATAGTTGATTCACACTATTGGGTTAGTTTCAGGTGTACAGCATAGTGATTCAGTATTTTTGCAGATTATACTCCATTATAGGTTATTACAAGATAATGGTTATAATTCCCTGTGCTATACAGTGTATCTTGGTTGCTTATCTATTTTATATATAGTATTTTGTGTCTGTTAATCTCAAACCCCTAATGGGGAGAGGGAAGAGGGGAGGGACAAAGCAGGGGTATAGTTTTTCCATTTTTAACATGTGATGTGTCTTTTCTTTAGTAGATTTCTCACTCTATTAAGAACTGAATCACTGTGCTGTACACCTAAAGCTAACACAACATTGTTAATTAACTATACTCCAATATAAAATAAAAATTAAACAAGAACAAAAATAAAACAAAACATAGACTTTAAATATTTCTCATTTTTCTTCAGAAAACAAAAAAGAACTTTACATATAAATTGCTCAGAGAAAACTTTCCAATATGTTTTCAATTAAAAGTGACTCTGGTCTCCTGTTTTAATTAAAATAAAAGAGAAAAGGGGTAATTTTTTAGTAGATATCAAAGCTGCAGTTATTTATACAATGCTCGAGACACACAATGCCCCGAAGAAAGCAAATGGCGACATATTGTGTAGCTCCAACTTCCTGCACTGCAGAGCATTGTACAGTCACTCCCTTTGCTTATCTGTTGGGCAGGCCCTTCCTGACAGAGGTGAACACACTCTGTCTTAAGAATTGGGGGCATGTCCATTTGGGAGTGTGTTTCCCCACCCTGCACCTCACGTGAACAATGGGGAATTTTGTTATCTCTCCGTCTGTTGTCTACGATGGCATTCAAGTTCTTACCATGCCAACATTTTCAGTCCCTCCTGTGAGCAGAAAAGAAGAAAGCTGAGTATTACAGCTATCGTCCAATGGTATCAAGTGGCTTATAGAGATTAATTTGAAATGACACTGAGGAGCTCAACAATGCACGATGGCCATTTTCATTTACTTGACAATTTTGCATGCTTCTGGCATGAAAAGGCTTCCTTGGGAAATGACCCTGTTTTATTGATTGTTATTCTAAATGAAATAAGTGTCAAAGCAAATGATAAGCAGACCCTCACTAACGTGTAAATTACTGTGCAAGATACTTTTTCAGTAAACAATTACTGGCGAATAATCAAGAAATGCAAACTCATATATGATGCAACACTCAGTCAGTAAACACTTCCCCATTATTGCTTTCAAACTCTTTTCTCCTTTCCACATGGAAATGCCATGCCAATGAATTAACACTCACTATTTGGTTTAATTGGCATGCTCACTTACCAACTGCTGCTCAGAAATTAGGATTCATGCAACATTTCTAGGAATCTGTCAAACTCTCCATTTTTAGCAGGCAAGGGTTTGTTGAGGCAAAGGGGAAAGCTCAGTTTACTATGTGAGTGGAAATGCTGAAAAGCTGGGGTAGGGTCGTACCAGCTGTTGCGGGCTGCCATTTATTAGAGAATTGTGAGGATATGTGTGATTCTAAAACTGTCCTCTCTTTAAAATCTACTGTTGTTTAAAAAAGAGGTGGTTTATACCCTCAGTGTGAACACTTTGTTATCTTCATGTGTGGCAACCTATCGCATAACTAAAGCAACCCCATTTCTCCTCCACGTCCTTGAATCTCACCTCTCTCCTTTCTCTTCTGTACTCTGAATTCAAAATACGGCTTCCAAAATAACTTAACCCACTATTTTTTTTAATCATAATATCACTTCAGTTAGGAAAGTTTCATTTTTCCCTTTTATCTGAAATTGTAAGAGCTAAATAAAAAGTAAAAGAAAAAAAAATGGTCAGACACCCGATTGCCAAATATCCAGATGCCTGGTGTTAGATACACAATCTGAACGAGTGACCCGATTTTTAAATTTCATCTGGACATCAAGATTTGAGGAGGGAGGGAGGGAAGGAGGGAGGGAGGGAGAGAGTGGGAGAGAGAGAGACAGAGAGAGAGAGAGAACTTGAACGCCTTTGCTTGTTATTCTTGGAGATTCTCATCATGTTCAAGCAAATTACCTCATTCTTTCCTTGGCCTCCTGTCTATTCTTTGCCATCTCTTTGATCTACTTCATTATTTTTCTGAAATCGCAGAATGATCGATCAATTAACAAATTCCAATCACTTGTTAAACCTCTCTAGAATGCATAGTACTCTAGACGCCTGTGAAATGAGGCAATTCTGACCTGGGGGAGTTTACATTTTTGTGATGTGATGATCAAAACATCCAATGACTCAATAACATGATCATATTGCATATTTATGGATGCAAAACAGTGTAATTTAAGTTGAACACATAAACAGGACATGGAAGATGTTTGGTTTAAGACATTTTTTAAAGTTGCAAATTACATTTACTGTAGATAAAAGGTAGCTGAGCACTTTCTTAAAGTGAAACTGCATTTTCAGCCCTTGGAAATTGGAAGGAATTATGGTTATTCAGAGGAAGTAAAAGACAAGAGGACTGAAATACTTTTCTTTTCCTTGCTAGAGTTTGAAAGTATTAAAAATCTCTGACCTTTTCCATTATAGGTTATTACAAGATATTGAATATAGTTCCCTGTTGAATATAGTTGAATTATAAGTTATTACAAGATATTGAATATAGTTCCCATACAACAGGTCCTTATTTTTTATCTATTTTATATATAGTAGTGTGTATCTGTTAATCCTAAATTCCCAACTGATCCCTTGCCCCCTTTCTCCTTTGGTAAAGCTAAGTTTGTTTTCTATATCTGTGAGTCTATTTCTGTTTTATAAATAAGTTCATTTGCATTATTTTTTTAGATTCCACATATATGTGATATATGGTATTTGTCTTTCTCTGTCAGACTTCACTCAGTGTGATAATCCCTAGGTCCATCCATGTTGCTGCAAATGGCATTATTTCATTCTTTTTTTATGGCTGAGTGATATTCCATTGTGTATATATACCACATCTTCTTTATCCGTTAACCTATAATGGAAAAGAATCTGAAAAAGAACATATATATATATATAATACATATGTATGTATAACTGAATCATATTGCTATATACCTGAAACATTGTAAATCAACTATACTTCAATAAAAAAACAAGCAAACAAAAAAATCTATGACCTTATTTATTGTGCTAATTGCCTAATCCAGTACTATAGGAGTCATTTACTGGTTTGCTTAGTGTCTGTGTAGTGGAATTGGATGGGATTTTCAATGTTGATCTCTTGCTACTATTACCTCCCATTAGGGGTCCAGAAAGGAGAATATTTTTATTACTAGTATCATTGACTATCTGCTCTGGGAATCTTAACACACCAGAATGTGGTGAAATCTACGTACAGTGCTGGTGAACAGATTCTCAGGACGGCACGCTTCTAGGCTTCATTTTTAATATTTCATGATGCTGCATCCCTCCACACCCGTCTCCTTCAGTTCCTCTTTTCCACGCATTTATTTCACAAATGGGGGCAGAGCTTAGCCACTCAGATTCATCACTGAATACCACCTCTCTCTCTCCCCTCCACAGCCTATTTTCACAATCAATTCCAGCAGGAAAAAAAAGCATTGAAAAGTTGCCAATAGGGTATTCATTTGAAATTAGGGAAATTGGGGGAAAATTGTATTCTCTAAGTTAAATAGAGAACACTCATCTTACCTTGCCTAATGTGTATGATGTCGTAAGTCTGAAGAATGTATCTCATCTGTCTGTGGTGCTTGTCTTGCGATTTGGAAACATTGTATGGCTCAGTCTTCCCTCAAAGGACATAGCAAGTCATTTTTAGCTGTCAGTAGCAATCGATATTGTAATACCTTTAGATATAGGAACCCCAGCTCTTTCCTAACCTTTCTTATCTAGGTGGTAGGAGTGGTTAGACACTGAGAGATATTGCTGGGCAGGAAGTGGAATCTTCCGTGGTGACCTCAGCATTCAGATGGATGCCACTTTGCCTCTTTTTACCTGGAAGCAGGCATATGTCTTGGAGGACATCTAAGGGACCTCTCAGCTCTGCAGGTGGGTCTACTTGGGAGAAAAAAAAGTGGAATCCAATCAGAATTTATACTTATATCCATTCTGTCCTCTCCATGTGGGAACTTTCAGACATTTATTTCTTGGGCGAAGCATAAAGAGGGGGAAGATGTGAATCTATTCTAGTCTCATGTAAGAGGGTCTTTGCAAGTGCAGCCCTTGGACCTACAACCTTATCAGAGACACTATAAACGTCTGGTAGCACATTATTTTAATTTCCGACAGATCACAGTCTATTACAGAATGGCTCACCTTGAAGACCCTAAAGCATCCTTGTAACTCTTTCCTTTCCAACGGTCTCATCCAAAAAACGGGGCTAATTTCTTGAAGAACTGCTTAACCTGGTGGTTTTCCCGAGAAAACAGAAAGAATTAATGCTTTTTTTTTTTTTTTTTGGCCGTGCCATGCAGCTTATGGGATCTTAGTTCCCTGACCAGGGATTGAACCCAGGACCATGGCAGTGAAAGCACTGAGTCCTAACCCCTGGACCGCCAGGGAATTCCCTGCACTTTGAAATACATACATGTATATATCATATGTTTGTAATGAGTGAGCCTACCTAATCATTCTCATTTAAGGAAAAGAAGAGTAAAAAAAGTATCATAAAGAAGTGGGATATGTGTTTTTATTTTCCAAAGAATTAAATGTATAAGTTTCTTCCTTTAAAATGGGAGAAATAAATTCCTGAAATTAAATATATATTATCTGATGCTGTGAAATAGGAAGTCACCTTATTCCTTGAGGAAAATTATTGTGTTAAGACACAATACATGGCTGAGATTTGATCATAGGCAACCAACCACAGGACAACATGTTCAGTTTTGTCCCATCTTTGTTCTGTTTTTCATTCAAAGAGGCAGAGTTGTTGGTTGGTGGTTTATGGTACAAATAGCAGCACACAGAGAAGTTAAGTGAAAAAAAACACCGAGGGTTAACAAATCTCAGAGACAGCAGACAATTGTGTCTACAGTTGACTTTCCTTTGTCTTTCTTCTGTCATTTCTCTCACCACATTGTGCGAAGGAGTAAAGCATCACTGAGTGGATAGGAATGAAAAGCTTCATGAAATGAATGGGTCTGAAGGAGGATTTATAAGGGCTGTTCAATAGCAAAGGGTGATGGCTCCAACAGCAGAAAATTCCCCATCTTCCTTGAGTTAAAAGACTACAGAGAAAGGAAGATAATCTTCTTTGTTTTAAAATATGATGGCACTTACCTTTTAGTTAAAGGAAAATCATGCATGCAATTTTTAAAAATCTCAGCCTTTTACATTTTATGGCCGAGTAAATACATTTATAATTTGAGGAATGTTATCTTTTCCTATTTAGAGGGTTAGTTTGTGAGAACTTGAAGTCTGAATTAGGTGAAAATGGAAAATTTACTTCTTGTTTCTTTCTTTCTTCTATCTTAGTTTTTCCTAAAATGCAAGTGATTTCGGGGCTGGGGATTGTTGGTTAAAGAAGACATAAATAGACTCTCCAGAAGTGATCCCCTCATAATCTGATGTCAACTGGCAGCTCATGGTATTCTAGTACATTCGTGCAGGTTCATACCACAAGGGATTATCCCTAGGGGTCCTACATTTTTTATTATTTTGGTAATAATTGCTTCTATCCAATGTTTACTTAATTGTCTCTCTATATATGCAGATGAAAAAAAATTTTATTGACTTAGAGTTGATTTACAATCTTGCGTTAGTTTCTGGTGTACAGGAAAATGATTCAGTTAGATACATTCTTTTTCAGATTCTCTTCCATTATAGTTTGTTACAGGATACTGGATATATTTTGCTGTGCTAAAAAGGAGGACCTAGCTGTTTATCTATTTTATATACGCAGTTGTTTGTATCTGCTAATCCCAAACTCCTAATTTATCTCTCCCCATATGTAGATTTTATACATATATAAAATATGTGTTGCATATATAATATATGTACTCCAACACACGACTTTCCATACACTTAATACTTTTGACCTTCATCATTACTTTCCATTGGATTTTACCAGTACTAGATAGTACAACTGATTGATATTTATTTCCTTTTACTGCTGGAGGAAATCCTTACAACTTTCAGACTTCCCAGGAAAGCCCCAGTTTAGTGCTGATGGTTAACGAACCCTCCCGTGCACCTGGTTTTATGGCTGGGAAGAAATCATTTCTCTCAAGAGTCCCGTTTCTGTAAACCTCCTTTAAACTAGTAAGAAGATAGTATATAGGCAAAACTCAGGTTACTCCAAATATTTGGTCTAGAATTTGCTTTTGAAATCCAGTGGATATTAGAAGCAAGGATTTGAAATCCCCTAGGTACAAGAGGTTACTATTAAAATTGTGAATGTTTTAAAAGGGTTTAATTCAGATAAAAATCCTTAATTTTCAATTTATATCACAGATGGACTTAACCTTGAAAGGCTAACTAAATTACATGACAATTTCCTTAACCATTTGAAAAAAAAAATGTGCTTTTTTTCTTAAACCAAGTTTAATAATGATATCATCTTTTATTTGGAGTAGGGATTTAAGAAAGTGCTATTTTGGATTTACCATAGAGCTTTATTCTCTCAATTTGATTAAAAAGGGCTCCTTTTAGTGGTTTACCAAGCTCAGTTAGAGAGGTCCTAGAGAGAATATGGCTCTCAGCCCTGCATGTCCCAGAAACCAATTGTTCTCTTTAAAAGTAGTTTTGTGGTCTTTGGTTCAAGTTAATGCCCCCTAGGTAGAGGTTTACATTTGGTTTAATTTTGGTTAAATATAACTCTCGAGTTTGAAATACAAAAAGTTTCCTGAGAAAAGCTTGTAAAATCTTTTGGGCAGTGCCGTTCAAGTGAATCAGAAACATATGGGTTCAAATTTCTCTGAAAACACACAGTTATATGTGTTCGGGAGGACAATTGGGGATTTTACTGCACCCCAAACTTGAGATATGTGGCTTTAGGAAAGAGCCTCAGACGTGTAAGAATTCCCTCTGCAGGGCTGTGTCCACTCTTCCCTCACAGAAACCCTCATCAGAAAGCTCTGGTTAATATTTCTATGTTTTGGGAAGAAAACATGGTGTGAATTTATTTTTCATGCCACTAGTGGTCTAGATGACTGCCACAAAAATTTTACTTTAACCAACGTTGTGCTCTATCTTTCCGATGGTGAAATATTCCCTACAAGCTCGAGCCATTTGGTTTTCAGGGGACCTCACCGTTGACAAAATGAAAGATGTGATTTGCTCAGTGAACCTCACTTTCCTATTCTGTCAAGTAAGAAATGAACTGGGCCTGACCACAGGGGCTGGTCTGGGTTCAAAGCTGGGCAAGAATAATGCTTCAGACTCCAAAATGTTGTTTCGATTCATTTTACTATCAAATGAACAAACAAGCAGTGCAGAGACAAAAAAGATCACAGACAAAAGTGAGTGTATGCAACGGTGGGATGTTATCTTTCTCCTTTAGTTTTTTAAGGAGGTCGTCACGAAGTTTGTGGTTTCCTTGTGCTTTTGAGGAATGAAAACCCCCAAAGCAGAGAAACCGGAGTTTGCTGCTTTTTATGGGGTTACTTTATCTGAGCGGGTTGGGGGAGAAGGGTACACACCATTAATCAATGGCCGACCTTATTCCTGTATATGCAAATTCTTGCTACCCCAAAGTTACCCAGTTCCTATTTGATTTCTTCCTGGGTTGGAGCCTACTCACCACCTTTGTGGAGGAGACCCTTCCTCAGTCTTCCAAAGGCTGGATTAGTATGTTAGAAAATAAAAACAAGGTCCATTTCCAATTTAAATCTCTGATATTTTAAACCTGAAATTGTCTCAATGTCCACTGAGAGCCTCTTAGTCAAAAATCATGACATTCACTTCGATGGAATCAGAAAATCATGTTCCAGGAGCAAATGACATTTAAATTTCTAAACAAGCTGGAGAGATGTGATGGGTTGATTTCCGAATGTGTGTGTTTTTTTTTTTAAACATCTTTATTGGAGTATAACTGCTTCACAATGGTGTGTTAGTTTCTGCTTTATAACAAAGTGAATCAGCTATACATACACATGTATTCCCATATCTCCTCCCTCTTGTGTCTTCGTCCCACCCTCCTTATCCCACCGCTATAAGTGGTCACAAAGCACCGAGCTGATTTCTCTATGCTATTTGGCTGCTTCGCACTAGCTATCTATTTTACATTTGGTAGCGTATATAAGTCCATGCCACTCTCTCACTTTGTCCCAGCTTACCCTTCTCCCTCCCCGTGTCCTCAAGTCCATTCTCTGTCTGTGTCTTTATTTCTGTCCTGCCCCTAGGCTCTTCAGAACCTTTTTTTTTTTTAGATTCCATATATATGTGTTAGCATACGGTATTTGTTTTTCTCTTTCTGACTTACTTCACTCTGTATGACAGACTCTAGGTCCATCCACCTCACTACAAATAACTCAATTTCGTTTCTTTTTATGGCTGAGTAATAGTCCATTGTATATATGTGCACATCTTCTTTATCCATTTGTCTGTTGGTGGACACTTAGGTTGCTTCCATGTCCTGGCTATTGTAAATAGAGCTGCAATGAACATTGTGGTACATGACTCTTTTTGAATTATGGTTTTCTCAGGGTATATGTCCGGTAGTGGGATTGCTGGGTCATATGGTCGTTCTATTTTCAGTTTTTTAAGGAACCTCCATACTGTTCTCCATAGTGGCTGTATCAATTTACATTCCCAACAACAGTGCATGAGGGTTCCCTTTTCTCCACACCCTTCCAGCATTTATTATTTGTAGATATTTTGATGATGGTCATTCTGACTGGTGTGAGGTGATACCTCATTGTAGTTTTGATTTACATTTCACTAATGATTAGTGATGTTGAGCATCCTTTCATGTGTTTGTTGGCAATCTGTATATTTTCTTTGGAGAAATGTCTATTTAGGTCTTCTGCCCATTTTTGGATTGGGTAGTTTGTTTTTCTGATATTGAGCTGCATGAGCTGCTTGTAAATTTTGGAGATTAATCCTTTGTCAGTTGCTTCATTTGCAAATATTTTCTCCCATTCTGAGGGTTGTCTTTTCATCTTGTTTATGGTTTCCTTTGCTGTGCAAAAGCTTTGAAGTTTCATTGGATTCCATTTGTTTATTTTTCTTTTTATTTCCATTTCTCTAAGAGGTGGGTCAAAAAGGATCTTGCTATGATTTATGTCATAGAGTGTTCTGCCTATGTTTTCTTCTAAGAGTTTTATAGTGTCTGGCCTTACATGTAGGTCTTTAATCCATTTTGAGTTTATTTTTGTGTATGGTGTTAGGGAGTGTTCTAATTTCATTCTTTTACACGTAGCTGTCCAGTTTTCCCAGCACCACTTATTGAAGAGGCTGTCTTTTCTCCATTGTATATTCTTGCCTCCTTTATCAAAGATAAGGTGACCATAGGTGTGTGGGTTTATCTCTGGGCTTTCTATCCTGTTCCATTGATCTATATTTCTGTTTTTGTGCCAGTACCATACTGTCTTGATTACTGTAGCTTTGTAGTATAGTGTGAAGTCTGGGAGTCTGATTCCTCCAGCTCCGTTTTTCTTTCTCAAGATTGCTTTGGCTATTCGGAGTCTTTTGTATTTCCATACAAACTGTGAAATTTTTTGTTCTAGTTCTGTGAAAAATGCCATTGGTAGTTTCATAGGGATTGCACTGAATCTGTAAATTGCTTTGGGTAGTATAGTCATTTTCACAATGTTGATTCTTCCAATCCAAGAACATGGTATATCTCGCCACCTGTTTGTATCATCTTTAATTTCTTTCATCAGTGTCTTATAGTTTTCTGCATATAGGTCTTTTGTCTCCTTAGGTAGGTTTATTCCTAGGTATTTTATTCTTTTTGTTGCAGTGGTAAATGGGAGTGTTTCCTTAATTTCTCTTTCAGATTTTTCAGCATTAGTGTATAGGAATGCAAGAGATTTCTGTGCATTAATTTTGTAACCTGCTGCTTTACAAATTCATTGATTAGCTCTAGTAGTATTCTGGTAGCATCTTTAGGATTCTCTATGTATAGTATCATGTCATTTGCAAACAGTGACAGCTTTACTTCTTCTTTTCCGATTTGGATTCCTTTTATTTCTTTTTCTTCTCTGATTGCTGTGGCTAACACTTCCAAAACTATGTTGAATAATAGTGGTGAGGGTGGACAACCTTGTCTTGTTCCTGATCTTAGAGGAAATGTTTTTGGTTTTTCACCATTGAGAACGATGTTGGCTGTGGGTTTGTCAAATATAGCCTTTATTATGTTGAGGTAAGTTCCCTCTATGCCTACTTTCTGGAGGGGTTTTATCATAAATGGGTGTTGAATTTTGTCAAAAGCTTTCTCTGCATCTATTGAGATGATCATATGGTTTTTCTCCTTCAATTTGTTAATATGGTGTATCACATTGATTGATTTGCATACATTGAAGAATCCTTGCATTCCTGGGATAAACCCCACTTGATCATGGTGTATGATCCTTTTCATGTGCTGTTGGATTCTGCTTGCTAGTATTTTTTTGCATCTATGTTCATAAGTGATTTTGGCCTGTAGTGTTCTTTCTTTGTGACATCTTTGTCTGGTTTTGGTATCAGGGTGATGGTGGCCTCATAGAATGAGTTTGGGAGTGTTCCTCTCTCTGTTATATTTTGAAAGAGTTTGAGAAAAATAGGTGTTAGCTCTTCTCTAAATGTTTGATAGAATTCGCCTGTGAAGCCATCTGGTCCTGGGCTTTTGTTTGTTGGAACATTTTTAATCACAGTTTCAATTTCAGTGCTTGTGATTGGTCTGTTCATGTTTTTCTATTTCTTCCTGGTTCGGTCTCGGAAGGTTGTGCTTTTCTAAGAATTTGTCCATTTCTTCCAGGTTGTCCATTTTATTGGCATATAGTTGCTTATAGTAATCTCTCATGATCCTTTGTATTTCTGCAGTGTCAGTTGTCACTTCTCCTTTTTCATTTCTAATTCTATTGATTTGAGTCTTCTCCCTTTTTTTCTTGATGAGTCTGGCTAATGGTTTATCAATTTTGTTTATCCTCTCAAAGAACCAGCTTTTAGTTTTATTGATCTTTGCTAATGTTTCCTTCATTTCTTTTTCACTTATATCTGATCTGATCTTTATGATTTCTTTCCTTCTGCTAACTTTGGGGTTTTTTTGTTCTTCTTTCTCTAATTGCTTTTAGGTGTAAGGTTAGGTTGTTTATTTGAGATGTTTGTTGTTTCTTGAGGTAGGGTTGTATTGCTATAAACTTCCCTGTTAGAAGTGCTTTTGCTGCATCCCATAGGTTTGGGGTCGTCGTGTTTTCATTGTCATTTGTTTCTAGGTATTCTCTGATTTCCTCTTTGATTTCTTCAGTGATCTCTTGGTTTTTAAGTAGTGTATTGTTTAGCCTCCATGTGTTTGTATTTTTTACAGATTTTTTCCTGTGATTGATATCTAGTCTCATAATGTTGTGGTCAGAAAAGATACTTAATACAATTTCAATTTTCTTAAATTTACCAAGGCTTGATTTGTGCCCCAAAATATGATCTCTCCTGGAGAATGTTCCATGAGCACTTGAGAAGAAAGTGTATTCTGTTGTTTTAGGATGGAATGTCCTATAAATATCATTTAAGTCCATCTTCTTTAATGTATCACTTAAAGCTTGTGTTTCCTTATTTAGTTTCATTTTGGATATTTTGTCCACTGGTAAAGGTGGGGTGTTAAAGTCCCCTACTATGACTGTGTTACTGTCGATTTCCCCTTTTATGGCTGTTAGCATTTGCCTTATGTATTGAGGTGCTCCTATGTTGGGTGCATAAATATTTACAATTGTTATATCTTCTTCTTGGATTGATCCCTTGATCATTTTGTAGTGTCCTTCTTTTTCTCTTGTAATAGTCTTTATTTTAAAGTTTACTTTGTCTGATATGAGAATTGCTACTCCAGCTTTCTTTTGATTTCCATTTGCATGGAATATCTTTTTCCATCCCCTCACTTTCAGTCTGTATGTGTCCCTAGGTCTGAAGTGGGTCTTTTGTAGACAGCATATATACGGGTCTTGTTTTTGTATCCATTCAGCCAGTCTATGTCTTTTGGTGGGAGCATTTCATCCATTTACATTTAAGGTAGTTATCGATATGTATGTTCCTATTACCATTTTCTTAATTGTTTTGGGTTTGTTATTGTAGATCTTTTCCTTCTCTTGTGTCTCCTGCTTAAAGAAGTTCCTTTAGCATTTGTTGTAAAGCTGGTTTGGTGGTGCTGAATTCTCTTGGCTTTTGCTTGTCTGTAAAGGTTTTAATTTATGCATTGAATCTGAATGAGATCCTTGTTGGGTAGAGTGATCTTGGTTGTAGGTTTTTCCCAGGGATATTTTGTTTAAGGGCTTCTCTCTTCAAGGGCCCAAGGAGGGAAAACAGAAGGTTGGAAGGAGGGAAGGGGATTGGGGTGTTATGGTGAGATACGAATGATGGTGGTGCTGGCTTAGCAGCTTGTGTTAGTCTGTTTGAACTGCTGTAACAGAATACCATAGACAGGGTGGCTTAAGCAACAGAAGTTTATTGTCACACAGTTCTGGAGACTGGAAGTCCAAGATCAAGGTGCTGGCAGGGTTGGTTTCTGGTTGGACTTCTCTCCTTGGCTTGTAGACAGTTGCCTTCTCACTGTGTCTTCACACGGCCTTGTCTCTGTGTGTGACATTTCTGGCATCTCTTTCTCTTCTTATAAGGTCACTAGTCCTTTTGGATTAGGGACTCACCTTTATTACCTCATTTAACCTTAATTATCTCCAAATATAGTCAACTTTGGGAGGTTAGGGCTTCAATGTACAGATTTTGGAGGGGACACAATTCAGTCCATAATAGAACTGCTTTAGGAAGTCTGGGACACCAAAGAGAGAATGTTCTCACAGCCTTTCTCCAGCATAGAAAGTTCGGGGGTTTGTAGGGCCATCAATGAGGGCAAGTGCATCCAGGCATTACTCGCGATGTCCAGCTGCCAGCTGCGTGAATAGGTGCAACGCCCATGGTGTTTAATAGCCTGGGCTTTGCCTTGGTGGAGTCAGAGAGCCGATTGCCCTTTGAGTGCTTGTGTGCCAGCCACTCAGCCACCTTGGACGGGTGCCTGCTTGCAGCACCCCAGGCAAATTACTGTGGAGATTTTCTGTACCTATACCCTGGAAACCTATGAGACACCATTCCTCATCTTCAGCGTGAGGACAAGGCGAGTGGCTTTCCAAGGTTGTACTTCTAGTAATTTTAACCATATAAAACACTCTCACAAACTGAGAAGTTAGTGAAAACCCAGTGTTGCAGTAGAATGTGGTGGTGCTCCCAAAGCACGGAGCCGATCTCCCTGGGGTAGGGAGTGTGGGAGGGGGGCTCAAGAGGGAGGGGATATGGGGACGTGTGTGTGCATATGGCTGATTTGCTTTGTTGTGCAACAGAAACTAACATCGTATTGTGAAGCAATTATACTCCAATAAAGACCTATTAAAAAAAAAAAAGAATGTGGTGATGTTTTCAGGGGCTACTGATTATCTCTAGAATATGTGTCCACGAAAGACTGTCATTTTAAAGGTCTGCTGGAAAGTGTTATTGCATCCTCTGGTTTCTGTTATGCTGCTTTGTTCTACTCAAAATCCTTCCCATTAAGTTCAGAAATAGTTCTTTTTTGTATGTGTGGAGTATAAACTAGGTGGATTTAAGTCCTTGAATTTGTTTTTTCATTCAGGTGTTTTAAATGTAATATTTGATGCTGAATAGTAAAATTTGCTAGAAGGCAGATCTCATTATTCTCTACCAATTTAGAAGTTAGTGAAAGTGTTGTCTTTGAAAAGTAAGTTTTAAAGCACCTATGCTTTAAACATTTTGTACTAGCTGTTTGGGTTGAGGAGGTGTCACATTTGCATATATGCTGTTCTACTGCCCATTCATTTCACACGCTGGTCAATTATAAGTAAATTTCTCTGCCAAACTGGAGGGGGGCCTTGGAGCCTGGGAGACGTGAGGTCCCCATGTGCCTAAACACCTCTTTCGAAGTGGGATGGGTTCAGACTTCAATGTCTAACACTGAATCATTGATTCCACTGCCTATTTTTTCCTTTATAAAAAACTCTGAAACTTTCTGCATTAAAAACACTTATTTTTCTAAGATTACTTTATAGAAATTATATAAAAGACTGAGGTAGTTAGAATCTGGAAATGTAAAAGTGAATAAAAGTGAGGTACATCCTATTTTTTATGGTGGTAGCTCTCAGCACATAATTTTCTTGCCAGATTCAACAACATGTCTCTTTTTTCTGTAAAACTCACTGACAGTCATTGTTGATGTGCCAATTTCTACTCCATGGTGGTGAGTCTCTCCCTTGTTGGCCCCTGGACATGCCACTCGTCCCAGTTCAGCTACTACCAAGAATCAGTTGTTTGCAAATCCCCCCTACCACCCTGCCCAAACTTGGTAAAGCTAATTGTATTAGGTTTGTGATTAAACGATATAATTAAGTAGGACAAAATGGTGGAAAACAAGTGCAGAAAGGAAAGAGCATTGTTTCTATGAAAACTAAGTCAAATGCTTTGCAATGATTCAGTAAAAGCTCATCACTAAAGTAATTGCTGCCCATTAATTATAGACAAGTCCATGGAAGAAGAAAAGTCATCAAAATTTGGACAGATTGTGCCCTCTGGTGTTTTCACAACTTACCTTTGTGATCTCACTTCACTTTAAAGACACAAACACGTGGAAATCACGAGTGATGTGCTAAAGGGACATCACATTTCTAAGTGAGAAAGATCACATTGAACTCTAACCCGAGGACCCATATTCAGAGAATGAGTCTTGCTTGGCCCTACGTTCATTCACTGGCAAAGATGATTCCTTTGCCTGTTTTTAGTTAAAATGTTTACAATAAGCATGTATCATTTTCATCTTACTCTTTTTTTAAAAAAAATAAATTTATTTATTTTTGGCTGCATTGGGTCTTGGTTGAGGTGCACGGGCTTCTCACTGCAGTGGCCTCTTCTGTTGTGGAGCACGGGCTCTAGGTGCACAGGCTTCAGTAGGTGTGGCACGTGGGCTCAGTAGTTGTGACTCTTAGGCTCTAGAGTGCAGGCTCAGCAGTTGTGGCACAGGGGCTTAGCTGCTTTGCAGCATGTGGGATCTTCCCGGACCAGGGCTCGAACCCATGTCCCCTGCACTGGCAGGTGGATTCCCAACCACTGTGCCACCAGGGAAGTCCCTCATCTTACTCTTTTTTTAATCAACTTTTTCACTAAGTACAGGTGTCAATCATATCAATTAGGAGAGCTTCTTCTGTATAAAACAGACTTATATTGCTAATCAGAAAGGATAGTTTTGTGTTAGAGGGTAGGAAGAAAATTCAAAATGATATTGCTAGTGTAGAATTAAATTAAATTGAATAAGTTTGCAAACGACAATTGCATAAGTTCAGGATAAGTAAAACTGGCCTCAGATCACTACAAGTGACTATTTGCAGGGAAATGGGACTCCGGGGAAAGGATAGGTTATGAGCAAAGAGGTTCAAAATTCCATGTAGTTTGGGGAACGAAGAGGTCTAGTCAGTGGCATGGACCGTACTGTCTGTAAAAGATAATGTAGAGGTTATTCTGTAGGAAATGGGAAGTCATTAAAGACATCTCCAGTGAATTTATAAAAAGGCAGGTTTCAGTTCAAGTTAAGGGTACATGTATCACCCCTGAAAGGTGTTTGAGAGATGCATATAGGCTTTCTTACGAGATATTAAGTCACTAAAGCGAGTCCAGGATGGGAGCTCTTAACTTATTTTTGTGCTATGGACCCCTTTTGGCAAACCCTTCTCAAAACAATGTTCTTAAATGCATAAAATAAAATACATAGGATTTCAAAGGAAACAAATAATATTTAAAACCAATTATGAAATAATGAAAAAACATATTTTAACATAGTAGTCTGTGTGTTTCATTATGCATACGTGACTAATAAGATCTAGGTGTGGGTCTATTCGATGAGCATGATGAATCGAGATATCTGATATGAAAATACGGGTAATTTCAATTAGTGACAAAGTGCCAGGTATGGCTGGTGCTACTGTGGTTTTTTGCTTATCTTCATCACTGAAGGAAGTGAAAGGGAAGGTACAATTTTATTCATTTCCCTATCTAAGTTCATGAATTTCCTGAATTCCATTCTTCAAATAGAAGATATTCAGGCTTATGTGATTCTATTGAGTGACAATAACTAATTAGAAGCATTCAGAACTTTCAATAATACATAAAGATCAACTGGCATGTTTTTTTCACCCTGAAGTTTTCAGAGCTTTTCAGGAGAGAGGCTTTATGAGCGACTTTCTTTTCCTAAACCATATATTTCTAAAACTTAAAACTTTTCACACAGATTCATCTGTGTGAAAGGGCATTATTGTAATACCCCCTCTGCCTCCCAGGCTTGTGTAGAAGCCAAACATCGATGCCTAGATGCTACAAGCCCTGCAGACAGCAATCTCTAAATAAATATGTGTGATCATTTTGCAATATACACATATGTAAAATCACTATGTTGTATACCTTAAACTTACACAATGTTATATGTCAATTATATCTCAATAAAGCCTGAAAAAAGACATTATGGCAAAACAAGCAAACAAACAAAAAGAGTAAATAGGAAATAAGTTTCTAAAATCTGAGGAAATTCAATAAACAGTTTTATCATCATCATCTTGGGCTCAGGAATTGCCAAACATTTGTACATATAATTTTTTTTATATTGAAATATAGTTGATTTACCATATTGTGTTAGGTTCAGGTATACAACAAAGTGATTCAGTTATATATATATATATGTATTTTTGGATCCTTTTCCATTATAGGTTATTACAAGATATTGAATATATTTTCCTGTGCTATATAGTAAATCCTTGTTATTTATCTATTTTATATATAGTGGTGTGTATCTGTTAATCCCATACTCCTAATTTATCCCTCCCCCCATATAATTTTATTAATTAATAAAAATCCAGGGTTACAATCAGGCATTCTATAATGAATTGTAATTGAAGACTGAAAACTTCACTTGAATATTAATTTCAGCAATGAACTTCCAAAATTTTAGTCAGGAGATTCATAAAATGTACATCCAATTATTTGATGTGGTATTTAGTTTGGTTTGACTGATCTGAACTATCTAGTGTCAGCTATTCAGCTATATTGTATGAGACTCAGTATATATATATATATATATATATATATATATATGCATCATTGTGATTTGTTTGGGCCAGACATTGATAAAAAATAATGTAAAAATTTGAAATTCTGCTAATGTCGATGTTATTTTCTGATCCATTCAGCTCCTTAAGTAATAACATAGTATTATTTCAATAGTAGTTCTCAGACTATATCAAATTTGGGTCGAAGAGTAAGGTCAAAATGCCGAGATTCAAGATGTGTCAGATGTAAAACCATCAGGGATTTGGGGAAGATGAAAAGACAAGACTTTTGATGTGACCTGATGTAGCTGAGTAACTCACAATGTCACAAGTCAGTGTCTGACTACAAAAGAGACATCTGATCAGATTGTCATGCTTTAGGTTTAATGGAGTGTTACGGGGACTTTGGCACAAATCATTACCCACTGTTTACTTATTCAAGGCAGAAACCTACTGGAAAAATGAGTGAAATTATCCGTACTTTAACAGCTTTGAGCTGATTGCATTATGATCAAAATTTCTAAAACACGCCCTTCCGAAGACATAGGTATTAAATACTATAGAGTTCTGTTACAGTACTTTAATCGTCCTGTTTTACAAGATTATTTCTATCCCTGGAATATGAAGTAACATTGTGTAATTGTGGGAGAATTTAATACCGACATTTGGATCTGTGGTTCGTCAGTAGCCGTGCTATTTGGAAGGATACTGTTAGCCCAGAAGTCAGTTAATTTTCACACTATTCTTTTCTCAACCATCCTGTTTTATTTCCAAATTCCAAGCACTTGTTCTTTATTTGGGTTCCTTGGACAGAGTTACGTCGTAAACCAAACATGAACTTTCTTGTGTTCTAGGCTGATTCAAAGAAAGGTTTTCAAGTAAGACCTAATAGAACTCTGAAACCCAATGAACAGTTCAGGTACTATTATTTTTTCTTAATCAGTTGCTAACATTATATGGGAAAGTGCTTAATAAATTAAAGCTATGTTTAAAATTGTCTTTTCAGGTCCTGCAAAGTCATAATGAACAACTAAAATGGAAGAAATCATCAACAAATATTAATGTGAAGTTGGAAGAGGAAATTTTTAAAAATATTAAATGAACATTTTCCAAAGATTCTTTTAGCCAAAAAAATTATATAAACTGCTTTACTGACAAATGTCCTATGTATATTATATAATATTATCCTTTAATTAATGAATATAATATACAACAACAGATTTTTGTAAAGTTTTCCTGTTTTTGTTACTGTTTTTCACATTTGATGCATACTTTTATTTGCTTTAAGGTATTTGCAAAATGAGTTTTGCAAAATGAACCAATTTAATAGTAAAAAGTTGCCCATGATCTAAAATTTAATCACTCATATGATGATCTTTGTCCCAGAATAATCTTTTGATTCTAGTTTCCTCACCATTTGAAAGTCTGGCACACATTGTAAGATAAAAATTAATTTTTTCATCATATAGTCTAGTGGCATCAAGATGGGCCCTAAGGTTAATCATGTCAGTCAAATACCCAACTTGAGAAAAATTCCACTGGAAAGCTCTTCAAATATCAGCAATGACATTTGAAGTAATTGCAAAGCTCAAGCACCAATTTAAATGAAAGGCTACCCCCCTCCGCTATGTTCTCTTTTCTCTAGTTGAACATTATAATGTTGAAAGCATCAAAGTACTATAAGGTGAATTAATAATGTGGCATTTTATTGATTGCCTATATATTCATTGGGGAACTCTATTTTTCAGCCTAGAGATTTTATGGAAAGACCATTTCTAAACACATACTGTACAAAGTTCTGAAAGCTATTTTTTTTTTCAAATGCTACTTAAAGGGCAGTCAATTCTGAAGGGCCCTTAGGTCTTATTTAAGCCATGTATTCTGCTTCTAAAATTATACTCATAACAAAATTTTTCAGGCAGTGCCACCTAATGAGCCTTCAAATGGTCATTAAAGCTGTAATCCAGGAGATTAAAAATAGGCTACTATCTCTTATTCAATGTACTTTAGTAGACTGGGAATGGATGGGAAGAAACTAACTGAAATTGACTTATATTGGTGACAAATTAAGGCTTTTCATGTGAAACAACTTGATAGGTGTTTGATATGACATTTTACAAAGTCATGACAAAATAACTATTTTTATCCTTTTAATATGTTAACAGGCTCCTATTAGGAATATATGCACTGTATAGAATTTAGTGCATTGACTAATGAGAATAGGAGGTATATGAAGAAAGGAAGATGAAAACAGACAGTCCCAGACACCGAAATTAAACAACGAGGAAGAGGCGGGAGAGGTACTGCTTTCAAGCTGTTGATGTGGGGAATGAGCCAGGTAGATAGACACTTGTCACCTAAGCTGTATCTTGCATTCCTATCCTAACCAGAGGCTGGGAAAACATCCTCTCAAATTAAGCTTTGTCGGCAGGTCCCACCCTGACTTTCGTTCTTGATGGGTTTTCAATGCCAAGTGTAGAAATGATAATGTGGGGACTATTTATTTCATAAATAAGATTTGTTTTGTTTCCTGATTATGAAAGTAGTCTATGGCGAGAATACAACAGCTTAAAGATGGAGGAAGCCAAAAAGAAAATTCAACACAACCATAAACCTACACCTCAGTGTTTTATCTTGCTGCAAGTCATACACATAATTATTTTACTTAAAATAATTCTTTCAGGAATGTGTTTTGATTTTAGTTGTCTAAAAGTGTGTTGCATCTCCGGGACAGTAATGGGGCAGTGAGGGGACTTCAGTACAGGAGGTGACATCCTGTTTCTTCACTGTCCTCACCAAGGTGACGGGCTGTTGGATGAAACTTCTAGGAACTCCTGGGCTGAGCCCAGTGGAGTGTTTTTTTGTTTTATATCTAGAATGCTTGTGCATCAGTTAAGATGCTTTCGGGTACAAGTGATATAATACCTGATTAAGAGAAGTGTGGACAAAAAGGGCTTCCTTTTCTTCACTTAACAAGAAGACCAGTCACCTCCCGTGGGATGGTTTCAGGACTCTGGGTTCACTTCGTTTCAGTCCTCTCTCGATTGTCTCAAAGTGGCCGTGGCTACAGACATCGTGAATTTCCACAACGCTTCCCCAAAGGCAGGAAGACAGTGTGGTGGGGAGGAAAACACATGCTTGGGATGGGACAGCAGTTCTCCTTTCATCAGGGAGGAACATCTTTCCAGGAAGATGCCCAGATGACATCTGAATTGGTCAGAACAGGGTCTGACCCCATTCAACAAATCGGGTTTCTGTAAACTGAGGAAAGAAGGACAAAAGAGGCTTGTAGTAAACAGATAGTACCTGCTCACATTTTCAGCTCTGCAAACGGCCATCAGAATCATGTCACAATTCTGGTCCCCATCACTTTACCTAACCGTAAAGCTCACATTTGTGTTACCAGGTTGATTTGTCTTTAACAAATTAGAAAGATCTTCTGAAACTTAACACAATAAAAAAACTCATCTGATTTTTTTTCATGACTCCACATTTTATACTGTCCTACTTACTGTTTTGTTTTTTTTTTTTTTAAACATCTTTATTGGAGTATAATTGCTTTACAATGGTGTGTTAGTTTCTGCTTTATAACAAAGTGAATCAGTTATACATATACATATGTTCCCATATCTCTTCCCTCTTGCATCTCCCTCCCTCCTACCCTCCCTATCCCATCCCTCTAGGTGGTCACAAAGCACCGACCTGATCTCCCTGTGCTATGCGGCTGCTTCCCACTAGCTATCTATTTTACATTTGGTAGTGTATATATGTCCATGACACTCTCTCACCCTGTCACATCTCACCCCACCCCCTCCGCATATCCTCAAGTCCATTCTCTAGTAGGTCTGTGTCTTTATTCCCGTCTTGCCACTAGGTTCTTCATGACCTTTTTTTTTTTTTTTCCCTTAGATTCCATATATATGTGTTAGCATACTGTATTTGTTTTTCTTTTTCTGACTTACTTCACTCAGTATGACAGACTCTAAATCCATCCACCTCATTACAAATACCTCCATTTCATTTCTTTTTATGGCTGAGTAATATTCCATTGTATATATGTGCCACATCTTCTTTATCCACTCATCTGATGATGGACATTTAGGTTGCTTCCATGTCCTGGCTATTGTAAATAGAGCTGCAATGAACATTGTGGTACATGACTCTTTTTGAATTATGGTTTTCTCAGGGTATATGCCCAGTACTGGGATTGCTGGGTCGTATGGTAGTTCTATTTTTAGTTTTTTAAGGAACCTCCATACTGTTCTCCATAGTGGCTGTATCAATTTACAGTCCCACCAACAGTGCAAGAGTGTTCCCTTTTCTCCACACCCTCTCCAGCATTTATTGTTTCTAGATTTTTTGATGATGGCCATTCTGATCGGTGTGAGATGATACCTCATTGTAGTTTTGATTTGCATTTCTCTAATGATTAGTGATGTTGAGCAGTCTTTCATGTGTCTGTTGGCCATCTGTATATCTTCTTTGGAGAAATGTCTATTTAGGTCTTCTGCCCATTTTTGGATTGGGTTGTTTGTTTTTTTGTTATTGAGCTGCATGAGCTGCTTGTAAATCTTGCAGATTAATCCTTTGTCAGTTGCTTCATTTGCAAATATTTTCTCCCATTCTGAGGGTTGTCTTTTGGTCTTGTTTATGGTTTCCTTTGTTGTGCAAAAGCTTTTAAGTTTCATTAGGTCCCATTTGTTTATTTGTGTTTTTATTTCCATTTCTCTAGGGGCTGGGTCAAAAAGGATCTTGCTGTGATTTATGTCATAGAGTGTTCTGCCTATGTTTTCCTCTAAGAGTTTTATAGTGTCTGGCCTTACACTTAGGTCTTTAATCCATTTTGAGTTTATTTTTGTGTATGGTGTCAGGGAGTGTTCTAATTTCATACTTTTACATGTACCTGTCCAATTTTCCCAGCACCACTTATTGAAGAGGCTGTCTTTTCTCCACTGTATATGCTTGCCTCCTTTATTGAAGATAAGGTGACCATAGGTGTGTGGGTTTATCTCTGGGCTTTCTATCCTGTTCCATTGATCTATATTTCTGTTTTTGTGCCAGTACTAAACTGTCTTGATTACTGTAGCCTTGTAATACAGTCTGAAGTCCGGGAGCCTGATTCCTCCAGCTCCATTTTTCGTTCTCAAGATTGCTTTGGCTATTCGGGGTCTTTTGTGTCTCCATACAAATTGTGAAAATTTTTGCTCTAGTTCTGTGAAAAATGCCAGTGGTAGTTTGATAGGGATTGCATTGAATCTGTAGATTGCTTTGGGTAGTAGAGTCATTTTCACAATGTTGATTCTTCCAATCCAAGAACATGGTATATCTCTCCATCTATTTGTATCATCTTTAATTTCTTTCATCAGTGTCTTATAATTTTCTGCATACAGGTCTTTTGTCTCCTTAGGTAGGTTTATTCCTAGATATTTTATTCTTTTTGTTGCAATGGTAAACGGGAGTGATTTCTTAATTTCACTTTCAGATTTTTCATCATTAGTATATAGGAATGCAAGAGATTTCTGTGCATTAATTTTGTATCCTGCTACTTTACCAAATTCATTGATTAGCTCTAGTAGTTTTCTGGTAGCATCTTTAGGATTCTCTATGTATAGTATCATGTCATCTGCAAACAGTGACAGCTTTACTTCTTCTTTTCCGATTTGGATTCCTTTTATTTCTTTTTCTTCTCTGATTGCTGTGGCTAACACTTCTAAAACTATGTTGAATAATAGTGGTGAGAGTGGGCAACCTTGTCTTGTTCCTGATCTTAGTGAAAGTGGTTTCAGTTTTTCACCATTGAGGACAATGTTGGCTGTGGGTTTGTCATATATGGCCTTTATTATGTTGAGGAAAGTTCCCTCTATGCCTACTTTCTGCAGGGCTTTTATCATAAATGGGTGTTGAATTTTGTCGAAAGCTTTCTCTGCATCTATTGAGATGATCATATGGTTTTTCTCCTTCAATTTGTTAATATGATGTATCACGTTGATTGATTTGCGTATATTGAAGAATCCTTGCATTCCTGGGATAAACCCCACTTGATCATGGTGTATAATCCTTTTAATGTGCTGTTGGATTCTGTTTGCTAGTATTTTGTTGAGGATTTTTGCATCTATGTTCATCAGTGATATTGGCCTGTAGTTTTCTTTCTTTGTGACATCTTTGGCTGGTTTTGGTATCAGGGTGATGGTGGCCTCGTAGAATGAGTTGGGGAGTGTTCCTCCCTCTGCAATATTTTGGAAGAGTTTGAGAAGGATAGGTGTTAACTCTGCTCTAAATGTTTGCTAGAATTCGCCTGTGAAGCCATCTGGTCCTGGGCTTTTGTTTGTTGGAAGATTTTTAATCACATTTTCAATTTCAGTGCTTGTGATTGGTCTGTTCATATTTTCTATTTCTTCCTGGTTCAGTCTCGGCAGGTTGTGCATTTCTAAGAATCTGTCCATTTCTTCCAGGTTGTCCATTTTATTGGCATAGAGTTGCTTGTAGTAATCTCTCATGATCGTTTGTATTTCTGCAGTGTCAGTGGTTACTTCTCCTTTTTCATTTCTAATTCTATTGATTTGAGTCTTCTCCCTTTTTCTCTTGATGAGTCTGGCTAATGGTTTATCAATTTTGTTTATCTTCTTGAAGAACCAGCTTTTAGTTTCATTGATTTTTGCTATTGTTTCCTTCATTTCTTTTTCATTTTTTTCTGATCTGATCTTTATGATTTCTTTCCTTCTGCTAGCTTTGGGGTATTTTTGCTCTTCTTTCTCTAATTGCTTTAGGTGCAAGGTTAGGTTGTTTATTCGAGATGTTTCCTGTTTCTTGAGGTAGGCTTGTATTGCTATAAACTTCCCTCTTAGAACTGCTTTTGCTGCATCCCATAGGTTTTGGGTCGTCGTGTCTCCATTGTCATTTGTTTCTAGGTATTTTTTGATTTCCCCTTTGATTTCTTCAGTGATCACTTCGTTATTAAGTAGTGTATTGTGTAGCCTCCATGTGTTTGTATTTTTTACAGATCTTTTCCTGTAGTTGATATCTAGTCTCATAGCCTTGTGGTCGGAAAAGATACTTGATACGATTTCAATTTTCTTAAATTTACCAAGGCTTGATTTGTGACCCAAGATATGATCTATCCTGGAGAATGTTCCATGAGCACTTGAGAAAAATGTGTATTCTGTTGTTTTTGGGTGGAATGTCCTATAAATATCAATTAAGTCCATCTTGTTTAATGTATCATTTAAAGCTTGTGTTTCCTTATTTATTTTCATTTTGGATGATCTGTCTGTTGGTGAAAGTGGGTTGTTAAAGTCCCCTACTATGATTGTGTTGCTGTCGATTTCCCCTTTTATGGCTGTTAGTATTTGCCTTATGTATTGAGGTGCTCCTATGTTGGGTGCATAGATATTTCCAATTGTTATACCTTCCTCTTGGATTGATCCCTTGATCATTATATAGTGTCCTTCTTTGTCTCTTGTAATAGTCTTTACTTTAAAGTCTATTTTGTCTGATATGAGAATTGCTACTCCAGCTTTCTTTTGATTTCCATTTGCATGGAATATCTTTTTCCATCCCCTCACTTTCAGTCTGTATGTGTCTCTAGGTCTGAAGCGGGTCTCTTGTAGACAGCATATATATGGGTCTTGTTTTTGTATCCATTCAGCCAGTCTGTGTCTTTTGGTGGGAGCATTTAATCCATTTACATTTAAGGTAATTATCGATATGTATGTTCCTATTCCATTTTTCTTAAATGTTTTGGGTTTGTTATTGTAGGTGTTTTCCTTCTCTTGTGTTTCTTGCCTAGAGAAGTTCCTTTAGCATTTGTTGTAAAGCTGGTTTGGTGGTGCTGAACTCTCTCAGCTTTTGCTTGTCTGTAAAGGTTTTAATATCTCCATCAAATCTGAATGAGATCCTTGCTGGGTAGAGTAACCTTGGTTGTGGGTTTTTCTCCTTCATCACTTTAAGTATATCCTGCCACTCCCTTCTGGCTTGCAGAGTTTCTGCTGAAAGATCAGCTGTTAACCTTATGGGGATTCCTTTGTGTGTTATTTGTTTTTTTTCCCTTGCTGCTTTTAATATGTTTTCCTTATATTTAATTTTTGACAGTTTGATTAATATGTGTCTTGGCATGTTTCTCCTTGGGTTTATCCTGTATGGGACTCTCTGTGCTTCCAGGACTTGATTAACTATTTCCTTTCCCATATTAGGGAAGTTTTCAACTATAATCTCTTCAAATATTTTCTCAGTCCCTTTCTTTTTCTCTTCTTCTTCTGGGACCCCTATAATTCGAATGTTGGTGCGTTTAATGTTGTCTCAGAGGTCTCTGAGACTGTCCTCAGTTCTTTTCATTCTTTTTTCTTTATTCTGCTCTGCAGTAGTTATTTCCACTATTTTATCTTCCAAGTCATTTATCCGTTCTTCTGCCTCAGTTATTCTGCTATTGATCCCATCTAGAGTATTTTTAATTTCACTTATTGTGTTTTTCATCGTTGCTTGGTTCCTCTTTAGTTCTTCTACGTCCTTGTTAAATGTTTCTTGCATTTTGTCTATTCTATTTCCAAGATTTTGGATCATCTTTACTATCATTATTCTGAATTCTTTTTCAGGTAGAGTGCCTATTTCCTCTTCATTTGTTAGGTCTGGTGTGTTTTGACCCTGCTCATTCACCTGCTGTGTGTTTTTTTGTCTTCTCATTTCACTTATCTTACTGTGTTTGGGGTCTCCTTTTCACAGGCTGCAGGTTCGTAGTTCCCGTTGTTTTTGGTATCTGTCCCCAGTGGCTAAGGTTCGTTCAGTGGGTTGTGTAGGCTTCCTGGTGGAGGGGACTAGTGCCTGTGTTCTGGTGGATGAGGTTGGATCTTGTCTTTCTGGTGGGCCCGTCCATGGTTGGTGGTGTGTTTTGGGGTGTCTGTGGCCTTATTATGATTTTAGGCAGCCTCTCTGCTAATGGATGGGGCTGTGTTCCTGTCTTGCTAGTTGTTTGGCATAGGGTGTCCAGCACTGTAGCTTGCTGGTCGTTGAGTGAAGCTGGGTCTTGATGTTGAGATGGAGATCTCTGAGAGATTTTCGCCATTTGGTATTACGTGGAGTTGGGAGGTCTCTTGTGGACCAGTGTCCTGAAGTTGGCTCTCCCACCTCAGAGGCACAGCCCTGATGCCTGGCTGGAGCACCAAGAGCCTTTCATCCACACAGCTCAGAATAAAAGGGAGAAAAAATAGAAAGAAAGAAAGAAAGAAAGAGGATAAAATAAAATAAAATAAAGCTATTATAATAAAAAATAAGAAAAAATTATTAAGAATCAATTTATTAAGAAAATTTTTTTTTAATTTTTAAAAATAGATTAATTAATTTTTTATAATAAAAAATAAGAAAAAAATTATTAAGAAAAAAATTTTTTAATTTTTTAAAATAAAAAATATGAAAAAACTTATTAAAATTTTTTTTTAATTTCTAAAAATAGAAAATAAGGAAAAAATTATTAAGAAAACAAAATTTTTTTAAGTTAAAAAAAAAAAAAAAAAAGGACGGGCCTAACCCTAGGACTAATGGTGAAAGCAAAGCTATACAGACAAAATCTCACTCAGAAGCATACACATATACACTCACAAAAAAAGGAAAAGGGGAAATATTAATATATCCTGCTCCCAAAGTCTACCTCCTGAATTTGGGATGATTCGTTGTCTATTAAGATATTAAACAGATGCAGGCACATCAAGTTGTTTGTGGAGCTTTAATCCGGTGCTCCTGATGCTGCTGGGAGAAATTTCCCTTTCTCTTCTTTGTTCGTACAGCTCCCGGGGTTCAGCTTTGGATGTGGCCCTGCCTCTGCGTGTAGGTCGCCTGAGGGCGTCTGTTCTTCGCTCAGACAGGACGGGGTTAAAGGAGCAGCTGCTTCAGGGGCTCTGGCTCACTCAGGCCGCGGGGAGGGAGGGGTACGGAGGAGGCGGGGCGAGCCTGCGGCGTCAGAGGCGTGCGTCATGACGTTGCAGCAGCCCGAGGCGCGCCGTGCGTTCTCCCGGGGAAGTTGTCCCTGGATCACGGGACCCTGGCAGTGGCGGGCTGCACAGGTTCCCGGGAGGGGCGGTGTGGAGAGTGCCCTGTGCTCGCACACAGGCTTCTTGGTGGCGGCAGCAGCAGCCTTAGCGTCTCATGCCCGTCTCTGGGGTCCGCACTGATGGCCGCAGCTCGCGCCCATCTCTGGAGCTCGTTTAGGCGGCGCTCTGAATCCCCGCTCCTTGCACACCGTGGAACAAAGAGGTAAGAAAAAGTCTCTTGCCTCTTCGGCAGCTGCAGACTTTTTCCCGGACTCCCTCCCGGCTAGCTGTGGCGCGCTAACCCCTTCCGGCTGTGTTCATGCTGCCAACCCCAGTCCTCTCCCTGAGATCCGACCGAAGCCCGAGCCTCAGCTCCCAGCACCGCCCGCCCCGGCCCGTGAGCAGACAGGCCTCTCGGGCTGGTGAGTGCTGCTCGGTGCCGAGCCTCGGTGCGGGAATCTCTCCGTTTTTCCCTCTGCGCCCCTGTGGCTGTGCTCTCCTCCGTGGCTCCGAAGCTCCCCCCTCCGCCACCCGCAGTCTCCGCCCGCGAAGGGGCTTTCTAGTGCGTGGAAACCTTTCCTCCTTCATGGCTCCCTCCCACTGGTGCAGGTCCCGTCCCTATTCTTTTGTCTCTGTTATTTCTTTTTTCTTTTGCCCTACCCAAGTACATGGGGAGTTTCTTGCCTTTTGGGAGGTCTGAGGTCTTCTGCCAGTGTTCAGTGGGTGTTCTGTAGGAGCAGTTCCACGTGTAGATGTATTTCTACTGTATCTGTGGGAAGGAAGGTGATCTCCGCGTCTTACTCTTCCGCCATCTTCAACCCTCTTCACTGTTTTTTAAAAAGTGAAAAAATGAATGAAAGACTGAAGGAAACCTCTAGTTCCAGAAACAATTTAAGATATTTTTACAAAATTATGTATATTTAACAAAATAAGCACAAAATTAAAATGACAGACAATGGAAATGTAAGGGTTGAAAAGTAAAGACCTAAAGGAGATAAAGTTGGAACACAAAAGACACATCAACGACTTCGATATATTTGTTTGGAGTGTGCCATACATTTTGCTCTAAATTTCTTAGAAATCAACGCGTAAAGGGTTGTGCTGTTGATTGTAAGACACACAGTACCTATACTGAAGTAGTTAATAGATGGATACTGAGATTGGTAAGATTTCTCCCATGAATTCCCACTGAAATCACAGTGTGTAAAATGAATCTCATCCTTGGTAACATTGTGAGAATGAACATTATTATAAGCCTCTTTTTTAAGACATGTCCTAATATTAGGGTTACAGTAACCTCCAAAAAGGAACCCTTTGGAAAGAAAAACAATGATATAAACATCATCGGTGCCCATTGGGACCTTCCTGGGCAAACCATGATGGATTGCTGCCCCTGCAGTACCAGAGGAGCCATAGCTTCAGAGGAGACATCTCTAGGCAAGTCTTTCTCCTAATCCCCACAGTAGACATTTCAGCCCTTTCTTATTCTTTCTAAATTCCCTAGTCCTTCATCCACCTTGTCGTTTTTGGCATATAACCTCATCTCTAACTTCAAGTGTAAAATTAAAGTTACTTGGCAGACACTCTGTCCCCATGAGTCCCCCTTCCTCTCCAGGTGTCCTATCCAAGCTTTTTTTTTTTTTTTTTTTTTTTTTTTTTTTTAATTTTCCTGAGCTTTTGGGTTATATTTTTTAAATTTTTAAAATTAAAAAAAAATTTAAATCTTTGGCCGCACTGTGCAGCTTGTGGGATCTTAGTTCCCCGACCAGGGATCGAAACTGTGCCCCCTGCATTGGGAGCACAGAGTCTTAACCACCGGACCACCAGGGAAGTCCCCCAAGCTTTCTTGTGTCCTTCTCTCCTGTCACAACCTGAAAGGGCCTCAGGTCCCCCTTCACTGCTGTCACTTCTTTGAAGAAGCATCGCTGTGCAGGGAAGGACAGAGTTTTCTGTCATCTTCATTTCCGTTCCTCCCTTCTTCTGCTCTGTCTACTATCTCATGGCTTTTGCTTCTCCACAGAAAATACAGGAAAGCCCACCCATCCCAGCCCAGGGGCCACTTTTTAGCCCAGATATTCAAGGTACCCTCTGTGTCACAGCATTCTCAGTGACTTCTTCCTTGACACCCAACCTTTCTTGATCTTCTGTGACACCACACCCTCTGCTTTCCCTCTTTCTTCTCTGATTGTACCTTCTGGTTTCTCCTCCCTTGGATTTCTTCTGCTGGTCCCTTAAATGTGGTGTCAACACAGTCAGGGGCAGTACTGCCTGGTGGTTAGAATGAAGACTGAGTCCAGATCATGGGGGTTTGGTTCCTTACTGTACCATTTACTCTATTTGTTACCTTGGGCAGAATACTTTACCTCTCTGTTGCTCAGTATTTTTTCAACAGTAAAAAAAAATGAAAAGGATGCATTCATCTCCTATGCTTGCTGTGAAGCTTAAGCGAATTAAAATGTACAAGACAAACAAAAGAACACGAAGGCTCCTAAAAGTTTCTTTTAAATGAAATAAAATACATAAAGCACACAGAGCTCTATATAGCTATTACTTTAAGAAGAAAACAAACAGATTTTCCCTCTGAAGTCTGTTCTCTTTGTTGCTAATGAAACAGTTATCTCAAATGGCTTCTTGGATCAACTGTACATCGATACACTGGACTACTTTGCCCCAGTCCACACCTCCTTGAGCAATAGATGCAAGCTGGCTAATGGATATCTGCACTCACCTCAGACCGGGATGAGCTCATCACCTCCCTTTAGTCTTTCCTGATTTTCTTTCTTGGCAAAGTGTGTCCAAATGCACAAGGTGGGATTTCGGGGACCATTTGTCATTCTTCTTCCACCCCACGTCTAATCAGTCGAGCCCCGTCAAATTCACTGACATGGTATCTCCTGCCTCTCTCCCTTCCCTCCTTTCCCTTGGCTCCTCCCTGAGTCCAGACTCTCTCCCAGTCCTGGATTAGTGGATCAGAGCCTCATTCGTGTCCCGGGCTCCAATCTTATTCCTCTGCTCTCCGTTCTCCATGGAGCTACTGCGGGGATTTGACTTGACTGAAGAGCTGATCAGATTACTCCCCTTTGAAAAGTGATTCATAGATTCCTAATAGCATTCAGGATAAAGCCCAAAGCCTTTAGTATTACTTGCCTGATCCTTCATAATCTTATCCTCCTACTTCTATAGCTTCATTTTTTGACACTTCTTCCCTTGAAATGTACACTTCCGCCAAAGTGATGCACATATGGAATCAATAGGCTCTCATCCTACTGAATTAACTTCAAAGTGAATTTTTATCGAGAGAATGTTTTCTCTAGCTGATACAGTAAATCAAAGTATTGCTTGTCTAAATGTTTATGTAGCACAATTGAATTGTATACAGTTTATTTTGCGTTTTTTATTTACTTGAAAAAATCTGATTAGGAAGATTATCTCGTGTGTTAATATTATAGTTGATATTTGATTTGTTAATTAGACATCACAGTATCAGTGCACTTAACACATTCTTTCACAAAATTAAAATTTCGAATTCATTTTTCTTCCATTGTAAGCTTCACATTGTACCAGTTCCTTCTTTCAAGTCTGTTTTTTTTTTTTTTTTTTTTTTCTGGGTAGAATTTTGGAGACTAAAAATGTACGGTGTTTAGGTTTAGCCCTTATTAACGTTTTTATTTTGTTCATTGTAATTTCCAATATTATTTATTATGGATTGAATTAAAAACTTATTCCATGTATCTTCATTTAATTGAAAGGACTATAATGAACAGTTCTCTCAGGCATTCCAAGATTGTTCAGAACGGTCAGATGATCTACTGTGTTGATAATCTATTTCTTTTGTGTATGTCCTACCATTTTCTCTGACACTTACAGTCCATATTTTGGCAGAATACAGAATAAGGAACATGGTTAAAATGGCAGGATCAAAATATCAAGATAATATGGTCAAAATGGTGGGTTGGAAAGGGAAGTTACAAATACTTTCTTCTGTATTTGCTGTATCATGGATGTGCCATGTTTGTGTCATCACAGGTTTTTCTCTTCCTAGAATGCCCCTGTGCTAGTCAGGACTCATTCAATTGAGAGTGAAAAAAAACCAAGTCAAATAAACTTGAGAAAAATGTGCATCTAGTTGCTATCATTAGAGATTTTCTCTATCAGCATCCATGAAGAAAATCACAAGAAATGTTTCTGATTGGTCCACTTTGGGTCATGTGTTCACCCTGGACCAATCACTGTGGCCAGGAGGATGGGGCATTATGATGGGCCATCCTTGGGTTATGTGCTCACCTCTGTGGGGGAAGGGCCAGGAGGTGGGAGTATTGGCTGGAGAGGATGATGGAACAGCACTCCAGGCAAAGAAGGATGCTGTCTCCAGAAAGAGAAGAACGGATACTGGAGAAATGGCAACAAATTGCTTCATCTTCTGCTTGCCTCTCCTATTTGCTCCCCAAACACTATACATTTTCTCATGGTTTTATAACAAGATGCTGTAATTCTTTTTAAGCGTGATTGTCTTTCCCACTAGCTGGGACTATCTTTAAGATGGGGAAAACTCTTTATGCACTTTTGTGCACCTGTTTACCTAATGCTCAACAAAAAGCAAGTGATCAGTAATATCTGTGGAGAGAGTAAACAAAGGAGGGGTAGTTTGGGAATTCACTGTTTTAAATTAGTTTATATCTGATCCATGAAACTCGGTTCTTGGAGTTTCAAGTCTTCACTTTGGAGATATTATTTTTCATCTCAAATTCAAATTCTGGCTCATTTGCATTGAATTTTAAAGATGAGGTTAACTACTGATCATGCACTGACTTCGTAGAAAGAAAAGTGAAAAAGTAAAGTCCCCACATTTGGTAATTTTTGAGCCTTAGAGAGAAAGTAACCAAGAAAGATGCAGCAATGAAGAGAAGAGAAGAGAAATTATTTTTCAAGTTGCTTGAAATATTCTGTACCATGGGAGCACGATTTTTTTGAAAGATCGTCTAGTGAAATGATAAACTTGGGGAATGAATGGGGATAAGTGATCACCAGGGTTGATAAAATGCAATGACTATCAGCCATTTTAGACAGAGACAACATTTTTGCAGCCATTTAAAGTCACTGCCACACATAAGGTGAAGCCGCCCGTGGAAATCACGGACAAAGGCATAGACCTGGCACCGCACAAGATTTACAACCTTGCCAGGCAATGAACTCAAAGGTCACTCCTGAATTAAGTTACCTTTGTATGACTTTCTGTCCTGAGTGTGAAAATACACAGGATGGTGAAATCCATTAAACTACGGTTGACAGCAAGAGGGGTTCATTAATTCAGGAGTGGGAGTAGGTTTGCCTTTCTGCAAAAACCTCGTGGGAACGCGATGGGCATGGTTTGGTTCTTGGCGCCAAATGGAGCATTAAAAGAGGAGACAGCTTTGGGAATAAAGCCAGGCACTAGAACCTCTGCCTAAAAATAGTCATCGCCTGAACAGGCCGTGCGGTGGCCAGGGAGAAATCACATTTGCCACAGTGCATGAGGGCTTTGTGATAATTACATGGCGACAGGAACTGGTAAACCACTCCCAGTACACGTTGGATAAATATAGTGTCACGGCAGCGGTGCCATCACTGCAGGTAGCAAATGAGCAGCTGGTAGAAGCTGGCATGTCTTTGCAGTGAGGCTGCGGTCTGCACAGGGCAGAGGTCAGGGTCTCTCATACCAAGGAGGAATTCATCATTCCTTGAAGCCAGAGGCTTGATAGTAACAGAAAGACTGCATTTTCTCCCCAAAGTGGAACTAGATGCTGTACCTCCATGGTTTAACGTTTTAAGAGACGTGTTTAATGAATAGGTTGCTATATAGGGCAATCAGGAGGCTGCCAGTGGTCACCGATGAGAAGACTGACCCAGGACGGGAGGACCCTGACCTCCACCCTGTTCTCCCCAGGATGCCATGCTGACATGGGAGAAAGCAAACAGCAGTGCTGGTTCAGACGTGTATGGGTTGCAGCTTGAGAAGCATGACAACACAGGAAAAAAAAGAACAAGAGCCATAACAACCATCAGAAACCCTTCCTGTGAACGATCTTTTTCAAAAAGTCAGTGAGGTTTTTCAGCTGGAGAACGAGCAGGTGCCTGTGGTCCTGATGCCGGAGAACCAGGTTGGAGCCGGGGGTTCATCTGGGGACACCTTCTTGTGAAGAGCGAAATCTCGACGGGCACTTCCTTTTTGTTGTCCAAAGCAAAGCTCAAGCCAGGGTGAATTCCAAGCTTATTTCCTTATTACTGAGATGGCTCTGCTCTTCAGGAATTAATCCTGGGGGTGCATCGTGGTCCATACAGCCTTTTGGAGACAAGGAGGCAGGGACAGAGAGATCTTGAACCTGGAGATGTAGGAGGGGATCTTACTTTGGTTATTAAGTATTTGGTAAATTAACTAAGGCTATATCTGGGCTAACCTTAAATGCAAATGTATTCCTTTAGCCTAGCACAGTTAGTTGTATTGGAGAAAGTGGAAGAAATAAGCCTCTGATATTTTCTGCATCTGCTGTGCCACTGCTGGCGGGGTCCCTCCGTCTGGAAGTCTTCTGAGGTCAGTCACAGGCGTGGCCAGCATCCCCCCACGGGCTCTGGATCCCTTTCCCTCCTGCTCTGGCAGAGATCTTGTTTGAGCCATTTCCAGCAACTTCACCATGCATGGCTCTTCTACATTCTTCTGCTCAACATTCAGACAAGCTGAATTGTCTTTCACTTGCAAAATTCTCTCCTTGAATCTATTTTCCTTTTAAACTGCTGCCTATATGTGCAGACACATACTGCCCCCACAGTTGGGGTGTGTGTGTGTGTGTCCGTGTGTGTGTGTTTTGGTGGTAGTAGGTGAGTCATCTTGAAATCTCAGAGATAACCCTCCACTACCTGCTCCTTGTAAGGATGTGGTCCGTGTAGAAGCTCATACCCCCTTTATCTTCCAACGTGATGTTGACTCCATTTCCATTGCTAGTAATATTTGGTATTATGTATCAGTCATTTTCTGGATTTCTTTTAGATTTATCAGTCATCTTAATTATTGCCAATCCTATGGAAGAAAACAGTTGTCTCATTTTGATTTCTCCGAGAGCTGGTAAGCATTTTTTATGGGCTTCTTTATATTTATATTTTTTTCTGTGTGTTGCCTCTTCATATTCCTTGCTCATTTTTTGTATTGAGCTCTTTGTCTTTTTTTATCAACTTGCAGCAGCTCTCTACATATTATGGATATTAATTCTTTGTGTATATATATATGTATATATATATATATATATATATATATATATATATAATATATATTTCCATCTATCTATTGTTGGGTCACAAACTACCCTAAAACCTAGACTCTAAATCAACAGGGTATTATTATCTCATGCAGTTCTGTGAGTTGACTGGGCCCATCTGTGTGCTTTTCTTGCTTTGTGTCTTTCATGTAGTTACAGTCAAGGAGCAGCTGGGACCTGAGTTATCTAAAGGCTTGACTGGGTTGACCATCCACTAGGCTCCCACATAGGGTGGCAGGTGGTGTGATCTGTCCCTGGCAGCTGTGCTAGGGGTTCACTTGGGACTGATGGCCAGGGTTCCTCCATGTGGTCTGTCCATGTGGTTTGGGCTCTCACAGCCTGGTGGCTTATTCCAAAGTACAAGTATTGTAAGAGACAGGATGCAGAATGTCCAGTCTTAAATCCTAGGCATGGAAAGTAGCACAACATCATTTCTGCTATAATCTGTTGTTCAGAGCAGTAGGGAGCCAACCCAGATTCAATGGGGGAGACAGGACGAATATTACAAAAAAATGTGATCCTCTTTAGTTCACCACAGTCCACTCTCTTACCCCAAATTATTAACACATTTACATATTTCCCACATGCAAAATGTACACAGCCCCTGCCTGTGCCACCACTTCCTAACACCCCCTTTCCACCTGAAGTCTCCCTTGTACCGAGATAGCTTCAAGTTCAAGTTCCATTTCAAGGGTCAGGGTTTTATGATCTAAATCAGGCCCAAGTGTGGATGAGTCTCTTTGGGCGTGAACCCCCTCTATTTGAAGGCCCGTGAACCAAAGAGACAGGTTATCTACACATACACACTAGACATACAATGTTGGACAGGCATAGAAAAACCACAAATGACATTCCCATTCAAAAGTGAGGAAAATGGGGAGCACTTGGCAGTCATTGGTCCACAGCAATTATGAAATCCAGCTGGGCACGTATTGCCAATTCTTTGAATTATCTGCTCCCTGGGAATGATTCTCCATGGTTCTTGGCTTTGGGCCCTGGTTTCTTGTTTCTTCCTTCAAGTCATCTTTCTTTTTCCATAAAATATAGACTGTTCACATCTGAATGTTTCCTCTGCTTTCTTTCTGTCCATTGTAGTTTGAGGAGGGGGTAACCAAAGTGCCCCTGATCCCTTCAGTCCAAGCTGATATAATTCTTTTAAAAACATCATAGATTCCTTGTGTATCACATTATAGTACAATTCAGGAGACAAAGTCATACTCACATTTTTCTAATACAGCCTCTTTATATGAGCCAAGAGTCAGGATGCTGTGGGAAAATACCCTTAAGATCTCAGAAAACGTTTTGCTTGGTTGGAAGGGTCTTTGAAGCGTCTCAGGGTTTACAGTACCCAGTGTCTAAGAGAGAAGATCTCAGAGTAAAGGCCTTAAGATTATTCGAGGTCCTGCCAGGCACACACATAAAATATTCTGAGGGCGCATCTAAAGCTTGCATAATCACACTATTAAAGTCTTTACACTGAGGCCATGCTTTACTGATAGAAGTCTGGATATAATATTCATCCTGAAGACATTTCTTATTTTTTGAGTCTTTTGCTATCTGGATCAACTTAGAATAAGAATTAGTTTAACTTTCTTTTTCTGCTTATTTCTTAAATTTTTATTTTTTATTGAAGTATATTGGTTTACAATGTTGTGTTAGTTTCTGGTGTACAGCAAAGTGATTCAGTTATATATATATATATATATATATATGTATATATATTCTTTTTTGAATTCTTTTCTCGTATAGGTTATTACAAGATATTGGGTATAGTTCCCTGTACTATACAGTAGGACCTTGTTGTTTATCTATTTTATATACAGTAATGTGTATCTGTTAATCCCAAACTCCTAATTTATCCCTTCCCCACTGCCACTGCATCTCCATCACTCTTTTCACTCTCTTCTTTTAGAACACCTCTTTGTTGTATGGTTAAAGTACTGGATCTATCACTTTTGCTTTTGTCTTTTAACCTTTTCTCAAAAACTAATTTCACATTTTCCATGCGTTTTGGAAGAATCCCTTTGTTTCGTGTACTTCTGTTTATTTGATTTATCTGTTTTTCTTTGCTTCTCAGATCATTTAAATTTTTTTAAATAGTGTTTTTAATTTCTTGGGATACTTTGACTTTTTTTCTTGTAGTATCCTGCTTAAAGTAACTGCATGTGATGTATCTTTCCAAATCTGAGAATAATAAGTGCACTTATTTGAAGTTTTTTTCTTCCATTGATATAGCTTCAGGAATTATTTGCAATGTATGTGATAGGCAAATAGGTCTTTGACTCATTAATCCCACCTGTAGGATTTATTTTAAGGAAATACTCTGAAAAGTTCCAGAAGATATATGCACAGGGTTATGTAATAACAACCTGCTGGTAGAAAGAAAGAAAGAGAGAGAGAAAGAGAGAGAGAAAGGAAGGAAGAAAGAAAGAAAAAGAAAGAAAGAAAGAAAGAAAGAAAGAAAGGAAGAAGGAAAAAAAGAAAGTCCAGTAATAGAAATTTGGTTAAATATATTTTGGTCTATCCATTAAAAAAATGAAAAAAACCAACATATACTGACCTGGAGAGGCATGTATAATTTTGTAACAGAATCCCAGTGATAATCCCCTTTAAAATATATATATATGAATAATAATGTAGATTTCTATAAAACACATTGATCATGGTAGTTATTTCTGATAGTTGAGATTAAGAAAAAACTTTTACTTCCTATTTTAACCACTTTCATTTTTCACTATTTGATATATTTGTCAATCAACATGTTATTTTATAATCAGCAATCTATTTCCATTTACAATTCAATACATGCCTGCTGTAAAAATATTCAGAAAATACCTGAAGGTATAAAAAAGGAAGTGAAAAATGACCCGTAATTCTACATACTGACATAGCCTATCTTAACAGCTTGACACTTGCCTTATTTATTTTCTGATGCGCATGCACACACACACACACACACACACATTTACATGAAGGACACACACCAAGCATGCCCTTCTTACTCTTTTTTTAACCTGGGTTTTACCTAGCAGTATTTTTGTACATCTTCCCGTGTCAATAAAGGCGTGTTTGTATCTCTACAAATAAACACATCATCATCGTCATCGTGATATTTTATTGTTTATCACAACAGTTTCCACCTCTCTGTCTGAGGGCTTCTCACCTTCTCTTCCTGTGGCACTGCGTTTGCCTCTGTGAGCTTCCTCACCTCCACGTGAGCCAATGTGCTTCTTCCATCCCCGCCTCCTCCCCACGTCCTGAGGGGGGTGCCTGACGCATAATGGATTCTCCACGTCTCCCGCTGAGTGAATGTGTGAATGAGCAAATGAATGAGTGATTCCATCCGCCAGAACCCATTTCACCAAGCACACAGAGGCTAGTCATCATGTGTCTTTGGGAAGATCAGACCTTTCCCTGCGGTTGGTTGTCCATCTGGAAGCTGAGAGTAATAAATGCCACATCACAGGAAGTTTAAAAGGATGAAAGAGATAATATTTATACAATACTTAACTTCTTTAGAAGGAAAATCCCCGCCAAGTCCAATGTGTATACTATTATCATTGACTCTCCCCATCAATCACACAGAGGATTCGCTGGCTTGTGCTTTCTCTTAGCAGCTGCGTTTCTAACCGTTTTTTCCATTAAAGTATTCCAGGAAGTTGAGATGAACACTATTCCGTGTGAACCTCACACCTTCCTTAAAATCGCAGTGCGTTCTACACAAATTAAAAAGGTGATGATTTTTAATCCTCCTGACATCTTACTGAGATGGGGGAGGGAAGCTATTATTACCCTAATTTTGCAGTGAGGGAAACCGACACAGACACTCACTCACTTCGCACTAGATGGAAGAGGATAATAGAAGCAGAACTTGAATTTGAAATCTTTTGGTTTCTCTCCTTAAGCTGATGAACTCACAATACATTCACACTTTAGGATGCATTAAACTTTTCTGAGTCTGTGGGCGGGAAAGAAAACATTTTCCCCCCTTAAACCATATTACATTCTAGAAATAAAGTATTGACCATGAAGCTGTGAAGATAGTAATTTGCATCAATAAAACTGCCAGATTATACGGCTTTTTCTTATCGAAAGCATGTGGAGGGAGTTGCAGGGGGCTGGTAGTCCCCTTACCTTGGGACTTTTAGCTTGAAGTGAAGTCTCAAAACACGTTCGGGGCTGTAATTCCTATACAAGGTTGAAATCACGCCTGTTTGAAATGCTAAGCCTTCTTCTGTTGCATGGGCAAATAGCTTCGCCTTATTTTTCTCAGTGATGAAAACAAATTGCCCTTGTTAGAAACAGACTAATAAAGTATGGTTGCTTTCTCTATTAGTTATCCAAATATTTCTTGAGCCCCGATGACGTGCAAGCCCCCTGGCTGTTGGAGAGACCGAGGCGAGCAAGAGAAGCAGTCCTCTCCCTCACAGAGAGTCTACATCGCAGTAGGAGCGACCATAAGCAAACAGCAAATAGAATAATTAAAAGTCATCTGAAATTCCTATCGCGATGAGTGCCACGAAGTAAACAAAGCAAAGGGGAATTTGGAGAGTGATGCAGGAGTGGAATCAGAGGGGGCCTCTCTGAAGACGGGCCCTTTCAGCAGAGACTTGAATCTTAAAGAGAGGAGCTGCCAGCAAAGCTCTCGGGAGCATATTCCAAGCAGAGGGAACAAAATATATAAGGGCTCGTTTCCCCGGCCCAAAAGGTTTTTCTATTTCTCATGCATCTCTCAAGATGAGCCCATGTGGAATTGTTAACCTTTTCCTCCTTCTTGGGGCTCTTTGGCACATCTGCTTTTTACTTTATTCCAGCTGCTCTTAAGTGACAATGTGGCAACAGACTGTGGGCTGCTCCACACCGGGACCTCCTCCAGTTCCTTGTGTTCATGGCACCGAGTAGAGCGCCGGACACAGAAGCCTGCACACAACTTCCATAAAATACCTAGACCACAGACTTCTGTTTTGGCCCACGCCTTGTAGGTCCTGGCTGAGCCTGAAACCTTTATGGGCCACGATAAAGACTTGATAAGAGATCAGCCGTCTAGCTGTTGGAATGAAGCATCCTCATGCTTCCAAAATTATCCTTATCTTGTTTTATTTGCCCTGTTTCTGTTTGGCACCAAGTCAAGGACGGGACACAGGCAACACCTTACGAAAACAATGATTTCTTCCTGAAACGTCACAGATTTCTGGAACACGCTCTTGGCACTGGGTGGGGGACATTTCAACCCCGGGAGGTAGCTAAACTATGTTTTATGCTCTCAGGGCACATCCTTCCTTTTCTGAGTCTCAGACACCTCCAAGAATACAGGAACAAGACCACAGCTGGCTCTTTTTGTGCCAAACAGCAGTGGCTGGTCGGCAGAGGCAGCCAGGTCCCTGGTAAGGCGGTTGCTAATTCCTGCCTCTCTCTTTACCATTCTGGCTTTGTTTGGAGAGTAAAGAAAGTTTTTATATATTTTGAACCCCGCGGTCCTTTGTGGCATTCCTGGGTCTTCTCTCCTTTCACGGAAACATAAAACAACCTGCGACTGTTTGCTCGTATTGCCCTTTCTCTTTTGTACACGTGCAGGAGAATGGGGTATAATTCAACAAACTGGTCGTCTCCCAGCTTCTATCACATTCCTTCTGATGTGAAAGACTCGGGATCAAGAAACACTCGTTTGGAAGATGAAGTCACCCCAGGTGGCTTATCTCAAAGACGTAGCGGGGGAGGAAAGGTGCTGGCCTCACGTGCAAGTTCGACAAGGTGCAGTTAGGAGCTCACCACTCACCTCCTACGTTTCCTAATAAGGTACTCCTGGTAAAAGATAATTAAGTCACGGCTTCCAGGCTCTACAGTGTGACTCTCACAAATGGGCCAACTCGACTCCTCAGCATCATATTCAAACAACGCTTTGATCCCACCTGTGGTCCACACCTGTTTTGCACCAGCCCAGCGGCCTGCTGGGGGGCACAGGCTCTGCTCCCGGCACCGCCCCACCTTGTGCCCGGGATCACATACACCTGTTGCCCTAGCCCCTGTCCCCTGGCTTTGATCTCTAGGCATCGTGGAAGCCATCGGCTGTGACAGAGTTTTGGTTCAGCCTCATTGCCTTGGAATGCAGGTCTCAAGGGTTCTGCCCCTGGAAATTGGGTAACGAGGTAGTACACGTTCCAGGAGTGTAGGCTGGCATGTTGGTACATTTCAAAGATGCTTTTCCATAACTTCATTCTTCTGGGGATTGGCCAGCAGTGTTGAGTAGCCCATAACGCTAGAGGTTGAAGAATCTCCCACGCCCAGATTCAGTATTGTCTGGATACAATTGCACTTTGCAAAGACAGTCGCTGTGCCATTCTTCCCCTCAGGGCTCTGAATCAGTAGGCTTTCCTCTCTCTCTACAAGCAGGTGGGAAATCTATATAAAAATTGGGGTTTTTCAGGCATTATAAAGAGCTGGGAATATTTTTACAAGAGGAAAAACAACAGAGTTGACCCTTATTTAAATGGGACCTCTCACAGCAGATAAGGTGAAACACTTTTTTTTCTTTTCTTTTTTAAACGGGCCACCGAAAATGTTAAGAGTCGTTTGCCAAAACCCACATCTGACTCAAATAAGCAAATCTGTTGCATATAGCCTATGCATGTAAAACAAAATCCAAATGCAAGCATGCATGCTTTCATGTTGTTCAACTACAGCAATCCGTATCTTATTTGTGTGTATCTTTGATGTCTATTATGTTATGTCGTCTGAAGTGATTACACTGCTTTCATTTAATAAAAGTTTTTCAAGTTGTTTTAAGTCTCTGAATGGAAATACCAAAAAAAAAAAAAAAAAAAAAGCTGAATTCTTATTCGCTGCATCTCAGCTTTTATGTTGAAAGCAGCTTATGTTGAAGTTCTTAGTCTAAACAATTTACAGTTTTCCGGATTAAGATCATGTAGGAGTAAGATGAAAATCTTCAAGACAACGTTACATAAACGCTCCTGCAACTTAGGGGGAAATTAGACACTTGCAGACTCTAACTGCTGGGTACGATGGGAATTTTCTCAAGTGGGAAAAGGTGAGATTCCCTGGGAGAGTTACTGGAAGCAGGAAGGTTAAATCTACTCCCCAAACCTGGTTGCCCACAAAGGCAAATATGCCCTCGTACTAAAGCCAGGAGGGAGCGCAAAGCTTTCAAGTTGTTGGAGGGGAAGACAAACTTATTTGCTGCCCATCTGCTGATAGGAAGGGTAGGAAGGGCTTGGGCAGCTGACAGAGCAGTTCCCTGTGAATTTGACTATTATTTCAGGTTTCTATCTTTTCCTCTTCGGTAGAAAGATATTAAAAGTAGGTCTCTGGCAAAAAAAGGACAGAATAACACAGAGTCTCTGAAATTGCAACCTGTACAAATTCCTGGCCCAAAACCTTCATGTCTGGTGCTTGTCATCAATGAGCAGTTTGCAGAGTTTGCTCTCTTAAAGGATTAGAGAACGCTGGACGATTTCAGAAATATCTTAGCCTAGAAATTTACAAACTCGTAAGAGGTGAATGAATACTTGTTCTTTGATGGAAGAAATTCCATGGGAAGAACTTTGAGTACTAGGATTACTGCCATATATAAAAGCTTTCCTTTGCTTTGCATGTGCAGAAGCCACTTAAATTTTTTTTAGAAATATTATAGTTTGCATATTTATTTCTGGTAGGATTTACAGGTTATAATATCCCTGTACCTCAGCTCAAAACATAAATTATTTTATTTTCCCAACTTCTTCATGTCCCGTCTGTCTGGCATGTGTTTGTTTCCACATGAAGATAATTTAACAGCCAAGAACAAAAAGGTGGAGCTCACTAATTTGCGGTGTGGAAGACCCAAAAGAAACACAATGAACTTTCTTCCCCACCAAAACATTGTATAGGTCAGAGCTTTATTTAGGCGATGGGTGGGTGGTAACACAAAAACACTTGTGGAATTCAGACTCTTGAATTTATGAAGGGTTAAAATCGAGGTAGTAGATCTTAATGCAGTGCATAGAAGAAATATTATTTGTTATTTTGCTTTTTATTATGCCCTTATTTATTAAAATAGTCAAAGTATTCAGCCTTTATATTCACCACAGGCCTCACCCATCCTTCAGCTTTGTTGCTCCATTTTTTTCCCATCCACTATCAGCATGCTTTTGTTACAAACCAAATCTGATTATGTTATAGTGGTTTTTTTTGGCCGTGCCACGTGGCTTGCGTGATCTTAGTTCCCCGAGCAGGGGTGGACCCCTTGACCCCGCAGTGGATGTGACGAGTCCTAAACACTGAACCATCAGGGAGGTCCCTGTTATACTTTTGGAAGGAGAAAATTCTCAGTGACTCCCCTGTGGCCTTCAGGAACGTCCAAAATGCTCAGATCTGCAGATCCCGTTGGGCACCTCCCACGTTTCTCTCCTGGGGGTTCTGCCCTTCTCCATCTACTCACCCATCACGTGGAATCACTGAGGGAAAACTACACCCTCTCTGTATCCGAGACTGCTTCCTCCTTCTGGAACAATCTTCTCCAAACCTTTGTTAACTCCTAAGCATCCTCAGGACTCAGCCAAGGTACCCTCATCACTCTGACCCTTTGCCCCCTCCCGGAAAAGCCTTCCCTGACGCTCCCTGCCGGGCCTGGGAGCCCTCTGTGTTTGCCTGATGCGCTGGGCCTAATGTAGCATCACATAGCTCAGGGCTGTGATTGCTGGGTTATTCATCTGGGTCCTGGGCTAGATTAGGAGACCCCTGTGCGCAGGCAGTAGGGCTTTTATTCTTTAAGTCCAGCATTTACCGTGACCAGGCACACAGCTGGTTCTTAGGAAATATTTGCAGAACAAATACATGATGTTTGTATAGAGATCTGTGTACAGAAACACACATTTTATCTTTTCAAGAATTAGGAAATTTGATATTTGAATGTATATAATTTTATCACACGTTAACTTTTTTAATTTTATTTTTTATTGAAGTATAGTTGATTTACAGTACTGTGTTAGTTTCAGGTGTACAACACAGTGATTCAGTTGTATATATATATACAACTGAATATATATATAAAAGGAATACATATATATTCCTTTATATATACATATATATATATACATACATATATGTGTATTCCTTTTCAGATTCTTTTCCCTTATTGGTTATTACAAAATACTGAGTGTAGTTCCCTGTGCTATACAGTAGGTCCTTGTTGGTCATCTATTTTATATATGAGTGTGCATGTGTTAATCCCAAACTCCTATCCCTCCCCCCACCCCCCTTTGCCCTTTGGTAAACATAAGTTTGTTTTCTATGTCTGTGAGTCTCTTTCTGTTTTGGCAATAAGTTCATTTGTATCTTTTTTTTTTTTTTTTTTTTTAGATTCCACATATAAGCGATATCATATGATATCTATCTTTCTCTGTCTGGCTTACTTCACTTAGTATGATCATCTCTAGGTCCATCCATGTTGCTACAAATGACATTATTTCATTCTTTTTTATGGCTGACTAATATTCACACATTAACTTTTATTTTCTCTTTTATGCCAAGAAACAGGGGTGTTTAGGAAAAGTAAAGCCAGTTTTGAAGCTACTTGCATGTTTCACTGGGATCCTGCTATGACCTGTTGCTTGTCTCCGCAGAGGAAACACCAGGGACATTTTTGACCTGAATGGCCTGCCTGGGAGGGACAGGAATGTTCTTGAAGATCCCACACTTTGATTGACATGACCAGGCCTTCCACCACTGGCACTGGAATAGAAGGTAGGATCCTACACTCAGTGACTGGTTGGGAGCCCGGGCTCTGGACCCTGAAGGTTTAGGGTCCAAACGTGCTTCTGTCCTTTTCCAACCCGAGCAGGTGACCTCATGACTGCCTGCCTCCTCATTTGTCAAATGGGACTAATGACAGAACCTGGCTCATGGAACTGGTGTTACCTGAGTGTTTTCGTCCACTGGAAACACGTGGGTGCCTGATGCACAGTAAACACTCAGCAAACGTTAGCAGTCACCATCCTCCCTGTTGTCACTTTCCCAAATAGCAAGCCACTCCTCTCTATCCCCTTTTGGCAGGGGATACCCACAAGGCTCCCCTTGATTCCTGTGTGTGGTCCCCGGGGTCCAGCACTGCCACCATAGACAGCCTGCAGTCACTCTGAAGGCCCCCCTGCTTGTTAACCTTCACCGTCACTTTCCAAAGTGATTTGGGTCATGTCCACTTTCTGGGTGGTGCTGAGTGAATGGTAGACAGAAAGAACCTGAGATTAGGCGAGGTGTCTCTTTTGGGGCTTCATGTTTAAACACAAATTCCTGGAACAAATACAGAGCTCATTGGCTCTAAGGAAGAGTGAAAGCCAGGATGTGTCACTGAGCTTTTTTTCCCACAAACATGTAACCAGCCCAGAGAACTTGTAAAATCTGCAGAATGAGATTGACGTGAGTTTCTTGTATCATTTCCTCAAGGGTATATTAATGGACTAAGTAGTTCTCATGAGGGGAGTTTCCATAGGGGATTCCAGATGAGACTCTCTTGATGAACCACATTTTTTTACACAGAAAGCTAACTCTCTAACACACTCCCCATGGGGGATCTCTGCACGTCCTAGAATTATTAGCTGCTACAGCCACACAGAGGCAAAGAATAAAATAGGACCAAGATTTATTTGAAGAGGCTTGTTTGTGACAAATTTCCATGATAACAAAAGTTTACAAAAACTGGTGTCATGGTTTTGGTGGTGAAAGAGAACTTTGGTTTAAAATTTAGAAAAGAAAAATATCTAGTTCCAGTAAAATAATGCTCTGGAGATTATGTTTCTTAGAGATTTAAAAAGAAATGGCCCACTACTAAAACATCCTTCATGAAGGTACTCATAAGACCATGAGCTCTGCTGTATGACAGTGTAACCACAGAGATTGTGCTTTTTTCTTTTTGCATTTCCCCTTAAAGCCAATAAGGAAGCCAGCAAATTGATTGAACTTAACTTTGCTCAAAAAGTTTCTTTTGGAAATTATTGAGTAAAATGAGGATGTCACAAACTTTCAAAATCCATGCCAGTTTAACCCTAAGTCAATGCTGGGATGTTCCAATGCTGCTGAGTGGGAAGACATGAAGTTATGAAGGGATGTGGTCTGGGATAAATGGCCCATTCTAGTTGTAGGTTGCCCATTGAGACAAAGGAGCCAATGCAGACTCCATCCACGTTGGATTCCATCGCCAAAAATATCCAGCAAGTGTGAGGGGTAGGGCAGTAGGATTTTTGGTCAGGCATAAGAGAGTGCTGGGTTCCAAAGGCTGTTGGGTTTGGAACCAGTCCCCAGCCAGCAGCAGATGGTACAGAGAGCCAGGGACCCCACCCAAGTGGGCTGAGGGGTACAGGGCAAGGCAGCATTTGCTACTGAGTGATTGGGAACATGTAATCCTCTTAGCAAACCAATACAGGCCGGACAAAGTGCTTAGTGGCAGAGAAGGGAGTAAGATTTGGAAAGAAGCCTTAAGCTCACTGAACTCACCTTTCCAAGTATCAAGGTATTCTTTCAGCAAATGCTGTTGAGTGGCTTCCCTATGCCAGACACTGTGCTAGGCATGGGGAATATGGCAATGACCACTGTAGACACAGAGTTCATAGTTTCACGGGGGAGAAAGACTGGACACATTCCCATTAACGTGTAGTTACACATTGTGACAAGTGCTCCGAAGAAGAGTTATAGGGGAGTCTAGGAGAGCCTAATAGGACAGCCTAGACCAGGAAAATTTCTTAGGAGGTAATGATGTTTGAGCTGAAGGACACCAAGCAGAAAGGCTGGAGTGAGGTGGGATGAGAGTCCAAATCATGTAGGCATGTGTGGGCCCCCTTAGGTTTTTATCCCAAGACCAGTGGAAGCCACGAAGGTGTTCTAAAGAGGGAACTAATATGAACAGTAAAGAGGCAGCCCAGGGCACCGAGAGTGCAGTTGTCTAGGGAAAGATGATGGCCCTTGGGCTGGAGTAGGCAGTGGAGATGGTGAAACCAGGACAGAAGTGCAAATCTCTTAGGGGGCATAAAAGTCTTAGTGGATAGTCGTGCCATGAACTGAGGCACAGTGGAGAAGGACCAGGTCTGGAGGAGAGGTTTCGGATCCGGGGAGTTTGAAGTGTCTTTGAGACGTGTGAGTGGTGTAGTATGACTGGACTGGAGATAGAACCCTGGGATTCCATGTCTAGGTGAAAAGGGGGAGAAATGATGGATGGAGATCATGTTGCCTCGGAAGAGATCATGCAGTGAGAGGAACAGAGCACTGGGACCAAGTATTGGACCTCAGTATCCAAAGCCTGAGTTGAAGATGATAAGCTGGCAAAGGAAACTAAGAAAGAATCGTCCCAGTGAGCCAGGAGAGGGTTGTTTCAGAATCCGAAGGGGAAATTTTTTCACAGGCAATGGGAGGTTAACAAAAGTGAGTCCCTCAAAAAAGGCCAATTCAATTTAGTGCCATGGAGGTTACTGGTCATCTCAGGGAAGACCACATGGCATGTGCTAGGGTTTAGGGTTTAGTCTAAATACGGCTGGGGTTCCTAATCAACTGAGTGAGCAGGTCAAAGGCCAGAGTGCCAACCCCTGTGTGGGGCTGGAGATGGTAGAACGAGGCACAAAAGTTGAGTCAAAAGGAAGTGACGATTTTGCTAATGGAGCTTCAAATACAATGGAACGCCCAAAACACGCATTTTCTTAAGTTTACTGGTGCCTATGCTATTGCTTTGAATGAATCCCTTGTTTCTGATGCCTTTACTATGAATCTAATAGTACCATGTTTACTATTTTTTATCAACAAGGGGAAATGCAGGTAGTTTTTGCAGGCAGATAGTTTGAATTACGACCACATCATAATTTATTGCCAAAGTATAATATTATCTTATGGATAATGGCTGGTTGGACAGGGTGTGAGAATAGTGTAAAAATAGTGAGTAGGAAGTAACAGCAAATGTGACCAGGTGATGAAAATTTAGGAGGCTTAAATATAGTTTAGGTAGACTAATTATTACTTCTTATTTAAGAAGCTATAAAGCCTGCCGATTCACACTGCACCACAATATTAACCACATAGCTAATGGGTAAATGCAGATCTGGGGGCAAACTTTGAATTCTGGTGCTTGTACTTGTTAACCGTCTGACCTTGAGGAAACGACTTCCATTTTCTGTGCCTCAGTTTCGTCTTCTATGAAATAGGGATAATAATAAAACCTGTGTCTCAGGATTGTCATTAGTATTAAATGGGACCATCTATGTATATCACTTAGAAAGCCTGGCGGATAGTAGGCACGTTGTAAATCTAGCTCTTAGTATGTTACTGTTATACTGTGATCAACACATTTTCATTAATCTGTGTCAACTTTTAGAAATTAGATATACAGTAATAGAATCACGAGGTCAAAGCATAAAATCAAAATTTTGGTCTTTTAATTTTTGCAATTTATTTCTTTAAATAATACTTGAACTGCTTTTCAGCCATAACACACGGGTATGGGCAGACTTGGTAAAATACCAAAATACGTGTATAAGACTGGTTAGTAAATAGCTGCTGGATGAGCCCCTCCTCCAGTGCCCCCAGGCATCCTGCCCCTTCCCAGGAAACCTCAGACTTCCCCAAAGCTCAGGAGAAACTCCAGAACCTTCTCCACCTCTGTGGCCTGCCTCTGATCTGATTGGTCAGGCCCATACCAAGTCCGTTATTAATTAACTGATGTGCATTCTGACCAATGTGGCCATAACATATTTTCCAGTAAATGTTCACCAGTGATGCTTAGTATCATTATCCAATACTTGTTTGCTAGCTATCAGAAAGGCATTGCACTTTAATTCCCATTTCCTTGATTATTAGTGAGTTGAACATTTGTTTACATATGCTTATCATCCATTTGCATTTCCTCCTTTGTAATTTCCATGCTGGTAATTTTGCCTGTTTTTCCATTGGAGGTCTTTCTGTTCTTCCTAATGATGTATAGGTGTTCTTTATTTTATTTTTTAAGTTTATTTTATTGAAGTTTAGTTGACTTACAATGTTGTGTTCATTTCTACTGCACAGCAAAGTGATTCAGTTGTACATATATATATATTCTTTTTCATATTCTTTTCCATTATGGTTTATCACAGGATATTGAATATAGTTCCCTGTGCTATACAATAGGACCTTGTTGTTTATCCATTCTCTATATAGGTGTTCTTTAAAAATTCAAGTATTAACAAATTTAATGTATATTTACTGTGAATGTAGTTATTAGTTTGCTTATCTTTTAATGTTGTTAGTGATCTTTTTTTCCTGAAGTTTATGTGAAATATCAAAAATGTTCAATTTTTACCATTGCTTTGGTGTTCAGAAAGTTTCTACATTAGAGTCAGACAAAAAAATATTAAATTATGTCTTCTTGCTTTTTCAAGGCTTTTGTTTTTATGTCACAGACATTAAACTCTTCAACTATCTATGGTTAATCTTGGTGTCTGATGAGAACAAGAGCTCATCGTAGGTTGTTTTCTGATAGGGGATCTCCCCGATTCTGTTGACTTGGATGCCTCCTTTATTTTTTTTACATGACTTTTGGCTTATATGTCTATTTTAACACTTTTTGGAAGAAGAAATTCTGTACTGTGTTAATATTTTTGCTTTTAAATATTACTTAGTGTCTCTGGTTACCGGGCAAGCGCGATGCCTTCAGCATCTTTGTGAACCTTCGTGGGGTCCCTGCCATTGCTCTGTAGGAGCCAGAGTACCACGAGAATTTCTCTCAGCTGACCGGGTCTCAGCAGAGCTACTCGTTGCTCTAAAGTACTAACAATTTGCCAGGACTTCGTGTATGGCCTCTGAGTTGGGTCTGGAATACTTTCGTAGAGAAAATGAGGCAAGAAGATTTATTCATCACCTCTGACTCCACAGACATTTGGCTAGGACAGGGTCTAATTTGGACTGTAAGGTTGTGCTTTCATAAAATAAGTTTACAAAAGAAAAAAAGAAAGCGTATGAATTTTCAAGGATTTATTTTCATTGAATTCATAGAAGAAAGACCCTGGCAATGAAAGGGATTCTTGGACCAAAAAAGAAATTTAATTACTTCTTCAAACTCTAATGACAGCACTTTTCTGTAATTTTAAAAATAATGTGGGTGAACTTTTCTTTTTGCTTCACTACCAAAGTGAGGCAGGGAGCAGAGATGGTCCAGAGGAAAAACAAGTATCGCTTTGTTTCACTTTCGACCTGTCAGTAATTCCAGGTTAAACATACCTAAGGTTATGACATTTCTTCATGAGCACCATTGCATCATTGCATGTTGCTATTGTATCAACTCCGAAATATGCATTTTCAATTCCTTACCTTTTTTTTTTTTTTAATATTTTGTTTCTACCTCTTAATTTTACACTTTATTTATTTATTTATTTATTTTTGTCTGTGTTGGGTCTTCGTTTCTGTGCGAGGGCTTTCTCTAGTTGCGGCAAGCGAGGGCCACTCTTCATCGCGGTGCGCGGGCCTCTCACTGTTGCGGCCTCTCTTGTTGCGGAGCACAGGCTCCAGACGCGCAGGCTCAGTAGTTGTGGCTCACGGGCCTAGTTGCTCCGCGGCATGTGGGATCTTCCCAGACCAGGGCTCGAACCCGTGTCCCCTGCATTGGCAGGCGGATTCTCAACCACTGCGCCACCAGGGAAGCCCTTTACCTTTTAATATATCATTTGGCAGTGACATTTCTGCACAATAATTTGTCTTTCTCCTGTCTCATAATACTGGCTCTCCAGCTCAGACCAAACTGATGAGCGAATTTCAAAGAAACTTAGAGGTGTGTATAGAAAAAGAACACACAAAATTAGTGCAAAGGAGATTTTATAACAAATATCATTAGAACTTTATCATAATACAGTTTGCTATTACAATAGTGTGATATTATAAGATTCTATCTTACAAGGTAATTGGCGTACATTATTGAAGATCTAGCATTCTTAGTGCAGAATACGTACAACAAGAAATGCATTTTATAGTTTCTTTTGTGGGAGAAGAATTCATCATATTATAGTTTGTCTCACTGGCAACTTATTTCCTACCTTGTGTATGTGAAGTTTCAGAAAAGTAAAGAAGCAAAATTTAAATTCCAAACTTTATTTTAGGACTGATTATGTTATGCTGTCAGTGTGTCAGAGGTTTTTTTGGAGTGTGTTTTTTGTTAGCCTATCATTTTTAAAGAAACCTTTAGCAAATAACATTTACAACTAATACATAAATCTGTCAGTGCTTTCAAAAGTGTTATAGTGTTTCAAAGAGAAAAGCATTGTTCTTTACCTTGCCCAATATAGCAATGAAAGTAGGGCAGGCTGATTTAGTATAAGATTCCAAAGCTCCACTGTCATGTCACTAAGGCTTAAGAGCCCTTAATTTACATTTTCAGAAAAAAAAGTTATAGAATTAAATATCTCTGAACCAGCAAGACTGTTCATTACAGGAAGTTATTATTTTGATCAGGCTGTTGGTTTCTGAAGTCTGTGGCAACAATACAAAAATAGCTTTCCCTTGTTAATAAAGAACAATCTGCAAAAACAAATTAGAAATGTGTTAAGGACAAAATAAACAGACATGTTATTTTTTAAACTTGGGGGCCTCTGAATTTCACAGACTTCTGGAATCTGGGGCGCTCCACCCAACTGCTACACATTTTATTGCTCTGTTATAGGTTTGGCACGAGACGAATAATTTTCCAACTGTTGGAACAATGTGGGTTCACATTTTTCCAGAAGGGAAAAAAAACTCTATCTTACATATTAAATTCCAAATAGAGAAACAGTGTCTGTATCACTCTTCCCATTTTATGATGGAATTTGAGAACTAAGGGAAAAATTATATATAAGAAAATGGTATATCTAAGTGTAGTTGAAACCTTCATCTGGTGAAAGGATTTTTAAATCGGTGGAGAAAAGTCAATTCACAGAGCTAAGCTCCCATGTTGTGAAACCCTACTTATAACAGTCACTTGAGTCCAGTCACCTGGGATTCGTTGAAATAACTCCTGTCTAGTTCTTACTGTTACATATTATACACACACTGCTGGCTGCCAAAGAGAGCTTGGTATAAGTTTGGCCAAGAAATCGTTCTTTGAATATACACATATCATGCGTTGCTTAGTCTAATAGTTCCTTTTAGGTCATCAGAAATTAATATTGACTTAACTGCCATGGCAACTGACACACCTGTTTCTGTGGGGTGGGGAGAGGCTTATAAGTTTTTGTTTTTTTAAAAAGGATGAAATTGAAAAATTTTATATTGATACAAAAGGATGATAGAAATAACCTGCAATGGAAGGTGATCCTTCCATATTTCCCTCCCTACTTTATGAAATGGGCAGAAAAAAATAATATCCAGGGCTGTTCACAAGACCTGTAGGAACAAATTTACTCAGTTGGAACTAAATCATGGCTTAGGCACCACAGGTAAAGTTGGTCATGTTTTGCCCTCCTCAGTTGAAGTGTGGTGATGGAGTGAAGTGAAGGAAGTGGGTGAAGGAAGTGGGAGTCAGAGGCATTGGGTGGTTTGTTTATCGGCTGAGAGGGTAACAGCACTGCGTCAAGATGCAGAAAGTGTGAAGGTGTTTGCATTTGTGAGAATCATTGCCTAAGCATTTTGGATGGTTATTTCTTTTGCTCAGTTGCGAGTAGTCGTGCTTTTTAAAATTACAGCAATGTTCACACCCAGATGACATGCTTGCTGGCATGTCAGCCTAGAAAACTATGTTTTCCCTGGCTTGTCCTCTCCACTTCCTGATGTCTGCATGTCTGCTGTCCCAGGCGGTTCTTTTGTTCTCCCCTTTCCCCTCTCCCTGGTCCCCACCCGGTGCTGACTTTCCCTGCCCTCTGTCTCTGTCCCCTTCCCGTGGTTCCCAGCCTCCTTGTCCTCTCGCAGGGGAAGTTTCCGGAGGGGTCTCGGCAGCCAGCTCAGACCAGGATTGCGTTGCCAGCTCCCAGATGCAGGTGACACATTGCAGGGTGAAGTGGCAACTCAAGGTAGGGGAGGCTAAGTGAGATTTGTGACTTCTGTCCCTGGAAAGGCAAGCAAAGCTTATACCACAGTGTTGAAAACTTGAGATCTCAAGAGACCATCTGGTGTTGCCCTCGGCTTTCAGGGGGGTGGGTATCATTACCCCCAAGAGGCAGCTGAGGTCTTGAGAGGTTAAGTGATCTGCTCCAAATCTCACAGCTAATGAATGGTGGCTCTTTTTCTCTCTGTGTGTGTGTGTGTGTGTGTGTGTGTGTGTGTGTGTGTGTGTCTTAGAGAAACTAGAACGCTGGTAGCTTCTTTCTAGAGTTGACTTTCCCCCCCTCATTTGGAGAAATTTTTTAAATACAGAAAAGTACAAAGAATAATATAACAACTATACTCTCATCACTCACACTTAAAACTGTTAAATATTTTGCAATATATGCTGCCTGTGTCTTTTTTCTATCTATATCCTTTAAAAATCACACAGCAGGAAAAGTATGCGTTCGTGCTGTTGGGGAAAAAAAAGATAGGCAAAAATAGAAAAAAGAATGAATGCATTAATTGCCTTTGAAAAGGCGGAAAAGAGACAGTATATCCTGCAGTAACACCAACACCCCTTTTGCCCAACCCCCCTCACTGCCTCATTCCCTTCCTTTCCTTTACAGAAGCTAAACAACAAGCAGCTTCAGTCTGATGAGAATCCTTTCAATGTTACCTACATATCCATAGCCATAAACAGAATACCGTACTGTTTTACACTTGCTTCCCTGTCGTATTTGATGTGTCATCCTGAACCTTGCTTTCTTTACTAACATCATTTTGCTGAGATGAAACACACATACAGTTAGTTCATTAATTTTAACCATCATGCAGTGATACACTGCGTGCACATAACACCTTTTATCCAGATGGTTGCTTCCAAATGTTTGGGCTCCCAATTTATGATTTGGACTATCCCATTTCTATTCCAAAGCATACCAGAGTAAACATGTGGGGACATGTCTCCCTGTGCACATGTGAGGGCTTCCCTGGAGATGAAATTGCACGTGTTCATCGATCACGCACATTTCCCCTTGTCCTCCATATTGCCAAACTGCCGTCCAAAGGGGCTGCAACAGAGAGACTCCTGCCAACTTGAACGGAGATTCTGTTTCCCTAAATTCTTCCCCCAAATCAAGAGTCTTAGTCTTTTTAATTTTTATATAGCAATTGAAATATAGTTCATCATTTTTGTTATTGTGCAAGTAAGAGGTAAGGGACTAGGTAAGTGTTCAGAGAACTTCGGCGTCTGCTAATCTCAAACGCCCCGTCCATCCTGGGATTAGCAGACGCACACTCTTATCTACAGGATGGATAAACATTGAGGTCCTACCGTAGAGCACAGGGAACTATATTCAATATCCTGTAATAAACCATAACGGAAAAGAATATGAAAAAGAGTATATAGATATATATGTATAACTGAATCACTTTGCTATACATTAGAAACTAACACAACATTGTAAATCAACTATACTTCAATAAAATAAAGTAAAAAAAAAAAAAAAGAACAATTCAACATATGTGGAAATGTAACTGTGATGAGAATCTATAAGACTCAACTCTACCAGAGCTGTGAGTTAATGCAGAGGGCCTGGAAAGCTATTAACATGGCCACTTTTGCCAGTTTTGAACATTTTGGGGGCCTATCGATGACTTAGCTGCTGTATGCTAAAGACAGTGATATAGACACATTAACTTTGTATGAAAAGAGCATTTGACAAGTAAAAGTCTAGGTATCCATATTTGGATGCTTTCTCACAAGTCAACTGCTTGATTACATAGATAGAAAAAGTAAAACCCAGAAAGTTTAACGACTCATCCAAGATCTCATAGGAAGACTTCTTTTAGAAAAATAAGTTTTAGAAAGATTGAATAATTGCCTGAGAAATACTGAAATAAAAGTAAATGATGATTATGGGACTCCAGCCCATGAGGTCTCCTCATGATTCTATGCACAATATATGCCTCTCAGCAGCTCCCATTTCTGTGGTGTTTTACCCCTGCATCAAGAGCAGAGCCCGGATTATAGAAGATTCTCAATAGCTATTAGCTGAATTAATGAATAAGTTAATCTCTGTGGTGTGTACATGTATTGGAACCGGTGCCCAGAAGATAAAAGTATTCTGTCTCCCAGGGACGTACAAATCTATCCTCTTCCTCGGGTCCATCCCCTGGTTGCCTCTCTGGTCCCTACATGAGAATCTTAATGGCAGACTGACCCAAATAGAGGGGGAGTTTGAACAAAAGTTATAGTACTGGATACACGGGTTTGATGGAAAAATTTTATGCAATAAAACAAGGCACATGCGGGAGTTCCCTGGTGGTCTAGTGGTTAGGATTCTGGGCTTTTACTGCCGTGGCCGGGCTTCAATCCCTGGTTGGGGAATTGAGATCCCGCAAGCTGTGCAGTGTGGCCAAAAAAAAAAAAAAAAAAAACCAACAGGGAACATGAGATATAAACATCACTAGGGTTATGCGTGGGTAGGATCTTTATTTAAATTTCGTGACAAATATCATCAGTAACATGTACAGTATATTATGGGACAAATTATATTAGCTTTAATATAAATTGCTGTAAAGGTGTAGGAACAATGTCTTTTTAATAACTTACCAACGGGAGGAAATCTAGAACATGAAGCAAAAATTAGCCTAAAAGTTGGCTGCAGAAAATTAAAAAGGGTCATTTTGATATGGATAAATGATTAGCTTTATTGATTAAAGGAAATGGTTTTTAAATGAAGCATCAAGGCTTAAGGGCACTCTTCGTGGGTTTTGGAATGTATGCCTGCTTACATTTGGAGAGGGAATCTGGCATTAAAGGGAGTTATTTCATGAGATTTAGGAGAATAGGTTTATGTTGAAACCAAGAAATATGCAAGTGACTGTCGAATTAACAAGAAATAACTAGAGGAAGAGACCCCAAGGAAAGGAGGCGTGGTGTGTGGTTTGAGAAACAGACAGTATTCTGCGGCTGCCTCTCACCCTACTCCGAAGAAAGACAATCGCCTTTCTTAAATCCAGTCATTTCTACAGCTGTGATTCACTCAGATGGCGTCAGAGAGCAAGTTTCTGCACCACTGTTCTCAATCAAAAGCCAAGCTTTGGGAGAGGAAATGGAGAAGAACTTTCCCATATTTGGAGGGAACGCACTGAGCAAGATGGCATGATACCTGTCTCTCAGAGCGGCTGTGAGGCTTTTGTGAATCATGGTTATTACTCATCTGAAGGCCAATGCCTCCACCACACAGGGTCCCCTTGTGCCAGCTGGAGGATTCTTTTATTATAGAGCATTTATGTGTCACATTAAAAGCGTTTACCAAGCATTTTATAATCATTATTTACTGTTCCTCATAGCAACCTTGCACTACGCTCCAGCCCTGCCCTTTAAACCTCAGGGAGCAGCTGCTGGGCACATCCAGTGCCAGCTTTCCACAGCCTCCTCTTGAAACCTTTTGCTGGGGTTCTGATTTAATCTTAATCAAAGTTAAAGTTTAGTAGTTGTCATGGTTGGAAAAGAGGATAGATAATATAGCTGCCTTTGGAGTTTGAGGATTATAATGATAGCAGATTTGTAAGAAAAAAAACATCCCTTAAAATTAAAGGTCATGGCTTTGGTGCTGGAAATTTCTCTTTGTTCTAAAATGAATAAGAAGATATTAAAAGTAAGGAAAAACACACAGGTACAGAAGGAGTCATTGACATTTATTTTTCAAGCTATGTGTTGAATCCAATATAGAAAAGAGTCGGGAACAGGATATTTTACACTAAAGGGTGTAAAGTTACAAACAGAAATACCCAAGGCAGTTTATGTCTTTTAAACCTAATTGTTTTTAGCATTTGCTGCGTATACTGAATTTATAGCATGAAATGTATTAAAAATAGCATCTGTTCGTTGCTTGATGTGGAAGGAATTCAATAAAGTAAATGTCTTAGTTGTGCTTGAAAATTATGTTGCAAGCCAGACCAGGAAGGAAATTTATTAGGTTAATTTAAAATTTTGCTGATTTTAATTTCATACATTAAAGAAGGAAATGGTGCTTGTGATTGCAGTACACCTGAGGAAGAGTCTACGGAGGAGAATTCTTGGAGAGTTGGTACATACCTGAGTCATTTTAAGCCAGACTGGATTCAACATTCAGGAACATTCCTTGGGGAATTTCCTGCAATTGACAATGACTAAGACACCTGAGGAGAATCCTCTTCTACTTCTGGGGCTATTTCCCATCCTTCCTGCCCTAATTTGTCAGTCCTCTGATTGAAAAAGAACCTGATGTGTTCTGGTTTTGTTAGTGCCTATTTTATGAGACCTCAGGTACACAGTAATATAGTATTTGTGAAAAAAAAAAAAAAAAGCAGCAAAAGCAAAGAAGACTGTGAGGTTGCTATCCAAAAATAAATTTTCAAGAAAACATGCTAATTGTCAGTGGATTTGAAGAATTTTATTGAGAATATTCCATTGCATTTGAATAAGGAAGCAGACTGAAATCTGCTGTTACTCTTCATTCCCCGAATCCAAAGTGAAAAGAGTCACATAGGAAATTAAAATCCCATGTAAGTGACTTAATAAGCATAGAAGAATAATTCAATTCTTTTTCACCCATGAGTCATTTTCATTTCATAAACTGGTAGCTACTGGTAATGTAAAAACAGAAATGTGTGTTCATTTTTTTTTCCTACTGATAACAATATGGAACGTTGAAATTCATCATGTAAGGTACTAGTCAAGTAGTTTAAGAGTGGCAAACCTGGTTAAATGTTGTCTAAACAATTGTTTGCAGGGTGAACACAATTGCTGCCATTCGGGATGTTCCTCTCAACTATGGTGTATATATTTTAAAAATTTTAGAAACCACAACTGGCTTATGTGCACTGTAATGATGGTAATATTATTCTCCCAAGAGATAGCAGCATTCCTATAGAGTCTAAGTAGAAATGACACATTTATGGCATATATTTATAGGCTCCCGGACACAGTGCTTCCCCATTGCCACAGTCAGAACTAGGAACAGAACCTGAGAAGTTAGCATCTAGTGTTTTATTCTAACAGCACTCCATGCCCTATAAAAAAAAAGTCATCTTACCTTGTCAGGAAGAAAGTGCCTTCAGCTCTGGTAAATTGCAGGGCTGTTCAAAGAGAAAAAAGAAAAAAGAAAGGAAAAAAGAGGGGGGAAGAAAGTAAGGCAACTTGCATTCAAAATGTTTAGGATTTCAGTAAGACATATTGCTTTTGTATCTTTGAGTACTCTCAAAGATTTCTGCTGAAACACTGCAATTTTTCCTAAGTGCACAGAGAGAGCTCCCACTCCCGTTTTACTCTCCCTCTTTCGCATCTTCCTACAGCACAATGAGCTTTTCTCCCCCTCTGATCCTGCGCTGTGCATTAATGGAAGGGGCTGTGTTTTCTCATGAAGAGCAGGAAGTTGATCTTGGAAGGGGTGCCTGTTCCCTGCTGCCCTGAGATTATGCACCCTCTTGATAATGGGTTGAAACACTCACATTTTGGCCGTGGGTCGTGTCGGTGTTGTTACATCGCTATTGGACTTGACCTGTTTGAGCACAGAAAATATTTTCCCCAGATATCTCCAAAAATAGTTTTACAAAATTGTTTTTTTTGCTGGTGGTATGGCCGTTTGGATTCCTGCAGGATCTACAGTGAGATTCTAAGTGCAGAAGGGGAGGTGTGGCTGGACCGAGAACTTTGATCTCGTCCTGCTCTTCAGCTTTTGGAGTTCATCAGAATCAAGTCAATTTCAGGAAGGTCTTAGCTTAGGGATGCACAGCTGTCAGGGCTGCTCCTGGGGCCCTGAAACCCTCACCAAGCAGGGAGGTGACACATTAGCTGCAGTTTCCTCTCAGAATCAGTCAGCTTTTATGTTTGTCCCTGTGTTCCTGGTTCCTGTTTTTTACCTAGACTATGAATTAGAGTTGGAGTTGCCGAATAGAGTTTTCGGCACTATTTTCCTATTGAAATGTGTGTGTGTGTGTGTGTGTGTGTGTGTGTGTGATTTTCACTTTGTTCATGGTCATTGCTGAAAGTTGGTCTTTTTTTTTTTTTTTGTCAGAATAGGGTGAGCCAAACCATATTATCAATGAAATGCAATATCATTTGTTGTAATATGAAAGCAATTAGGACATACACTTCTAATGCATTACTCAGACAATTGTATTATTTTGTTACCCAAGTCAGCCAGTGATCAATTAGTTCAGCAATGATGTCAATAAATCAGGTTAGTGTCAGGGGCCTCGGGACTCAGCCCCTGGGCCTCTTCTCTTCTCTGTCCCCATCCATCTTCTTGGTGTCCTCACCCCGTCTCCTGTCCTGCTGGCCATCTACTTACCAAAGATACCCGAATTCATATCCCTAGCTCAGAACTCTCTTCAGAATTACAGACCTATAGATTCAATTGCCTGTGATAACTTCATTTAAACGTCTAAGAGAAATTTCATTCTCAGCAAATCCTACTTCCGATCAGCTTCCCAAATGTGCTCCTTTGCTGAAGCCCACGTCATGATCAACCAGCCACCACTCCAACCTTCCAGATGCTCCCGCCAAACATTTGGAGTCCCCTTTGTCTCTTTTGTTTTCCTGGAGTCCATGCTTAGACAGTGAGGAAAGACTGTTGACTTGATTGCAATGGCTCCCAGAGCCCACGGCTTCTCTGCTCCTTCTGGTCCCACCCCCATCATGACGATGGGGTCCCCACCAGCCTCTCTGCTTCCATCTTTGCTCCCAACCCTCTAGTCTCAACCCCATGGCCAAAGGCACCCCTTTAAAACAAAGGTGATTGATGTCATACCTCTGTTCACACCCTTGCATTGCTCCTCCCCGAGTCAGGAATAAAAGCCACATGGTCGTGGGGTCCTATGAGACACTCCAGGATCAGACCCCACAGCTGCCCAGGTTACATCTCAGAGCTCACCTCCTGCCAAATCCCCCTCAGGACTTTGTCACCAGGTCCTTCCTGTGGCTCTTGGAATGGGACCTTCTCCTGCCTGATGCCTTTTGCATTGGTTGTTCTCTCTTCCTGAAAATATCTCCATGGTTAATCCCCTCCCCTCCATCACCTTTGCTCAAAATCTCCTTCACAAAGAAGTCTACCCTGAAATCCCTCTTTAAAATGCATCCTCAACCCCACAGCCTCCATGACCTGCCCTACATCTTTTTTTTCCCTCACAGTTGCCTAATATCTAATTTACTCATCCATTCCTCTCCTTGCCTCTCCACCCCCCGGGGCAAGATTCACCAGTGCAAGATCTTTGCCTTTTTAATTCTGATGCATCCCAGGCACCTAGAACAGTGCATGACACATAGAGATGCTGAATAAATATTTCTTGAATGAATGACATCATCAAAGCATATGGAGTTAAAGAAATGCTATAAAAATAATGTCTATTCCCTTAAAAGCTAAAGGAAGGAGAAGGGAAACCCAAATGAAAAAAATCACAAGAGCAACACCCACAGAACTTCTCATTAGACAAAGAGGGCTAAAACCCATGAAAGAACAGAGGAAACATCTAGAACAAACATATTCAGGGAGGACCTGGATGTATTTAACTCGCTGCTGTCAGTTTGCAGGTGATGGAGCCCGACTCGGGCCAGGCAGCAGCTAGTTCCCTGAGGCCCCCTTGTAAAGCCTAATGCAAAGGTTAATGGAGCGGGATGGTTGAGAAACTCTCTCTCTGGTTCTCCTACCTTTGAGCCTTCGTACAGGCTGTTCCTTCTACTTAGTCACCCTTCCCTCTCTTTTCACCTGGCCAGCTCTGACTTCTCCCGCAGGTCTTGGTGTGCACGTCGCTTCTCAGAGATGCTTCCCAAACCTCTCCCCTCCCCCAGCACTGGCTTCCTCTGCTCAGCGCTCCTGCACCTCTTTACTTTCTCAGCAGACTAGCTTTTGAAGTCTCTCTTCCTGACCAGTGTATAAATTCCTCAGGGTAAGGAGTACCTGTGTTCTGTTCTAGCTGGAGTCCTAACGTCCAGCAGCCTTGGAATGTTTGTGGGATGGATGACTGCCAGAGCCACACCCTAATCCTTTACTACCCATTACCATCCACTGAGAACCTGGGATTCCACACTGACAGGCTCGGGTTTCCCAGTCTGAGTGTCTCCCAGTTCCGCTCTACCTAATACCATTTATTCACAGAGGGATGACTCAGCAGAAATATTTTGTAGAAGAGGAGGAAGGAATCTAAAAGTTTGAGCCCCCTCACTTTGTGTGATGACGCATTTGGCACATGTAGAGGGCTTGGAGGGATACAGAATTGCTGAAGGTGTTTCCTGCTTGTAAAGAACTCAGAGCCTGGCTTCGGGGAGAGAGAGCAAAAATCATTTAGGACGTTGAAACGAGCGGTGTTAGAGAGATGTTCTAACATGACCACGGCGGCACTGTGCTTAGGCGTGGAATGTTCCAGAACTGTCTTAAAAAGCAAGTTTGGCACAGAAGTAAGGAAAGGCAACACAGGTAGAGCAGGGCTTGGGGAACTATGGCCCGTGAGACAGATCTGGCCCATTACTTGTTTTCATGTGGCCTGGGAGCTAAAAATGGTTTTTCTATATTTCAGTGGTGCAGCAAAAAAAGAAAAATGATATTTCATGACCTATGGAAATTATATGAAATTCAAATTCAGTAGCCGCAAATAAAGTTTTATTGGAACACAGCCATGCCCATTCATTTGTGTTCAATGGCAGGGTAGTTAAAGACAGAAACCATATAGTTCAAAAGCCAAAAATATTCACTATTTGCCCCTTTACAGAAAAACAAAACAAAACAAAAATTTGCTGATCCCTGCTTTCGAAGAAACAGCATCTGCAAAGCTCTATCTGCAAGCTATTCAGCTTGATTTGAGTGTAAGTTGTGTCTCTCTGTGTGTGTGTGTGTGTGTGTGGCATGGGTGTGTGGAAGGGGCCAGGAAATGTCAGGAAATGAGGTTGCATAGATGTTGTACACCAGGCTGAAGGTCTGGGTCTCTTCTGCAGGTGCTGGAAAGCTCACAGAGAGCTTTAAACAGAAGAGTAACCAGCTCAGACTTGTGTGTTTTGGAGCTACTCTCTCAGTAATTTGTGTCTGTGTGGGGTGGCCTGGTGGGTAGAGATTGTGAGACTTCACTTGGTAATTAATGCTGTCATTGTCATGAAATGTTTTTTCATTTCATGTTTCCTTGTTTTCATTGTTTATGTCTCCACCAAAACTATTCTCAACCTATAGCACTTACTTTTTTCCCCCCTCTACCCTTTCAAGGAAGGAAATCCAAAAAAGAGGGGATATATGTATACATATAGTTGATTCACTTTGCTGTACAGTAGAAAATAACACAACATTGTAAAGCAACTATACTCCAATAAAAATTAATTTAAAAAAAAGAAATCTTTTAAAAACCATTATCTTAGTCATGAAAACTAATTTACTTGTGTTGGGAGGACCTATATAGACATATATAGAGTCTTTTAGAGTTTTCATGGGAAAAATGCTGCACTTAAGTTACAGTGTAGTTGTGATTCACAATCTTTGTTTGTTTGTTTGTTTGTTTCTAGAGCGATTTGCCGAGAATATCCCTGGCCCATTATTCTGGAAAAATGTCTCTCCATCTTCCCTCAAGGATTCTTTAGACTTCAAAGACTACGTATAGCTGGCAGGGGGAATAAGCCCCAGATGGAAACGCTACCAGCACCCACGTGTGCACACCTCTGGAAATGGTCATGCTTTAAAATTGCAGCATTAGCATGCTCTGGTCACCTTTTGGGGCCCTTTTTGAGGTATACAGTTTAGCTATTAATTCTATACTTCAAAGAGCGTGCAATTCATGAATACAGCTGCAGAGCATTTAAAATATTATTCCCATCACTGTGGTCTCCTCCAGTTTTGTCTTTAAAATAACAAAAATCAAATGTAAAACTGTGGTTATGAATAATTAGGGCAGTAGAATTTCTAGAACAGAAGATCATCTATGTCACATTTCTTCTAGAGACAGCCTTCCTCTTGCTTTTAAATGATATTTGTAAGGTTTGACTTTGCTGTCATTCAGGGAAGTGTTCATGTTTATGAGGAAAAGATGATATATAACTATCTGTATCTTTGACGGATAGGAAATGTGGAAGAAGATATAGTTTCACCTTAACATATGAGTTTCACCTTAACATATGAGTTTCACTGGGTGGGAGGAAATGAAAGGTCAAGATTTTAAATATTCTTTGTGCTGTTTTTTGCTAATAATTTTCTCTTCGTTTATCTTTTATTTGTTCCAAAAATGACAGTTATTAATGACAGAGCAACAATTTAAAAAACATTAATTTAAAAAAAAATTATCTTTAAAAAAAGTCATGTATATTATTAGTTATATGCAAACATTGTCAGTTACATAAGTGATGACATTCTGTTTTGTTTGCTAGCATCAAATAATGAATTCTAATTACTATTCACATTAGTTCATTGATATTTTCTACAGCGTGTCTCTGACGGGTTCAGAGACCTTACATACCATGTCAGCATTATCTGCAAAATATCATGCTTCTAATATGTGGCCTTGTGTTATCAATTGTATAGTTGTTTTAAAAATTTTATTGGAGTATAGTTGATTGCCAATGTTGTGTTAGTTTCAAGTGTACAGCAAAGTGATTCAGTTATACATACACATACATTCATTCTTTTATAGATTCTTTTCTCATATAGGTTATTACAGAATATCGAGTAGAGTTCCCTGTGTTATGCAGTAGGTCCTTGTTGGTTATCTATCTTATATACAGTAGTGTGTGTATGTAGCTACAGAAGGTAGCTTTCTCAGTCTTTTTTTGAAACAATAAACCATGAAGTTAAAAAGCATTTAAATATAAAATTTTATTAACATCATAAAAGAAATAGTTAATATGAGACACAAACTTTATAAAGATAGAGCCTTCCAAAAAGGCCCTTTATGGTGATTAGTGGGATTTGGTAGCAAAGGAAAACCACCACGCCTGGGACTCCAACTCGAGCAATCTGTGCACTTGGTGATAATTGAATCTCAGTTGTGGTAGCTTATCCTATGAAGGTCATACCAATGTTGTTAAAGAGAGTAAATTAAATGTACTAACCAAAAAGTCACTCAAAGTACATTAAGGTCATGACAGAAACTAATAAGGAAATTCCCAGTTTAAGTTTCCCTCCCTTCCATAGACTCAGAGGGACATCTGAGGAAAGCCATTCAGAAGACACCCGGTGTGAGCTGGCATTGGAAGTCAGTCTTTAACTCTTTACTTCCTTGTTTTCATTAGCTTGGGTTACAAACCGAGCCTTTTCTGAATGCCCTTTTTGGTAAGTGCACTTCCTTTGTTTTTCTTACAAGTTCCCTGGTAAGTAAGAGAACTTCTGTAATCAGTAATCACCCATTTTATTTCTATTTCATGTAATTTCACAAATGAAAGACAAACTTATCCATTATCTCATAATTACCTATCTTGTCCTGTCGAACAATACTTCCTTTGTGTAACAAAACATTCTTCTAAGATTTGGTAAAACTGGTTGAGCAGGTTCCCCATTAGAGCAGAAACCAACGCAAAAGGTAGCTCACAGATGGAATCTCAAGTATTTATTTTCACATATGCGTGGGTAAACACTGAATATGCGACCAGAAAACATTTTTTTTTTTGAACATTCAAAGGGAGCATGAAATTGATGTCTGAGAATAAAACATAAATACCCCGGTTGTTTAGTGATCAGTCAAGACAGAGAAACTCAGAGCTGGAAATCTCAGGACAGATCCTGGGAGACCCACATAACTGCACACTTATTATCACCTGCATTTTCGTGGCAACCTTGGGGTGTACCTGTGGCCACCACGGCTTGAGGCTTTGGCTCTATTTCACTAAAGTAAAAATTCAAACGACTCCTTCAAAAATGAGGGTGTGAATATTATTCAATTTGTTTATTGAGTAAACACTGAAATTAGATGGTTTACTTTTTTAATGACCCACGTGAGTATGCAATTTCATTCCATTTTGCTTCCACTGATGTCAGTGAAATTGAGAAAGAAATGCACCCTCTGTTATAATAATATTCCACCTTTAAAATCATAGTTTTTACTATTAAAATGAAAAAAAAGGACAGTTAGGTAAGAGTTTAAGGTAAAATCCTTCAGCTTCTTTTAACATAGAAGTAATATTTGATCACCATCATGAAACGCTGGTATAACTTATCCCCAAAGCGTCTTCCAAGTAAACAGTCCCTCCAGGATATCAGTTTTCTGCAGCAACATGCTTAGGAAAAAAAACATAGTTCTTATGCCAAGAATAAAATTCTAGCGCCCAAATATTTGCATAGGTAAACATTTTCAAATTCATATTCTACATACACGCCAAACCTCTTGGTGTTTATAAATGTTTTTGCGACTAGCCTTCAGGTTTTTGTTGGACAGATGTGTAAAACCAATAATTACAAGTGGGGTGTTAAGAGAGAAAAATAAGGAGAACGTTGTTCATCATTAGCACCTAAGATTATGCTTAGCTCTTTAGATGAAATGATTAAAACACCGAAAATCCCGGAAAAAGTAATTTGAATCTGACCTGTTTTCAGATCCATATCTTGAATTTGTCAGGACCATTTCATGTGGCAGCAGGGGCGTAACTGGCTAAAACACAGGATGAAAGGATGCAGCATCCTGGTGGGATATGATGGATATTTTTTTCTTTCCAATTGAGGCAACCTCGAATAGTCTTGTCTGTGTGACATTAACTCTAAGGCATCATAGCAAATGCATGTGTGGTGAATTAAAACAGCAGTATATAGACACATCTAATTATATCCAACTCAATCAAAAAAACGCCAAGTCCTAAATATTGGGGGAATACAAAAACTTTCTAACAAGGTGTGATTTGGCTGCTGCAAATAAGAAGCTTGTGTCTAAATTTCATATTACTTCAGCGCATATGAATTTCACTGCACAAATAATTTCTAGAAGACTTCCCTGAATAATTTTCTTGCAAAGAAGTCATGAATATCAGTCATTTCAAAGGTTGAATCAATTGTTTTTCATGGTCCCAAAGAGAGCGGCTATTAGCGTACATTCCCAGCTCTTTTGTCAAATGTTATTTTTTCGTTCTTTGTACTCAAAGCTCCTTAATTTAGTGACCCCAGATACAGACTGGCTTTAGTGCTTCTAACCGACCCATGGGGGTTCTTCAGAGAAATTGTACTAGCAGGAGAGAGGAACCAAACTACTCAGTACTCACGTTCTCATGAGTTCTTCCACTGCACCTTCTCAAAAATTTTCTCTTTGACAGGAAAAAAAGATGTTATTCTGTCTCTGTCATTCTTCAGTATATTGTGTGAGATGTGGCTTAGTCATTATATTTTTTTACATTTTTTAATTGAAATATAGTTGGTCCACTTGTTTCAGGTGCACATCAGAGTGATTCAGTTATACATATACATATATATAAATATATCCTTTTTCAGATTCTTTTCCATTATACATTATTACAAGATATTGTATATAGTTCCCTGTGCTATACAGTAGGTCCTTGTTGTTTATCTATTTTACATGTATTAGTAGTGTGTTTCTGTTAATCCCAACCTCCTAATTTATCCCCCCCACCCCTGTTTCCCCTATGGTAATCATGAGTTTGTTTTCTAAGTCTGTGAGTGTATTTCTGTTTTGTAAATAAGTTCATTTGTATCATTTTTTTAGATTCCACATATAAGTGATATCATATGATATTTGTCTTTCTCTGTCTGATTTACTTCACTTAGCATTATATTTCATTCTCTTTCACAGGATTTGTTCAGTCTCTCATCAGGTATTAATTAAGCACTTACTTTGTGCCAGATGTTTTGCTAGTGCTCGGAACCCAAAGAAAGATAATACATTCACCCTGCAAGATCTTATCGTACACTTATATGTGCTAGTATGTGTCATATTTGTGCACTATTAATCATAATTTTAGGTACAAGAACCTTCATAAAATAGCTTAATATCTTTATAAAGAAGCCTTTATGATTTTCTTTTGCACCTAATTGGTGGATGTTGCCAGGTCAGTCATCAGCGTTGACGATGGAGATTCCAGGGGTGCTAATGGTACGGTGGTAGTTCCGAAAAGTGGGCTTCAGTGTGAAAACTAAAGACATAACTGTTACCGATTGGTGAGTCATGACATATTCGACAGAGAAAAAGAATTGCAGAAAAAGAGAGGTGTACAGAAACCCTGAACAATCAAAGTAGTGTCTAACTGTATTTTAAGGAACTGAAATTGTTATTGGTCACAAGCAGAGATAGCAAATTTGCACCCTCACTTTGTAATATGTCTCCTAAAAATCAATCAGCACCTACTGATACCTGTCAACCCTTCCCAGTATTTTTTGTTTTAGGAGTAAGTTCCATTACAAGCTTAGTTGGTGTCTACTGATTTAGAGTCTTTGAAAATGAAAGGTTAAACTGGAGTGTTGGGGGACCAGTGCTGAGAGGCGCATGCAATGCTTGGTCCTATGTCCTAAAGAAAGCCCTGCATTTCAGGAGCTGCATCTTGATCCCCTTTGGGAGGGGAGACGATACTTGGCATACGTCCACATAAGGTTGGCTTAATATTCAAATGACTTTAACTGGAACCCATCAGAATCTGTAATGTCCAGGACCACAGTTTTAGGGGAGGTGGCAATTGTCTCAGAAATCAAATACCAGCCCCCCCAAATTTAGCTTTTTAGGAATAATAACAGTCATATCCCTCCTTTTTATTGCGATCTTACAATGGTTGGGTATTAGAAGTGGAGCCTTTACAAACAATATTTGAACCTTTAAACAGTTATGCATGGTTGGTATAATTCTTATTTTATAAATTAAGAATCTAAATTTCAGAGCGATCAATAGTTTGTCTAAGACTCAACAGCTCCAAGGTGTCAGAATTGTCGTTAAAATCCAGGTGTGTCTCTAAAACCCAGGTTTTCACCATCATTCCATGTTACTAGTGACAAGACAGACTTTACACCATAAACTACATGACTAGGCATTTTTTAGATATAGAATTCTCCATTTCTGATATTTTCTTATGTTCTGAATAAACCTCAGTAGCGACAATAAACTATGGGCTCAGCTGTCTTGGTAGCAGAAGGACCTGGGGTGACTGGATTCATAGGGTGGTCATTCTTCATGGTTGCACTAACAGATTCTGTTAGTTGACTCATATCTAGGAAATTTGTAGCAAACCAAGAGTAGACCAGTTTGTTTATTGTGGAATTGTTGAGACAGAAGGGCAGTGGCAAGAGCAGAGGTGAAACTTTGGAGCAAAGGCTTTTAGCTGTTTATTTGCTGCTCTGATACATTTGTCAAATGCTTTGTCCTGAGTGTATGATTTCTTGATGATAACTCATGAACTGCTGTAAAATGCTTTCAGAGCCAGAGATCAAACGAGCCACATCAGAGCTGATAATGCTGTGGCTACATTTGAAGTTGTAAACACTTTTATTTTTGATATTGTTGTCCTTCCCTGATAGTGTAGGGACTTAATTTTATCGCAGTTGCCTTTGGATGATGTTTACTGTGGATTGATATATTAGTTATTAAGCTTTTACTGTCACGTAAAAATTCCCATTTACTCAAGAGAGAGACTGTATATAAATCAGAAGTGAATAAAATAATGGCTTTAGTGGATGTAATTTATTAATATTATGACTTTAATTAACTTGTTCATAATAATGAATATGTGAATTACCCATGCTCCTGCCTGACAGATATTTAGTCTGTGTTTGCTCACCTTGAACATCTCAGTGTATTAGGCAGAAATCCACATTCAGTGAACCCCAGTCTTTCTATATTCATGAAAAGATGAAGTTATACACAAAATAATTTTTAATTAAGCTTACTCATGATGTACAAGAGAGTCAAATTATGGCCTATTACAAGGTTTGTAGTCTGACTTTTTCCTCCCAGCTCTATTGAGCTGTATTTTAAATACAATAAAATTCACCCATTTTAGGAACATGTATACAGTTTGATAAATTTTGGTAATTGATACAATCATGTAACCACTACCACTACAAATATATAGAACATTTCCATTATCCTAAAGAGTTTCTCATGTTTCTAGCTCCAGGGAATCACTGATATGCACTGATATGCTTTCTGTTGCTATTGTTTTAATTTTTCTGTAATTTCATATAAATGGAATTTTAGGATATGCAGCCTGTATTAGGGTTCTCCAGAGAAACAGGAGCAATAGAATTCCTTTTCCTATCTATCTATCTATTATGTATCTATCTATCTATCCATCTATCTATCATCTATCAATTTATCTATCTATCAACCTACCTATCTATCTACCTTTCTATCCATCTATCTTTCTATCTATCTGAGAGATTTATTTTGAGGAATTGACTCATTTGATTATGGGAATGGGCAAGTCTGAAATTTGCAAGGCAGGACAGCAGGCTGGAAGTTTTGGCAAAAGTTGAAGATTTGATGTTGCATTCTTGAGTCCAAAGGTAATCTGGAGGCAGAACTCTTTCCTTTTTCAGGAGACCTCAGTCTTTTCCCTTAAGGTATTCAAATGATTGGATGAGACCCACACATATTATGGAGGGTAATATGCTTTATTTAAAGATTACTGATTTAAGTGTTAATCACACCTAAAAAATACATTCATGGCAATATCTGGACTGGTGTTTGACCAAACAACTAGACACCATAGCCTACCCAAGTTGACACGCAAAATTAATTATCACATAGCCCTTTGTGTTTAATTTCATTCACTCAAGCATGATCTTTATGAGATTTATCCATGTTATTGTATGTATTAGTAACACATTCTTTATATTGTTCAGGTGTATTCCATAGAACGACCATACCACAATTATCTACCCATTTACCAGTTGATGAACATTTGGATTCTTTCCAGTTTTTGTCTAATATAAGAATTACTGCCATGAACTATGACAATTAGATGACATTTAATATGACTTTTTGAGTCACATTAAAAAGTGATCCATTTTACTCCATATATTGCTGCATACAAATGACTAATGTTTATATTGCCTTTAGTGTTTACAGAGTATGTTTGCATTTTTTGCCTCATTTAATTTCTACCATATAATTATTTCAATAAAAAACACACAAAATAATGTTTTTTGTTTCCATGTAAGTTATCTCATTTAATATTTACAGCAATTTCATGATTTAAGTATTTTTTAGCTCCTTTTTGCCGATGAAAAAATGGAAAGTTAGGGATATGTACAGACTTGCCTAAAATGACCATAGTAGGAAGTTACAGAGCTGGAATTCATACCAGGATGTTTTGACTCCAAACCCAATTAACCTTGCTCACTGGTGATAGCCAAGGGTGTGCCCAGAAAAATGATAAAATTTCAGTAAAGCATTGGAAAGAGGTATGGTCAAAGTTCAATCAACCTGAAGAATTAATTTTCCTGATTTAGAAAGAACACAAAGTCTTGCCCAAATTTAAGGATTGGAAAAAGTCAGTCTCCTCTCATGTAAGTGCTGAAATCTCCATTTTACAAATAAGGAAAAGTGAGATCCACTGAGATTAAATACTTTGCTCTGAAAGACATAGCTCATAAGGGGCTGAGGTACAATTAGAATTTAAGTGTCTGTCTGACTCCAAAGTGATTCCTCTAATCCAGGGGTCAGCCAGTGTTTTCTGTAAAGGGCCAAGTTGTAAATATTTCAGGCTTTGTAGGCTGTGGGACAAAATTGAGAATATTATATAGGTGCTTGTGTACTATACTATCTCTGTCAAAAGTACTCACTGTGCCTGTAGTATGAAAGCAGTCACATATATAAACAAATGGTGTGGCAGTGTTCTAATAAAACTTCGTTTACAAAAACAGTGCATTTGGCCCATGATCTGTAGTTAGCCAACATCTGCTCTAAACTATGCTCTATTGTTCCTTTCATTTGGGGGAGGGAGGTCTCTTTTCTAAGTTAGTTTTAAGTTATTGGGTAAGTGGAAGGTTTTAATTTAATGGTTTCCTTAGAAAGTCTGATTAAATGCCGTTGAATAAAATCCCATTTTAGTGCCTCCTGTTTATGGAAGTGCAGGAAGATGGGAAAATTGTCATCTTAGATAATGCTGGTAGACTTAAGAGCTCAGAACACCTAGTTGGCTAAATAGAGAATGATAGTTAAAACATGAAAAGAAAAGCTAGATCATGTGATAACCTTTAATTCTCTAAAAAAGGAAGTATTTCAGTCCCTGTCTGTAGAAATCTCTGTTTTATGGTTTGATTCTGTGAACAGTACATCATGCCAATTGTATGAGTTTCCTGTTGCTGCTGTAACAAATTGCCACAAACTTAGTGGCTACAAAAATACAACTTTACTTTTTTTTTTTAATTGGGGAATAGTTGCTTTACAATGTTGTGTTAGTTTCTGCTGTACAGCAAAGTAATTCAGCTATATGTATATATATATATCCCCTCTTTTTTGGATTTCCTTCCCATTTAGGTCACCACAGAGCACTGTGTAGAGTTCCCTGTGCTATACAGTAGGTTCTCATTAGTTATCTATTGTATACATAGTGGTGTATATATGTCAACCCCAGTCTCCCAGTTCATCCCACCCCCTCCCCTTTCCCACCTTGGTGTCCATACATTTGTTCTCTACATCTGTGTCTCTGTTTCTGTTTTGCAAATAGGTTCATCTGTACCATTTTTCTAGATTCCACATATATGTGCTAACACAACATTGTAAAGCAACTATACTACAGTAAAAAAAAAAAAAGCATCCAGAAAGCCCACCCACCTAAAACAAAATAAAATGAAACAAAAAATTCTAAAAAAAAAAATACAACTTTACTGTCTTACAGTTCTAGAGTAAGAAGTCTCAGTAAGCTAAAATCAAGGTGTCTGCAGGGTTGTATTCCTTCTGAAGGCTCAAAGAGAGAAATTGTTTTCTTGCTTTTTCGAGCTTCACAGGCTGCCCACATCCCTTGGCTCATGGCTCCTTCTCATAAGTCTGACCTCTGCTTCTGTTGTCACACCTCTTCTGACTTTGATCTCCCGCCTCTCTCCTAGAAGGACTTTGTGTTGACGTTGGACCCACCTGGGTAATGCAGGATTACTTCCCCATCTCGAGATCCTTAACTTAATTACATTTGCAAACTTCCTTTCACCATAGAAGGTACCATATCCCCAGGTTCTATGGATGAGGACATCTTTGGGGGAGCATCATTCTGTCTATCACAGCAATGATGATGAGCGATGGTGAGGGGCAGGGAGAAAACCATTTTAATAAGACCATGTTCCTCCAGAGGCACATAACACCCTCCAGTTTGGGAAAGTCTGCTTAGTAAGCAGTCCTGGAAATTTTCACAGGAAAAAATTGGAAGCATTTCCGAGGTCCCTCCACCATTCCCTGGCTGAGCGTATATGAAGTGACAGCCACGCTGACTTCATTTGAGTTTGAGAGTTTATCAGTATGCTGGCACTCTCCTTGTCTCTTTTAGCCAAGTAATTTGTACCATTAATAATGTAGCTATTGTTAAGGAAATGATTTAAAGATGATTCACATGTTGATGGTATTTAGCACCTACTGAAGGGATTTGTTAAATTTCCTTCTTTGCAGTGTTGCATGGAAATATGTAAAGACTCTCTTTTAAAAGGATTTATAGATGGTCCCTGACTTACGATGGTTCGACTTAGGATTTTTCAACTTTGCTATGGTGCGAAAGCCATACGCATTCAGTAGAAACCGTACTTCAAATTTTGAATTTTGCTCTTCTCCTGGGCTAAAGAGATGCAGTTTAATACTCTCTTGTGATTCTCGGCAGAAGAAGCAAGGCATACACGATCACAAGGGCAAACAAAATGATACACTTACAACCATTCTGGACCTAGACAACCATGCTGTTTTTTACTTTCAGTACAGAGTTCAATAAATTACACGAGATATTCAACACTTTATTATAAAATAGGCTCTGTGTTAGATGATTTTGCCCAACTGTAGGCTAATGTAAGTGTTCTGAGCACATCTATGGTAGGCTGGGTTCAGCTATGATGTTCATTAGTTTAGATGTATTCAATGCATTTTTGACTTAATGGTATTTTCAACTAACAATGGGTTTAGCGGGATAGAACCCCATCGTTAGTGGAGGAAGATCTGTATATAAAAATGCCCTATGTGATTACGGCTGTAGAACCAAACTTTGCAAGTGTTATTTTTCGCCCTTATAAGTGTTCACACTGCATCGTCAGTTTACAGACACAAGATCTTTCAGAATTTCGTGGGGAACACCAGGTAAGGATTTTCTCACCATGCAAAACAACCATTGGATGGTATTAGCCTGGTCTACACCGGGGACTTGAAAGCAAACGGAAGGATATTCTTTGCACAGGGTCATTTAGATGAAGGGAAAGCAAAGTGATGAGCCGAACTCTGATTCTAAAGGCTCCTCAGGAGAAATTCCGGCAACTTTGTGGTAAATAACCATCCCTACTAGTATTCTGTTGAGCTCTGAAAAGATGTGTAAGCATGTCATTACCACACTGAGGGGATCAAAGACAATAATGAACCTAGAGTTCTGTATTATAATGTAGAAATGGCTTCTCTGCATCACGTTGGCTGGACTGAGGTTAGTATGCAGATGGGAGCTCAGGCTCATGGCTGAATCCAAGAACCAGATTTGTTCCCCAAATAGGTTACCATAATATCTCGTGGCTCTGTCTTTGGCTGCAGAAAGTGTGAATAATGGGATTCTATTTTCAAAAGCATCAGGCTTCAGTTATTTCCATGTGTAGTTAATCTCTGGCAGTAATACCTATGCTGATGAGTAATTTCCCAACTTTCAGATCCCTCCACGGAAGGATATTCCCCAACTTAAACACCAGGAAGCAGGATTTAAGTTAGATTTAAGAGCTGGCTGATGGTAAGGTTTATTAAATACTGAAACCAGTTCTTGAAGGAGATGGCAAAGTCTTCACTGGAGGTCTTTAATAATGGTTTAGGTACTGTCTTGCCTGAAGGCACAGGATATTTTTAATGGGATGAATTCGCATATTATGGATTTCAGGAGATCTCTGAGAGAAAGTCCTTAAGATACTCGTTGGGGGAAACAGGAAACGTATGGACCTAGTTAAAGTATTGTAGCTCTGTGTGCCTTCTCTTTGAACAGCTGGTCATAATTTAGAGATGAACTACTCCACAACTCTCTTGGTTTAGAGAAACTATGAGAAAAAAAAAAGTCCATTTTAGACTTTTCCAAGAGCTTTTGAGTTGCCAAATATTAAATCTACAGCTGAGAAACAAGGAAATTCAGAAATTCTTCAAGGTCTCGACTCTACAGTAAGTCTTGGTTATGGGGTCCATCCTTACTTAATGTTAAACTGGGGAATCCCAGGGTGATAGAAGTTTTCTCAATTGTGCAGAGATCTGAACTTCTGGCTTGTGGAAGAGCTGTGGCCTGCTCAAGAAGAACACGATCCCAAGCTTTCCCCTCCAGTTTGGAAGGGGTGTGCACGACCATGTAGGAATGTCAGGCCAGCAACAAGAAACATGGTGATTGAAACTTAAGTATATTGGTTTATTAAGTATTATCCCAGAAGAAGGGAACAGACCCTCGCAAAGGAAAGGGTACCAATTGGTGACTGTCCCTCTGTAACTGAAAGTGTGCTCAGAACTGGGAGTGTCCTTCCTTCCATGCCTCAGTGCTTCCTGCCTCTCTGGGCCTTTCTTTGGTTGCATTAGTGAAGAAGCTGCTTGTCTTCAAGGACTTCACCTGCCAGGTCAGTGGAGACCCTTGGATCTGTGTGTTCCTCATTCTTGCCTAGAGTCCATGCTTGAAGCCACATGCTAGTTCAAGACCTTGCTAATGACATGAGTCAGACCTAAGAAACCCGTGCTGATATTTGTGGATTGCACAAAGCTGAGAGTAGCTAATACAGTGGATGGCTGTATCAGGAGGCTAAACGGATGTGTAAATAGGTAAAAATATAGACCAGAACCAGAAAGATGAAGTTTAATGGCATTTAGTGTAATATCTTGTGATTCAACTTTTAAAAATTAGTTAGTTACATAATATAAGGTTCTCATCACAGTTTATCCTGGGAGTTCTACACCGTAGGCATCAGATAAGGAGATGGTCTTTATCCAATAATAAGGACCTCCCCTCAAAAGAAGCTGATGAATTTCACCGTGGTTGGCAATTAACAGGGGATCAGTGAACATTTGCACAAAGATTAAAAATCAAGTGTAAACTATAGGTTTCCTAAGACTTCTTCAATGCTCCTTTTTTTCTGCTCCAATAATATCTTGTTGCATCTAGTCAGAGAGTTTCTCAGTCTTCTTGGTCTTCCCTGAATCTTTTGTGCTTTTGTCTGTTTTTCGTCTTATAGACACACAATTCTCATTTGACATTAGCTCTCTTTCTCTTTACTTCCCTGTTTATTAAATAACGTACTAGCCCACCTCAACACTGAAGTCCTATTCCACAACTTCACCCCTGGAAGAAATTTTTTCCCTAAGGAAAAATTTCCAGGTGTAATTCTATTATAATCTGATTATTCATGATTTTCTTCAGTATACACACAATTGTATGTTCACTTTAAACATAGCTGACACTAATAATTGCATTTAGCTCCTTAATTTTACTTCAATTTTCTACACCTGTTGATGTGTTACTTTGTAATGACTTCCTATCATATGCTCGATTTTTGTGAGGAATGCAATGCAGAATAGTTATATTTTGAGGAATATAAAATTAACAGTAGCATTAATGTTAATCATTTATATTCCTCAAATATTATTAATTCATACATTATTAATAAATTAAGTTCTGCAAAATGTTACAATGTTGGGGAGAGGAGAGAAAAGAAGGATTCCAAATGGAATCATATGTTTAACACAAGATTCTGAAACTTGATACCATGACCTCATTTCTAGAAAAGTAGACTTCAGTGGTAGCCATCTTTGGTAAATGACAAAACTTGCCACAAATGTGCTAATTGTAAAGGCACGTGTTGGTTTGTACAAATAATATATTGTAATCAATGTAGATTTGGTTCGTAGACTGTTACTGGTGTGCTTATAAATAAACAAAGTGCATTATACAAGAGCTCTGCCCTACAGGCTTAGAATTTGTATCACTCAGTCAACAACATTTATTTATTTATTTATTATAAAATTTATGTATTTATTTATTTATTTATGGCTGCGTTGGGTCTTCGCTGCTGCGTGCGGGCTTTCCCTAGTTGCGGCGAGCAGGGGCTACTCTTTGTCCCCGTGCGCGGGCTTCTCACTGCTGTGGCTTCTCTTGTTGTGGTTCATGGGCTCTAGGGTGTAGGCTCAGTTGTTGTGGAGCACGGGCTTAGTTGCTCCAAGATGTGAGATCTTCCCGGACCAGGTCTCGAACCCGTGTCCCCTGCATTGGCAGGAGGATTCTTAACCATTGTGCCACCAGGGAAGTCTTCAGTCAACAACACTTAGACATAAGTAAATATTGAGAACATGAAGGAATTGTCTAGTTGGTTTCTAGGTTACTGCCGGGGATCTACAGATGATCTGGGAACTTGGGCTCCTTTTTAAGATAAATCATTTGAAATATGAGGAAGAAAATCATGACTGTATACACATATGCTTGTGTAAAAAGCAAATAAGGAAAATGGAGAAAAATGAGAAGTGGTTTAGTGACATGTAAAACCCAAAGAAACTTTGGTTTCATCATGGCAGACCTCAGAGTCCGGTCTATCCCATGGCTTAAGTACTCCAGCCTGGATGAATCTGGATGGCTAGGTCTGTGCCAAAGCCTCCAGGACTTACTAAGAGCAAGGATTTGTGCCAGTCACTCTGGGTATAGAGATAAAGGGTGATGGTCCTCACAGAGAACACACTTTAGCGATGGTGTGTCAAGAACCCATCACAGGTGTTATGAGATGCATGAGCACAGAGGGCTTTGGAACTGAGGGATGGACCACCCACCCCAACCTACAGAGCTCAGCAGGGGTTAACAGGGAAGATGGTGAGGGATGTGGAAAGTGAATCTGAGGAGCATAGGGGTGAAACAGGTGATATGAGAGGTGGTACCCCCTGCAGGGGAGCAGCCCACAGAGTAACCCAGACTGGAACAAAAGCATGAGTGTTCATGGGTCTGCAAGGTAGATATGAATTGTGTGATAGGCAGAATAAGGGCCACACAAAAAACCTGTGACTATGTCAGGTGACATGGCAAAGGCAGCGGGGTGGGGGGGGGTGGTTGGTGAAGGTTGAAGGTGGAATTAATATTGCTAATTAGCTGACCTTAAATAAGGAGCGGCTTGTGGGTCATCCATATGGGAGATGCAACCCACAACACTCATATCCCCCATCAACAAAGTTGTAAACTCAGAGCAGGAACCACATGCATCATCTGTTTGCTTGTTTGTTTGCAGCAAAGTAAGGGTTTCTTTGCAGGGCGCCAAGCAAGGGGCTGGGAGACAAATCTCAGATTCACTCCATTTTGTTCTTTTTGTTTTTTAATTTTTTATTTGTATACAAATTTTAAAGGTTACTTTCCACTTACAGTTATTAAAAATATCGACTATACTCCCTGTGTTGTACAATACCTCCTTGAGCCTGTCTTACACCCAATAGCTTGTGCCTCCCATGCCCCCAACCCTACATTGCCCCTCCCCCCCAACCACCAGTTCTCTGTATCTGTGAGTCTGCTTCTTTTATGTTATATTAAGTAGTTTGTACTTTTTAGATTCCATATATAAGCAGTATCTTTCTCTGTCTGACTTATTTCACTTAGCATAATGCCAAGTCCATCCATGTTGCTGCGAATGGCAAAATTTCATTCTTTTTCATGGCTGAGTAGTATTCCATTGGGTACATATATACCACATACATCATCTCCAAATCTGTCTTCAGGTGCTAGCTTAATGCGTGACACATAGAGCTGCAAAAGGAATTTTCCCTGAAGCAAAAAAGGAAGAGAGCATTTCCACAAAAAGGCAGAGGCTAGCAGTATCAAGCACTCTCAGAATTTCAAATAAAGACAGTACCAGTAAGGCATCCAGAGGATTAAAAGCAGAGGCTTGGTAAATGGTGTGGTTTGGATTAAAAATGTGTCAGTAGCATGAATAGATCGAGGAAGACAAACTGGAAGCAAATCATTCAGTAGCCTTCCCTGTGAAAGACAAGAGAATGATGGTGCTGTTGGAAGAGAGCACCATTAGGGGAAGATGTTTTGATGTTTGCATGTGGAAGCAAAAGGCTTCTGAAGAGAAGCTTAAAGATCTATGCAGGGACTTCCCTGGAGGTCCAGTGGTTAAGACTCTGAGCTTCCACTGCACGGGGAGTGGGTTCCATCCCTGCTGGGGGAACCAAGATCCCACGTGCCACGCGGCGTGGCCAAAAGAAAAAGATCACCAGGAGGTCCAAGAGGTCAGCTTTAAAAAGAAAAAAAAATCTATGCAGAGGGACAGGAAAAATCGTTGGAGACTGGGGTTAGGTTCCTGGGGAGCCTTGGCTGTGAGTACCTGCCACACCAGCAACGTGGCTCTGGTGGCTGGTGTGGCCTTTCCTCGGAATCCCATCCTGAGGCTTCATCGTGGACCAATCATACGAGCCTACGTCGTTGGAGGGTTTGAAAGGAGGGTTTCTCCTTTCTCTTCCTTTGGCTGGGACACAGGATGGGAATGTAGATAACATTCACTTTTTCCTTTTTCTTTGTCTATACATATAACTAACATTTAAAAGACTGAATATTCTTTGTAGTGTGGCTTTTCACCAATCATCCTTCTCACGTATCCTAAAATTTTTTTTTTCCCCTCATAGTCCCTTTTACTTTGTCTAAACTTCAAGATGACCCGTTGAAACCATTTCCTCTGGGCGTGTCTACTGGACTCGTTTGGAGCCCTGTCTCATGACCCCAACCACCTCACGAGGCAGCAGCTTCCATGCTGGCTCATCAGTTCTGCTTGTGGATGCATTTCCCCTTCATGACTTTCTGTAGAATTATCTGATCGCAGAGTTGAGAGGAACCTTCGTTGTCCGGACAAAGATCTTGACCTCCTGTCCAAATCCTCCCAGGCTTTTCCTGACAAGTGGTTGAACACTCCTGGTGATGGGAATCACATATTTTCAGATGACAGCTCATTCTATTTTCAGATGGCTTGAATCCCTAGAAAGTTCTTCCTTCTAAGACCAGCCTCTCTATAGTTTTCACAAGGTGGTTTGACTTCTGGAGCAATGAAGAGAATTTAATCCTCCTTAAATCTGACAACTCTAAGTACTTGGAGACAGCTAGCATGTACCTCTAAATCTCTGCTTTCCTAGGCTAAACAGTCTCAATTCCTTCACGTCAGTTTTTTCCAACTGTTTTTCAAATGTCAAGTTTCCTGGCCTTCACTATCTTGGCTGTATTTCTCTTAAAGCACCAGACATTGTTATAACTTTCTGAAAGTGTGGACAACAGAGTTGGAACAAAGCCCTCCAGCTGGTGGTTGACCGGCAACACATAGAACAGAATATCATCTCCATTTTCTATAATCAGGGAAAATTGCTAGCAATTTCACTCCTCAGGTACTCTTCTTCCTGGAGATTCCTCTCACCAACCACAGCTTGACCTTCTCTATTCTTACCTCAATCTTGTTGTCGATTCCTTCATTCCTCAATCGATTCCTTCATTCAGTACACATCTATTGAGTGTGTTCGTTAAGTATTCTGATGCACACTGGGCACTAAAGAATGGAAGAAACCCATCTCTGCCATAAGGGAGAGCAGGGTCCATTTACAGTAAAATATGGGAACACAACTTGGAGGGGACAGATGGATCAGAAGGAAAATGTATCACTGGAGAAAGGAAGTCTAGGAAGGTAGGTAGAAATAGAAAGTGTTACCCTGATGAATGCATTCATTCATCCAACAGTACTGAAGTCAGTGGCAGTTGGTCCTCTGAGCGCTGAAGACCCAGTAGTGAACAAAAGAATGTGGCCTCCTTCATGGCACTCACAGTTCAATAACGGGAGTTGGGGGAAAAACACATAATACGTAAAAGCCTTCCTCTATAAGAGAGGTCTGCAAACCATGGCATATTGGCCAGATCTGGCCTACCCCCTGGTCATGTAGACAGTTCTGTTGGAACAGAGTCCTACTCACTTGTTCATATACTGTCTGTGATGCTTCCCTGCTACAAGAACAGAGTTGAATAATTGTGCAGAGACCATATGGCTGAAAATATTGGCTCTGGCCCTTGAAGGAAAAGTTTGCTCATCTCTGATCTAGAAAAATAAGACAGATGAGGGAGGAGTGAGGGGGAGAGGGCTCCTCTTTGGAGAAGCTGGTCAGAGGAAGCCATGTGGATGAGGTGACACTTGAACACAGACCTGAAGGATTTCTGGGGCCGGCTGTGTAGACACCTGCGGGAGGAATAGTCCAGGTGGAAAAGCAAAACCCAAAAAAACAGCTGAGTGGAGTGAGGTGAGGTAAGAGGAGGCGAGTCACACAGGTGTTGTCAGGCCTTTACCAGGATGGTAAGGTAAGACAGGGACAGGTGGTGAGCAGAGCAGCTATGCCATTCGGCCATGTTCCCAAAGGCTAGAGGAGGGCCGGGGAGAGGCCACTGCGGCAGTGGGCCTGGGGCCTGGGCCAGGGTGCTTGTGTGGGGAATGGGGAGACATGGCCACATCGTGGATATTATCCGAGTCAGCAGGACTTTTCTGGTGACCTGAGTGTGGGTGAAGGAGGGAGGAGTCAGTGATAATACCATTTTTTAAAACTGTCTGAGGAAATAACTTTAAACTGACAGAAAACTGCAAGATTAGTCCAGGGGATGCTTGCTTATGTTTTACCCAGTTTGCTTCACTTGTCCCCTTCGCCCTCTTGATATGTGTGTATAATGTTATATACACAAACTATGTATATAATTTTTATCCGGAATCACTGGGGGATAAGTTACATTTGTGTGGCTCTTTACTCCTCAATATACTATGTATTTAGGAGAATAGGGATAGTCTCATAAATCAAAGAATCTAATTTTTCCTAGCGGGGGCAACTCGTACGATGTATTTGCCAATCACTTGAGATGGAAGATGCATTGAGAAGCAGGAGTTACTCTTGGATGGCAGGAGGAAATGGGGGGTTTAATTTTTGACATGTGAAATTCAAATCGTCTATTACATGCAAGAGAATGTAAAGTAGGTAACTGGGCAAGAGTTTTGGGGTTGTGGGAAGAAACCTAGACTTATGGATGTATTTAAGGGGCTGAGACCTAAGATCACTCAGGGAATAAGTATACGCAAAGGTCTGAGGACTGACCTGGGGTTCCTGACCATTTAGATACCAGAGAGAGAAGGAAGAATAAGTAAAGGACACTGAGAAAGAGACTGCTCTGAGAAGGGATGTAAAAATAATCCAGTGGTTGAAGGAAGTTGTGGGAATACTGGGGTTTTAGACTGAAATCAACCTGGTACATTCTTCTGCTGATGGAAAACAATCTAACAGAGAAGGGAGAGGATGATGCAGAAAATTCCTAGAGTAACACCCTTGAGTAGGTGAGAGAGGACAGGATCTAGTACCTGTGTGGTTAAGCTTTGACCTTCTACAGCACTAGGAAGGCAAGGATATGAGTACAGATGAACTTGGGTTGTAAACTTGGCTGAAAGTGAGTAGATGTTTTTGGTTTGCTTTTATTTTCTTCAAGGACTCAATGAAAGTGAGGCTGGCTAAGATGAAGTGTCACATGCCTAAGGAGAGAGAAGGTGAGAAAGTCTGAGGGAAATCGATGGACCAAGGAAATGTGGGGATTGACTCTGGGCACTGAGGACCCCGTGAGCTTAGTGGCCAGTCATGAAAACGAGACCCGTCGTCATGCTTGTGTGTCTTCTCCACTTGCCTTCAGCTGTCCTGGCCCAGAAAGTCTACTTGGATTGAACCAGGATTGGGGTTTAACCAAGGAGTATGAAGGAGGGCAGGGAGTTAAGGGTTTATTCAAGGCAGAGGTTGTAATGAAGGAGCAGGAATCTAAGCTGAGGAAGGAGAGAAATGAGGGTCAGTGAAAAGGTAATGAGATAGGGAGATGATGGGGTCTGGTGGGAGTGGTGGAATTAGAGATGGAAAGGTAAGAGATATTAAGAGACGGGGCTCCTTGCATCCAGAGGAGAATGTTCTGGTCACCAATATGGGTCAATGTCCTAAATGCTGTAGTATGATGAATGGTATTATAGAGGCCAAAGATACTATGGGCTCTCATGGGACCACAACATTATCCAGGTGTGATGGGGAAGGGGCAGTATCAGAGCAAGCGCCTCTGTGGGGTCCACATCTGAGCTGAATCTTGATAGTCTTGTCATATGCATTTGACCGTGGGGTTTTGTGGATCTTGCTACTACCTCTGGAATAGAGTCGATGCGATATTCTTTGTGTTCATCTTTCACATCATCAAACAGGTTATTTTATTAAACAGTTCATTGTCAGATTTTCTTCACATCCACAGTCCTAACTTTCAGATTGTTACATTTGATAGTACATGAAAATACATGTGTGTTGTTATTTTAGTGTTGTGTACTTATTTTGGAGGAATTATACAATCTAAGGGGTCTTTCTTTCAATCTTTAAGATTCCTACTATTTTGAGTAAAATACATTGATTAGAGCATTCTTAAAGGTGACATTAGGATCACAAATTGATCACAAATGCTAAAAAATTATTTGATAGAGAAATGTATTCTTTAAAGCAGAGACGAAGATATGCCTTAAACTTAACACCATTAACGACACTTGACAACCAGGTTCACTGTCAGCCTCGGTGACCGCTTTGGTCTTCTCTAAGTAGTACATAACTAATTTCAAAATTAGAAGGCTTCATGTTACTGTGTACCACCAGACCACGTACAACTTTATTTCATAAACCTTTCAGTTGAGCAGCTGGAAAAAGTGAGGCAGGCTTGGTTTAGTTGGTTAATCCATTTTGGAGGACATAAAAGAATGTTATCATTGATTATAGAGAATAAAGACCAGGGGTAAGATTCAATAAATACACACTTACAACCAATTACTTTTAGGTTTTAATTTAATTTGGTTCTTTGCTTGAAGCCAAACTTCACTTTGGATAGAGTCTTCACTTGTTAAACTTTTAATTACTTAGTAGTTCTCTCAGAAGAGAGTCAAGCTCATGTTTTTCTGCCTCTCATCATAATCCTTGGATAAAGGCAAGCAGGATCCTTTTGAGAGATGAGGCTTTTTGAAGGAAAATGCATATGTAATTGGTTGTGTGGTTTGGAAGAGGAGGAAAGAGATTTGAAATTGGTGGGCCTCATTTAAGGTTTAAAATGCAAGTTTTAATCAAGCACAGATCTTAAAGCATAAGGGTCACTGCCAATGATTGGTTGTAATATAACTCAGAATGTATTTCAAGTGTGTTACATTATCGCTGGAGTTCCTCACTTTAGCCAGATTTAATGTAACTTAATGCAGGGAAAAATATCAATTGAAACATGATACATATTGCTAAGGTGTTCTTTTCTCATAAAAATGGAAACAACACCCTGAAATATCCTGATTCTAATCGCCTGTTTTCCCACTAAAATAAATAGCATACTTTCATAAAGTAATTATTTTATATAATGAGTCAGTATCTCTAGAGCAGAGACTGAGTCATCTTTTGCGAATCAACTAAGATACCATCATTTCCTTTCACGAGTTCACGATGCCATACACAAAGGTTGACCTATTCATAGTTAATCTAATGTTATTTCAAGATTTATCTTCAAATAGCTGATTCATAAGGGTTAGGACATCATCTGTTCAATAAGCATCATTTAATAAACATGCACAGAATACTTGCATTTCCACACCATGTGCTTGAAGCTGAGGATGATGAGAGCTTTGCCTAAAGTGAATCTTGCAGTCTAGAGCAGGGCTTCTCAACGGGGGTGATTGTTCCTGGAGGGGCATTTGGCGGTGTCTCGAGACGTTTTGGATCGTCAGGACTAGGGTAAGCATATAGTGAGTAGAGGTCAGGGATGCTGTGAAAGGTCTCACAATGCGCAGGACCACCCCCACAGCAAAGGATTAACTAGTACAAAATGACAGCAGTGCCAAGACTGAGAAATCCTGCTCTAGAAGGAGCAAATCATGAACAGCTACAACTCAGTAAGTACGAAAATGGAGCTATTGCGTATAACGCGCCCTCACAGCTCAGAGGAGGTAGCATTGGATCTTGGTAATGGTGGATGGAGGGGTGGTTGTATGTAAGGCTTCCTAAACAAAGTATCTTCTTAGTCTAAGCTTACATGCTGAGTAGAAATTCACTTGACAGGTGAAGAGAGCTGGGTTTTCTAGTGGAGGAGACTTCATCTGCAAAGTCACAGAAGCAGGAGATACTCTAGAAGGATTAGCGTATGGCATGGTTAGTATAGCTGAAGCTTAGATCCGTGCGCGTGACAGGAAACAGAGCTTTGAATCCGAGTGAGGGGCCAGATGGTGAAGAGCTGGTGTTACGTGGTGAAGAGCTTGGACCATCTTGTCTACCAGTGGAGAGCTGTTGAAGAAGTATAAGCAGGGCAGTGCCATCATTATGTTGAGTCTTTTGACAGTTACTTTGGAGCATAGCTTGGAACCATGATCACTGGAACCAACTAATTATCTAGAGCAGGTAAGAGATAACAAGGCATCTTTGAAGATATTTAGGAAGCAAAATAGCAGACCTTTGTAACAAACTTATGTGATGAGAAAAGGAGTCAAACATCCCTGAAGTTTTTGGCTTAAGATGCTGAGTGGATACTGACGTCATTACATGAAACAAATCAGTGCTGAGAGAGAGAGTGAATTCAGGTTGGACTCAGTGCTGCTAGTTGGGAGAAGTGGGTTGAGAGGGCTCAGGGTAATTCTACACCTTTAGAAGGAAAGGGATTCAGTGACAGGAATCTCAGGAACACTGAGACTCGATGCAAGACAGCCATAGGTGGGTCCATGACGGAGACTAAAGACTGAACAGAAGTAGAAAATAAACCAGTATTGTCAGCACTACTGACTGAAATTTATGTTCCCACAAAACTCACATGTTGTGAACTTAATCCTCAATGGGGTGATATTTGAAGACAGGGCTTTGGGGAAGTGATTAGGTCATGAAGGCAGAGCCCTCATGAACGGGATTAGTGTTCTTATAAAAGAGACCCCGGAGAGCTCTTACTACCCCTCTGCTATGTGAGGACACATGGAGAAGACAGCCATCTACGGACCAGGAAGTAGGCCCTCATCAGACACTGAGTCTGTCAGTGTCTTGGTTCAGACTTCCGGTCTCCAGAACTGTTCTGTTGTAGCAGCCCGAATGGACTAAGGCAGCTGGAGTCCAATCAGGACCGTTTCAGGGATGGTACTCTCATCAACTTCAAAGATACCATGTCGACGATGATCGAAGTCAACTTGCTTAGGACCCATTGAGTTGGGCAATGTAGAAGTCACTGGTCATCTCCAAGGGGACGCTTGTGGTGGTGGTGGGGCGTGTGGGATGACAGTGGGATAAGAAGGGTCTAGGGAGGGTGGGGAATGTGAGTAGCGCGGTGCACTTTTTAGGGAGACTTGCCTGAAAATGGAAAGAGAGCTAGAGGGGAAACAGCAATGCTTAAACCTGGAATTGACGTGGGTGTGCTTATCTGCTGCGTGTGCAGGCCAGCAGTGCTGTACTATCTTTTTTTTTTTTTTTTACAGTTGATATTGCTATTTTTGAGATTATAATTGCTAACTAAGACTGGATTGAACCATCAACCTCTGCTAGACATAATACCGAGAGCATGAAACGATGTAGGCTTGATTGAAAACATTCAACACCTCAGCTTCCATACAACAAAAGGGACATTCCTTTTAGATTAGATGAACCTCAAGTGGGAAAATGGTTCATCGTCGGAGACGAGCAGCCGAGAAGTGTGGGTGCAGTTTGTTTTTCATAGACGGATGTGAGGGGACAAAGAGGTAAGCTCTGAATTGTGCTGCAGGCAGCAAGATGGAAAGTACTTTCTCTTAAAACTTTTTGCTAGCTTTAACAACAGAATGAACAGAATGAAAAGCAGGAACCCAGCCCAGAGAGGAACTTCCTGCTTGGCATGTGGAAAACTTTTAATTATAAATGTTTGGTTGGCTGTGGGACTCCTCTGATCGGAGCTTCTGCTGAAGCTACAATGAGAGAAATGGTTGCAAAGAGGGTTTTTCGATACGAGCAATGTGCAGCTGTCAAAAGGAATTCTGCATGATCTTCTATAATATAAGGCTTTGTTATCCATCCTGTAATGTTATGCTTATTATGTTCATTAAATTTCTGTTAATATTCTTCCAAGGACTTTCTAGATTCTAGATAATTAATGCAATGTTCTCCTATCCCAGTAACGTCTCAAACTCAACAGCAGCCTTTGAGGTGCTGGGTACATAATAGGCGGCCAAAAAATGTTTGAGATTGAACTGAAATATACACACTGGAAAACAGAAAAAAAGAAGGGAGAAGCTATCCAGATATGATAAAATGAATGTACACATCTGGTATTTTTACCGGCTTAATTTAATTAAAAGCCTATAAAGCAAGCATCTATGGACTGTTTCAAATCTACTGTCATTAAAAGCTTCTAGAGAATCAGCATTCATTTATTGGGGGTGCCTTTTAAATACTCCAAAGGAAATCAATTCAGGCTTTAGGAGCTGACTACATAACAACAGATCCAAAGAGTAACTCTTGCCTTGTTTACAATCTCTCCTTAATCTGTTCATCTCTAAAATGTGCAAAGCACTACCTGCTTCACAGGGATAATACAAAATGTAAATCAAGTGAACACCTGTGCTGTTTCTAGAATGAGGGATTAAGTTTGCTTATTTTGTAAAGTATTATGGAAAACACTTCAGAGACAGTGTTTGCGTCTTGATACAGTAGAGGGGCCATGGCAGTTCATCACGCTCCTTAGTTGGAAAATATCAATAAGTATCTTGGAAAGTCACCTGTGGTAACAGGCTAAAGATGACTATTTAGATATGTTGAATATAATGACTTTATTATATTCGGTTCTCTTTAGAATTACGTCGAACCATTTGAGATCATATTTACAGGTCAAAAAGTTGAATATTGACAATTTCATCTGGTTCAAACTAACACAGCTACCTTCATGTAAAAAATACATTTCAAACTGTAACCTAAAAACAGAAATGGTAGGCTTGTGTGCATTCCCCTGTGAGCCATTGGCCTAAATAGCACGTTGTCAACGTGGAGGTAGGCATTTTTCCTATTGCTTTGAAAGACTCGACAGAAACAATGTTAAATTATTGTGTAATCCCTCCATAAACTGGGAAGTGATGGGGAGACTTCTGAGTCAGAGGTAAAGTTGGATCAGATGTACATATTTTAAAATACACAAGCAAGGCTACAGGCACTGATTAGCAGAGTTCTTCAAAACCTACGGTGAAGTTTATTTGGAAGTTAGAAATAGCTTTTAGAGTGCCCATTTAGAGAAACCTCAAAAAAGCCTTATCTTAGGAGACTGTCTCTTTTGAGAAGTACTATTATCTTTTCTTCATTAAATAGAACAAACCAAGTTCCAAATGACATATTGAAATTACTGTGTTTTTGTTGTCTTTTTATTACAAGAAGAAAAGAGTCTAGTCTTTCTCTTTGTCTTTGAGTCTTTTATAGAGGAAGTCAGGCATTATTTTGTTTATAATTAAGGACTATGTGCTAAAGCACAATTTGTATAAGCAACTTTAATCAAGGAACAAACCCTACAACGTTCTACGCCCATATTTCAGTTTATAAGAATGAGAGAAAAGGGCTTTCTTTTTTCCCCCCTTTGAGGTTAGAAGCAGGTCAGGTCAGTAATTGGAGCTGGCTAGTCGTCAGCTGGTTTGACCTGCTGGGCTAGAATTTTCTTTACTACGGGAAAGTGTAATCAGAAAACCAGATGTATCCCCATCCTGAGACTAGAGCGTAATGAAAAGCAGGCAGTTCATTTATTTTCTCCAAGCCTTTCAGATCTTCAATTCAGCCATTTGGGGCTTGACTTTGCACTGGACTGAGGAACTACAGTGGGAGGCTTTATTGAACTGCATCACAGCCCAGAGATGGAGAAATTGAAATTCAAATGTTTGTGAAGTCTCGAATCTCCTGATTCCTTCAGAAGTTGATAGCTATTATGTGCTTTTTGCCTGAAAACAAGGGACAACTGAGATTTCAAATAAGACTAGGAGGCTTATTCTGACAAGAGCATTCTCCTGAGGACCTATAGACGATGTATCAGTGATTGGGGTCGGGGGGATGGGAAACCCTGCCCTTCTGAGTGAGAGAGGTGGGGGTCAGGTACAGTTTGAACAAGCATATTCAGCAGAACTCTTGTTTCCGTGACAAACTACCTTATTCTATATTCGGCTCCATACACTGATTTGTCCTAGTTTTAGCCTAAAGTTTTCCATGCACTTCCCAATGCCATTCTCCTTAAAATTCATCCGTGTTCCCTAGTCTTCATAAAAGCGGTCATCTAAGAGTTAATGTTTTTTTACCAAATTTTCATAGACACTGTCTTCTATGTCATACCGTTGGAATTTTTTTTTTTTTTTTACATAAACAGGTTTGAACAGTTTTTTGAACATTAACTATTCAAAGGCTCTCTCAAAAATTATGAGAACACTATTTATTGGAAGCATAAATGAAGAAAGAAAAGAATTCAATTTATGAAGCCATTAGTCTTTAAGAAGACATTTTAAAGACCACAAGTAAGGAGGCTTCCTCACCACAAACTGCACGAGAAAGTCGTCCTTAGACTTCTGAAGGGCTTTGTCACGCAGGGTGAAAGTGTCAGTCCTGGGTTTTACCTCTAAGTCATTTTCAAGGGAGCTAGGTCAGAAAATGATCTGAAGAACCAAGGTGCTTAAGTATCTTCCAAGTATGAGTCAAAACTGGAATTTTGCAGGGGATACAGAAGAGAAATCTGGGGTTCTTTAATTTCTGATTGTAATTTGGTAAAGGTGTTGAAGGAAGTAAGTCAAGCCTGGTGGAATCTATTCTTTCATGTGGCTTGGATATGGTTTAAAGAATTGGGGGTGGGGGGGGAGGTGGGATGGAAGAGATCCGATCCAAACAAGAGATCTATAAAACTAGCTGCGGAAGCATGTATCCTCTGAATGATCTCACTCAGATGTCGCAGATACTTAGTTATCAGAACACGTGAACCACAGTGGATGAGTTTATTTATACATCAAGTGGATATCTACTTAGTTATTGGAATACATGAACCACAGTGGTTGAGTTCATTATTTGTACATCAAGTAGCTATCCAGTCATTAAGGTTGGGGTGCCCTATCTCACCCTTTCAAACATCTTGTGCCAGGACCCCTTCCTGACATAATAGAACTGAGCAGGAGAGTTGAAGCGCCTCCTGTCTTATCCTCTTTCTTGAGTCAAGAGGCTGCTTTCCCCCAGATCCACGCTAAGGGAGAGAATACACTGCGTGGGACCCTTTACGACTTTAGCACAAATTGTGTGGTGGAGGAGAAAGAGGGAAAACAGTGTTAATTAGAAATTCTATATCTAGAAAAACTGTAGTTTAAAACTAAAGGGGAAAAATAGGCGTCTCAGAGGAACAAAGCCTGAGAGAATGCACTGCTAGCCAATTTACTAAATACTAAAAGAAGTCCTTCAACTTCAAATGAAATGACACGCAATATAAGTTAAATCCACAGAAGTGTAAGGAGATAATAGCAACATTGTAGTCTTGAGTTTATAAGATAGAGATACATGCCAGTAATAGCAAAAAGGAGGGGAGAGAAAAAAGCTGTATTTAAGCAAAGTTTCTATACTGTACTAAAATTAAGTTAGTATTAATCTGGAGTAGATTGTGATAACTAGCTTTGTATAAGCTGTAGAGCAATCACTAAGAGAATAAATACAAGAAATATAGTGGAGAACCCAACAGATTTTAAAATGGTTTGATAAATTCTCCAATAAAAACTAGACAATTTCAAATTTCAAAAAAAAAAAAAGAACAAAGACTTTAGCACAGAAATGAAATGATGGGTGCTAGGTTGTGTTATGACAGTGTAGAATTTCAACCCATAGTCTACTGTGCGGTGGGGATCCGTGTTTTCCGTGTGGTGCAGGCATTTGGAACGAAGGGGAGAAGATGAGGAAGGGGACATTGCCCGTTTCCCTCCCTCACTGGTGAGCAAAAGTAAGCTGTTCCCACATGGCACTCACTTTCTCAATCTGACCTTTTCTCCTCTCAGTTTCCCTTTTTCTGATTCTTTTTATATCCTTCTATTGCTACCCTCACCCCCTACCCCAGTCTTTCCGATGCTTCAAACCACAGACAGATGGGAAGGAATGAGGGAGACTTCAGTGGTTGTGGTTGGGAATCGCTTACCAGTTCAAGGACGTGTGTGAGTAAATATGCCGCCTGCGTGGTGAAACTGGCTTATTTCAGAGAAAGATTTAACGTTTGGGCCTACCCTAAGGAATTAAAGTCCATTTCCCGAGTGAATTTCTTCACGCTTGGAACACTAATTTTGCTGTTGTTGTTAAACATACATTTATTTTTATTGAAGTATACTTGACTTAAATGTTATATTTCAAGTGTACAGCAAAGTAATTCAGTTAGACATATATCTATTTTCATATTTCATTCCATGATAAGTTATTACAAGATATTGAATACAGTTCCCTGTGCTATACAGTAGGTCCCGGTTTACCTATTCTATATATAGTGCTGGGTATCTATTGAACAAATACCCTTTTTTGGTTTGTCAAAAGTACCTTAAGGAAAAGAAGAAAATGAAGGGACAAGGAAACAGCAAAATAGCAGTGAAAAAAGCCAAAACGCTGGGATGAGCACCTGAGTATAATTCTCACTTTCCATCTATCTTTCCCAGGCTCTGTCCCAGCACTGAATCGTGGCTTCTCTTGGATTGGCCCCAGGAAAGAGGATCATCACATGAAATTTGTCTTTAACCACCTGAGCAAGCTTGTCCTTCCCCATATAGCACATTCCCTCTCCCCTCTCTGGATCTGAGCTCCAAATGTTTCCTATTTCTCTGTATCTTTCTCATTCCATCAAAAAGATGCCTGCTCTGGGCACCATTCCCTCAAGGTCTTGCTTCCTAAGGTGACCGCTGAAACCTGAAACTTATTCAGACTCATGTGATCATAGAAAGTCAGATGCCTGGTTCAAATCCAACCCTAAGAACTCATAGAGGGCTTTTTAAGCCTTTATCAAGTAAGGGTGAAAACTGCACTGTAGCTCCTGTGACTTTGCTCCTGAAGTTCAATTCTACAGATGGCTAACTTGAGCCACTGTCATTTTAATTCCAAATGGCATTGAATGCTTTTAAATTAAATACCTTTTAATACTTCTCCTTTCTTAATATTCTGTTTACTATTTTATCCCATCAACTAAAGTCCATTTTTACAAGCACATGAAAAATACGTCATTAATTTTTTAACCAAAAAATGTGTATTCCATTTAATGTAGAACTGGCCTCAAAAGATGGCAGGTGTACAATCAGATATTAAAAACAAAAACTACACTCTGACCCCTAGTGAAGCACGAACTGCCGAATGATGTTGAGTTAAATCTCAGCAGGCCTTCCAGATTTGTGTGTTTAAAAATGTTTCAGATATCTTAAATCTGAATATTTTTATCTTCACTGCAAATACGTGGTAATTTCAGTCAGGCTGAGTCGGGATAATATTCTCCTTAAGGATGTAAGCTCATTCTTGTTTGTTCTTAATTCTGTATTGGTGTATCGGTTTAGAACCAGGAGTATCTTTGGGAAATGGTTATTATAGTTTGAATGACCAAGTAGGGTAAAAGATGGAGGACAACCCACAATTCAATATTATAATAGTATGTGACTGAATCTTAATTTCATGAGGATTAAAGTTTATGGAAAGACATTTTAATGTCTTATACACAGGAAAAACTGACAAAGTTCCTTGCTGTAATACTTATGTTTAGTAACTGAAAGAATAAACTTTTGAGCAAAGAACATAAATGTAAAATTCTCCTTTTAAATCCTGTGTGTGGAAGAGTAAAGACAAGTCAAGGTCAAACTCTAGAATTTACTACTGTTTTGGCAAGTTGCTTTTTCTAATTGGAAATGTAGATGTTTTTACTTTCATTTTCCCTCCAGAATCGTATTGGGGAATTGTTTTGGCTTCACTTACGAATCAACATAGATGACTCTCATTTGCTGATGAGTCACAAGAAACAGCACTCGTCTTGTTAGCATTTGAGTATAATTATTTGTAATAAAGCTATATAATCTTATAACTATAATTACATATTATATAATTTAGTTTTCTTCAAAAAAGGGGGTATCTTTACTGTCAAAGGAGAAGGTATACCCCAACTTTATCAAATGATAAATGGTTTCAATGTATGCAAAATAAACATGGAAACCTAAAAGAAAGTAAATATAAATAACAAACTGAAGAAGGCATTGTTGTATATTAAAGAGTAGTTTAAGGAATACTTTGAGGAAACAAACTGATTCTACTGAAGTTCTTCTCCTTAGAAAGGAGATATTATCACTATATTTACTTAGTTGATGTCTACCACTGAGCTGTTAATACCACTGCTGAGTCAGATGACTTCACATTTTTAATCATATTGCAATTGACATCTGTCTCTATCCTCTCATTCTGTCATCACTCACTCCTCCGGATCGTCTCCTAGGAAACCACAGGGAGGGGAAACACAACGGAGAATTTGGGAATAGTTGACTCAGGTGCCCCTGAGGCTGCACCCCAGGCTCTGATCTCAGGTCGAGTCTAGGGAACCCCATGGGTCAGCAGGCTGCCTATTTGTTACTGAAACAACAGGCTGATCAGTTCACTTCACCAACCTCAGTGTGCAATGTAGCTTAACAAATAACTGATGCACAAGTCTTTATAATATTACTGACTGGGTTGTCACGTGTTTGCACTTGGATTTACTGAAGCACAGGTTTGGAAAGCATGACCTGAACTTGTCATAAATCCTGAGTTTGTAGGACTTGGTAAGGGCAGTATTTCTAATCTATCTTTTTGGCATAGAGTTACTACTTGGTTCAACATTGAATCCTATTTTAATGTTTCAAGGTGTCAATATTTTGTTTTGCTAAGCAAATAGGTATATGGAAATTATCTTAGGGAGATGAAGATACAAATGAATGAGTTGAAAATAGTTAATATATCATGTTTGTCTTTGTGGATAGAATCTGAAATCTTTTAAACAAAACTCATCCATGCAAATAAGTACTGTCCTTCAAAATACCTTCCTTAAGATTTAGAATCTGTGTAACGATGTTACTCAGATCTTCTCTTGGAATTGCTTTCAGAGTCAGTTTATGAGCCGAATAACAATCCATCTATTTCTTTGAGTACAGCACTTATTTCAACCCAGTAGCATTACCCAGCTCCATTACTCACCCTTATTCACCACACTTGGCTCTGAATAGCCATTGTCTTTTTTTCTCCTTCCAGAAATAAAGTGTGAAGATTGTCCACCACTGACAATATTCCAAAGAAAGGCTTAGGACATGATTCAAAAGAAATTCCAAACATGGAAATGCTTTGGAGTGATGACAGCATCATGGCCATGATACTGTCATGAAGCCACAAGCAGCTTACAGGCCAGGAGTCGGGGAGGGGGTTCTCCAAATACTCAGAGGGACCAGAGCACCAGAGGGGGTGTCTGGGGCCCCACCGCTTCCTAAGCCAGTGCCCAGGAACCCGGCATGGCCAGACATCAGACCCCAGCACAGGGGTGCAGGGTGAGGAGTGCCAACATGGGACGCCATGACTGGGGATACCCCAGCCCCTTGACTGGTGTGAACAGGGGACCGAAGTGCAGGACTTGCGGTGGCAGAAACTATGGTTTGAGTTGTCAGTTCAGCCTGTGCAGCTGCCTAATGCCCGAGTCCTACCCCGGACCGACGTCCATGGAACTTTCCAGAAGGCCATTCTGCAGGGAGCCGGTCTCCAACTTTCCATCCTTGATATTAGCTCTTCCCTAAGTGCCCACTTTGGAGGGGACAGCATGGGCTTACCTGTGGTCACTAGATTGAGGGGCAAGTTCTGGATCTAACTATTCCTAGCTCTGAGAGCGTGAATAAGTCACTTGCCTGCCTGAGCCCCAGTTCCTTAATTTGTAATACCACCAAGCAGTCTAGAATTTTCTACTCTTACAATGTTATACTCTATGACTGAGTACTTAAGGATTCTTCATACCGTTGCTTATTTCAGAAACTCATGTGAGGAGGGAAAAAAATTATGTCTTAACTTGAACACAGCATCTCATACATCATTTACCTAAATAGTAAATATCCAGAACATGAGATCAACCTAGATTAAAACAACAAAATTAGAGCACATTTACTGTTGATCCATTGTGGTCGCAATTTTAAATTTCATAGCTTGCTTTCATTTTGTTTCTAAATAAAGGGATTATGAGATAGGAATTTAGGTTATAGTTGAAGACAAAATTTGATTCATGAAAGCTCACAGTGGGTCACAGCTAAATGGGTTACATGCATGTCTCACCTATGGATACTCTGGGCAGAAAAGCTTGCTCTTCAAAGTTTCAATCTTACGTCTTTTATGGAGCTTGCCGTTTTCTGTGGCCACTTTCACCACACGTCATGTAGATTGGGCTTTCCTTTCTGAAATATGCCTGGATTGCACACCCTGACATGCTTGTAAACTAAATACAGGAACGGTGCTGCAGAAATAATTACTTCATGCCTGGCATCCGCGTCTTATTTCCACTGTTTAACCTCACACACATTGTTCTCGTTTCCACTCTTCACAAGACATTTGTTCTTTTCACTGTTCTGTACTTTAAGTGGATGAGGTTCATCTGGTTTGTTGATGTTATGAAATATGGAATTCTGATATTAATGGTCCTAGAATCATATGGGAATACTTTACACCGTGTCTTTGCCACGATGCAGCATTACCTGGTATCATATAGAATGAGTTAACATGATATTAAATTACTCCTTTTTGTGTCATTCGCATTTCTTATTTTCTGAGGACCTTTGTCCTCCTGTCTGTGAAACTGTAACTATTCATAGTCATTCTCGGAGCGTTTATTTACAGCTTGACATTTATATAAAACTATGTGGATCTGTATATTTGAGGCTTGAGAGGAGGGATGTTGAAAATGGCATCGGAGGACGTTAACTATTTTGTTTGATCAATCGAGTCAGGTATCTTTTAAACCCATTGATATATTTTAACAGGAAATTATCTGAGCCTTTCCAAATAGTGTCGGGGGACTTTCCTAGAACATTAACTATGCCTAAGATAATGTGGGTCAGGGATTCTCTAAGTGAAAACAAGCAGCTTCTCTTGGTTAAATTATTTTAACCAACTATAACCTACTATACTTAAAGATAACCACAACTTCATCTAAAAGCTAAATTATAATTGTCCTTATCTTTCTTATTAAAATCTTAATGTTTAGTAGAACATGCAAAGGCTAGAGCACTAGTTCTTAAACTTGAGTGTGCACCCAAATCAGGTGGAGGGCTTGTTAAAACAGACTAGTGGGTCCTGTCTCAGAGTTTGATTCAGCGGAAGGGAGTTGGGACCAAGACTTTGCGTTGCTAACAAGTTCCCAGGTGACGCTGATGCTGTGGTCTGGAGATCATATGCAAAACCACTGTGACATCTGGGAAGGGAGAAAGGGAACCCCAAAGAACAGGCTAATCATAGCTCTGAGTGTCACTTCTATTCTGAATGTAACTTAAAATATGATTCAAGATTCAAAAATGCCAGAACCTGGACTCAAATCTAAATCAGGGCTGCCCTGGTGGTGCAGTGGTTAAGAATCCGCCCGCCAATCCATGGGACATAAGCTCGAGCCCTGGTCCAGGAGGATCCCACATACCGCGGAGCAACTAAGCCCATGAGCCGCAACTACGGAGCCTGTGTGCTGCACCTACTGAAGCCCGCACGCCTAGAGCTCGTGCTCCGCAACAAGAGAAGCCACGGCAATGAGAAGCCCGTGTACCACAACGAAGAGTAGCCCCCGCTCGTCGAAACTAGAGAAAGCCCGCGTGCAGCGACGAAGACCCAGTGCAGCCAAAAATAAATAAATAAAAATTTAAAAATAAATTTATAAAAAAAAAAGCTAAATCAGAACTTGAGGATACAGGTCTGAAAACTCTAAGCCCTTGAGAGTAGAATCTCCCTTTTATTTCCTTCCCCATAATCACTCATACTCATGGCCCCTGCACAGAGAATCCTCCAGAATCAGAGACTCTTAGAATTGAAAAGGACAACAGAGAAACCATCTTAGCAAACTTAATCAGAACCAACAGCTGCTTCAGAGGAAAGAACACAGGCTGAGATCCAGCACACAAGATTTCTAACCTTGACTTCAATGCTGAATTTCTGAAGTCTTCAGACATTAAGGGACACAGACACGCCTACCTTTCTTCAGAAAGGGAGGGGATAAACCTGTCCTTTGAATGTTCAGCTACAATGTCAAGACCTAACTAAGCCGAGTGTAGATGTGCAAAATGACCATTTAAAGGAATCTAGAGGACTTCTGAGCCTGCAGAACAGAGCTCTAAACTAGATTAAATGTATTTCCATATCTGGAGGAGAGTATTTCTATTAGACAATTGAGTCTGATGGACTGAGTCTTAACACGAATATGTTGCTTGCATCCCTTGAAGAGAGGATACTGGCTGGGAAAATTTCCAGTGTCCCGTTCCACTAATTAGTGTCCCCGATGCGATGCTGATGGACGTGACCTTAGCCGAGAAGCCTCCACTGTTGTGGTCCTAATGGCTAAAGGCTTCCCATCTGGGAGGGGAGGGGACACCTTGGTGCCTCTTTGCTCGATGCCATGAAAATACCCAATTCTTCTAAGCATGTGGTTCTGAGTCTGTGTTTACAATAGAACATTCTTATCATGGTCTGTCTTCCCCCGATAGACCTGCCAATTTGAAGTATTTGGGCTTCTGTAGCAATAAATTCTCACATTTAATGAGCAAGTTGACTCATTACAGAGAGCTGGACACACCACCCAATCGGGTCCCCACTTGGTCATTCTTCCTGGTATCTCAGTGAAAAGGCTCCTGATTACAAGTTGGTTTTTCCTATAGCTTAACCGTAGGGACAGAATGTACTGGTCCTGCTGAGTCTGTGTGGTAGTATTATTTCTCTGAAATTATTAAATTGACAGTCTTGCTTTATGCTCTAGTCTAATGAGCTTGGAAATTGTGCTTCTGCCCCCAAGGAGCCGCTTGTAAAGCTGAGGGCCAAATCTCAGGTGGAGGTAAATTCTCCAAGTCCTCAATGCCCTGTGAGGGGCTGGGCCTCAGCCTGGGTCCTCGGTGGTCCGGATGCAAGTGTGTGGGGAGAATCAGCCTTCTGTCTTTTACATGTCCTGACTCTTGTAATGGTGCCAGTCGCTGGACTCTCTTGGGAGGCTCAGATAATGGGTCTAATGTCTGCTCTGACTGGGGATTTAATAAACTTCAAAGCCTAATGCAGGCTTTGTTTCACAGTCTCCTGGGAGAAAATGCCCACACTTCAGACAGTAAAGTTTTCTGCCAACTTGCGATGTAAACTCATCTCCCGTTTGTACTGGAGTTCATGGCCATGCTTCCCTCCTCATCCTCCAAAGCACGGCCTTTGCCTTTAGTGTTCCTGGAGTCTCCACTTTTTGTCTCCGTTCTTCTTCCCCCCAGGGTTGGCTTCATGAGGATGTGACCTGTTGGGTCACACAGGGTCCCACTGTCAGAAAGACCCTGAGCTTTGCTTCACGCGCATGTCTTGAGTCTTTATATTCTCTGCACAGAGGCTGCACTGGACCTCACGAATGGCCGCCTCTATGCTGACGACTTCACATCTGCACCTTGAATCTGAAAGTCACCTCTACACTCCAGATGGGGTCCACACAACTGCTGAAAGGCTACCACCACCTGGGCAGTAACGTTTCAAAACTGAAATCATGAACTTCCTCCAGCCCAAGAAGGTATTTCCTAACTCACTGGAAAAAGCCCTCACTTATTCAAAATTCAAACCAGAAATCTTGAGTGTTCCTCAGTCCCTCCGTTCTGGCCAGGCATTTAGTCAGATAATTCATCCTCCTAACAAGGCTCTGTTTATGGTCTCTGTTCCCATCCCGACTGTCAGCGCATGGCAGTCCCCTGTCTGTGTCCTCCTCAGTCACTTGTTCCTGCTGGTCTGTTCCATCCACAGCCTTTCAAAAAGGCACCTCTAATATCCCTCTCCTGCTTAAAATACACCAAGATAAAGTCATCATCCTTTCTGTGGCGTATGAAGATGTCCATTTCTAACCATTGCCTTTAATTATAGCTTAATCCCTTCACATGGGTCTCTCAGCTCAAGCTATGCACAACTAGTGGTACATTTCCTAAAATTTCTACTACTTCCATGCTCCCAGGTCTGTTGGAATTGACAAATGCTGTTCCTATGACCTGGAGGTCTATCTCCCTGTCAACTGCATGGTGTGTTATACATTTTTTTTTTCAAGATGAAGCCTAAACATGGCTCTCCCTACAAAGCTGCCTCTGACCTCTCCCAGGTGGTTGGTGATATGCCTTGTGCCTGGGCGCTCATGGCTCCATGCTTATGATTTCATTAGCGCACTTACCTCATTGAACTAAAATGTTCTTGTGTCTTAATCCCTAGGTGATGATAGCCTTTAAAGCAGGCAGTTAGTTTGATTCATTCAGCTGATCAAATGTTGACACACTGTAGATGCTCAAAGAATTTGGACTGAAGGAAGAACCTTGGTTACCTGCCATCCTACCGGGGGCAGCTTGTCCAATGGGGGAGCCAACTGCTGCTTGAATACTGGCTCTTCCACTTAGGAACTGATCATAGATTCAGTACATCATTCTCTGTGCCTCAGTGTCCTCTTCTGTAAAATAGGTACAACATCTACACCAAGGGGTTGTTGTGAGGATTAAATACAATCATAGGGGTGAAATGCTTCAAATGTGCGTCGACATTTGGGTAACGTTTATGGTATGCTGGCTATCCTTACTATCCCCACAGAAAGAGAATGCAATCATTTAATTCAATAAGTATCTATGGGAAAATGTGTGTGAGACCGTATACAGTAGAAAACATGACATAAAATTTATACTCTGTTCCTGTTCTCAGGAACGTAGATATTTTGCCATTTGCAATGGCACCATTTGAGAATAGCAGTGCATTTATTCACTCCATCTCTCATCTATTCCAAAAATACTTGTTGAACAGGCTGTATGGCAGACACTGGTAGGTGCTGGGTAGAAAGCTGAGAATAAGCCCAATGAGGGGGTCTATGCCACTGGGGCAGAGGCTTATATTCTAGTGCATAGATGAGGTGGTTTTATTAAAATGAGCAGTAAGTCCAATAAGCAAAAGGGGTGCAAAGCACAAGCTGGAGGACTCATACTCCTTCTGGCCCTGGAAGGGGGGGTCTGCTGTGGGTACGGAATGGGGCCCTCCAAGCGGCTGCTTGCTCCTCAGGGGCTGATCTGCTGTCTCCGTTACTTCTTCACACCCCGCTGCAATGTAAATACTTGTAGGCTTGGTGTAAGTTGCCATCTCAGTGATGACGTGGCTGAAGTATCTAAAGTTCCACAAATCAAGGAGGAACTTTGTCCCTTTTCCCCACTGAGTCTCCAGGATCTAGAACCTAGTAACTGTTCTACTGTAATTTGTTGCCTGAATGAATGGAAGAGGGACTATTTTCTTAGGCTGGTCAGTACCATGAAAATATTCTGAATAGAGGGACAGAATAGATGCAAGGTCTTAATTAGACTAACCCTGAAGAGGTAGAAAAAATAGATTCACAAATACTACCCCACCATAAAAAAGGAAATTGTGCCATTTGTGGCAACATGGATGGACTTGGAGGGCATTGTGCTCAGTGAAATAAGTCAGACAGAGAAAGATAAAAGCTGTGTGATATCACTTATGTGGAATCTGAAAAAATAAAACAAACTAATGAATATAACAAAAAAGAAGCAGACTCACAGATATGGAGAACAAACTAGTAGTTACCAGCGGGGAGAGGGAAAGGGGGGGGGCGATATAGGGGTAGGGGAATAAGAGGTACAAACTATCAGCTATAAAATAAGCTACAAGGATATACTGTATAACATGCGGAATATAACCAATATTTTATAATAACTATAAATGGAGTATCACCTTCAAAAACTGTGAATCACTACATCATACACCTGTCACATATATTGTACAACAACTATACTTCAATTACAAAAAGTAGATTCACGAGTAGAGACCAGGGGCGGAAAGAGCAATGATGTGAAAATATTACAGTAATTCGCGTGTGAGGAGGAGGTGTGGATCGGGGTAGATGCAGGGGGGATGATGGGGAAAGACTGAACAAGAAAACCAAGTGCAAAGTGGCAGCCAGGCTGAAGACAGGCCAAGTCAACACATGGGCTGAGGGAAAGGCCTTGGAAGTGTCATGGTGAGAGGCGCGAAGGAGATCCTTGCTGCTGGGAACACCCACGCTGGGCAGTGGCTCTGTTAGAGGTGAGAGTGGGGTCGCGAGGCGTGCACGGCGGGGCTGCGTGGGTGGGTTAGGGTGGTCAGTGGGGCAGAGGTCACGCCCAAAGAAGCGTGATGTTTCTTCGAAGGACGAGCTTCCTGTTATAAATTCACATAAAGCCCATTTGTGCTTGCTTTGAGATAAACACTATGAATACCTAGGGTGACTCTCAGTTCCTGAACTCAACTTAGGTGAGAGAACACTTTATTTTCTATGAGCCAATTCTAGGGCCCCTTCTTGCACAGCTGGCAGGACGTGTTGACCTCAGGGTTTGATGCCCTCTCCCGCCTTTGCAGATCTGTATTAAAGGAGTTTGAGGAGGGTCAAGGCGTTGGAAGTGGGGGACCGTGTTTAAATCAATTTCTGACAGCTATCCTGAGGGTCATCGTGCTTGCAGGACAGACCCGGCGGATGCTGGGGCTCCCACATCACACTTGGTACAGGAGCGTATTCCCTGGGCTGCCCGAGGTGTCCTCCTCCTAAACCAGCCCTGACTGGTTGCCCACCCCCGGGCTCACCCAGCCTCACAGCTCTGCCTCCGACAAGAATCCAGGATCTCTAGCTCACCAGCTTCCCTCCAGCCAGCCGAGAGAGTCTCTTCCTAACTTCCAATCTTTCTCTCGTCGGGCATTGTTGCAAGGATATTTTGTCTACGTTGAGTGTTTGGTATTTTTGGAAACAAAATGCTTGGATTTTTGCCAGAATATGACCTTGTGCGGCCCTTAAGAAAAGAAGCTTAGCTCACACTACCAACTTGCGTGGTGGGAAGAAAAGGAATCTGATGGAGAGGGAGAAAAAAATGAGCTAGTCTTATTAAAAATCGAAAACCCTAGCACAGACTTTTTTCTCACATCTTCCAGGAAGCTGTATCATCTTTATCTTGTGACTTTGAACCCTCCCCTCAAGCCCTCTTTACAAACAATTCCATTTCTCTTGTTCAGCTATTTGTGGAGCACCTCTTAGGTGCCAGGGACAGTTCTAGAGACTTTGGGAGAAAATCTGTGGCCCAAGGGGTTTATAGTGTAGCTTTGAGGAGCAGTGACCAAGGGGGGATGGGCTGGTGGAGAGACCTCAGTTCTACTGTCAGCACTTAGTCACTTAAGGAACTTTAAAGCTTTTCTGAGGCTGAGCAGAAAGCCAAGCCTGGTCTTCTTGTCTGATTTTTTTTTCAGCCAGTTAATGAGATTTTTGAGCAGTATGATTACTGGGTAATAAAATTTAAATTTGAATAGAGGTCAGACCACAGACCACTTTTCGAAAGACCTTCCTTTTTTTTTTTTGGTTACATATTAGAAAACTTCTGTGAAATAATAGCTAGGAAAATATTTCTTTGAGACCAAGAGAATTGTCTTTCTGTTCTTTCTTCCTTTTTTTTTTTTTACCCTGGGGGCCACCTACTTGAGTTTCCGTTTTGCAGTGTTTGTTAAGCGGTTATTGTTATGCATTGCTAATGCACCAAACACAGCTTCAAATAAAACAACAAGGAACATCTGAAAGGCACTGAATACAAAAATAAGATATTCTTCACGTACTCTTCATGTAGATGTGCTCTGCCACCGAGGGAAACGGACTTTAAAATTAGATCATCTGCTTAGAAACCCTAAGAAGCACAGTTCTTTCTCTCTCTCCTGAAATGGAGAAGTAAAAATCTAGGCTATTTTAAGCCAGCAGGAGAAGGGCGGGGAGAGAACCGGACTTGTAACTCAGTGTGATGGGCGGTTGGTCATGGCAACAGCGAAGGAATCCACACCCCAGGGTGTGTGTGCTTCACAAACAAAAGTGAAGGTTTGGACTTTCATCTTCAAGTTCCCCAGGCACTGGGAAGGCCAAACAAAAGAGGGTTTTCTTTTTTCTGTGCTGGAAGGGGCACTTTCCTCAATCTCTTTCCCTTCCTGCCCTTCACCCCATCCCGGCCCCATGCTGCTGGTCTGTACTCCCAACTCTCCTGGGCCGCCAGGTGTATCACTGTAGTGCATCGCTAAGCGCATCTCCGGGACAGCCTCGGTTTCTGGATTAGTCGCTCACCTGTTTTCTGGGCCAGTCTCTAAGCTCTAGGGAAGAACTTGCTAGGGGCCAAGGGGGTTCCGCCCCCCCCACCTCCCTCCAGGCCCTGCTCCCACCCCACCAGGGATGGAGTGGAGGCGTGTGGCCTGGGGGACACATCTACTCCAATAAGGTCCCCTTTTTACCTTCTCTGTGGAAAGGAACACATTCTTTAGAAAGAGAAGCACCGACACGAGGTAAAATGAGCACAAAAAATAAGATCATTAAAAACTGCGGTTAGAACTATGCCTGACAAGAGTCCAAGGATAGGGACCCCTGGCCTTTGTCATCACTGCCAAGTTATCCTTCCCAAGTGCCCAGGTTGCTTGTGATAAGCTTCAAGAGCATTGTCCTGTTTAAAAGGCATCATCAATTAAAAAAAACAAAACAAAACCAAAACGAAACCTTGAACTTTTATTCCTTGATCATAACGCGTCCCCAGCACCTGATTCTGTCTTAGGGCCGGGCTGCTGGCAGAGGTTGCTGGCTGAACCCTCACCTTGGCTCCCCCCGCGCCCCACCCCCTCCTCTCCGCAGTCTGGCCTCCTTACACATGTGGGCCTTGTTCCCTGTCACAGCCGGCCGGAATGCAGAATGATGAAAATTAATGCTATTATTAAAGGATTTTTCAATTAAATGTGCAGTTTAGAGCCAGATGCTGCTCTCTTAAAGGAAGAGAAGTTTAAGTGAAAAAGGCTGACAGATATTCGTTCCATCTAGCGTGGCAGAATTTATAGTAGATTACAGTCTTTGATTTCTGTGGTCCTGGGTTGTCAGGTCCAGTTGCAAATGGGCTGTGGGAAAGAGTTGCACTTTTGTAATTTGCAAACATATGGGACATATGGTAAATATTACACCCATAACTGTTACGATGTTGTGCTTCCTTTAAGGCCCTTTCTTCTTTGCCTCTAGTGGATTATTTGCAAGCACCCCATTACCTTTCTGCCTCTACTTTTCCTTGGAGTACAGTTTGCTTTATTCTGATGCTTTAGCATCCCAGGGGAAAAAAATCTAGGAATTAGGTGTTCTTCTTCCGCGTCTGACAATGCGATATTCTCCAACCTCTGATCCTCTCTGAGCCAATGTTCATCCTGATTTCCATTTTCCTGTGCAAAGATCCAGGCTGTCTTATTTCTGTTTAATTTTTTGGCACCTTATTGAATTCTGTATATAAATTTATATACAAATTTTAAAAATGGATCAGATCAAAATATCGTAATCAACTCACAGGAATTTACTAGTATGTAACAGAAGGGAGGTAGGCTGTTTTAAAAGTGAGTTTGTGTGGTGTGTTTAATTGGATCAACTGACTAGTTACTGGCTATTCTTGGCCAAAAAACGGCAGGATACAAGTTGCAGGGTTTAAGGAGCTATATTATACCTGTAACTAATAATACAGTATTGTGCAGTTTAAAATATGTTGAGAATATGTTGTGTTCTTACCACAAAATCTGACAACAAACGCCCACAGAAGAACACAAGGAAACTTTGGGAGGTGATCTGTTTTGTACCTTGACTGTAGTGAGTGACGCTGTTACAGGCGTATGCGTATGTCCAAACTCACCAAAATATATACGTTAAATGTGTGCAATTTTTTGTATATCAAAAAGCTTAAATAAACTATATTAAAATCCAGAAAAGGTTAGATTTTTATAGAGTGCAAAGTTCTATGAGAATGCAGAGGAATGGGAAATCAAGTCTGATTAGAATGATCGAGAAAATCTTTACTGTGGAAGATGCATCTGGGATAAGCCTACCAGGGAATGTTGTAAGAGGCCAAGGTGGATACTTCGGGGTTTCTGCTGGGAAAGGCTACCAGACGAATTTGTTTGTAAGCTGATATGTGACATCTCTCCCTGTGAGATGGCCTGTTGGTTTCCAAAGTTGGAATTGTCAGGAGTAGACCACGAGGGACTGGTGATCCCCTAGAATATAAACTCATCAGTACTTAAGTCACTAATAATTAATACAGGACTCATAGCATGGTGGCCGGGCATTTCTCCAGATCCTCCAGTGAGCTCTGTTGATCAGATTGGAGAAGCACTGGAACTAAAGCATACACACTTGGGAGAACTATCCACGCCCCCTGACTATGAGGCCAGGCTGTCCACCTGTACGGCACTTTAGGCCATCACCATCTCTCAGTGAGGTTACTCTAGCAGTGGGCTAACTTGTCTGCCCATCTCATCCAATCCCCTTTCTTCACTGAAGTCAGGGTGACTTTTTTAAAATGACAAATCAACTCATGTGACTTCCTAGCTTAAAATACTTCAGAGGTTCCGCACAGCGTCTAAGCTCTAAAACATGGCCCAAAGATGTTCATGATCAGATTTCTGCCTATTTTCCAAACTCATCCCTTCCCATCCCCTCTTACACAGATGCAGGTACGTTGAAACTCCCTTTCCTTTCCTCTCAATCTGCTCCCATGGCTGAGCTGTCAGGGAGTCTAGTCCCCTCCATCACACACCTACTTTGATTCCTCCTCCTCTGGGTACCACTTCCTGTAAGAGACCTTCCCTAATATCACAGTCTAGCCCAGAAGCCTGCCTTTTGTAATCTCATAGCAATTATTGTACTTTAAAAATAACTGTTTATTTGTCTGTTACCTGCTAGACAATAAGCTTCATGAAAATGGGACTTATCTTCCTCAACCTTGTCTTCCTGGAAACAAGTACTGTTTCAACGCACAGTAAGCTTCCTACAAACAGTGAAAGAATGATGAAATGAAAGAATGAATGAATAAGGGAAATCGAAAACACCCATCTTGAGGTTTTACAATAAACAAACTGAGGAATAGATTTTACAAACAATACAGAGAGATTCTAGCAGGATTCTCAGGCTTTTGTTTAAGAGAGTGTAATAACTAGTTTCTTTTTTCTTTTCTTTTTTTCTTTTTTTTGTGTTTCACTAGTGTTTTGTATTATGAATCCAACAATTTCTTTGGCAATTAGAAAAGACGTCGAAGTTTTCAGAGCCCTGGTTTTGAGAAGACAATGAAGTTTTCGGTCAGCTTTGCCATTTAAAATAACTACTAATATAGATGGTGAAGAGAACATAATAACTAGTTTCTTAAATAGAACTTTTACAAGTTGGCAAGATTATAACTAAATTATATAACAGAATATTATTTTAAATGGTTTTTATTGCTGTCGTTATAACTCCTCAGATTCAAAAAGCTATCCTAAAAAAGTGCTTTAAGCACCGTTCTAATTTCTGAGATCTAAAGAATTTTAGATGTATTTAGAGATTATATAATTAACGTAAATATTAATGTTACAGAATATTAGAATTAATAACTAATATTAGAATTGCTTCCTGAATTTTCTAGAACTCTAGAGGTGAGATATGCAGCTCCTGATGTTTCAAGAGAGCTCTAAATCATGCTAACTGCTTAATTTTTTATAGTCATATAAGTTTTAAGTGGCTTTAGAATTTTGGGTTTTTTTTCTTTGCATTTACAATTCTCATGACTATCAACATCCCCCTGGTTCAAGGATTCTTAACTGATCTTCAATGACCTCCTAGTTGTCCTGTCAATAGGTTTCAAGGGAGGGGGAGTGTCTGTGAACCTTCTGAAGTTGTATATAAATGTTTGTATTTACTTATGTGCTGTGCCTGCCGGGGGGAAGGGTCTGTAAGTTTCATGAGCTTTGCAAGGAGCTGTCACAGGCACCAGGATGGCTGAGTTCTGAAATTTGTTTAATTTATTGTTAAACAGTTGACCACAAAATAAACATGTGACCAGGAAACAGGTACTGTAAAAGCCACTAAAGCTGTAAAAAAAAAAAAAAAGGACAGAGTCCAGGTTTTATTGCTTCCAATGGCTGAGGGTGTGGTAAGGACAGCTGAATGTGGTTTAGCACAGCAGAAGTAAGCAGTTTGCAAGGTTCGCAATCAAATTCTCAAGGAGCTCATCTTGTGGGAAACACTTTCATGCCGTGAATGATAAAAGCGTAAGACAGAGACCCCTGCTTTTAAGGAGTGTGTGTGGTGTGTATAATTTTTGAAGACCTGCTATAGGTTCATATAGATTTCAGTTCAAAATGCTATGGAGGCCTTGAGCATTCACAAGGGTAGAAGAAAAGATGGATTCCAACAGGGAGATTTGGAAGGGCTTCTGGAAACCTGAATATGAGCTGGTTCCCCGATAGATAAACTGAGGGAGAAAGGCAAAGGGTGAAAAGCATTGCAGAGAAAGGGGGTGTCTTGGTATAGGGTGACAGGAGAAAAGCCAGGTCTCTTCGGGGGCAGGGAGTGGAGCATTATGGCAAACAGAGGTGGTTCTGGGAGTGAAGTATAATGCAGAACAATACTCCAAAGATAGGTAGAGGCCAAATAAATATTTGAATGTTGGGCTGGGCATTTGTACTTTACTCCCTACCTGGTAGGGAGTCATTAGAACTGTGAGCATAGAGTAATATCAGATTCCTGTTTAGGAACATGGTTTTTGAAAGCAATGTGTAGGATAGACTAGAGGCAGAGAAGATGGAGGAGATCTATAATCCAGAAAACCACATTGAAACAGTCAAAGTGGGACATGATAAAGAGCCTTAGGAGAGTGCATCAATGGACTAGAAAGAGAGGGGGTATAATTTTATAGAGGGAGTTGCAGGGTTTCACGTGCAGTCATAAGTGGGAATGAAATAAAGGGATACATCAAAGATGACTGTCAGGTTTTAACTTTAACTTCCTGGATGGTTGATGATGCCATTGACTAAAGAGTGGAATAGTTAAAACATTTTTTTTTTTTTTTTGAGGGGAGGCAGCTGTGTTCTATTTTCAGCACATTTTTAGGATTCATTTGAAAACGTCTAGCCCACAGTTGGAAATGTAAGTGTGGAGAGATGAGGACTTGAGACATGGACAGGGAAGTTATTTGCAAACTGGTAATAGTTGAGTCATATAATAAAATTCTCCATAAAAGGAGACTGACAAAAGAAGAGGGCCAGGGCTGGGGGGTGTTGAGTACTGCAGAGGTTTGCCTGGTGAAAATGGGGTGGCAGCCTTTGTGTTGTGATTGGGAGGCCATTGGTTTGTTTTACCAGGAGAGTTCCAGTAGGATTGAGGCCGAAATACTGATTTTACTCAGTGTAGGGGTAACGAGGAAGAGAGGAAGTAGAGGTAATGAGCATGGATAAGTGTTTACAAAAAAAGTCTGAAAGGAAGAGCAACATGATACGGACCAGTGAGATTGCGCCTGTGCTGTGCAGGGCTGGGTCAGAGGAAGTTTTGAATGCATGTGGGCCAACAGAAGAAAGTCAGCAGAAGAGAAATTGGAGACGGGAGGAGGAGATGAAATAATCAATGAAGCAAGGTGCTAGAGCAGTGGGAAAAGAATGGATACAAACAGTAGAAAGAGTATAAAATGGAAAGGATTGGGTGAGCTAGGAAACAGAAGGACTTCACAAGGCAAGGACCAACTACTCCTTATACGTCCCGTGCCACTAGAGCAAGACACTTTTGGTCGAACTTGACGACAAGCAACTTCATTGCAAAACAAGAGCTTGTTCAAATTTTACAAGTGTTACCACATCAAATTTTGCTCAGTGCAAAGAGAGATGGTGTCAGTTTGGTTCTTACTGGTGCAGGGTGTCTGCTTTATAAGCATATGCTTCTCTAGCATTTCTGCTTTGACCACTCAGCCACAAATCATCCTACAGATTTAAAAAGTTATTTTTAAAAATAATAGACTTGGGCTTCCCTGGCGGCGCAGCGGTTGAGAATCTGCCTGCCAATGCAGGGGACACGGGTTCGAGCCCTGGTCTGGGAAGATCCCACATGCCGCGGAGCAACTGGGCCCGTGAGCCACAACTACTGAGCCTGTGCGTCTGGAGCCTGTGCTCCGCAACAAGAGAGGCCGCGATAGTGAGAGGCCCGCGCACCGCGATGAAGAGTGGCCCCCGCTTGCCACAACTAGAGAAAGCCCTCGCACAGAAATGAAGACCCAACACAGCCATAAAAATAAAGGAATTCCTTTAAAAATAATAATAATAATAATAGACTTATTTAAGGAACTGATCTACAAAATGGAAATAGAGCTACAGATGTAGAAAATAAACATGGCTACTGGGGGTAAAGGGTAGGGAGGGATAACTTGGGAGATTGGGATTGACAAATACACACTACTATATATAAAATAGGTAACTAATAAGGACCTACTGTATAGCACAGGGAACTCTACTCAATATTCTGTAATGACCTATATGGGAATAGAATCCAAAAAAAGGGTGGGTATACATACATGCATAACAGATTCACTTTGCTGTACACCTGAAACTAACATAACATTGTAAATCAACTATACTCCAATAAAAATTAAAGAAATAAAAATATTAAACTTATTTAGACGAATGGTAAAACTCTGTTATGGCTTTTATTGGTAACAGTGAATCAAAGTCTACACTAAAACACCACCTGTTAGAAAAATGAAACTTTTCTGGGAACATTGGGTTGATTTCCATTAGCAAATTTCACCGAGTCTAATACAGCAGTCTCCCAGACTGGACCTGTGTGTGCCCATTGTGGACCCTGATCTGCCCTAAGACAAAAAAGGAAGGCAGTCCCTCTGCTCTGGTGGAATTCTTTTATGGTGAGAGAATCCCTACAGTCTGCACACTAAGAGATGTCTAGGAATAAAATAAAATTTGTAATTTGTACAACTTATCTGCAGAAACATACTAAGCTCTTCTTATAAATAAGAGACAGTCCTAAGTACTGTGGGTCTACAAAATGGAACTAATGCCACAATGAGCACTACCATTTTTTGAGATCTAACCATCTCTGAAGCGTGGCCATTAATGCTTTATCCTTTCAATAACTTAATATTGTATCACTATATTTCAGATGCGAAAACTAAAGCTCCTTAAGTGAAGTAATTTCAAGGTCACACAAAGCTGTTCAGGGCTAGAAAAGAGATTTCTGTGCTGGAGGCTTTTTGTTCTATCTCACAAGAACAGATTTTTAAATTTCCAGGAATTTGGCAGGTGATCAGTAAACATAACCACTATTAAACTGTATAGCACAGGGAAGTATGTTCAATATCTTGTAATAACGTATAATGGAAAAGAATCTGAAAAAGAATATACTTATGTATAACTGAATCACTTTGCTGTACACCTGAAACTAACACAACGTTGTAAATCAACTATACTTCAATAAAAAAATTTAAATGAGGAACTTACAGTTATATAAATCATATTTTTAAAAAGATACAAATACTCAGTTCATCACTTCCTAATTATTTTATATTTTACTATTATCTCTGCTTTTGAAGTTGATGTCTCCTTCACTGCGTGGTGAAAATGCTGCATGATGTGTTTTGGCTCATCTCTCCTCAACTCTGCATTCAGTGAGAACACATCAGTTGCTTGAAAATGGTGATGACAAGAGTATTTGCACCATGGAAATTGGTAAACATTACAAATCGGGGCTCCCCCCACCCCTAAGAGCTGGTTGTTAAGCATTTACCAGCATTACCACTGGATGTGCCCATGGTCTGCCGACTTCCAAGTCTGTTTGCATCATGCGGGGAAGGTAAGAATTTGTGTACCGGACACCACACTCCCTGGTTTTGTGCATGTGATGTGTAGAGAGTGCTACGTAAAGTTTCATGAAACTTCAGAGCAGGCAGGGGTCTGCACGGCAAGGACAGGCTCAGAAAGGTTGGAGGAGGTCTCATTTGCTTTTGGCTGAGAAGAGAGAAGTTCAATTCAGATATGTGAAGCTGTGGGGGGCAGGGAGAGGGTAGTGAGAATAAGAGGAGTGATGCCAGAAGGAGGATAAACGTGAGACACACAAAGGAGTTAGAACCCTTCAATTGAGGAAGTCTGTAAGGGGAGAGGTCGGGGGAGAAGGTGAGTTTGGACTACATAATGGAAAGCCATGTGACCTGCTAAGGATGTTGAATTTTTCCACCAGGTGTTTGAAGGGAGTTGGTCAAGGAATGACAAAATCTGAGCTTTGCAGGATAGCCATAGGGGAGACAGGAAGTAGGGATGACAATTGTGGTGTTTTAGAAGAACCACTGGTTGCTGTGAAAATCAAGAGGCAATGGGAGACTCCCTTAGGAGGATCTGGTGACTATCAAGACAGAAAGAATCAGAATGAAGTTGCAGAGGACTCTAAAGCTGGAGTCTGGGAAACTTATATTTGAACCTGCAAACCTCATGTAGAAATATCTCCTCAATGGCTCAATGAAAATTGGTACAGATGATCTTATTTACAAAGCAGAAATAGAGACACAGACGTAGAGAACAAACATATGGATACCAAGGGGAAAGCGGGGGTGGGGGGGATGAATTGGGAGATCGGGATTGATATATATACACTATTGATACTATGTATAAAATAGATAACTAATGAGAACCTACTATATAGCACAGGGAACTCTACTCAGTGCTCTGTGGTGACTTAAATGGGAAGGAAATCCAAAAAAGAGGGGACATATGTATACGTACAGCTGATTCACTTTGCTGTACAGTAGAAACTAACACAACATTGTAAAGCAGCTATATTCCAATAAAAATTAAAAAAAAAAAAAGAAACATCTCAATGACTTTAGAAGTCGGGAGCTGTCCCTCACAGCAGTCCCAAGAAATGTGGCCATCTCAGATTATAGCTGCTCATTCTATTAAAGAAAATGATGATTTATTAGGCAGCCTTTGAATATTTGGCTCTGAATTTGACGCTTTCAAACTAGGGTGACTAGTTAGGAACTGGCAACTAATATTCCTCCAGTTTGATGTTTTTGTTTGTTTGGCTTCGTTTCTTATACTTATTGGGGCATCATAAATTTTTCTCCCATCTCGTGTTTACTTTATTTGTATAAATGTACTGAAAAACAGCATTCTGGGGAAATGTCCATTCTAATTTAGTGATGTGGGCCATTTTGTACTGGTTTTCATACACTACACATCAGATCATGTGTCTGAAAGCATACGCAGTATATATTCAGTATAACTGATTTCATAGATTAACTTTTCCCTCCTCCTTGAGCTTGAATTTGGAATCATAGAATCTCATTTTTGTCACGACTCTGTGACTTTCTTGTTTTGATATCTTGGATAATTAATCGTTTGGTTCTCTGAAGCATAATGCACTCATCTGAAACACGAGGACAGACAAAATTCCTGCTTCCCAGTTTTAAGTATCAATAGGAATTATATAAAGTTTTCTCTGGGTTTTAATGAGCTATCTAGAAATAGCATATTAAAAACTTCATTGCAAAAAAGCAGTGTTGTCAATGTCTTTTTTTTTTTAACATCTTTATTGAAGTATAATTGCTTTACAATGGTGTGTTAGTTTCTGCTTTATAACAAAGTGAATCAGTTATACATATACATATGTTCCCATATCTCTTCCCTCTTGCATCTCCCTCCCTCCCACCCTCCCTATCCCACCCCTCTAGGTGGTCACAAAGCACCGAGCTGATCTCCCTGTGCTATGCGGCTGCTTCCCACTAGCTATCTATTTTACATTTGGTAGTGTATATATGTCCATGTCAATGTCTTTTTGCATGTTGATAATATGGGAAAGATTCATGAAGGTTGCCTTTCAACATATTCATCATCTGTTTTCAGGCCTGCATTTTGAAATGTTCTCAGTAGGGTTCTCTGAAATGGAGAACACTTGCTTTATCATGAGCAATGGTATGTGTATCTTAATGCCGCTTCGCATTTGTTTTTATGTAAAATCTGAATTAGTAAAGGTCACGCTGCCCCTTCAGCCTTGACTTCTGGGCAGAGGCCTCTTGCACAGACTGAGGAAGAAAGGCGCCAGGGTTGGACATCGGCTCCCCGGTCCAAATGCCTGCTGTCCTGACGAGCAAGGGCATGCGCAGTGACCGTCTACCTAGCCACGCCCCTCCCCAGCCACCTGCAGAGCACATGGCCTTCTGACACAAGCTGGGATTAATTTAGGATCAAAGTTGCCCCTCCATCTGCCTCTTTCCCGTGATTCAGTATGGTTTATAGCGCTTTGTTGGTTCATTGTTAAATTTGGTTCAAAATCTTACTCCTATTTGGGAGAATTTGGGTTCTAATGGGAGCGCCACTCTTAGGCTAGTGTAACTTTGGCGTTAGATCTGCTTTGTCTCCTTGCCTGGTAAAGTCAAGGGGGGCTTTCAATCTCTCTGTGCCTTTTATGACGAAGATACATTTGCGGAGATGCTACACAGCTTTGCTGGTATCATCTGCTCTGCAGACTTCAATTGACACCCCTCTAGCCTGCCAAAGTAATGTATGTTACTTTACTTAACTACGGTTAAATTATTTTTCAAAATCGGGTGATTCAGCTACTTTAAGATTTGAAATCCTTTTACATGATGGATTTTCCCTTTCCTTTTTGAAATATGCTTTTCGAAACAGGGCTGATGTCTTTGTTATTTCTCTTATTGTTAAGCTGCATTTTAACTGCTAATATATTTTCTTGAGGCAAGCAATTGCCAAGCAACTGAAAACATAAAGGGAAATTTGTACTATGCAAATGAGGGACTTAATGCATTAATTAGATGGATTGGAACATTGTATTTCCATGTGTTTCACGCGTTAATTCTCAAACTGAGAGTTGGAACCGCTGGGAGGAATGGGTCTGATGGGGTTCCAAGTGAATTTTGGAAACCAGAATGTCAGAGTTTTTGAAAAGCTGTGTGGTCATGGCAGGGGCCAAATGAAGTAGGAAAAGAGTGACGGATTCTCTTGAAACTGCATTGTTATGTTATAATGAGACAGTATCGCAGCGTTCTAAGTGCTACTTGGTAGATATGGTCTCTGATAAATGAAAACTATTTATTTTCACTTTTCCACGGTGATAGGATGAACCAGCAAACTCCTTTCCTCCTTCCTCTGAGGGAAGCCCAGAATCAAGAAAAATTAATCAGAGCTGGCATCCTGAAGCTGGCATGATTCCTTCTGCATAGCAAAGACAGCAACGAGTGACAGCTTCCAAAGTGTCTCTTGTAACACAGCCAAGCCTCGGTCAGGACAAAGAGCCAATGCTTCTTAGTCTAATATGGTGGAGGGATGTTGGGTGGGGGGAGTTTTTTCCAGATGGCAAGGCTAAACTTATGGTAACGGGCAACATATCTTCCTTGATACTCATTTTTTCACTCATTCATTCACCCTTTACTCAAAAGGTTTATCGAGCACCTACGATGTTACATGCTGGGGGATAAATTGGAGAGCTGAACAGACACAGCCCTCCTCCCATGGAGTTTAGTCTAAATCTAAATAATACCACCGTTGAAATCAGCAAAGCAATTTTGAAAAACTGACAGAAGACCAGTGATGCTGGAGTTCAGACGGCAAGGGGCAGGGTGGCAAGGCTCGAGAAATGTGGGCAAGACTGCCAGCATCCTGTAGACCTTGGCAAAGGTAGGGCTTGGGTCTGCACCCAGAGAGCAACAGAAGACATGCTTTGTGTAGGGGAGACATGAAAGTTTTGGGACTGAGTTCTTATCACTAAGGAAAAGTAATTCTGCTTCTGAAGGTGTACTAATATGTTTATATCTGTATACAACTTCTTCTTGGTTAAGCTGGTGAGTTGGAACTGGGTTTCTGTCACATGAGCATCTGTGGATACAGATATATACCTGGTTACTAGGCTACAAACCTTGGAGTCACCTTTGACTCCTCATTTGCCTCTCATTCACCATTGGTCACCAAGTTGCGTAATACCACCTGCCAAACAGATTACAAATCTTCCTCCACTTCTTTTTTTTTTTTTAACACCGCTTTTTTTAAAAAAATTATTTATTTATTTAATTTTATTTTTAGCTGCGTTGGGTCTTTGTTGCTGTGCGTGAGCTTTCTCTAGTTGCTATGAGAGGGGGCTACTCTTCGTTGCCGTGTGAGGGCTTCTCATTGCGGTGGCTTCTCTTGTTGCAGAGCACGGGCTCTAGGTGCTCGGGCTTCAGTAGTTGTGGTGTGTGGGCTCAGTAGCTGTGGCGCTTGGGCTCAGTAGCTGTAGCTCGTAGGCTTAGTTGCTCCGCGGCATGTGGGATCTTCCCAGACCAGGGCTCGAACCGTCTCCTGCATTGGCAGGCGGGTTCATAACCACTGCACCACCAGGGAAGTCCCTCCATTTCTTATTACCACACTTTCTTCCTATTTGGTTTCATCACCTTTGGTGGCCCCTCATTTCAACCAACATATTCTTTTAGGAAAGGCTTGTTTCCTTTCCATAAGTACGCATTAATTTAATGCAGTCATCTTGACACTGATAATATGAAAAGATGCACTTGGTGCAGTTATTTTGGCATGCGGACGGGTTGGAAAATGAAACATCAAAATTCCTTCATTTGTTCCTTTTTGTTAAGATCACCTTCAACAGACACCCTGATGTTACCCTGAGTTCTACCTGTCGTTGAATCTTAAAACATTCATGACCACCCCATCCCTTCCTCTCCCACCCTGTACCTCATCCTCTTGGCCCAACCTGTGCTTCATCCCAGGAAATCTTACTCATTCCATTTTCTTGGTAAAAATAGTCATTGCCACATAGACAATGGCTTCTCAAAACCTATAGGATGAATTTCAAACTTCTAGTGCAGTTTTGAGGATCTCTATCACCTGTTGCCATCCCTGATTCTCAGGTCCCTCTTCTCATCACTTATACTCTTACATCCTAATTTATCCAAATCATCTCACCTTGCTGGACCTCTGTGCCTTTTCTCATCTTGTTCCCTAGAAAGTCCTCTTTATGCACCATCGCCTGGTGAAAACCTTTTCCTTTTATGACTTATTCAAGCACCATAGCTCCTGATGCTATAAGGCAAAACTATTTCCAGAAATACCATTTCCATTGACCCCCCTTCTGTTGTCTGCCTGTGTCACTGTCAGTTGTGTATGCATCTCTCCCCCGCCACTAGATCATAAGCACGTAAGGAGCAGAGACCATGGCCTTCTATCTTTGGGTATTCCCAGTGGATTATAACGAGTGTTTCTTTGAAGGTATGCTTTATTTTAAGCAGAAAGTTAGACCCCTACCTACAAGCACTTTAGCAAAATAATAAACAGTTAACACCTAGAGAGAAGAACCTCCTGTACTATGATTAATTTTGTGCAGATTGCTATTATAATATGCCTCTGAGAAAATGCTATTCCTTTGCCCCCTGAATGAGGAAAACACCAAATGCGTCCACTATCCAACATGCTAAGAAAATGTTTTACTGCTTTTGTTAATATGAAAACTGGAGGGCTATATCCCTCTTAATTTGTTAACTTTTCTTTTTGCTTTTCCACTGTTTGTACAATTTTCCCTAGGCTATGAGGTATGGTAAAGAGGAGAAATACGTATGAAAATATCAATTAAAAACTCTCCTTATGTGCTATTTATATTTACAAAGGATTTTGTAAAGAAAAATCTTTCTTTAATATCAGTGTAATTTGCATCTGCATCCTCTGAAAAACATGAATTAAAGGTGTTGTCTAGGAGTGCTTGTTTTTTGGTTTAGAAAACCTTTGCCTAGGAACGTGTGGTAGTATTTGTATTGTAACTTAACATAAACCTTTGTTGAAGTGGAAGAATTAAATCGTCACATTTGGCAAGTCAATCATATTAAGTGGCCAGTGCTAGTTGTCTTCAGAACAATGACATCTTAAGAAATAAGGAGGAAGATTCAGTTCTGTTTCTCCACTCATCATCTCTACAGCAATCTCCAGTCGGCAGTCACGGGGGCTATTGGTTAACCACGGCGTTAACTACATAACCAAATTCCCTTGTTCTTGTCTCCCCAAACCTACCTACCCCTAAGTCATACCTGGTGGGTCCAGTATGTAATTGTCTATGTCACATAAACGTATTTCATTCATACTTTTAACTTTCAATTGTAATCTATCAAATTTTAGTGTTTAGATGAATAAATCTATTCAGTAATACTGTTTAGGAAGCGGGTCAATAACCATAAAAATGGACAGATTGACGACTTTAGTTAATTACAGTTATCTTCAGTATGAGTTCAAACATTTGACATCTCTTGTATGGTCTTAATTATTTTAGGTAGTCAAAGTATGAGTCTAGTGAAGCTATGAAATACAATTTTGGCACTAGGATGCAAGGCAGTAGAACATGAATGTTGAAATTATAGTCATACGTGACATAAAATGACACTTAATTCATACCCTTGGAAATCATCATGATGACCTAGTGACCTACTGACATTTCAATTAGGACAAGGGGCCACTGCCCTTTGGAGCTGCCCTACCATGTGTCACATGCAATCCCTTTCAGCTAATGGTCGTTTGGTCAAGGACATAGATCATTCACACACCTGCCTCGAAGTTAGGGGAAAAAAAAATCTTACATTCTTCCTGGACATAATGAACTTTAGGGAATTAAAAATCAAGACCTCATGAACTTGATACTGGGAATCTTTTTGTTTGTTTGGTTTGTTTTGGTGCAAGACCAATAAACTTCTGTATGACATTGGTGAATTTGTTCTGCGTTGCAAGTTCCACACTGAACACAATGCTTTTCTACTCCAACTCTGCTGTTACTGTTTTGAAACAATGCCAGAGCCGATCTATTCAGTGAGAGAATGAAGGAATGACTAGATAAACTATTGTCTTAGGTTAAAAAGAAACAAAACATTTTTGACATTGTCACTGGATTATGTCACTGTTGTGCAGAGAGAATTTGAAGGTCAGGTTTGTGGGTTTGTGGTGAAGAGGAAGGAATGCAGAGTGGGAACACATGTTTACGTCATCTTTGTCACATTTTGTTCTACCTGAATTAATATGCCTTTCAAAATAGTGAAGAATTTAATTCATTATATTTCTTGTTAGCTAACCTGGCTGTAAGGGGTTTGCTGGCTTGCCCATCACGAATGGAAATAATTTCTAACGTTTTGTTTATTGAACATATACGGGTCCTTTCTTCTTCGGGGTGATATTTCTCTCTGCAAAATGTTAAACCCTTAAAATCTGATTTAATCACTCGTAAATGATATTCTTAAGAATTACAGGAGAGGAACAGCTGGCAAGTGCATACATTCCGTTTTTGTCAGAATTAATGTACAAACCTTATTGGATCATGGGAAGGTGGATTTCTTCAAGAATAGAAGCAACTGTTGTTGTTGTTGTTTTTTTTTTTTTTTGCTCAGAAATAAAAAGGGTTAGTCCAGCTTGTATGTTTGATGTCTTAAGTTAAAAACTTCAGCTCCCCAGACCCCACCCAGACCTAAGCATGATGATCTTGAGGTTAGGGCTCAGGAATCTGCATTTTAATTAAGCGTCCCAGGGAACCGTTTCCTCCATGAAAGTTAGGGAACCACTAGTTTAACAGTAACTCACAAAGTCAGAGCTGGGTATCCAGATAGTCCTACTAAGGGGTGTTTCTCGTTGAAATGGAACCCAAATATCTGCTGAATTAACAGCTTCTACCTGGTTTAGTTTTTTTTTAAAAAATGGATCTTGGTTATTTCTAGTAGCTCCAAAAAGCATCTTCAACCAGATGTCCCCAGACAGTCTGGCAGACCTGGTCCCTGTGAGGTAGACACCCTGTCGTCTGCCTCCTCTTGCCTCTCACTTTCCCATTTTACTGCCTATCCCAGCCTGGGAGGCACCCCACTGCCACCCCCGCCCGTGGCAATTCTAGGGGTCAAGGTAATAGGCAGGTGTGTTCAGGCCTCTCCTTCCTCAGGGTGCAGATTTCTGGGCCCAGGCCCAATAGTCTCTGAGCCAAACTTCTTATGTCTTCGGTCAAATTAGCTCTGTGGGATCAAAGTCCCCATGGTCACCCTGAGCAGCTACATCGGCATGTGACCTCACCCTGCCAGTCACTGGAGCTGGAACCCAGGCTGCAGGGCCAACCACGGTGGAGAAGAATTTTTCAGCCTCTCTATTCTCACCCTGTCACCCGCCTTTTTAAGTTCTTCCTTCAACGAAATGCCTTATCACCACTTACAGATTAAAAAAAAAAAATAACTCTTTTCCTACTATGATTGGAGCTGTGTGTGTGTTTTGTTACAAGTAGATCTTAATTAGTGCCTTGAAAAAGTGAACCACAGGCAATTTTCATACCTTGAAATGAAGGGTAAGTTTTTCAATCATGAAAGCCGAGCAGGTGTCTGGTGGATTCTGACATCATGTATTGAAAACTAGCATGGCTCATTCGGGTGTAATATCTCCCAACATTGTCAGTCAGAAGAGTAAATGTATGTGCTGCAATAAAGGGAACTTGAACTTGAATATGTAAAACTGAGAATAAGAGGAAGTTGCCAAAGGTCCTTCATATTAAATCAGGGATGTACTGTTAAATATTTACTCACTGGCCCTCCCCGCCACAAAACAACAAGCCCTGACTTTTGTAGCATTTGCCAATTTCTGTTGTCTAAATATTCCCACTATGGTCTATTTTAAACTATCAACATGACTTCAGTTGGCTTGTAAAATTTCTAAATATGTAATCGCTGCCCTTGCTAGCTGGTAGGAACACCGCAGTGTGTTCGGAGAAAAGGAACTACAGAAGCGATGGAAGTAAGTGTCCACTTATAATATTATAGGCACAGGGACAATGGGCTTCTTTCCAAAGGCAATGTAGGGTCAAAGGTGGGAAATTCCCCAGCAAGTCTGTTCAGAGCTGTGGTCTCAATGAGGTAGTGCAGCCCTCCCTGAGGATTTCTCGTCTCGGGAGCTTTTGGGAGGGGTGCATTTTTGTTGTCACCATGAACTGGGGGCCATGATGCTGCTTGGATAGAAGCCAAGGATATTAGGCATTGTGAAAAGGTCAGGTCCGTGTTACACAACAAAAAATTACCCAGAATTTTGCACAAATTACTATCTTACCAGATAATCTTTCACATTAAAAATGAAAACCGAAAAACCCTGCTTAAAATTATCCAAACCAAGAACTCTGTTTTACGTCTTGGTTTTTTGATGTGGCTTTAATAGTGGGTTTTCTAGGAATGCAACTCTTGTGTAAAATGAGGTATATTTGCATTTCTCGGTTCCAAACCTTACCAAGAGCCATTTACCATCCGAGTCGGGTGGAATACACTCGTGGGGTCTGAGTCTAAGGTAACACACCTGTATCAGTGAGGATGTATGAGGGTTAGAGCCAGCATATATTTCTATGTAGAATGGAAACATTATAGACATTTTAAAGAGTAATATATATGCAAGTATGGCCTATTACGAATTGAGGATCCAGTGAAAAACTGTGCTTTATTCTCAGCTTAAGGGCAAAAAGAAGCCAGAGTTTAGTTATTACCCAAGCTCTTAAATTGTTTGAACGTGATGTGACACAAACTTAGTACACATATTTTGTATTACTAGAAAGAAGTCACGATCACTCTTCATCGTAGGAATATAAGACAGAAGATGAGAATGAAATGGATATGTGCACAATCATATAAACATTATGGAAAATTACCATAGCATTAGGAAAAGTATAAAAGCAATTTGGTCATGCCAGGTTATAGAACTTGGGCAAATATGTGTTTGTATGTATATAAATGAGTCTGTGAGCTCTTTGAGACTGAAGCCCAAGAGTATTTTATTTGTGTCCCTAGCAGTTAGCCAGGTGACTGGCACAGAGTAGGAACTCAAGAAATGTTTCCTACGTTCGTGTGTATTTGAATGAATGCTAGGATTGCAGAAAGCAGTACTTGGATGTCACAGAGGGTCTGAGGACCCGATGCTCTAGTGAATAATGAACACAGCTACTGTAGGTCAGTACTTCCTCAAATCTTAACGAACATAAAATCTTGTTAAAATATAGACTGTGACCCAGTAGCTCTGAGACGGGGCCAGAGGTTTTCCATTTTTACCGAGTTCCCAGATGGTCCCATGACGCTCCCTTGGTCCACACTCTGATTAGCGAGGCTCAAGATTTCCTGCTGAGCATCAGGTGCTCTGCCCCTACGGGTCAGTGCTAGCACCTCCAGGAGGAGAAAAATGATGGTAAATAATGAAGTTCTTTGACTTTTGATTATGTAATACTTCACAGGGGGTGAACACTCCAGCTTATCCACTGGGGTGTTGAAAAACATTTGGGTCGTTTCATCTTTGTTTTCTTTGCTGTCACAGTCATAAAGATGCGTGTACCTGTCTCATACACGTGTGCAAGGGTTTCCCTGTCTGAAAATTTGCCGGGTTGTAGGGTAAGTAAATGTTAAAAGTTTATGTCAAATTGTGTTCCAAAGTGGTGCTAAATCCTACTTCCAACACTGCTAGTATTTCCATTGGTCCGTATACTCTGAAACTTAATATTGTCAAACTTCGTAATTTTTGCCATCTAAGGGGTATAGAATAGTATCTCATTGTCTTACATTTCAGTGATTTCTAATGAGGCAGAGAATCTTTTCACGTTTTCGGGCCATTTGTATGGATGGCTGTTCGTGTCCATTGCTATTGGATTTCTATATGGTTGTTTTTTTCTTAGTGATAAATTGGATTCTCTTCTACATTACAGACACTAATATATAGTTTCAGTTATGCGTATTACAAATATCATGTCTCGATTTATGTCCTTCATATTCTTTCTGATGACTTCTAATTTACAGAAGTCAATGTCATTCAAAATCTGACTTTAAAGGGAATGCTTCAAAATGTTTATCATTAGGAATTATATTTGCTCTAGGTTTTTTGGGGGTGCCTTTATCTTGTTGAAGGATCTCTTATTTCTTGTTTGGTAACACTTTTGTGTCAAGAATGGATGTTATTGTATCAAATAGATTTTCTCCATCTATTGAGATGCTTATGTGGTTTTTTCTTTGATTTTTTAATGTGAATCATATTAGAATTTTTTTCCTTATTTAAAACCTCCCTCCTTGCTTTCCCAGTATAAACCCAATTTGGTCATCTTTTTTTTTTTTTCTTTTTAATTTCATGGCTCAATTTGGTTTGCTAATGCATTATTTAGGAATTTTGCTTCTACGTTCCTGAGAGAGATTGTTCTGAACTTCTGCCGTGCCCTGTCTTGTCTGCTTTGGAGTCAAAGCAACAGATACAAACCTCAGGATGAGTTGGAGAGTGACTCCCATTTTCTGGAAGAATTTATATAAAAGTAGGATAATATGGAAAAGTCCTATAAAACCATTTAAGCCAAATGTTTTCTTCTTGGGCAAAGATTTTAAACTGCTGATGAAAGATTTTCAAATACACTAGAACACTTCAGGCTTTCTATTTCTTTTTGAATCTATTTTGAAAACGTGTATCTTTCTAATAACTTGTCCATTTAGTCTGTTTTCCAACTTGTTGGTATAGATTTGCCCATAATAGTCTTATTATCGTTTTAGTCTCTTCACCTGTGGTTGTATCTTCCTTTTCAATAATGGCATGGACTGTTTCTGCCTTCTTTAAGTTTATGGTTACCATTGTCACCAGAAGGTTATCCATTTTACTACTTTTCTTGGAGAGCCAATTTTTGCTTTTCTTGATTCTCTGTATTGCATATTTGTTTTATTAAGATATCTATCCCATCATCTCTTTTCTGTTGTAAGAGTTTAAGGATCTAATAAATGAAATACTGCTTAGAACCCTACAAGTGTCAATATGTATTTTCATTATTAATTTTTACTTCTTTTTTTATAAATTATGTAGAAGGATCTTAGATTTTCCAAACATACAGGGATTTTAAATTTACCTTTGTGTTACTGTTATCTTATTTTTCATTGTGATATAAATCCTTTGATATTGAGACTTTCTTATGAACTGGTTTGACAATTGAAAAAAACATTCCATGGGTGCTTGAGAAAAATGCCTATTTTCTCTGTGAGGTTCTGGGTAAATTCCTTCCACCAAGCTTTTTATTTACTCTTCACAAGTAAAGAGTAAAAAAAAATACTTTTATCCTCTTGATCTATTAATAATTGAGATATCCCACGACTGTCAACTTGCCGACATCTCCCTCCAGTTCTCTCAGTTTTTCCCATATATATATATATATATATATTTTTTTTTTTTTTTTTTTTAAATAAACCTGGCTATAGGCATGAAGTCTTTACTGGACTTTGAAGGCATGGGGCATAACTTGTCACCCCCTTATCCCCCAGGGTGGCAGCTGCTGAATGAACAAATGAATAAATGTTCTGGGAAGCCTGAATGGATTTATTAATCTGATTTTTTTAAATTTATTTTTTTAACAAAATGGAATGCCACACTCACAGGAGCTAATCTGAAAGACCGTACAGGAATGGGTTATGGCTGACAAAGCTTTCCATTAACTATCATGCCACAATAGGCCAGAGATCTTGTAACATTAGTAAAGGACCTTCTATCAAACCATGTTCACTATCATCATGGGTTAGGGTTTCAGATGAAAGCCTTGGGGGTTCTAGAATTTGGAGTTATGCCTGTTAGCTAAGTGAAAGGCATTTCACACATCTGCTTTTATCAGTTTATTCATGCTGATAGGTGCTTTTAGAGGGAATTCACAGCTCGTGAAAGGCTCTGAATGAAAAGATCCAGGGAACAAAGTCCTCTGTTTATCTATAGAATGTGCCTGAGGAAGGATTTTAGCAGCCCCACCAATTTCTCCTCTGTGTTTAAACACATAAATGGAGGAAGAGTAACAATCATTATTATTAATATTTTTTCTTGTATAACTTGACTTCATTAGACTAAATCAGTATTTGGGCCCATACGTAGCTTCAAGGCACATTTAATACTGAGGCTCATTTTATAGGGGAGGCTGATTCTTTAAATCATTTGATGTATGTTAAAAATTTTCAGACATACACTTAGCTCTGATCCAGTTTAAGATTATGGTAATTCCAAACATGGCTCAGTTTGAAAGTTTCAAATCAGTAACATGACTGCTTGAGAAATGAAAATTTGACCCCTCATTTATCATCCTTTTCTTAGCATATATGTATGAATAATCTTACAAAATATTTTAATATGATGATGCTGTGTTTTAGAATTCCCCTCATTTCATTCTCACAGATCAGCAGTCACTGCCTTATTGATTTGCGGTTAGATGTCTTCTTTCAGTACCCATGAGTCCCCAGAGCTGTTCTATATTCTTCAATACCCATGAGTCCCCAGAGCTGTTCTATATTCTTGCCTTGAAGGAAAGGTTATCTTAAATAGTAACATAAAAGTTACTCAATATAGGTATTAGATTTATGCAAATTCTCTTTTTGAATGAGAAGAAACAAGTGGTAAAATGGAGCTGAGAACTATTGTTTTATTGATTGCTTCTCTCACCCTGGAAAAAATACCCACCAGGGACCCTAGAATTTTCTTTTTTCTGCTGAATTTTCATACTATGGTTGAAAAAGAGAGAGGGGCTTGCTGATGTTCTGTTTGTAGAAAATGCTGTCATATGTGTCTATTCTAATCCTGTTTCTTCAAGGAGACACAATGCTTCCATGGATTCTGAGTTTCTTTTGATGGAACATACACCAGTTTGGTTGCTACTTAATGAATTATGAGAGTTTCTTGATAATAAATGATAACTAATCATGATAAATAACAGGTTTCTGACTTTAACATCTTTTAAATCACTTGAGTTGTCTGAAAAGCAGAATAGAGTTACAAAGGCTACCACTTCACAGAGAAATGGAAACAATACATATTTTATTTTTGGATAGATAGTAATCAAATATTTAAAAATAATTCAAATCTTAAAATCAGGATATATACTATACACACTGGTTATTTTTAAATGATATATATAGTATTCTAAAATACTGTAGAATTCTAAGAAAAAACATTTAAAAATATTTAGGCTAATTTGGAGCTAATTTCACAATACATTTATATAATACTGTCCTAATTATTTATATCCTTTTTTTTTCTTGGAAATATCAAGTGATTTTTTGTGTCATCTTTTCCAAGCAAACTTCTTAGAAGATTTGGAGGTATTTCATACAAAATTATAGAACAATTTTTAAACAAAAATAAGCACAGAGTATATCTTTCATTTAACTTTAACTTGTTTTAATCTCTTTAAAGGTTATACTTTTATTTTATGACCAGGATATATACAAACTTACAACCTAGGCAAAACTAAATCTATCTGACCTAACAAAGAATTCATTTCACCTTGCTTTAATTTATGAGCCATTTCTTATGCTTTAATTTTTCTTCTACTTCCCATCTGTAAGAATATTCATCTTCTTGATTCCATCCCTCTGCTTACTTGAATTAAAATTATTGCTGGTTCTTTGGTCCTATCTTATTTCTGATGTGTTTGCTATTGCAGCTGGTCCATGGAACATGAACTCCCAGGGTAGTAATTGTCTGACTTTTAAGTTTTCTATTCCTTCCTACCCCATGTTGCCATTTCACCATCTCTCCGTGTGTAAGACCACCTTTGCATTCATACCATCATCACACTTTTTACCCTCCAATCTTTGATCTCGCAATTTTCGCTCTTAATTGCTTTCAGAAGTCTCTCACCACTAAACGTTGTTGATTGTCTCTTCCCACACCCTGTATTAGAACTGTCCTATGTTTTACTTCTCAGAAGATTATGAGCATATTTTTAAGTTATGAGAATGTCAACTTTATACATTTATTCATAAACATCAAGCTTCACATTATTTTTCAATTTTCACCTTAATATTAATACAGCTATTTAAAATTTTTTCTACTTTTCTAATACACACTTACTATATGTCGCCTTCCATTTAGAGTGACATAACTTGATATAATTTTAAACATATTCTCAAGTATCTAAAACATGCCTCCACTTCATTTCTCACTTTTGTTAATATTGAGATATTAAAACATCTCTCTACAAAGAGATCCACAGTGGTCATTCCTAACTCTTCTTCCTCGCTTCTTTGTGGATGTGTTGGAGGTGGATTGACTTGGGCAACATAGGGGACTGTAAGTGCCCTGAGGGCAGGGACCATGGCTGTCCTGATCAGGAAAGACACATAGAGATCACCATGTCCAGCTCATAGTAAGAGCTCAGTGATTAAGTTCATAATCAGAACCATGATGGTAATATAAAGTCAACAGTCCTTCCCCACCTCTACATACAATATCGACTTCTTAATTAATGCTGTAAAAATTACATAGATTTTAAACAAGAGAGCCAGAGAAAATAAAACAGAGAAGCAAAAGACATCATATCCCAAGGAGGGGCAGGAATTTTGATTCCCCCTTAGAACAAAAAGGAAAACGGGGAAGCGAATAAGATCAGTGCCTTATTCAGGGTCGCATAATTGGGCAGAGCGCGATCTAGTGTGGGGAGTAATTTATTGATAAACTAATTTGTCCTTCTTGTATTTTCTCTCTGTAGCACATCTTCCACAAGCCCCTCCGCACCCCAAGCCCATAAGGTAACTAGGTTCCTTTTGAGGACTTAGATTTTGTTCCTGCTTCAGATTTTTAGATCTCAAAACCAACACTGTTTAAATACAACAGTCCTACCTATCTTCTGTGACAAATTTATTCAAGTGAGGAAGTTAGGGATAAATATTTTTGAGGACCAGTAGAAGGAAGCTGTCCCCCCTCAGGCTGGAGAGAGATCAAAGGTAGAGTTCTTCTAGGTAGAGCAGGGGAGGGCACGCAGGGTCCCATATGGCGTAAGTGACCCATGCTTTCAGCAGGCCTGGCTCTGCACAGCCTCCTTTCCAAAGACTTCCAGAGCCTCAGCCATGGCTTAGAAGTGGTAGAGCTGCCAGATCTAAAGGGCCAGGCAGAGGGAGACTCTTAGTGACTCAGTGATAACAAGAGTGGGTCGATAACCCTTTCAAAACTGGTCTCCAGGTCTTTGGTGAGGTGTAGAACTCTGGAATCTAAGCAAATCAGAGAGCAATCCCAGCAGTCACTAGGATTAAGCTCCCTGCCAGTGTGGTCGGATGTGGGGGGTAGGTGGGGTGATTAGTCAGGTATAAGTTTATTTAAGAAGAAAAAAAGAGATTTTTCTTATAGGGGGATAATTGATTGATTTGTACATTCTTTATTTTCTCTGTGGTAGAGCTTTTGCGGAAAGACTCATGCCTGCTCTATTAATAGCTACATTTCCTGATTCACCAAAGTGTCTTTAGAATCGGACACACAAATCAGGATCTATTGGCATATTTATAAAAATACTTGGCCCTGAGATTTCTTTTTTTTCTTTTATAAATTTATTTATTTATTTTTATTTATTTATTTTTGGCTGCACTGGGTCTTCATTGCTGCGCGCGGGCTTTCTCTAGTTGCGACGAGTTGGGGCTACTCTTCGTTGCGGTGCGCAGGCTTCTCATTGCGGTGGCTTCTCTTGTTGCGGAGCACGGTCTGCTTGTTGCAGCCTCCGTAGTACAGCTGCCATGCACTGCAGTCGTGTGGCTGAAATCCATCCTCTCCAGGGGTTCCTCCTCCTTTGCCAGTTGTGGCTCAGAGAACTAGCTCTTTTCCTCAGATTATCTCCTCTCTTTGTGATCTGCTCCATCATTCAGGAGTGCCCACCTTTTTTTATATTAGCATCAAGGCATTCAGTGATCTCTCTCTTCATCAGAGTTCAACTCTTTGTTACAGAGTCATCATTAACTTTATTTTAAAGTAATTTTCTTTCTCCCAAGATGCTCAGGCTAATACTTCTCAAGAGGCTGCCTCTGCTCCTGGTACACTCTCAACTGTCCCTCCTGTGATGGGAGAGGTAGCAAGGATGAGAGCCTGGTCCAGGTTGAATTCAACAACACGAAGATTCCTTCCTCAGAAAGAGATGGTCTCTGCAATACTTTCTGTAGATTCTTGCAAAATAACCCATCTAATATTTAACCGTTTTATTTTTTAATTTCATCTTGCCAGCATAATGTTCGACCCTCTCTTCAAAATTCTTTAGGACTTAAAAGATAACCTATCAAGAAATCAAACACTTATAAAACAAAAATCAGTAAATCAATGAATCAAGTTGTATATGGGATTGCCATAAGAACATAGATTTGTTGGTATTTGTCAGTAATGTCTTACAATAATTTAAGTATACTTGATCAGGGTTTTCATATTCTGTAATTGTCGCTTTTATTATTACTTTTTAAAACAAGCAATGCTCATTCCACTCTCCCTCTCTTTGGCTTCTAACGGTTATCTGATTCCTGGACCAGGTAGAATGCGGCAAATTCCCTCTGCAGATGTAGTCATTTGCAACTGCTTATTCATGGACAAGTAAATAGGGACTTTATTCTAAGGTGTAAGGTCCATAATGGTTTTCATCCCCAGGCACAGTCTAATACAGGCCAGAAAACAACTACTTATGTGCACTTAGAATTCCCCCCCGGGAGAGAAACACCGCAATCAATAAGAATGTTCTAAGTTAGTCACACCCAGGGAATAAGATCGCGAGTCAGAAGCAGTGGAGGAAAGCCGATGTGTTAGGAAGTTTTCAGGCTTATTTATCTATTACACACGGCATCACAATGAGGTAGAACCAGAGAGCAAACAGAGTTATGCTCTTATAAATTGCTTGCTCGATGGTTCTCATGCACCTGCTGGGCTCACTTCTGCTTTGTCATAGGTGGATCTGGACCTACATCAGTGGGGCTTCTGTTTGTTTGCAACTTCTGGTCTCCATTGTATAAAGTTCTTCTCGGTTTATAAGCCATTTCAGCTCCTCCTCACTTTCTAGAAAAAGTGGGAAAGTTCCATGATTCTCACTCACCCCTCACAACCACATACATTTACCTGATAGTTCTTGTTGCCTAGACAATGTTTGCAGCCAGATGTAGAGTAGACAAGGCATTTGAAGAAGTTTTTCAGGATTCCTGCCTTAGGAGAAGAAATTGAGTTATTCTCCCCTCACCTCCCCCCCTTTTTCTTTTTTTACAGCAAGTTCTACTAAAGTCACTGAATATGAATCCGTAATTAAATATCACACACGTGTTTCCTCTTTGCAGCTACATTATTCTCACTTTCATTTTCTTCAGAGTGAGGATTGTTGTATGAGGATTGAATATATTCATTCAAAACCTTATAAAAATCTTTGCCAAGAGCAGCCAAGTTAGCCAACCTGTAAATGTCTTCACATAATTGATACATGAAGATGATCTCTAACCAACAAATGACTACATTCTAAAACTTCTCAGGAATGTCGTTTAGAAAACATTTTCCTCTAGAAGCTACATCCGTGGTGGTTGTGTTCATGGAGTGTTCCTCAGACTCTGAATACCTTGGGATGTTCCTGGTCATCACACTGCCTGAGAGCAACATCGGTAGTATCAGCTGGAACAAGGCTTCTGAGCGAAGAGAGTCTGGGGTTCAGTGAGGCCCCAGAACCCCTTTACTCCAGCTGCATCCATGCTAATGGGTTCAAGGGCTCCTCCTCTTACCTTCTCTGAGCGATTACAGGAGGCATCTACGATCCTAGAAGTGCTAGTTTCAAAGCAGGGGCTTTGGCGTGATGGGCTTGTGGATGGTGGGGTGAGGCTCCTAAGAGACTTTAGGACAAAGAAGTGGGAGGATAAAGGCCTAGTGTGTGTGTTTGTAAACACTGTAGCAGGGAAAGGTTAATTTCTTGGTTTTTCTCAGCCAGCATTTTAATGACCGGTTGTCCTGTCCTTGTAATGCCAAGATCCATGTTCTTTACTTTTGACGACCAACAGCTGCTGGTCCTGATTTATCCATGCAGATCCATGTCAAGACAGGACACTATTCAGGGTGTCTAGTACTCCCTTCCTGCCCCCAGTGCCAGCATGTGGTCCCTTGAAATCTCTAAAGGTCTTTGTTTTGTTTTATTTCTCTCTTTCTTCTCGACTAGGCTCCCGTGGTGCACTCATATGAGGCAGATGGGCTCCTTCCCAGGTTTCCTTTCTCTCCTCGTGAGTGATGATGGTGTGCTGATGTGTTGAGAGACAATTTTCCATGGGTTTCTGAGTTCTCTGCGTGTCTTTTGAGAGAGTTGTGACTGCCGGTGTCCTGGACTCTCTCTTTAAGGATGTTCGTACATTCTTGGAAGATAGAGCTGGTGGCTCCCCCTGAAGCAAAGGGCAGGCATGTTTACGCTCCAGCGTAATAATGTCTCCCTCTGACGCTTACTACTTGTTTTAAAAGATTCAGGTGCCGTGAGCTCAGAGTTCCTCTGCTGTTAACCCAACCCACTGTCTGGGCAGGTGTCATCCTGTGGGTATTGGGGCTTGAGGAAATGGCACAAATGCCAATTCCCTGGCTACCGTGATTGCTGTGAATAATAGATGGTCCTTCTTGGACCCAGGAATCTGCCTCTTTTGATGGTACCTATGAAACTGTCACATAGTAACTTATAGTTTAAAAGTAGGGTGAAAGCTCAGACGTTTCGTAATTCTTGATGCTAGGTTTCCTAAGGAAATTGTGCTGGGTTGCTGGAGTGGTAAATAGATGAGGTGTAGAGATAGGAGGGAGGGGAGTTAGACCTTCTGTCATCACTAGATGCCCTACTACAGACCTAGCTCTGGACCAAGATGCAGTAATGTGAGAAATGGAGACAAGGATGGAGGGGGAGAGATGGAGGGTCCTAGGGAGTGTGACCTCAGGGAGGCTGGGAAGGACAAGTGTGAGAGCAGGAGAAGTCCAAAGTGGCTGCAGAAGGGATAGGACGACAGTTCTCCACCCTGACCCTAATGTGATCGCGTGGCTGGACCACATGCTCTATCTCTTCTAGCACGATTTTTATTTGTAAGGGATGCTTGCATACTGTTTATGAATTGTCTTCAACTGCATGTCATGTGTAGAGCCTTGAATAAGTGGCACCTTTTAGGTATGCAGTCACATAGAGGAGGAGAGCGTTTGGGAAATGGCTTAATTGGAACATTTAAAAAAAAACATTAGCCCTGGACTCTGTGTTGCCTTGATTACAACGTATAGTGTGATTTACAATACGATTTTGTGTTCTTGAAACTGGTAGTTATCTGCGTACTCAGGGTCAGAGCAAGCCCTCAGTCAAGGTCCACGTTCAGATGGCAATAAATTCATGAGAGTCTGCTCTTGCAGGTTTTCTCAAGGTTAGGAACATTACTTTTTCCCAAATACGACAATCCACTTATTGTTCCTCTTGGCTCTGTAAGCCAGGGAGAAGGGTTTTCTTTTTGTTTATATCCAGGGAGGAAATTCTAAACTTTTCCTTTCTTCTTTCCTGTATATAAACATATTTCTTGATTCTAATATTTGTATAAAGAAAGCAAAGGAAGGATATTCGGAAATAGACATAATCCAAGTATTTAAAAATGTTCAGAATGTCGCCCCCTCCCCATTATAAACAAGAAAATGTCACAGTTTTTTCTAGGTGCCTAAATTAAGAGTAAAATACTTGGAAAAGTAGTAGCAGCACCATTTATGAATGGCTTACATGTGCATAGCTTTGGGGGAAATAGCCTGCTTTTTATTTTCTATTCACTGCAGGTAAAGTGACCAGCTTCATTTATTTCTTTTTCTTGCTTTGTTCTTAAATTCTCTCCAGGCTTGAGTTTTTGCCTCCATAACAGTCTTGGAGTGTGGTGATAAATAGAAGCTCTATTTAACTCTGTGGTTTTGCATTAGGGTGGCAGCTCCTGAGGAATCCTGTCACCTCTGTCATCGTGAAATTTTTGTTTCCAATTATAATGATTCTCTAAATAATTTGGAAGAACAATAATTAGATCTGTGTTTATTTTTTACTTGCTGTGTGTGGTCTTATCCTGTAGCCTTCTAATTTAATCAAGTTATTTCTAAGATCCTCATTTGTACTTTTTCTGCGCTGAAACGTTGACATTTTATTGACCTAATTCTGTAACTTTTGCCATCGCAGGCTTATCTACCTTAGACGTTGTTTCTTTTTGTCCTGTCATTTTCTCTGCGCAGCTGGTCCTCTCTCCAGACCACCCATCTGGATTTAAGGTTTCAGATTTTCTGTTCCATAACACAGTCTAGGAAACTGGAACGGACTTTTAATTGGTAGGGCACATGATATTAGGTTTGCCTCATTAATTGATCAATTCAAATATACTTAAATGAACCCTAGGATGACCTCTCATAGTCTCCAAGCATCATTGGCTATTTGATTATTTTACACCTGTCAACAGGAGTTAGTACGGGAAGAATTTCTGAGTCCATCAGCTGGTCAGATCTCAAGGCAGCATGGCTTTGAAGCAATAGTGGAACCACACATGAAACTATACACTGAGGGTGGATGGAGTTATTTTGATCCCACGTGGGTAGAAGCGCATCAGTTTAGGCTTTTCACACAGTTCTATTCTTGACTCACTTGTTGGCAATATAGAAAGAGTAATCCATTATTTCTTTTTATTTGTCAAATAAAGACTGTGATATCCATTTTGCTCAATGGATGGCTATGGAAAAATACAAATAAGAATATAAACGAAGCTCTCAGGTAGTCTGAATTTCAATAAAAATTCATGAAAAAGCAATATTAACAGTTTTATTGAGATTACAGTTTATATACCATACCATATTCACCATTTAAAGTATACAATTCAGTGGTTTTCAGTACTTTTATAGATACGTGAAATCATCAGCACAATCTAATTTTAGATCATTTTTAGTCACCCCCAAAAAAGTATCCCCAAACCCATTTTGCAGTCACTCTCCACCCTCCTGCACCAAGTCTTCAGCAACCACTAATCTTTTCTGTCTCTATGGATTTGCCTATCCCGGACATCTCATAATTGGAATCATACAATTTGTGGTCTTTTGTGACTAGCTTCTTGCCCTTAGCATAATATTTTCAAGGTTCATCCATGTTGAACCTTTTTACTGTGTGGTATAGCATTCTTACAGATATACCACAATTTGTGAACCTATTCACCTGCTGATGGACATTTAGATCAGTTCCAGTCTTGGGCTATTAAAAATAAAGCCGCTGTGGACATTAGTGTACATTTCTTAGAAGGACAAATGCATATATTTCCCTTAAGTAAATACCTAGAAGTTAAGTGGCTACATTAAATGGTTAGTACATACTTACCTATTTAAGAAACTGTAATCTCATCACATCCACAGATCTTGCCTCCACTCAAGGAGAGGGTATTATACAGGGCACAAACACCAGGGGACTGAAATCTTAAGGGCCATCTTAGAATTCTGTCTAACACAGTCAAGATATGCTATGCTTTCAAATGTTTTGGTGGATTCTACTTGCTAAAATTTTGTTTAGAATCTAGGCATCTATGTTCATGAGGTATTATGGTCTATTGTTGTCTTATAATATCTTTATCTTTTTCTTATAAAGGTAATTCTAGACTCAAGGAATTCCTTAGGAAGTACTGTATTAATTCCCTCCTCTTCAACTTTCAGGAACATTTTGTGTAAAATTGAAGTTATTTCCTTCTTAAGCCCTTGGTAGAATTCACTAGTGAAGCCACCTGGATTTGGAGTTTTCTTCGTGGGAAGACATTTAATTACACATTTAATTTCTTTAACGGATATGGGATTCTCCATTTTATCTGTGTGAGTGTGAGAGAGAGTGAGCATGCATGTGCTTTTGTAGTGTGTGCCTTTCAAGGAATTTGTCCATTTCACCTACTTTGTCGAATTTACTGGTATAAATTTGTATATAATATTTCCTTATCATATTAATAAATGTAGAAGCTGTAGTTATACCTCTTCTCTCCCATAATGATATTGGTAAGTTGTCCTTTTTCCTGATCAGTTTCACTAGCGGTTTGTCAAACTTGATTTTTCTCATTGAAATAGCTTTTAGTTTCATTGATTTACTGTATTGGTTTTCTGTTTTCTATTTCAATAATTTCTGCTTTGATCTTTATATTTTTATTTCTATAACTTTATTGCTTGCTTGGAGTTCTGTATCTTTTTTGCACTTTTTAATTTTTTAGTTTAAGATGAAGGCTTAGGTTCCGGATTTGAGATTGACCTGTTTCTTAAAAAGATATTTTTTTGTTATAAATTTTTCCCTAAGTAAATCTGTGGCTTCTCAGATTCTGATATCTTATTACAATTTTCCTCAGTTCAAAGTATTTTCTAATTTTGTTTTTGATATCTTTTTTGACTCATGGCTTATTTAGAAGTGTTTCCAGATATTTAGAGATTCTCCAGATATCTTTCTATTATTGACTTTTACTTTAAGTACAATGGAATTAAATTATCTCCTTATGACTTAAATCTTTTGAAGTGTATTGAGACATGTTTTATAGCCCAGAAAGTGATGTATCTTGATGTATGTTCTGTGTGCACTTACAAAGACTGTGTATGCTGATGTTGTTGGGTAGAGTTTTCTACAAATGTTAACAAGGTCAAGTTGACTGATAATATTATGTAAATCTTCAATATGCTTTATGTATTCTTGTTCTCTCCATTACTGAGAGAAGGATATTAAGTTCTCAATTACAGTGAGAGGTTTTATCTTCCTTATTGTAGTTCTAGGATTTTTGCTTTATATATTTTGAAACTCTGTTGTTATATGCATAGACATTTAGGATTTGATTATAATGTACCTTGGTGTTTTCTTCATGTCTCTTTGCTTAGTTTCTTGTATATTCAGGTTAACAGTTCACCAAACTTAGAAAAATTGTGGCCATTATTTCTTCCAATAGTTTTTCTGTCTTTCACTTCTCTCAATCTTTTCTTTTTTAGGGACTCCAAATACACATATATTAGGCTACCCGAAGTTGTTTCACAGCTCACTGATGCGCTTATGTTATTAGATTCTCCTTTATGTTTCATTTTGGACAGTTCTATTGCTCTATATTTAAGTTTACATATCTTTTCTTCTGCAATATCCACTCAACTGTTAATTCTATCTGGCGTTTCCAGGTTTGTTGTTGTTGTTTAATCTTGGGGCTTGTCATTTTATTCTCTAGAAGTTTGGGTTTAATCTTTTAAAAATATTTTCCATGTCTCCACTTTTAAACATGTGGAATACAGTTATTCATACTACCTGATTTAATGTCTCTCTCGGCTAATTCTTACTATCAGTGTCAATTCTAGAGCATTTTGATTTTATCTCCTCATGATGGGTCCTTTTTCCTGTTTGTTGCTTTTATGGTAATTTGTTTGGATGCCAGACACTGTGAATTTTATCTTACTCTGGGCAATGCTTATTGTTTTGAAGATTTGTGAGGCATGTCCAGGACACTGTTTAGGGCTAATTATTCCCCATAACTGAGGTAATGTCCTTCTGTGTGTATTACTCAATACCTGTAAATCCTGAGGTTTACCATTCTCACGGGTGGGAACAGGCATTATTCCTGGTCCTATGTCTGTGCCGGGCACTGTTATGAATAATCCCTTATAAGTTTCCTCATACTCATGTGCTGATCAAACCAACAGGTTAAGCAATTTCAGAACTTACTTGTTTCCTCTCTCTCAGGGATGATTATTCTTTGAACTGATGTCCAGTGTCTTGCCATTTTTGTTTTATATATTTTTCCTTTTTTTTGTTGTTTTAGGTGAGAGTGTAAATCACATTCGTTTTGCTTTATCATGATTGGAAGTGGAAATCAGCTTCTCTTTAAAAGCTGAATTCTACTTGTGTGGCTTTATCATAGTTTATTTAGTTAATTCCCTGTTGCTAGACCTGTATGTTCTGAATTTTATCTGTGTGCAAGCGTAGCTGTAGGACAGAGTCTAAAAGTGCGCCAATTGAATTAAATGGTAAGTGCATCTGTAATTTTGGTGGATATTTCTAGATTTCCTTCCATAGGTATTGTACAATTTTACCTTCCCTCCAAGTGATATTCGAGAATGAATGCCTTTTATGGGTTTGGGGATATATGCAAGAGGAGGAAAGCCTAAGTATTTAATGACCATTTCACCAGATTTTATTCCTAATTCACTCTCCTGACAGTTTTGTGACACAACAACAAAATATCACATGACTAAGTCTGCAGAGTGGATGAACAACTCTCTCCTCTTTGGGCTAAGAATCGCGGAGACTACATACTTTCGTCAATTTTTTAAAAGAAGCAATTGAATGCTATATGTTCCTCTCTGAAACAGACATTCTTTCTGTGATGGTCGATTTCACTTTCTTGGTTTGGAGGTTCAGTTTATCTGAAGAATCCTGAGAATAGATACCCCAGATATAATTCCTTCCAAGAACCTAGGGAGAATCAGAGTTTGCCATGTCAAGTGCGAATTCTTCTATTGTAATTATATGCTTCTTTCTCCTACATCACCTTATCCTCCTGTATTGGCCAATCTGAAATCTATATGAGGACTGTGTTATAGGCTGGTCAGAAGTGTAGTAGAAGAAAAGAGTCAACGAGACTCGAGCGGTACTCGTTCTCCAGATATGCTGTTTACATGTTCAAATCTTCATGCAGTTTATCCCCTACATTTGAAATAGTTTTCTCTCCTTATAATTTTATCCAGTGAACTCCAATCCTATTAGTGGCACCAACTACCCAATAGTAGATAATGAGAAGTAGATACTCAAGCTGGATGTGTTTAGATGTTCATGCAAAACAGTGGGGAAAAGGTCATACTCGCTCATTGCTCCTTGCAATCTGAGTGGCCACTCCTAAACTAGCACTTTATGCAGATTGCTTAGGTTTTTTATGGTTCTGTTTGCTATGACCAGTCTCTTCTGTACCACAGGCCATTTACTGGTAGGTTCTCTCTGCCTCTCCCAAAAAGATGATAAAAATCACATCATCATGAATGGAAAAGAAGCAGAGGAGATGATTAAGAACTGTTTTAAGATTATTTCTTACCCATGTCTATGCAGGCTGGAAAGGAAATATTCAGAAATAAGAACATCTGAGAACTCAGATCTGTATAGTTATATACATATATATATGTTTTAAAAGATTCGCTTCATGGGGAAAATAAATTTTCTTTATTTCAACTGACTTTTCAAGTTATAATTTTAACCCACAATATAAATTTAAATTTAATTGAAATAGCATACACAATGATTACTTCTCTGCATAACATAATCTAGGGAAATAACTTAGAGGCAAATTACTGGGAAATCAGCAAAGCTTTCCTTTTTGTGACAATAAAGATTAGCATTCTCCAAGTAGTTGAGCAAGAATAAGAATCAAGTTCAGTGGTGACATAAAAATAAGAAACATTTTAAGGAGTTACTTGGAGGTGGTTATAGAATGTCTGTAGCTCATAGGAACATTGCATGATTTGTCACTGCTAGTAGGATAAAGGAACTAATTTAAAGGCATTTAAAATTATGCTTATATAACTGAGATGGATAAATATGTAGGAGAGTTGTTTTGTGTATACATGTAGGCATAATCGATCTAATTGCCCGTTATACAATCACTATATTGGAAAAATATTTATCTTAAGGTCAAGTCCATTTTTCATGTCACCTATAATGATTCTATCAGGAATTCTATATCCCAATTTCTCATCATTGTTATCTTAGCTTCAAGATGTATTTGTATTTTTAATCTTACTTTAGTGTTCTTCTAATTTGGAAGATAATGCCACAAATTTCATGAAAAGCAACATGAAAACCAATGATTTATAATCTATTTGGGTGACCAGAGACCATAACCTAGAGACTAATGACTATCAGCCACTCCCTATATACCAAACAATGTGTATCACTGACATCTGAGCAGAGCTAAAAATGAATCAGGCAATCTGTTGGTCAATCGTTGATGTGTAAGTCACACTAGGCACAGTGGTGAAGACAAGACAAACCGATGATCTCCCAGAGCTGCTTTTATGGTTCAAGAAGCAAGACAGTTCCTTGAACATGCATGACAGATGCAAATAACAAGTGGACCACAGGGCCTGATGGCAGAAGCACATCTAGGAGATGCAAGAGCTCAGAGACTCTGAAACCACCTTGGAGTCATGGAGGGGGAGCTTCAAGATGGAGCCATGAGCTGGGCTTCGACGGACAATAAAAAGTTAAGGAGTTCGCTTTGCCTGACACTGAGGTTTGGAAAACAGTGAGGTAGAAAGAAGCAGAGACTGCATGCAGGGGGCCAGGATGTGCAGGTCCTCAGATGCACAGATGCAGGGTTTGCACTCATTCTTCCCCAGCTCTACCTCCACCTCGGAGGGTTGGGAACCCCTAGCAATTGGGGGTGTGTTGGGGCTACAGTGGGGAGGGGTGAACAGAGACACAGCCCACCATGGCCCTGAAGCAGGGATGGTTAATGCAAAGGAGCCTCAAGCTTAAGTGCAGTTTGAAGTCTTTGATTCCAGGGGATGAAAGATTTTAATTAAAGGTATGAGCGAGTTACTGTGATGAGAATAAATAGATTTGTTACCTGAGTGACGGGAACTACTAGGAGACCAGACAGATTTTTACTTTTAAAGGAGGAGGTGGTGAAAGGACCAGCAGTGGGTTTTCAGGGGGCAGCTGTAAGGAGCAATAAAGTTGTCTTCTCAATCTGTTTTGTAAGGCCTGGGCTTTTGGAAGACTGGTTTTACCTCTTACATACTGATTATCTAACTCATGGGTCCACAGACTTTCTGTAAAGAGCCAGGTAGGAAATATTTTAGGCTTGGTAGGCCAAGGGTGAAATCAAGGATATGACGTGGGTACTTATATACCATGAAAGGAAACACATTGGCGCAATTTTTTTGATGAAATTCAAAACATAATTGAGTACAGTACTTGGTAATACAGGTCTGCTTATAAGAATGGAATTTTTTTTGACGGCATACTTTTCTTAATCAGAATTAGTGTTCCCTCTCATCGGATCAGCAGAAAATATTCATCTGTATAAACCGTTCTTAGCTTGTGGGCCAGAGAAACAGGTAGAGGTGGGGCTAGATTTGGCCCACGGGGCATAGTTCACCAAGTTTGTTGAACCTGGCATAAAAAAATAAGGTTTAGTTTATCAGCACATTTCCTAGAATGGAATGAATAGAATGTGATGGTATTGTTGGTAGAAATGAATTAAATGTGATGGGGGCAAATTGGGGTAATAGGATCACACGAACCCTCACAAAGAGCAAAGGAAGGCTTTTTACCCTTCAGTGTGCTTCCGTGAAAATCAAGAATCAGAATAACTAGAAGTATCCTTTGATACTAAATTAAATTTCATCCTCAGAAATCATTTTAACAACTGATTGCATTTTTAAGTGCACCCTTTCATGATTCCTAAGGTAGAAGAAAGTGCAAGTATTCATCAATTTCATTGACCTTCTTCTTGGTACATGGAAGCAATGGAAATAGTTGTCTAAATGCTACAGCTCTTAATGGGATAAATATTATTGACTGCTGGGTTACATATTTTACTCGTGTGTATTGGGGAGGGACTAGAGCCTAGAAAGATGAAGACGGAGTAGAGCATGAATAACAACCACATAACAATGGGATGAGAAACAATGGGATGAGAAATGCTGGGCAAAGGACCCCTTGAACTTGAGGCCATGATACACCACATTTGGAAATCACAGCTGAAATATTTAGCAGATCCAGTGGTAACATACCAGTTAGGACCCTTTCATGTTTCTTCACCTCACATTTAGTAGCTTTGTAAACATACACACAAGTGAGAATATTAGCATGAGAAGAACATTAGTGCATTTTTCACGAGTTAACTGCACACTGAATTGGCCAGAGTTGTGTGTGTAAACCATCCAAATCACAGAAGCCAGTCACCATGACAGCTATTCACACTGATACTCTTGATTGCAGGTGCCTGGCAATTTTGCATTGTATTCAGATCTCCTGTTCTCTCTTTTCTAACGTTTTTTCAGTGTTGTCAGTGTACAGCTCTCTTTGTTAAGAATAAAAGCTACACATGAATGAAACCTCCAATATGACAATAGAAACAAACTCACTCTAGATGAGGAAACATTGCTATTTTATTTTATTTTTTAATTAATTAATTTATTTATTTATTTTTGGCTGCGTTGGGTCTTCGTTGCTGCGCATGGGCTTTCTCTAGTTGCGGCGAGTGGGGGCTACTCTTCATTGCGGTGCGCGGACTTCTCATTGCAGTAGCTTTTCCTGTGCGGAGCACGGGCTCTAGGCGCACGGGCTTCAGTAGTAGTGGCCCGTGGGCTCAGTAGTTGTGGCACATGGGCTCAGCAGTTGCAGCACGCGAGCTCTAGAGTGCAGGCTCAGTAGTTGTGGTGCACGGGCTTAGTTACTCCACGGCATGTGGGACCTTCCTGCACCAGGGATCGAACCTGTGTCCCCTGCACAGGCAGGCGGATTCTTAAACACTGCGCCACCAGGGAAATCCCAACACTTGCTATTTTAAATGAAAATTTCCTAGCCTGTATAGTCAGGACCAGAAAAAAACATGTACTACTATTATGTGTATTCACTTTATTTCTGTTCGTGTTTAACACTGTTATATCTGAAGCCACCCTGTTAAGAATCCTTAAATCCCCAGCAAATATTTACTGGATGCTTGCTGAGTCTGTAATCACACCAGGCACCATGAGGTTCCCATAGATTCTGGAGAAGTAATTCTCCATTCTACAATATTTCAGTCTTGACAGTATTTGCTATTTTTAGGTGATGCATCAATAGCATTAATATATAGATACACCAAATTATATTATCGCAAACATACCAACTATGGAAGTAGTCATGTTCCATTTTCTTAAAAGCTGAGAATTCCTCTATTTTCACCTATATTTCATCCCACTCAATGAATTAATCTTTCCGACAGTACTCATGTTTATTTTAGTGTTGTGTAGCACATTAAAAACTTCTCATTGGTTTTATCAACATCTTATTTCTGTTCTCTGGCTTGCCAGTTCTGGTTTCTTGATTTTAAACTTTTGGTAGTATGAAGAAAAAAAATGTGTATCAGAATTTGAGCATTTTAAGGAAGCCAGAAAATCATCAATTTCGATTTCCCAGCCAACGAAGAATTTTTGTTCTTCAGGCTCCAAGCATAATCGTTTCCCGTTTCCACAACCGTGACTTCTTTATATTGTATTGTCGTTTCACCCTCCCCCCTGCACTTGCTGGTTTAAACAATCATGGGGAAAAGAGAAGAAATATTTATCCTTTTCCTATTTCCTTGATGCTTTCTTTACCCCCTCAGTGTTCTCTCCAAGAAGATAATTTTTGGTTTCTCTACATCTTTGTTTCCTACACAACAAAGATTTGAGATTTTCTCCAGTGATGCCCCCTTCTGAGTCACATACATAGAAACGTATCAATAGAAAGATTGGTAGATAGATTACATAGATATAGGTAAATGTTTATACGCACACATAGTTACATGCATTCCTTTGAATGTTGCTTGCTCAGAATCGAAGGCTATATTCCAGGTGTGTTTCAGCTTTTCTCCTTTATATTCTAGTTGTTAATGGATGCCCTCCTTACCCATGCTTGCATAGGGGATCAATCTTTGAGAGAGGTTACATTATTCCCACAATTAAAAGAAATCACATACCTGATATTTCTCATTAACATTTTCTTTTTTCTTTCTTGGTAATTTGATATGACACGAAAGGAGTTCATAGCCAAGAGTAGTCACGGGCCCCTAGGATGGGTTTCAGGGAAGCTCTGGAAGATGGCATATATTTCCCTCTTCTTTATTTACTATAGCATGCCCTTCTTATCAGCCTCCTGAAACCTATTTTGGACTAAGGTAGAATATAAGTGCATAACCAATGACCTTGGTGAATATTTTAATTAGTAGCTTGGAGTAGCTCTGAGCATTTATTAAGTTTTATTTTACAAGGGTTGTAGAAAACTCTGTCTCGCTATAGAAAATGGTGGGCTTGTTAGTTTTAGGTAGACAATTTGGTTACCCTCTTATCCCTCAGATCTTTATAAAATAGGAAAGATAATGTTATCCTCATGTGTTTGAAAATTAAGGAACACACGTAAGAGTGCTGTTGACCCAATGAAATCTCCTTATTTATTTATTTATTTTTACTTTAATAAATACCCTGTGCTAGACTCTTTTCCAAGTCCTTTACAAGTTTTCATGCATTAAGTGCTCATAATTCCTACCCCATATGTTGTTATCATCATAACTAAACTATAAGAGAGGAAATTGAGGCACAAGCAAGCCAAGTGGCTTGCCCAAAGTCACGTACAGGTGTGGAAGAGCTAGGATTTGAACCCTTCTGTTTGTAGAGCTCATGGATTTTATTTTTTCAACAACAGTGCTGTCCTATACTACTTCCCAACAGCTGGAAGAGAAAATTTGGAAAGGGGATCTGTGAAGAATGGTCAAAACTGTTTTTCTATGCTGTCCCTTGAGTCCCTGTAAGACTCCCCCAAGATTGATAGGAGAATCATTATTCTAGAGCCAGTGGTCCCACAGCTGTTGGCAATTCAGCTTTCCTATAACCCTCTAGACGTGTCAGAAAGCAGCTGTCGGAGAAACTGAGCTGCCAGCAGCTGCTGAGCGAACACCTCCCTGTGTGCGACAGTGTGACATGGTATCAGCAGGGCAACAGAGGCTTATCCTGGGTGACGGGCCAGGGCAAGACAATCTCCTCCCATTTGGGATTGCTTTTTCCAGGGGAAGGTTTGGAAGCAATAACTGATTCTAAAACACGGGAGGGAGTTAAGGCATCTTGGTGTTTATAAAAATCACACCCAGAAGTACATGTGTGCTCTTCCAATGGGGATTTAATTCAAAGCTGGTGATTAATGAAGATCTCAGAATCTGTGTATGTGTAACAGTCATGTAAACTCGATGTGGGGTGAACAAAACAGTCATTAATTTGAAGATACATTTTCTTTCTCAGCCAGACTTTCCAATGTTTCTTAAACATGTTGTTTACATAAAATTTATTTATAGTGGATTTTTACCCTCCCTCAGTAATCACTGAAGAGAGATGTATATAAACAGGAAATGTCTCCCTTTAATTCCAGCTAACACCTTTGTTATTTATACTAGCATGCATAAGTCTCTCTTTATGATATAACATCTGTTGCTGGAAGAATGGTTTTGTTGGCAGAAATGAGTAATATCTTTTGAACCAAGCAAAAGAAGACATTAATCACGGAAGAGAAAAATAATCTTGTTCCATACGTTGAACATAATGCAGACACACTTGCACACAAATCGACATGGTGATTTAAAGCTCTTCCTGAATCGCTCATAGATGGCAACATAAGCTGAGAATTTGGGCTGTATGTCCACTCTTGTAGATGAACTTATGAGCTTTTAGGGGCTCTGAGGTTTTTCCCATTCTTGATGAAGACATCCCTATTTGTGAGAAATTTGTATTTATGACATTTTATATTTGCCCTTAACGATTTTAATTTCCTAAAATTGGCACCACTCACTATGAAATTATAATTTAATTCTTATTGTAAAGTAAACATCTTCCAAGTTTACTTACTTTACAGAATAAACTCAGTTTCTTAATAGACCTTATATATATGTGTGTATATATATATATATATATATTTTTTTTTTTTTTTTCTTAGCTGTATTTTTGCTAGAATGAAGCAAACTGATATAAATGTGGCTTTGAATGAATATTCCAGCTTATGCAAACAAGTATTCTCCTTTTTAAAGGTAAGGTTTGTTTTAAAAATTGTAAATCTAATATGCACACTGCAGAAAATTTGGGAAATATGTAAAATCAGAAAGAGAATTGCTTATAATCTGCTACTTGGGATTTCTACTGACATTGGCAATCCAGAATGAGGGTTTTGGATTTGAGAGGAATGAAAACTGCAGAACTACTTGGAATAAAGTTTTATTATAGTTCATTCATTAGCCCAAGATTTACAGCTTCGGGTTAAAAACAAAGTATAAACACCTGGAAAAAAGGAAGCAGTATGTGTCTTCCAAGTCACCATTTTGTAAATCATTCATATTTTAAACTTGTCACTACTGTGAAATTTTTCTTGAGATTTACAAATCCCATTAAGATTGCAAGACCATCCATAATTCCAAAAGGCCAGGCGAACTTGTTTGAACAGTGTAGTAGCTCAGAGTGATTTCAACAGTTCCGGCAAAGCGTATTGGGAAGAATTACTTGTGTTAATTATCTTTCCTTTTCTTCCAATAGTCCTATTTTGAAAAGAAAGCAGCGAATTTATTAATGATGATAAATAAACTTGGGCTATACCAAGGGGGGTGAAGAGAAGAATTAAACATGTTTGTTTTCAGATTCCCAGTATCGGAGAAACATTCAAATGATTCCAAAATGAGGAAAGATAATTATACTTGATCCATGTTGATACAGAATGTGTTCTTTGAGCTAAAACTGCAATAATGCTTTAAGTCTCCATTCTAATGGAGGATTCTTTTTTTCATTCTGGAAAACAAAGTCATGTGTCTGGATCCATCGTGGATTAAAGGCATAGAGTGCTCCCAGGGCAGAGGGACACCCAGTTTTCAGCCCTGAAAGCTCCTCCTGTTCTCTAGCGATGCTTGTTTAGGTGCCAGTGGTTTTACATTGGTTCTCTTTGCATTTTGGACTTCTTTCTCTTCGTCAAAGTCTCCGTGTATTCCACAGTCTTTAAAAGTAGGTGCTCTACAAAATTCAGTACTAAGACTTCTGCTCTTTCCATGGTATAAACCCTCTTTTGTAAGTCTCATCCAGTCTGGGACAGCATTGGTACCAACCAATTAATGGTTCCCAAACTTGCATCTCTGGCTTTTCTCTCTTCCCTGTGCTTCACTCCTTTATTTCTACCCATGAGCTGAATATCATCTCAAAGCTGTCTTGAGGTAACCTCAAATGCATCAGGTATTAACAGGAGTCTTTTTTAAAAAATCCAAAACCTGTTATTTGTCTGTGTGTGACACTATTTGAATTGGCGGAAGCTCAACATTTTGGACAATTATTAGAACTCTTCTCAGTTTTATGCTGGTAAATGTTTAACAACCAGTTTTCTCAGCAATTCCTGATACATAGCAGGTGCTGATTTCCATGCAGCAAATATTCCCACGAGGCTGATTTAACCTACCGAGGAGAATCATTGACTGGAGTTTTGAAGAGATGATCACAGTTGGTTCTGGTGAACTGGTACAAATTGGCTGTAGCACACCACAGGCTATTCTGGAATTAATTCTGGTCAACTGGGAAGAACTAATGTTCTTCAGTAAATGTTAGTAGAAAGGATAAACGACTCAATAAGAAAATGTAGAAATATTAAATATCAGTTGTTTCCATCGAGAGAACACAGTCCTGCACAGAACATAGTCTTGGATATTTATTGGGTGGAAGTGAGCTTCCATCTCAGCCACGTAGTTAAAAAGCATCTCACGAACCTTGTGTAGAAGATAGAGAAATGCAAACTGAATAACCAGAGAGTCATGTGGGTGAGTAGCTCGTCAAGTCAATACTTAAAAGTGTTGACGGAACACCATCAGTCTGGCTGGAGGTCTCTGGTGGTGTGTCACCAAGGCTCAGTTTTTGATCCTCTCAAGAAGTCTGGTAGAATTATAAATCGTCATTGCCCAAAGAATGGAGGAGTAGTTATTATAGAGGGTGGTAAAGTTAAGATTCAAAAAAAATTTGATAAATTAATGAATCACCATAACAACAAAGAAAAGTGACAACAGTGTCAGTCTCTGCATTAGGTTGAAAAAAATCATTGACAAAAATAGAAATGTGACCAAGCTTGACAATGTTTGCTGAAAGAAGGCTGTGCTGGTTTTAGTTGGTTGGTAAACTCAGTACAGAGCAATAGAGAATAAACCAGCTAAAGCAGTCTTAGGTGATTTTAATAGAAACGCAGCATGGCGCAGAAACCCTGTGGCAGGCCAGCCTAGCAGGTTTGGAGAGTGGGTCTGCAGACTAGAGAATCCAGGGGGTTCTACCTCCTGCTATGTCCATCACATCACAGCCCAGAGGAGATCATCTCCCCTTCCCTAAGAGGTCTTGCAAACTCACGTCACTTCCATATATTTGCCTACACTGTTCCAGCTGCCTGTAACTTCTCATCCTCCCCAATTAAAATCTATGTATGTTTTAACTGTTAACTCCTTTTGTAAAATGTCAAAATCAGAAAGACCATACTTCTTCAAAGATGCTTATACTCTTATTTAGCACTTACTTTTTTCAGCCTTGGCTTATAGTTAATCAGCTCCTGGGTCATGTAAACATTTATTGAATGCTGATTTTTATTCCAGGCACCATGCTACACCCTGTCACATACTTGATTTCTTCACCAGAAGTTAGTGCTTTGAGGACAGATTGTGTCTCATCTTCTCCATGGACGTTCAGGACTAGTATTGCGTGGGAAAGGGAATTGACAAGTTTTGAATGAACGTGAAATGAATTAGATAAAATTTAGACTTAAAGTCATAGCGGAATCATCACCAAGAATCAAGCTTCTCCCAGGTTTTTGGGCTCTTTCAGTATCAGTGAAGGTGATCTGGTATGAATTGTGTTCTTCTTTTTTTTTTTTTTTTTCACATTTAACTGATTTATTTAATTGATTTAGCTGAGTCTTAAAAATCTATGATCATCAAAACATTACTTGCATTTGCTCATACTTCCTATAGATTATTCCTTTTTTAAAAAAATTTTTATTTTATATTGGAGCATCGTTGATTAACAATGTTGTGTTAGTTTCAGTTGTAGAGCAAAGTGATTCAGTTATACATATACATGTATCTATTCTTTTTCAAATTATTGTCCAATATAGGTTATTACAGAATATCGAGCAGAGTTCCCTGTGCTATACAGTAGGTCCTTGCTGGTTCTCTATTTTGAATATAGCAGTGTGTACGTGTCAATCCCAAACTCCCAATCTATCCCTCTCCCCGGACGCTTCCTCCTGGTAACCATAAGTTCGTTCTCTAAGTCTGTGTTCTTGACCTTGGATTGTCTCCAACATGCATTTATTTATTCATTCATACGTGGGCCAGACACTAGGCTAGACTGGAGGTTCAAAATGTTTTATTCAAAACTTTTACTCTGGCGATCTACCTTTAAATTGTCAGACTGTGACAAAATGCTGCTGGTTGCCTGTGAATCGTTTAGAGTAAAACAATTCATTAAATTCTTTGTTTGCCCTGCAGTCTGTTCTTTGTGGCTCCGAAAGGGTCAAAAAAAGCGGCCAATGACAAACTGTAGCTATTTTTAAAAAATGTTTTTGTTTTTATTGAACTGTACTTGATGTACAGTATTTTTTCAGGTGTACATCTTCAGATTCTTTTCCATTATAGGTTGTTACAAGATCTTGATTATAGCTCCCTATGCTCTATGGTAAATCCTTGTTTATGTATTTTATATATAGTGGTGTGTATCTGTTAATCCCATTCTCCTAATTAATTCCTTCCCCTTCCCTTTCCTCTTCGGTAACAATAAATTTGTTTCCTGTCTGTGAGTCTGTCTCTGTTTTGTAAATAAGTTCATTTGTATCATTTTTTGGTTCCACGTAGAAGCGATTTCATAAAATATTTGTCTTTGTCTGACTGACTTCACTTATGATCACCTCTAGGTCCATCCACGTTGCTGCAAATGACATTATTTCATTCTTTTTACGGCTGGGTGGTATTCCATTGCATATATGTACCACATCTTCTTTAGCCATTCCTCTGTTGGACACAAGTTGCTTCCATGTCTTGGTTATTGTGAATAGTGCTACTATGAACATTAGTGTGCATGTATCTTTTTGAGTTAGAGATTTTGCTTTTCTTTTCAGATATATGCCCAGGAGTAGGATTGCATTATTTGCAAATATTTTTCTCCCATTCTGCAGGTTGTCTTTTCTGTGTTTACAGTTTCCTTTGCTGTGCAAAAGTTATAAGCCTGATCAAACTGTAACTCTTTTTGATGATTACCAGTGACAAAACCAGTTGAGAATCCTTAGACTTGCCCAGACTTCCTCCACTTTTCTAGTTCTGTAAAGGAAAGCATAGCTTGGGTGGAAAGAGGATCTTTTTGGGTGCCTCTTGGGATCTAATTCAAGGCATCTCAGGAAATCAGGAAGCCCCCGGGGAGAGTTCCAAGATGATTTGGCCACCAGTTTATCAGCCTGATACCAGAAACCACAGTACGATGAGCTGAGTGCTTACACACTTTCTCATTCTGTTCTACTGAAGTGAGTGTGCACGACAAAATAGGGAGGAAAAGAGCTAACCCTAATGAAAATCTTGAATTTATTTACATTTTGATAATTATGAGAGCTCTATGAAAGATTTTTAAAATGATCATTTTAATAGTATTTTATTCAAATAGAATTGACCTCTCTTGTGAATTAATGACTCCTCATTTTGAGGCTGTTAGATTAAATCTTTAAATATGACTTTGAACAGTAAGGGAGTACCTTATTAAATATAAATACCGCACCACAGAACTTGGATTAATGAAAATGCCAAGGTTTCTTTTAGTCTGGGAAGGTAAATGCTGCTTATTTCCCAAGTCATGATAGATAAGCTGGCATCTGTCTGTTTCATCCTAGTAAGTGTGTGCTGACACTAGATGGAAACGTCATTCTTTGACTCTGGAATCCAACATGTCTTTACTCACATTATCTCTGTAATATTCATTGCGCTGCTGTTAGGAAGATGTCATATGGGATTTCTGCCAACCTAGCATCTGAGAAGTTGAGTCACAAAGCAGTTCGATGACTTGTCTAAGGTCGTGACCCAAATCAGCGGGAAAGCAGAGAACATACTTTAAAGTCGGTGTTAACCCTTCTTCACAGGAAGTTAGCATTTCTGTTTGTAGTGTTATGGTCACTATAAAAACATGACCGGGGAACATTTTCCCTCTTGCGCAGCCTCCATTTCTCAGGCTGATGGCAGCTGTAAATCCTGGTGGCTATCTCAGAACAGAAATTAGCTCCAGCTTTTATAGAATTTGCCATTGGTGGGTATCTCCCATCCCCTGCCACTTACTCACATACTTTGACTAATAATATTTGAAATGGGGGGAAAATTGTGCTGGGGAAGAATGAGGAAGATTGGGGGACTGTATCATTCTTCAGTGCACAAAAAGGCAAACTGAAATGAGGAGAAAGAAGAATGGAACTTTGATTGTTAATAGATGCTTAAAGACTCTGAGATCATTGTTAAATGGAATTTTGGTTTGCACGTGCGATGTCATCTTTAAGATTCATTCAAATGAAATGAGTGAGCGCGTGTGTATGTATGTGTGTGCGCACGTGAGATGGATGTGTACATCAGTTTATGCGACCATCTCTGTGACTTTTCTCGGTGTTTGGAATATCTTAATAAATCAAGCCGCTCTGTCACTTTATTATATAAACCTAACCATAAATGTAAACGATTCAACTTCAGTTTATTTTTTATACAGAGGTGAAACATAAAAAATAATTAACCTAAAGTTAATTTGAAGGGCATAATTGCCATTTTAGGCAACAGATGGGTGCGTATAAAACCCACAAGCACTCTTTCATAAGAAACAGGCAAATTAGAACATTTGAGGAATCTAGTTTTCTTTAACCAGAATGAAGAATTTGCGAGTTGCCACTGAGACCCAATTTTCCACCACTTAAAATGGAGAGTAATTCAAAGTATGAATCTTGGGAGAATAGTGAGAAAAATCAAACACTCTGACTTTACTTTTTAAACAGTGAAGTATGTGGAAGTACTGGTGACATTATTTAGTCTAGTTTTGTAAATGCTTGTGAGGAAATTCAACATATCCAATATTAATAATTTGTAAATCCTATACTTTGAAAGGCAAATAATATTCTTGATTTCTGCTTTTTTTGATTGTAGTTAGTCGAATTTATTTCTCCATGCTTGCTTTTTTGGTATAGGATTTTATTTATATTGGGGTGTGTGCGTGGCTATGGTGTCACTATATTTGTAATTTAAATACAAAATTGCTCAGCCATTTCCATCTTGTTTATTTTCCATGGTCATATAAAGGGGCGGGCAATGCTCTATATTCTCTCACTCCTTAAATACAAACAATGACTCTTGGTCTTTGAGTTTGTTAGTAATTGAATGCAGGCTGGTTTGTTGTAATGGCAACTCTAATAGTGTAATTTTTAATAAATGAAAATCCTTGTAGCAGTATAAGTAGTTTGCAGTATATTACAATCAGAGAGTTCTATAATAAAGTACTAATTGCTTGGCTTTAAATGTTACATTTTTTATGCAAATTGGCCTGCAGGGAGTTATTATTTTGTGTACCATTGGTGAGAACACTAACGTTAGTTTGTAATTTGTTTGAAGTGGCACACCATTATTACTAATATATTAGATGTAGTTTAGAGAAAATTATTACTTCCTCATGGAAGAGAGAAATATTTTGTGACTGTACTTTGAAGGAAAACAGAGAGAGACCAGTCAGACTGAGAACCTGAGCACTTCATACAGATAGAATGGAAATCTGTAGCACGTTATATAATTAAAATCTTTATTCACCCTAAATTATGTCCTTCATATCCTCATAGCAAAGGCTGTTCCTGTTTTTGCGAACAAATTCTGATGCTGGTATTTTTCTCCTTCTTATATGTAATTACCTGCAAAATGCAAACAGGTAAAATGGCCTTATTGGCTTAGGTGGGCAGGAGAGCTGATGTTTGTCTGAACAGTAGTAGTTTCATCGAGAGTTGCCTTGTGGGTCGTTGTCTGGGTAAGTGATTTGAAGTGTGCATATGCATGAGCTATTAGGCTGGAAATGTGACAACCAAACACTTACTGTTACTTGATTTAGTACCAAGTAATAGCAGTGCAGTAGTGTATGGAAAGCAGTAGTGAACCACATCTGCCTCTCTACTCCACGGGTGCTTTTCTGCATTTAAGTTCAAGGGATCTTTTTATTCCTTGATGACTATTACATGGCATGACTGTGAAAAGGTAAAAAACAACACTAATAATTGCCTGAAATAGTCCAGGACATTTCCTAAAATGAGCCTGAAGAGGGTAGGATTTTCTCTTCCAGACCTGGTGGGTGAGAGTGAATTGGGTCAAGACCGTTGGGTAGCAAAGCGGGATGCCAATGCTTGACTTGAGTGAACTTAGAACACCACCACTGGCTGGATTGTCCACTTTACTGGAATCAAGCTTCTGCTGGACATTTGGAAGTGTTCACGTCCTAGGTTAACAGGCCCAGAGATGAAATAAATCATGAAACACCTTGCAAATACTAGCCAGGGGAAGAATGATCCCTTTCAAAGTGGTTTCATCACCTTTGTTTTATTTTCATATAAAATACAGTATTTATTCACTACTTGTTTGGTTCATTGATTTCATAGTGTTCATGATACTATGTTTTGATATGAACATTTTTTCTAAAAATTTACTCTCAGATAACTAAGATGCAAGAAAACAAAATCTCACTCCTTCTAAGTATGCTTTTCTTTCACTCTGCTAACATAAATCTGTGATCTACAGAACCACGTGACCAGGCAAGCATACCGTCTTGTGTATGTCATGAGCTCTCGTAGGAGGATTGTGGGGTGTGGGATGCTCTTAGCCAACAGTCAGGAGGCAGCGGAGTTCAGGAGGGTAATTGATTTGGAGAATAAATCAGCAAGTTCACACTGGGGCTAGAAAACAAAGCCTCCCTCAGCATTTTAATAGATAGGCAATCATTAATTTTACCCCAAATTACAAGCATGCTTATAATGTTTCAACAGCTGTTGATTAATTGTTGGACAGCAATAATGGGAGGATGAGAAAATCTTGTTGATGGGAAGCTCACAGGGGTCGACAAATTTATGTGGAACACAGCTGCCCCTTCTAACCTCCATTGAAACTGTCAGACCATGGCTCTGCCTGAAACTGACTCTTCTGGGTTATAGGACACGTATTTTCTTTTCCTCTTTTTTTTTTTTTTTTAATAAATTGTGCTGACTTATCATTACAGCTGTTGGACCTTTTAATGTGAATGCATTTTGTAATTTTTATTCAAGAGTGTTCAGAGAGTGGAGAGCGAATGTCCAGATGGTGAATCTATGTTTCTTATGCAAAAATTCTCAGGTCATGGAGCTCTGTGTGTTGCTGCCATTGGACACCACATTTAAAGAGGGTGCATGGGTGTGCTACCTATTAGGTTGGCATTTTTTTTAGACCTTTACCCTCTTTGAGCCTTAGTTTCACTATCTTTAAGATACAAATGAGAATTCTAACATTGCCATGATATTGGAATACTTGAAAAAAGTATATATGATTTCTGAGTGTAGACACTGGCCCACTAAAAATATGCAATAAATATCCCTCTCACTTTCCCTTTCTCCGTCCTTCCAAATGAATGTAAAATTAGAGATTGGTTTGAACTATTGAAAAGCAAAACAAGTAAACAGGTACCTTTTATTTTGCAATTGTATAACTTCCTATCTTCATGCCATTCCAATCTTAGGGCAAATTGAACTAAATTATAAATATTGTATGGCAGAGTTCAGAAATATCTGTTTCATTGAAGTTTTTACAAGAAGATGGTGTGTACATACGTGTTTAGGACATAGGAATTATTTTCATGCAATTAGGTTAAACCTGCATCTAACATTTCTGTATTATTGTGAAATAATGAATGTAAGGAAAGAAATCAAGCCTTGGAAGAATATTAAAAAATTATCCTAGCTACGTCAACAACAGTGCCTGGTGAATCACCATTTAGAACTATTTTAACTGGAAAACGGAGCAGGTGAAAAGTAGCATGTGGCACATGTAACCTTGAGTTTAAGTCATCGGGACAAAAGATGAATCACTAGCATAATCACAGCTACAATTGTGTAGGCAGAGAGGAGCTGCCCATATTTCCTTAGCCCGTGTGATCCCTACGTAACAATCACAGATCAGTCTCTCTCTTCCTATCAGAGCTAAGGATGTAGGATGTAGGATGTTTGTAGGATGGTATGAAAAAGCATCTGGGCAAGGAGTCATATTCACTGCTGCTGTAGTAGCTACATCACAAAGGAAGAAAGTCCTGGTTACCTGAGCTGATAATACACCCATGTTTTTAGAATTCTTGAGTCCATCATTAGAGGATTACACCAGTAAATAAAGCAGTTATGGGACTTCCCTGGAAGTCCAGTGGTTAAGACTCCATGCTTCTAATGCAAGGAACATGGGTTAGATCCCAGGTCGGGATCCCACAGGCCATGCGGCACGGCCAAAAAAAAAATAAAACAAAAAAATAAAAAAGCAGTGATGCTTTAAATTGGAAAGATGCAAATGGAAGTTCTCAGTTTATCCAGAACATGGTAGCAATGAAGGCAACCCCTGTCCAAATCTCCTGTCTCCTTTGAGACATTATGTCAGCACCTACTAAGGCAGGTTGATTCTTTTCAAAACAGGCTCTGTCTTGAAGCAAACATTGCCTAGCTCAACTATGCAGAGAGAGATGACTAAATGCCACATGGTTTCAATGAAAATCCATCTCAAACTTCAGGAATATCCTTCTCATTAGAGTCTAACCAGAGACTTGTGGGATATTTTGGACTCCTTTTATACACATTTTTTCTTAAATTTCATTATGAAGGATTCCCTAAAATATGCTTCTGTAGTCATTTGATGATGCCACTCTCAGAGCATTGAACACATTTTACTTTGAATGAGAGCATCGCCTGAAAGCACCGTGTAGACTCAAGAATAGAACACCAAAATACCTCATTAATTAATGATATGATTTCTTATATGCATGCCATCTTTCTTTCTGGATTTTAAGTTACGTAAGGACAGGAATTGTGAAGATGCTTACTGGTTGCTAACTCTCATGTGTAGGTAGGTAGTAGGCATATGAACTGGTGGCAGGGGGCGGGGGGTACAGGAAGCACAGGCAACTCCTCAAACCCTCACTGTCAACACTCAGGATCTTCATCCTGCCCTTTCTGTTCTTTGCATCTTTCCAGAGCAGTAGAGGGTGTTTCCTGCCCCCAATCTTTCTTGCTCAGGACCCCATTCTTCTGCATTTACTACAGAATGAGGTTGGGCATGGCATTCCAGGCAGAGGGGGCAAAGTTTATGAAGAGTCTAGACCCGGAAAGAGCTTAACTTCTTCAGTAACTGCAGAAGTAAATCTGCAGTGAAGGGGGATAACATATGCTGAGTTTATAGGACGAGGTTAGGGGAAAATTCAGCATGTCCTAACTCTATGCAAGACATCCTACAGGGAATTCTAAAAGGGAAGTCATAGATGGGGCTTGATTCTGAGATTGACGTGTTCCAAAACACCTTTTAAAAAAGATTAGCAAATTGCTGTGAGAATAGATTAGAGACAGTGAAGAGGAGAGCCAGGTGTTCCGGTGCAGAGGTTATTGTAGTTGCAGGTAAAAGTGGGGTAAGAGAAGCAATGGAAAGAGATGGACAGAACTGGGATATACTCTTCTGTTGGAATGAACAGTACTGTGTGTTAGGCTGGGTGTAGAGTAGAAGGGAAAGGATGTATCAAGGTGGCCATTGGGTTCCCAGTGTAAGGCATCAGATGTAAAGAAATATTTTAAAGAGTGAAAGATGCAGATGGGGAGGCTCTGGATCCAGAGACTGGTTTCAGATATGTTACATTTGAGAACAGCAAGTACCCTAAGTTGAGATATCAAATAAGCTCAAAAAATGATTCTGGACTGGAGATAAAAATGAGTTTGGAGCCTATAGGTGACTCTTACAACCATGGTGCGTGTCATAACTATCATGGTGAGTCTCCAGCATCCAAAGCCCTGCCCATGTTTGGGTTATTCTCCATTTTCTGAGTCTTAGCTTGGGGGAAAATCTCACCCACAGGAACTGATACTAGATACCTTCCCAGCCTCCCTTGCCACCAAAGCTTTGGGCTCTGCCAATCAGATTTGCCCACTCTAGACCCTTATTCAGGAGCTAGAGGCCCAAGAGGGGAATGTCAGAGAGCTCTTGCTTGACCGATTGGGGTCAGCACTAGTCATGGCTACAGGTTGGATTTGTGGGTGCAGAAGTGCCAGTGGTGCTGGTAGTAGCTGCAGTAAAATTTGAGCCCTGGTATGGCAGGAACAGTGGGGAATTGGTGCTGACATCCTGCCAAACCAGCTCCATGGCGTGATCAGGGCTGTTGTTCCTGACAGCTCAGCCTCAAGTCTGGTTCTCCAGGCCTCCCAACAATTTGGTGAGCTTCCTTAAATCCTTTTAACAAATTTACTTTTTAGCTTAATCAGAGTCTGTTTCTATTCCTTGCTACTAAGAACCTCATCTACTATACAATGGAGCTGGATGGAAATTCCTCAAGGGAGAATAAAAAGAGAGCAGAAAAGGGGGCCCCTTTCACGACTTAACTATAATGATCTCCAGTATTTAGATCATATAGAGGAGAAGTTGGTGTCAGAGGAAACTGAGAAAGAGAGTATGGTGATGGAAGAGTCTGAGAGAACAGAATTTCAAGGAGGATAATATAGCCGTGTCAAATCCCGCTAAGAAGCCTGGAACAAATAAGTTGGAGACATGCCCACTGCTTTACTCAACATGGGGGTCTTATGGATAAAGAGGACAAGAGGAGCTTCAGTGGATGATGGGCATGAGTCAAACTTCAGAAAGTGGAAAAGAGGAGTAAAGGAAGAGCCAGGTCCCTGGGAAGGCAGGAGGGCGTGGGCTCCTGGGAACATGCAAGGGACCTTGCTGAGAAGGGGGTAATGCCTCAGCTGGAACACAAAGGAAGAAGGTGGGTCCAGAGGCAGGTAGGTGTCTTAAGTTATTTTGTATTGACATTACATCCTTGGGTTGACCCCAGCTTCACCATATGGCAGCAGTAGGACCATGGCCGTAATAGATAACCTCTATGGGCTTAAATTTATTCATCTACAAAGTGGAAATAGTAGGGTACAGTCGGTCCTCTGTGTCTGCAGGTTCTGCACCTGCAGATTCAATTAACCTTGGATTGAAAACATTCGAATGAAGAAAAGTTCCAGGAAGTTCCAAAAAAGCAAAACTTGAATTTGCCACATGCCGGCAACTATTTCCACAACATTTAGAGTGTTTACAGCTATTTAGTGTTTACATCGTATTACGTATTATAAGCAATCTAGAGATGATTTAAATATGAGAAGAGGTGTGTAGGTTATATGCAAATACTACACTTTATAGCTACTTTATTTATTTATTTATTTTATTTTTGGCTGTGTTGGGTCTTCGGTTCGTGTGAGGGCTTTCTCTAGTTGCGGCAAGTGGGGGCCACTCTTCATCGCGGTGCGCGGGCCTTTCACTATCGCGGCCCCTCCCGTTGCGGGGCACAGGCTCCAGACGCGCAGGCTCAGTAGTTGTGGCTCACGGGCCCAGCCGCTCCGTGGCATGTGGGATCCTCCCAGACCAGGGCTCGAACCGGTGTACCCTGCATTAGCAGGCAGACTCTCAACCACTGCGCCACCAGGGAAGCCCCCTACACTTTATATACAGGACTTGAGCACGCTCAGATTTTGGTATCTGTGGGAGTCCTGGAACCAGTGCCCACGAGGATACAGAGGGACGACTCTACTTACCTCATAGGGTTGTTGTATTAATCAGTAAATATATGTAAAGAGCTTAAAAAGTGCCAGGCATGTAGAATGTACTCTCTAAATGTTAGGCATTATTATTTTTTTAGTAATAGTAATAATAGTAGTAGTATTTTACTAGTAGGTTTATTTTGAAGATAAAATACAAAGCTTTCAGTACAGTGCCAGACAGTCAGATACTATTTAAACAAACATTGTTGCAGCTGAGACCGTTGGGTAAGTTTGGCCAGAAAATGAGGATATTGTCAGAAGGTGAATGGTTTAATTAGCAGTTTTTGGCAATGGCAACGTTCAGGTGTGTGATGATGGGAAGAGGGTATGAGGTGCAGTGGAAGAAAGACCATTGGAATTGGAGAGGTCTGGGAACAAAGACTGGGGTATTGAGTGGGTCACCCCCCCTGCACGTGGAGCTTACTCAGCATGACAACAGGAGTTGGAATGGAGAGGAAGATGGCGAGCCAGGTGCTGAGGTCCTCACTGTGAGGGAAAAGTGGACTAAAGGTAGTCAGAGGACTCCTCTGAAGTCAGGGGTTATGGAACGTAGACCAGTTGGACAATATGAGCCTTAAAGGAGCAGGGATCATTTGAGAAGGGGCGAGAATATGATGGTCTGGGAGAGGTAGGGGACAGTCAAGCAGAAGATGAAGTCGTCTGAGAAGAGTCTGAGGGTGTAGGAAAATTTGCTGATGGTTGAACTGTGTCCAGAAGACACAGTAAAATGGGAGAGGGAACACATAGAGCAGTATGTGGATGACACTGGAACCTTGTTCTTAGGAAGGTTATCCTTTACGAGATGGAGCCTCCACTAACCAGGTAGCTTTTGTCAGGCTCCTCAGTTGGAGGGTGGACCCTACTTGATTCCTGATTCCCTCCATCCCTCCACTCCCAGCTGGGAATGAGGTGGATGATGTTTTCCTCCTTAGGTCCCTCTGGTTGCCATATCTCACCTTCAGAATCAAGCCCCTCAGATATAGCCATGATATTCATCTCTGCCTTTTCTAAGACAAAGTTGCTCAGTCCATAATGGGAAAAACTGGGAGGGGGCGTTAATCTCATAACTTTAGTTTGTTCATTCTTGGCTTTTTCCCTTGCCTTTATTCTGAACTTCCCGCTGCCCAGTGGGTTTACCTGCATGGGTTGTTCCTGCCAGTGGGACAGTTAGTGGTGAGGGGATGGAACTGCCCTGTGTGGACTCTCCCTCCCTCCCCGTTTTTGCTGTTCCACCGTGACCCAGTGCTGGTCTCACTGTGAGCACTTTCTTCCCTTTTCACATCTCTTCATGATCTTTAAACTAAACTTTGCTAAACTCAAACTGCAATCCAAGAGAAGTCCAGACTGCAAAAATCTAATCCAGGGACAGTCTTTTCCTCTGAAAGTTGCATTCTAGCTGCAAATAACTCAAACCTTTGGAGGATTACAACAGTTCCAGTGGAGGAAGTACAACTTTGTTTCAAAGTAAAACTAACTTTAACTTGGTTCATCTTAAAATAGTACATATTCATAGCAAAATGTAAACAATGTAGAATATTATTTAAAAATATCATTTGAAATTTCCTGATCCTAAAAAATCACATCTTTGGCATTCAATATTCTAAATATCTGTTTAGACATATATAATTCCTGATCTTGTAATTTCATTCTCTGTTAACAATAACAGTTTAAATTATTTTATATTTTAATAAATATGTTTTACGTGACCAGTTTTAGTAGGTATACTTTTTTAAACCAGTTGCCTAATTATAGACCTTTACATTGTCTTCAGTTTTTTAGCATTATAATTAACACTCCGAGCATCCTTGTACACCTATTCTTAAGAAACTTTCTAATTTTTAAGTTAAAGATTGTACATATTAAAAATTTGTCTAAATGCTATGATTGTTCAAAAGGTTGTGCAATTTACACTCCTACTTATGTAGGTGTTTTTTTCCTCATACCCTTGATAATACTGGTCAATACTTTTAACTACTTTATATCTATTATGTAAATAAATGCTACTCTACTATTTTGACTTAAATTGGGACTTGTAAAAATCTATTTTTGATCTACTTATTGGCCTTTTGTATTTCTCATTTTGTAACAGAATGGCTTTTAAAAAATGTTTTCTGATCCTTTTTTTCCTATGGAATTTTTTTTTCTTACTGGTTTATAAGAGTTCTTTGTATATTAGAATATTGCAAATAGTTTTTCTGGGTTATTTGTCAATCTTGGTTGTGCAAATTTTTTTTTTTTTGGTATAGAATTTTAAGCATTATGTGTTTAACTCTGTTTTATTGATGGTTTGGCATGTGTGTTCTTGTATATTAGTATTTTTGCATAACCAGCATTTAAATTGATATACGTTGCTTCTGTACTTTTTCCAGTGTTTTATAACTGAGCTATTATGTAATTAAATGCGAGCTCTTTGAATGGAACTGGTTCTGTATCATGGCATGCCACGTGTGATAATGGCTGGGAGAAGGAATACAGGAAGAAGTTGGAAGCTTGCCATGATCTGCACTGAAAGGCTTTCTGTACCAACCTGAGGGTGGGGTGGGAATTTGAGATGTTTAGAAGGGTAGTTTCACTGCAATGTTAACTGTGCCGAAAGTTAATGATGGTAGGGAGCATTACCTACCTATTGACAATCATTCATAAATTAACCAGCTCACCTATTTTAAATATGCTTATTGGGTGATGAAATTTAGTTGGGCACTGCTGGATGTATGTAGTGTTTTTACAGAGGATGAGAAGATGATTAGTTTATTGCCATATCTTAAAAGTACCTTAACATTGCACCTGCACTGGTTAATTGTTTGGGGCTGTCAGTGTCAGCTTCACTCCCAGATTATTCTACAGATGTGTAGGAGTGAAACTAGTCAGACGGCATCTTATATCTTTGCCCTCCTGGAATACTAATTGTGGTTTATAAGACATTTATATCAGCTGTCGGAGAGACCTTGATGACGTGGTTTATGGTTGGTTGATATTAATATTATTATTAAGGAGGATTTAATGAGCCAGACATTGTTCTAGGCACTTCACATGAATTATCTCATTGAATCACCATTTGTCAGATAAGGAAACTGAGACTGGAGAACCCAGACATTGTTCTAGGCACTTTACATGAATTATCTCATTGAATCACCATTTGTCAGATAAGGAAACTGAGACTGGAGAAGTGGGGTATCTTGGTATCTTGGTTCAAGTCATCTAGGTAAGAAGTGGCAGAATGAAGATTCTAAATCATTTTTTTCCCTGAAAACCAAGACTGCTCTTCAGCACTATGGAAAGAATTCAGAAACGGGTAGCTTTGAAACCATATCTATCTTTTCAAAACCCGGGAGAAATAGTCAAAAGAGTGAAATGTACTGCGTTATCTATAGCCACCAGGGATTTGTAGCAGCTGCCGTACAAAATAAAATCTAGTCTCGGCATCAGAAGATTCACCAGAAACTTGACAATATTTTCTGACTGTTAGAATTTTTTGGCTACAAAATAGGAAATATTTCTCTAAAGCATAGCACTTGAGAAAATGTGACACACTACGAGGAAACTGGCAAAACAACAGTCACCCAGATGATCCAAAGCGAGGTAAGAATAGCTGATGTTGACATGCAGAGCCCATGCAAGTTTATAATATCTGCAACGTCAAACTATGCGGTGACTCAATGAATTGCCACCAAATGTGTATTTTCTGGATGAATCCCTTTGTGCGTGTGTGTGTGTTTGTAAAAATGTGTCTCCCTCCCCTGAAGGTAGGAAGGAAAAATGGATGGCCCAAGAGTATACCGAGAAACAGAGAAAGACAGGCGTGTCAACTTTCAATGATTTTTGATTAACCCCCTTGGAAGTGTGTCGTTTTGAGGTCTTGGAAACTGTCAGATCAGTTGCTGGTTTTTTAATTTATCCATCTCAGTGGAAACTACATGGAGATGATGTCATTACTCCTTCTTGCCATAGAACACAAAGAATTTGTCTATCTCGGTGGTTGTACAGTACGATTGTTTAATACTCAATGCCATCTAACCTCTGTCCACTCAAATTGATGTATATAAAACTTAAACTAGCCGTTTATAAAATTACTCTTACCTATTTTTCTGTTCTTATTTCTTAACTTTGCAATAACACATAGACATCTGTATATACTTTCAATCCAGAATCATTACATGTTATAGGCAATGGATAAATATGTTTCCGTAGGAATTATAAGGGATTTCCAGGTCTTTCTAGTATCCATTATTTTCTTAGAAGTAAACCTGACAATTGAACATTGAGTCTGAACTGAACGTAATTTTTTTGTTGGTGGAATTTAAAACTTAGGTGAATATTAAAATTCAGACATAATTCTTTAAAAAAAGAAAAAAAATAACTCCACAAAAACTGATGGCCTTGTATCATTTTGGGGTATGTGTTCATGTGCATTTCCATAATAAAAACACTAGAAAAGGCAAGAAGCTGCAAAACAATTGAAATGTGAGTCAGAGGCGTAAATTATAAAAATGGAAATCTATGAAAATATCTTACTGCTTCTTCTAGCAATTACACTGAAACCAAATCGAACACTTCAGAAAATGTCAAACTGGAGGATCTGCATGTGTCAGTCTTCATTAGGGATTGTCACCTCTGCGCTGCCAGCTTAGATAAAGCCTGTGTTTGGAGAGACCCAATCGCCTGCCAAAATGGGAGAAATGGACTCAAAAGAGAGTAAACAAAAACTATGTCTGCAAACCACTGTATCAACTGACATCACGGTAGAGACAGCCACTGGAGAGCAAAAAGCTGTTTTGATGTACTTGTCTTAGAGATAACCTCTCAAGTCTGAATCCCATTTGTTAGGGTTTGGCAAGAAGCAACTTCTCCCGCTCATTTTCTGATAATCAAAGAAGACCTGAGCATCCATGGTTGTCAGTTAATTTCTTTAACTCTGACTCCTGTTCTTAATTCCACTTTAAGTTCGTGTTTATGTAACATATTTGATCTGGATTTGATTAGGAAGATATATCATAGTAAAGAATGAATTTTTATATTTTTCATCCAGAATTTACATTTCTTTAATGAAAAAACTAAATCGGTTTGCCTCCGTGACCATATTTTTCCTGTTATTTACTATTTTTCTTTGTTAAAAATAGTATGGTCTCGACTATTGTTTCAGTTCTTTCCAGTTAAATGTTGTTGGAGTCTAGAATTTTATCCTAAACTTTAAAACCTAACATTAAAAAGAAAATCGTGATGATACAAAATAAAATTGTTTTTCTTGTAATTCCAAATGGGATAAGGAAAAGGTAGCAAAGAGGCTATTTTTATTCTGGTCCCTTCCATGACCTGCTTTTCTTCCCAATCATGACTTGAAAATTGGTGACAGAGGTGAGGCAGCTCCCACCATTTTTTGAAAGAATCTATTTATTTACTATTTGAGCAGTTTTAGGTTTCTGATGAAATTGAGAGGAAGGCAAGGGGTCTCCCATATTCTCCCATGTCATCATTTTTCATCCTTTCCTTAGCTCACCCTTCAGTCCCCAAGGTTAGACAACCCACAGGTGAGAGGTTCATTTGAGAACAGCTTTGGGGAATTCAACCCCAAACAGTAACTGGGAATGAGATTAGAGGAGAGGCAAAGCGCTCCCCTTCCTGTGCCTGGGGTGGGGAGGGAGATTAAAAGAAAGCTATTGAATCTTTGATCTGAGCTGGAAGTTTGAATGGAATGAGCACACTGAGAAATCAATTCAGTCTGCTTTCTGCAGGAAGCACAAGGCATTTCGTGTCTAGCACACACCAGACTTTTCATCCAGGAATGTATCTGTCTTCTTTTTTATTCCTACGCAAATATTTCAGGTGAAAACTTCCAAGGCATTAGAATGTCATATGACTAATCGACATCAATGCTGTTTTCCAAGGAATCCTCTTTTACTTAATGTTTGATCCCCATTTCAGTCTCTTCTCCCCATCTGGCAGTTGTCACTTAGGCAGATGGCCACCAGCTGGAAGGGCAGCCTGTGTGTCTCCCCTCCGGATCCGCAGGGCTCTGTCGACCCGATGTGAAGCGTACTGCGTCGCTCCATTAGGTGGCCACAAGCTCAGATACTGCCTTCTCAACCTGTCACCACCTGAGGGCTCCCAGAGGGACCTCCTTTGTGAATCTGGGATCTTATGTAGCAATTTTCTGATGTCATAATATCCCATATTGGCTTCATATAAGAGAATGTAGCTAATATACCTTCATAATCCAACTCTCCCAATTAAGAAGACACACATAAAAGCAGGAAGAGCTACTTTAATTACTTTTTCGTATGATTCTATTTATATGAAATACCCCAGATATGTAAATCCATAGATTAGAGGTTGCCAAGGGCTGGGGGAAGGGAAAATGGGGAGTTACGGCTTAATGGGGACAGAGTTTCTGTTTGGGGTGATGACAAATAGAAATAGATGATGGGGATGGTTGCATGACATTGTGGGTGTACGAATGCCGTTGAATTGTACACCTAAAAAGGATGTGAAAGGTAAATTTTATGTCATGTATATTTTATTACAGTTTTTTTAAATGGGAAGAAAAGTGGCCTTTCTGCTCATAGTATATGGAACTCTCCCTCCACAGTGGCGATGGCCCTCAAGGAAGCCTAGTGGACAGTGCATAGGTGTGACGACCAGCGCCCAACGCTGCCCCCTATCACAAGCACCCCCTTGATGGGTATCTTTAAATGGAAAGATGGAGAGCAACAGAAGTCTTTAAAGAAATATATCCTAACTAAAGTCCAGACATAGTTTAAGGAATAGATTTATTCTACTCTAATAAATATGCCCATATTATTATGATCACTTTGTGCCAAAATTATTTAAGACTTTTCAGCAATTTAAAATAGTCTTAATGATCTATGAGGGTGGTGTTTGTAATATTATGTATGTGCTATGCCGCTGGGCTTCTGTAAGAAATTCCTGCTTTTTTCAAACACATCTTGCTACCACGGGTTCTTACTGCCCGGGTCACACATGAAGATTACTCCTGGTTAATTTCATCGTTGCAGCTGCTCTTTGAGAAGCTCTTTGCTGTGTTGGTCTTATTCTTTGAGTCTCTGGGTCAGCCAGGAGAGATGTGGTTCTTCAGAAGAAACTCTGTTCTTTTTACAAACACCTGCCATTTTTCTTTTCCTTCCTGTTATAGATGCATGTTCGTTCATAAGGGAGTGGAACAGAGGATGGAATAAAATTAAACTGCAGAGTTGTTAGCTAGTTGTTCAATATTTGTGTTTCTTTGTATGTACCTATACACATATGCAACAGAGACACAGAACTTTTGTGCTTTTATTATTATAAATCCAGACCAAACAATATATCTACTTTTTTCCATTTATTCTTACATGGTGAGCTTGTTGTATCTCCAAACGCCCTATGTCTTTTAATGGCTGCCTACTTTCTAGCTTATGGTTAGACCATACTTACTTAAATGCTCATTTAGTGTTAGACATTTAAGTTTCTGATTTCTTAACATTTCAAAATAAAATAATCGGTAAATGTGTTTTTTGAGCATATGTTTGAAAATTTAGTTCCTAGAAGTGGAATATCTGGGTCCAAGGATGTGTACAATGGTAAGTCTAAAATTTTTATGCTGTGAAGTTTCCCAAGAAGGGCAAATCTCCCCACAACAAGCAAGAGTACTTGAGAATACTGTCTGATTGTTCTGTGTGAGGCCAGCCGGGCTGTCCTTTGTTTACCTCTAACCTTGGCCCTGCCACCGCTTTGAAGCTCTGTCTCAGGGCAACCTTGGGATTTCTTCTTCTGTCTTGGCACTCCTAGATCGCAGCAATTCAGGGGCAACTCATTGCACGTGAGCTGTCTGGCAAACTTACTGCTCTGTTGTCTTCACACATGGAGGCCAGGGTCTGATAAGAATACCTTCACAGATGGTAGAATGCTCATCATAAAGCAAATCCAGTTTTTCAGTATTTTTGGTGATGGTTGATGAGGCTGATTTAAGATGTACATTGACCTCTCTGTGCCAATTTCTCTGCCAATAGGACCAGGATGAATATTTCATAGTGACATGTGTCTCTACTTCCTGACACATGGCACGATGTAATTTTAGATGTATTCAAGTTAGTATTTGAGCGAGGCCTGTCACACAAATTGTATGTTCCATGACTGCAGGACGTCTGGTCTCATTTCCCATCCTACCCCCAGCAGCCAACACAATGGCTGACATTCAATCACTGCCAGTTTAATAAGTGAATGAATGGATCAATAACTCCCTGCCTTATAAGAACTGGATAAAGTGAATGTGTTTGAAAGCACTATATAGAGAAGACTCTAAAATACATACGACTGCCCTCACCCAAGGAAGTGGTCCTCACATGTTTGGTGGCCTTGCCTCAGTTTAACTCACAGAACTTGGTAACAGTGCCTTACCTCCTAGAGATTCTGATTCCAGAACAGGTGAGACCTTACAGGAGGTTTTGAAATCTCCTGTTTTAAGGTCTCCCAGCCTGAAACCTCTGTTCTTGCTGCATTGCTGTGTGTTGTATTTGGTGTGTCAGTTTCTATGCACAGTTCTGAAATTTTCTGAGATGAAATGAAGACATGCAAGATGAGGGTAATTAAACCAACTTACTGATGAAGAAATTATGGTTTAGGAAGGTAAGAAGCTTGCCTATAGAAATCAGAACCAGGAAATGTGTCCAAGTCTTACAGATTCTGAAGTCCCTACTCTTCTGACTGCCATAGACTGTCACACCCTTTTTATTGCTTAGAAGTAACTGATTAACAAATCAAACAAATTTCAGAAATCCTTAAATGTTAGTCATCTGATTACTGGGTTAAAGTGTAAAACAGAGCTTTTTGACAAGTGAGTTAATTTATAAAGTCACTACACAAATATTTATTGCCTGTTGCTACCAGGTCTTAGAGACATTCCCTACCTGCTTAATATTACACAGGTACAAGTGTTTTTCTTCCAGGTTTTCTTTAAAAAATAGCTTTTTTTTTGTCCCAATGTTCCACATTTTTGTTCTGTTTTTGGATGTAGTCTGTGCTTCAAAGATTTTCGTTATAAAGTTCACTTATTGTTCATAAAGCATTTATTGATCATCACATCATGCTGGGGATTCAAATATGAACAAAAATGGTTTGTTTTTCACGACTTCCTGCTTTTCAGTCACTGAGTATGTTTTCTTGGTCAAAAAAAATTAACCAGAACAAGAAAATACAGAAGCATAGGTAGATGTGGACAGGTGGATAAAGCAAGGGAAATTGATGACATTGGTTTTAGAACTGAAGTTCTCATGGGATGCCAGATGGCTATTTCCATCAGTAACTGGATGCAGAGAGTTTGAGACTAGGAAAGAGATCTTGACTAGAGATGAAGGTTTAAGAGTCACCTGCGTTTAGAGGAGAGTAGATGAGAGTCCTCCAAGGAGCCTATGTGGTGAGAAAGGAGGAGAGCCAAGAACAGAGCTCTAGGGTATCAGTGACCTGTCAAGTTCAAGCAGAAGACAGAAGACTGAGGATAAACGGTCAGAAGGAAAAGACCTGAAACTCTATAGAGGGCTTTCCCAGAAGTTACAGAGGAAAGGGTTCCAAGAAATCAGATGTTGAAATACGAACGGAAGTCAGGATGGAGAGAGGGCGGGCACAGGCTCTTCTCTCCGGACTCTTGGCTGTCTGGGCAATTAGTGTGACGGGTGATGCGTGGATGGTGACCACCTGCAAGCTTGTGTAGGGTGAGGTGATGCATGAGCTGCGTCCAGAGCCCATAGATATACGGCTCATTCTGAAAAATGCTCATTTATTATTTGTATTGATATATGTTCTTGTTTCAGGAGCAAAGCCAACAGAAAGCAATAATTTTGGATTTCTCCTTCCAGACCTTGTGATGGTGATCTTAGCTGTGAAACTAGAAGTTTTCCAGCTGTTCAAAAAGTGTATTTTCTAGCCTGCTTCTATTTGTGGTACATCTGCCTAAACATTTGATGTGATCTTCTCATGTCTTAATGTGAAAGTGAATTGTTCAAACAAGATGTTATTTAACATATATACCAATTTCAACCACAATAGAGATGGTATCTTTTTAATTTTTTTAATTTATTTATTTTTTAAACATTTATTTATTTATTTAGCTGTGCCTGGTCTTAGTCACAGCATGTGGGATCTAGCTCCCTGACCAGGGATCGAACCCGGACACCCTGTGTTGGGAGCACGGAGTCTTAACCACTGGACCACCAGAGAAGTCCCTGGAGATGGTATCTTAAGCATAAAAATCAACTTGATGGAACAACCTTGTTTACCAACTTTTTAGAGGCAATTCCCATGGAAATCAGGAGGCTCTTTTTACAGTTCTTATGTGTGGAAGGCAGCATGTCTTCTGCACCGTACTGTCAGTGACAATCTAGTTGCAAACATTTGTATACAATGTTTAGAGAACTTAAGACGATTTTGGGTAGTGTCTTTCCAGTGACCAAAAGCTTAAGCTCTGTGACTTTCAGGCTTACTCAGAAGTTGGAATGGACATCGTATTTGTCATTTGTATACATGTATACTTTATAATTTAAGTGAGGTATTGAACATGTATTTGATATTAAACATAAAAGTGGTTAATATGGGTAATAAGGAATAAATGACATTCTCATACTCCGGTAGAGTGAAACTGTCTAGATATTTTTGAATCTGTCTTGGTAAAGAAGTGACAATCTACCCAACATAGATTGACTTTTAGATTCTTGGATATTAAAAATATGTAGGAAATAATTATTGTATCATTTACTAAAGAGAAACTCTTCCTTTGATAACTATTGTTTGATTAGTTGCATTAGGTTAAAGTGTAGATGCCACCAAGATGTCAAGCCCGAGTCCTACATGGCTGTCATCTACATACGTTGTGCCTTGGGAACCTGAACATCTAGTTCTCCATTCTATTCATGGTTAATAAGCTTTGATTGATGTTTAATTAAACATGGCAACATTTTTACTTAATTTGTACTTTCACAAAACTTTGAACTGTTGTCAATTGAAGAATTTTTCCAAGGTTCTTTTTTTTTTTTTACTGTATTTGGGAACCCATTAATGTTTTTAAATATATCTATTTTGCTTAGATTTTAATTTTCATATCTGGCTTATAGTTTTATCAGTAAGCATTTGATATGCAGATTTATTTATTATTGCCATCTGTTTCTGTGAAAGCAATTTAGAAAATGCTAGGCAGTTGCTTGAATGATGCTCAGGCCGGCATGGGAGGTAATTTTGGAAATCAGAACCCCACAAAGACAAATATTCTATCACTTGAGAGAAAGATCATACACAAATTAGCTTACCTAGCACTGCATTGTGATCCCACCACAAGTGTACCATCTGTATATGAGTTCTGAGGATATATATATCAAGATTAACTTAATGAACATTTTCTTCTGTTAGTAAATTATCTTTAACATATCTAGAATATTACCAGATTAAGAATATAGCTCAGCAAAATTTATTTAGAAATGTTAATGTCTTTATCCCTTCTAGATTACTTTCTTTTTTAATAGTATTTTTAATTGAATTATAGTTGATGTACAATATTATATAAGTTACAGGTATACTATATAGCAATTCACAATTTTTAAAGGTTATACTCCATTTATAGTTATTATAAAATATTGGCTATATTCCCTGTGTTTTACAATATATCTTTGTATCTTATTTTATACCTATATGGTTTGTGCCTCTTACTCCCCTACCCTTATATTGCCCCTCCCTCTTTCCCTCTCCCTACTGGTAACCACTAATTTGTTCTCTATATCTGTGAGTCTGCTTTTTTGTTATATTCACTAGTTTGTTGTATTTTTTAGATTCCACATATAAGTGATATTATACAGTATTTGTCTTTCTGACTTATTTTACTTAGCATAATGCCTTCCAAGTCCATCCATGTTTCCACAAATGGCAAAATTTCATTCCTTTTTATGGCTGAGTAGTATTCCATTATATATATATACATATATATATATATATATATATATATATATATATATATATATATATATATATATATATATTTATATTTATATCTCATATCTTTTTTATCCATTCATCTATCAGTGGACACTTAGGTTGCTTCTTCCATATCTTGGCAATTGTAAATAATGCTGTTATGATCATTGGAGTGCATGTGAAGAAACTAAAAAAGAACTACCATATGACCCAGCAAGTCCACTCCTGGGTATATATATGAAAAAAACAAAAACACTAATTCAAAAGATACATGCCCCCTGTAGATTATTTTAACACTCTTAGGCTACATGTACAAAATTTCAACAAAATTCTGTATAACCAAACATTTCAATGGGCTCAATTCCCAAGAGTTCAAGTGTGGTGGGAACTAGTGTCTTCTTAATCAGAGCTGGTCAATTGGACAGAGCAAACTGGAAGCAAGGAACCTTGCAATCCACTCTCATTTTGCCTCATTCGGCTATTCCCAGCCTCTGCCTCTGACTTTATTTGGTCTAGAATATTCTTAGAAAGGTATGACATAATTCAATCATTCTACCTAAATCCTTTCCAATTCAATTTTAATCACCCCTCAGCTCCCCATGACATTTCTATGTGTTTTGGTAACATTAAATGTCTCCTATAGAGGGTTCTTTTTTTTTTTTTTGACTAATCTTAGAGTTAATTGTTTAAAAGTCTGTCTTACTTATTTTAAATTACTTGAATGCAAACCTGAAGTCATCACGATACCTTCTTTGCCATTTTTCAAAATTGTTTGTTTTTGTCCAATGAAAAAATCAAGCAGCTATTGCTTATAATACAAAGTTTTCTAAAGCAAGAATTAATAATCAGATGCTCAAACCACTCTCAAATCTCTCCCGCTTCCTTTTTCCATTTAGCAATATATCATGGACTTCCTTCCAAGTCAGCATATATAGATCTGACTCATTATTTTTAATGTTCAAGGTTTTTATCTATTTCCCTGATGATGAATAGCAGATTTTTCCCAGATTTGTTGTAGTTGTTGCTGTTTTTCTACTATATAAAAAATACTGCAATAAATATCCTTATACATATATCTTTCCCTGTGTTTTTCTCTGGAGGCTAGCTTTCAAAAGGGCAACCACCAAGTCAAAGGCTGTATGTATTTTTAATTTAAAAAGATATTTTCAGAATTTTTTTAAAAAAGATGTAATCATTCACTTATCCATCAGGTATATGTGAGAGGGTCATTTCCCTTCCACCTTGCCAGACTGGGTGTTATTTCTTATCTAAGTTTTGAGTATCCTGTATTTAGAACAGAGTTGTTCATAGTGTGTGCTCAAATCTTGTTGACTAGGTCACTTTATAGGATTTTTGAAGGTACATTTTCCTGTTAGATTTTTAATTGATACTAACTTTTCTTTATTCATATAGAGACTCATAGTTTTTGTTTATAATATAAATTCGTAATATGAACTTGCATCAAATTTAGATCAAATTATGTTAGTATTTATTTGTCCATTTGAATATGAACATCTTTGTTTTTGTTTCTCACCCCTACCTCATTAATATCTCTTATTGCTGCTTTTAATACCATAATTACTAATAACAGTGGTTAGTACTGATAGGGCATTTTTGCCATGTTAGTCCACTTTTATTGACAAAATGAAATGATGGAAGGGTTAAGTCTGCTCCTGATGATTCTGGATTCTTAAAAGTGGGTAATTTTTGGCTTTTTCTTCTACATGCCATCGCGTGGTCATCACATCCCCAACACTGCAGTCTGTTATTCCTTTGTGAGTCTCCTTGCTAGAAGAAAAAAAAGCGCAAGTTCCTTTCATCATTATTTTTGAATGACCCAATCATTTATGATTTATATATATATATATATATATATATATATATATATATATATATATATATATATATATGCCAGAGATATTCATCAAAATAGTTAAACATTTAACAAATATGTGTCTGGCATTATATGTCATAAAACATTTTTCTAAAATTGATCCTTACAATAACCCTATGATATTGGCATGGTGGTATCTTATTTAAATTTTACTGACAGAGAGAGTGAAGTTCCTGAAGAGGGTTTAAATGGTTTATTTATGGACCTAGAGCCAGTAAGTATGATAACTAAGATTTACAGCAGGATTTCTTGATTCTAAGTCAAATGGTCTCTGACACTGGTTCTCAGAATCCTAAGTGCACACAAGATCCTTCAAATCTTTCAGTGTAAACAAGACTTAATTAAACAAGCAATTTGTGTATCTACTGACCATTGTTTACAATATCTAGTGAAATAGTTTATTGCAATTTCAGTTAAATTTGTCTTTGAATGTAATGGAAAATGAATTATAAATGAATTCATTTTTTCTTAGAAAAAATTAAAAACCTTTAAAATGGAAGTTCATAGAATAATAAAAGAAATCATTAATGAACAATTACTAACTTTTTAAGATTGATCAAATTTTACTCTGGAAACGTCACTTGAAGATCAGCCCTGGGGAACCTGATGCTCAGTGGAATAAGCCGAACACAGAAGGACAAATACTGCATTGCACCACTTCTATGAAGACCCTGAAATAGCTGAGCTCTGTAGAGGCAGAGGGTGGATTGGTGGTTGCCAGGCGCTGAGGGGAGGGGAAACAGGTAGGAGTCAAAGGCTGGAAAGTGGTAGTTCTGCAAGATGAGTCCTAGGCACCGTGCTGTATAGTAGATCCCTATTGTTGACAATATTTAGCACTTAACATTTTGCTATGAGGGTAGATCTTAAGTGTTCCCATCACCATCATCATAAAATTAAAAGAGCAGGAAGAAACTTTCAGAGGTGATAGACATGTTTGACATATGTAGATTGTGGTGATGGTTTCACGAATGTAGACTTGTCTCCAAACTCAAGTTGGACACACTAAATTTGTACAGCTTTTTATATGTCAATCATATCTCAATAAAGTAGTTTAAACAAAAGAAGGAAAAAGAATTATAGAAAATGCTTCTGACTTAAAAAAAAAAAATCTTACCTGTGTGTGCATGCACACATGTGCATTTTCAGTTCTATTCCTATTCCCTACTAGTTTCTTGGTAACGTTTGATCATAATAATAAATTCTATATTTTTAGAGAGGTGCACATCTAGATTGAAATATCACCACAGTTTAACATGTTTGTAATGTAAAAGGCACACAACATATATATTCTTGTGTTTCCTAAATTTCCTTGAGAGTAACCATAGTGTTGAGATGCATTTTTCCATATATTATCAATTTTTTGTGTGTGAGGCACTTGATGGACTCCCTATTCTGTCTGGGAATAGATCTTGAATACAGGAGAGATTGTGGAATCTTGAGGTTTCTTTGTTAAAACTCTATGTGCTGTTTCCTTGAATCCATTTAATGATATTTTTGTGTAAAGAATATTCTTAAAGAAAGGGAAACATCTATAATTCTATTATTTACCTCAGTTATACTATATCTATCCCAATAATACTTCTCCACGTACTATTTTACAGACACTTAACTATTTTTCCTATTTGAACAACAATGACAACAGCAAATCCCAAGTCTTTTTTGTGTTTCTCTGAGTATTTTTTTCTAGTCTGTAGTTTGGCTTTGGTTTTGAATAAGCATCCACTCCCTTTTTCACTGTTGATACTAACACCAATGTATTAAAGGGTAAGACACCATATGTTAATTTCAGAATACCAGTTCCATTTTGTTCATTTGAAATTCCAGTATTTGCAAAGCAGTTTATTTACATCTAACTTGCAGTAATGTTTATGCTTTCCATTTTTTTCATTTTGACTTATTTTCAAAGAATTTTGTTATCTTACATTTCTGATGTTTTTTATTTTGTTAAAAAGATTTATTTTTATTCTCATTGAAAGGAAAAAGTAGAAAAGATGGGCAGCAGAAATTTTTGTGTTTAAGCAAAGCTGAAGAAACATGGCACTGATTCTTCTTTTTTTGTTTTAACATACCAAAGGATCAAGAATTGCTATTTAAATCTGATAAAGTGTGACTGAAAAGATCATGTAATGGGCAGAATCATAAACCAAGGTACAACTAAATAGGTGCTAAGAAAAGAGGCACAAAATATGTCTCAATAAGGAAGTCAAACTAAAATTATGAAATAGTCATTCTAGACACTTGGTCTACATGATGCAAAATATCTAAATAAGTCAATTAGAAAATTATGGATTTCTGGTTACTCTGTAGACTTGAAATCACACTTAAAACTGGATTTTTCAAGCATATTCAATTATGATGATAGATGCATCATTTTCAAGGTAATCCTTGAGGTTGAATGCTGAGTGCCTATCAATTAATGGCCACTCATTAGTGTAACTGCTTCTTTTACGGTTATGTTTGACTTTTACTGACTTACATTTCAGGTCTAGGAGGGAGTCAAATCCAGGTAATGCTGTCAAGTGGATTTTTCTACAGGAAAAAATGAAATTGATCCAACTTACATTTTGGTATTGGATTATATATAGAAAATAGTTAGAGTAATAAGAATGGTCCTCCATACCCTTAAAGTTGTTCATCAGAACATTACTAATCTTTCCAGATTAATACAATCCATAGAAAATGTTTACAGTAAAACAATTTTTAAGCAGTAATTTCCCTTAAACATCACTCTGTAACAATCTCTGTATCTCTCTATTTCTACTCTAATCCTTCAATTAGACATAAGCTTCTCAATGACAGGTGGACGCCTGGCTTCTGCTTTGCTTCTCAAACACTCCTGAGGACAGGAAATCTTGATGGATATGGGTAGAGGCCGAACCAATACGTTCCTGGTGTTCTGTGAAGCCAGTTCCATTATATAAGAAAATGGGAACCAAATGTTCAGTATCTCTGAAAACTAGCTTGGTAGGTAGATAAGCCTCAGAGACATGTCAGATTATCCTACTGGTTGGTAATGGACATATTTCAAATCTAACCAATGTTTCCCTGTTTCACTACCTTCCTATGAATATCAACATCCTTATGATTTATAAAACTATGATGATACTGATGAAAACTAAATTTGGAAATCACAGAAGGAATAGAAATAAATGGTTAAGCTTGATGCTCTCTGAGGAAAGTCTTTCTAAAAGATATGATGTTGCTTGATCCATAAGCTAGTCAAATGGAATAAATAAGAATTTTTTTGCAAAGATGATACAACTGAAGCATAAGTTTTGTTATGATTAACAAAAACCACGTCCACGTTGCATCTCTAAGAAATCTTGAAGAAGACAGGTGTTGATTCCATCAGAAGTATTGGGATTTGATTGTTTTCTGAGTACCTAACGGTACTCAGGGGGGTCAGGTGGGGAGGGAGGAATCCTGATACTAACATTATTTATCGTTATTTAGTCTCTGGGTAGTATGAGAATGTATAACAAAGGATTTAAGTGTAAGTCATTTACAGTGTTTTTTCAAAGCAAAACAATAATAGTGGAGTGAGAGAGTCAACATTAAAGGCTAAACTCAGAAAATTATGTATTCTACAGAGTGTTGGTGGAAATAGTGATGTGGGATCTTCTTAAATTTTTAATTTCCTTGGAAATAAGTGTTAGGCAGAAATTGAGTGCAATTCTAAACTGATACATATAGATGTTGAAAAGGAGAAAGTATAAAAATTTCAGGTCAAATCACTCAGTAATTAGAAACTAACTTAAAAGCCATGCTGAATAAGTGGTAACCTACTGTCCATGGTTTTATTAAGACAAACCAGGGTAAATATTCCTTTTTCACCTACCATTTCACGTTTCTAGAATTAGAATGACCTATATTAGATTGCTTTTTCCTTTTTTTGGAAATTGATTTTTACTTTAGCAAATGATGTTACTTGGTTCATATTGGACACTGGCTTTCATAGTAAAAGTGCTGATCTCAAGATTTTATTTTTTGAAAGCATATGTGTGATCACTTGTTCCTCGATCCCACCAAGTCATTGTGTGGATTTTGCACACAGTTGTTTTAAATTTTCATCCTTTCCAGAAAGATAGTAAAATAGTTCTTACATGAAAATCTTTTACTTTGCACATTTGAAACAGAGCATCCGTTAGCTGAGCCAGCATAAACTCCTAGAGCCAGAACCCACAGTTGAACTTCGAGAGGAAAATCTATTAAGTCCGGTTAATACAGTAACACAGGAAGCTTGAAATGCTTAAAGAAATGAAAGAATCCTGTAAAACGGCATTCCACTAGTCAGTTGTGATGCAGCCTTATTGAATTGTTACCATAAGTCACAAAAATAAATATCAGTTTGTGTCAACTCTGTTCCATCGCATGACCCTCGCAGAAGAATTCCAAGGTTTCTATAGAGCTTAGATTACAAGAGATTCCATTTTCTATTTTTAGGTAAATATTTCTGATAATTTGCTTAAAAACGAAGAGCTATGTATATCTTAGGTGTCTGGTGTGTTGATACATACACAGGGTTATCATGGTACCAAAGACGAAGAGTTTCATAATTATTGTTTCTCTCTGATGCATGATATATTGCTTGCTTACTAACTGGTTAAAGACTTGACCCGAATGGGCAAATGTCAATGGGTACCTTTTGATAAAGAGGATGGATGCTGTTTTATTAACATGTGGCTATTGAATCTTACTGAGACAACCCATAATTTGTTTTTTTCCCAATTCAATCTAACCAGTATTACGTGTTATGCCAGTTTCTATGCAAGATAAGGCAGAGTGTGCAAAAATGAAAACCCTTAAGGAGTTTGGAATCCAGTTGAGGAGATGGAAAATGTTTACAATTTACTATCACACAGAGCATATTAAGTGTTAAAATAGAGATACAAATATGTATACATACGGTGTTATGAAGCAGAGAGATGAAAAGTCTTATTTGGGAGAGTAGATTCTAAAAGCCATCACTGGAGCAATGGCATGTGAACTGGATCTGACTGGTGGAGATGGGAGAAAGGGCAGTGCAGGTGAGGGACAGTGCAGGGTAGAATCCTGGAAAGGGGAGGGCTTGAGGGGGAAGGGTGGGGAGACTCCAGTCTTCAGGGAAGGGTCCAAGGTAGTGTAGTAAGAGATGCAGTTGGAGAGCAAGCTCTTGGTCCTCAGAGACCCAAGCTCAAGATTTTTGACTCTGTTCTAAAGTTAGGTGATAATTGTCAAGGATTTTGAGCAAGAGAATGACAACGAGAGTCAATTAGTCTCATTTCAATACAAAGGATGAGGAGGAGGTGAATGGGATCAGAGCCTTAGTCGTTTGATAAGCAAGTGCTGAGCACCAATTTATGCTGCAGGCTAAACAGCATCAGTGATGTCGGGAAATCGTATCAGTTTCCTAGGGCTGCCAGAACAAAGTACACACTGGGTGGCTTAAAACAACAAATGTATTTTCTCACAGTTCTGAAATATCAGCCAGAGCCTTGTTCCCTCCAAAACCTCCAGGAGAGGATCCTTCCTTGCTTCTTCCAGCTGCTGGGAGCACCAAGCATTCCTTGGCTTACAGCATCCAAGCTCCAATCTATGCTTCTGTGTTAACATGGTTGTCTCTCCTCTTACAAGAACTGCAATCATGTGGGATTAGAGCTCACTCTAATGGCCTCGTCTTAACTGGATCACATCTGCAATGACCTGTTTGCAAATAAGGTCACATTCACAGGTATGAGATTAGAACTTCAACCTACCGCTCCGGGGGATACAATTCAACCCATCACAAGAATGGATAGTGGCACCTAATGGGAAAGGTAGTACCAAGACAGAATTAATCTATGACTTAGAGATGGAGGAGAGAGTAGGAAGGCAATGCCTCCAGATTGGGAGGGGAAGAAAATACAAAAGCTGGAGAGTCAGGCAGTTGGGAGGGGTAGAAAAGGAAAATTGGGTGATCTCAACTATATGAGTTCAATATCGGTGAACTTCCAATTGCATCTGTGAGCTGACCTCCGACTCCTGTCATTCAACAATGGTCGGGGGACTCCCGGAAATTTGACTTTTAGCTGGTGGGGGGCTACACGTATTCGTGACAACAGCCTGTCTCTACCACACCCTTGTGATGTGTTTATCTTACTGTAGTATGGATAGTGATGATTAAAACAGTTATCAGACAGAAATTGTCCTAAGGGGAAGACATTATTAGTGAGCAGGAAAACACACACACACACACACACACACACACACACACACACAAACATGTCATGGAGATATTTATCAGTGCAGAAGCATCTCTATTCTGTCTTACACATTCTGACAAGCACTTGGCATGAAAGGATAATTCTGAGATGAATGTGATGGTAACCTGGCAGTGTTCACCAAACTGCTAGGCAGATCAGAAAAAGTCCTCTCTTTGTAGTGGAGGGGGGGACCAGGAGGAGGATGAGGTGAGTAGGGGGAATGTGGTGGGTGGGCACAGGGGACAGAAGATGGAAGAGGGGTTGGAGGTTTAAAATATGGCTAAAAATAGCTCCAGGCATGAGACTGCATAAAGCTATCACCCTGCTGGATTCCTGTATCTTACCCTCGTGTAAAGGCAGTGGGCTCTATGAAATCTTTCGTGAATACTATTCATTTCACCAGTGAAAAATTATTTCTGGCATAATTTATACAAATAAGCCTGTGTAACTTAGATATTTGTATTTAAAGCATTTGCTGTAGCTACTACATACATTATGGATTACTGATTAATATATTTCAAATGTTAACAAAGAAACCCAAATTGATCAAAATTAACTTCTATGCATGGGGACACACAACACTATTTATACTGAAATATTTGAAAGTAATGACCGAAAAGGCAATACACATCCTTTTGAAAATAATCTCACAATCGGGTGTGTGGCTCTTCAATTAAAGGTAGAGGTCAAGACTACAGAAGGAGAGAGTCTGAGGCACTGAGTATGAGAGAAGAGAGCCGAAGACAGATGCTGTAGAATTTTACCTTCAGAGAAAAGTTGTAGGAAGAGAAGCCAGGCAAGGAGCCTGGGAAAAGGTGATTAGAGCAGATGGAAAAACTGGGAGTAAAAGAGTGGGTGTTAGGAATGACACGCATCACAGAGGGGAGGGAGATACTCATGACCTTCAAGAGAGAATTTGCTTCTATAGATGAGAGAGTCCCAAGTCTGAAGAGCTTATGTGAGTGGGTGGCAGTGAATGGTGGGAAGATATGTGGAGGACAGGATTTGCAGGGGAGGGGAAAGTTTTTATCTGTCACATCTGCCCTTTCTGAAGGGTGGGCTTTTGTTAGTGTGAGCTGGACCAGTGTGATGATGTGGGCTCAGAATAAAAAGGAGCATGGTTTTTGAGGGGGAGTCTGAGACTGAGGCCAGGTTAGGGAGCGTGTTGGACATTATTCACTATCCAGGAGATGGTTGACTGTGATGTTCACTATAATGAAAAATATATATGTGTTTATATTTTTCTTTCTTTTTTTTTGAATTTTATTTTATTTATTTTTTTATACAGCAGGTTCTTATTAGTTATCCGTTTTATACATATTAGTGTATACATGTCAATCCTAATCTCCCAATTCATCCCACCCTCCTCACCCCACTTTCCCCCCTTGGTGTCCATATGTTTGTTCTCTACATCTATGTCTCTATTTCTGCCCTGCAAACCGGTTACCAGTTCATCTGTACTATTTTTCTAGGTTCCACATATATGCGTTAATATACGATATTTGTTTTTTTCTTTCTGACTTACTTCCCTCTGTATGACAATCTCTACATCCATCCATGTCTCTACAAATGACCCAATTTCATTTCTTTTTATGGCTGAGTAATATTCCATTGTATATATGTACCACATCTTCTTTATCCATTCGTCTGTCGATGGGCATTGAGGTTGCTTCCATGACCTGGCTATTGTAAATAGTGCTGCAATGAACATTGGGGTGCAAGTGTCTTTCTGAATTATGGTTTTCTCTGGGTATATGCCCAGTAGTGGGATTGCAGGGTCATATGGTAATTCTATTTTTAGTTTTCTAAGGAACCTCCATACTGTTCTCCATAGTGGCTGTATCAATTGACATTCCCACCAACAGTGCAAGAGGGTTCCCTTTTCTCCACACCCTCTCCAGCATTTATGTTTGTAGATATTTTTGATGATGGCCATTCTGACTGGTGCGAGGTGATACCACATAGTAGTTTTGATTTGCATTTCTCTAATAATTAGTGATGTTGAGCAGCTTTTCATGTGTTTCTTGGCCATCTGTATGTCTTCTTTGGAGAAATGTCTATTTAGGTCTTCTGCCCATTTTTGGATTGGGTTGTTTGTTTTTTTAATATTGAGCTGCGTGAGCTGTTTATATATTTTTGGAGATTAATCCTTTGTCCATTGATTCATTTCCAAATATTTTCTCCCATTCTGAGGGTTGTCTTTTCGTCTTGTTTATGGTTTCCTTTGCTGTGCAAAAGCTTTGAAGTTTCATTAGGTCCCATTTGTTTATTTTTGTTTTTTATTTCCATTACACTAGGAGGTGGATCAAAAAAGATCTTGCTGTGATTTATGTCAAAGAGGGTTCTTCCTATGTTTTCCTCTAAGAGTTTTATAGTGTCCAGTCTTACATTTAGGTCTCTAATCCATTTTGAGTTTATTTTTGTGTATGGTGTTAGCGAGTATTCTAATTGCATTCTTTTACATGGAGCTGCCCAGTTTTCCCAGCACCATTTACAGAAGAGACTGTCTTTTCTCCATTGTATATCCTTGCCTCCTTTGTCATAGATTAGTTGACCATAGGTACGTGGGTTTACCTCTGAGCTTTCTATCCTGTTCCATTGATCTATGTTTCTGTTTTTGTGCCAGTATCATATTGTCTTGATTACTGTAGCTCTGTAGTATAGTCTGCGGTCAGGGAGTCTGCTTCCTCCAGCTCCGTTTTTTTCCCTCAAGACTGCTTTGGCTATTGGGGGCCTTTTGTGTCTCCATACAAATTTTAAGATGATTTGTTCTAGTTCTGTAAAAAATGCCATTGGTAATTTGGTAGGGATTGCATTGAATCTGTAGATTGCTTTGGGTAGCATAGTCATTTTCACAATATTGATTCTTCCAACCCAAGAACATGGCATCTCCATCTGTTGGTATCATCTTTAATTTCTTTCATCAGTGTCTTATAGTTTTCTGCATACAGGTCTTTTGTCTCCTTAGGTAGGTTTATTCCTAGGTATTTCATTCTTTTTGTTGCAGTGGTAAATGGGAGCGTTTCTTTAATTTCTCTTTCAGATTTTTCATCATTAGTGTGTAGGAATACAAGAGATTTCTGTGCATTAATTTTGTATCCTGCAACTTTACAGAATTCATTGATTAGCTCTAGTAGTTTTCTGGTGGCATCTTTAGGATTCTCTATGTATAGTATCATGTCATCTGCAAACAGTGACAGTTTTATTTCTTCTTTTTCAATTTGTATTCCTTTTATTTCTTTTTCTTCTCTGATCCCCGTGGCTAGGACTTCCAAAACTATGTTGAATAATAGGGGAGAGAGTTAACATCCTTGTCTTGTTCCTAATCTTAGAGGAAATGCTTTCAGTTTTCACCATTGAGAATGATGTTTGCTGTGGGTTTGTCATATATGGCCTTTATTATGTTGAGGTAGGTTCCCTCTATGCCCACTTTCTGGGGAGTTTTTATGATAAATGAGTGTTGAATTTTGTCAAAAGGTTTTTCTGCATCTACTGAGATGATCATATGGTTATTATTCTTCAATTTGTTAATATGGTGTATCACATTGATTGATTTGCGTATATTGAAGAATCCTTGCATCCCTGGGATAAATCCCATTTGATCATGGTGTATGATCCTTTTAATGTGTTGTTGGATTCTGTTTGCTAGTATTTTGTTGAGGATCTTTGCATCTATATTCACCAGTGATATTGGTCTGTAATTTTCTTTTACTGTAGTATTTTTGCCTGGTTTTTGTATCAGGGTGATGGTGGCCTCATAGAATGAGTCTGGGAGTGTTCCTTTCTTTGCAATTTTTTGGAAGAGTTTGAGTAGGACGTGTGTTAGCTCTTCTCTAAATGTTTGATAGAATTCACCTATGAAGCCATCTGGTCCTGGACTTTTGTTTGTTGGAAGATTTTTAATCACATTTCAATTTCATTACTTGTGATTGGTCTGTTCATATTTTCCATTTCTTCCTGTTTCAGTCTTGGGAGGTTATACCTCTCTAAGAATTTGTCCATTTCTTCCAGGTTGTCCATTTTATTGGCATAGTGTTGCTTGTAGTAGTCTCTTAGGCTGCTTTGTATTTCTGCGGTGTACATTGTAACTTCTCCTTTTTCATTTCTGATTTTATTGGCTTCAGTCCTCTCCCTCTTTTTCTTGATGAGTCTGGCTAATGGTTTATCAATTTTGTTTATCTTCTCAAAGAACCAGCTTTTAGTTTTATTGATCTTTGCTATTGTTTTCTTTGTTTCTATTTCATTTATTTCTGCTCTGATCTTTATGATTTCTTTCCTTCTACTAACTTGGGTTTTGTTTGTTCTTCTTTGTTTGTTCCTATATGTGTAATGTTACATTGTTTATTTGAGATATTTCTTGTTACTTGAGGTAGGATTGTATAGCTATAAACTTCCCTCTTAGAACTGCTTTTGCTGCATCCCATAGGTTTTGGATCACTCGTGTTTTCATTGTCATTTGTCTCTAGGTATTTTTTGATTTCCTCTTTGATTTCTTCAGTGATCTCTTGGTTATTTAATAATGTATTGTTTAGTCTCCATGTATTTGTGTTTTTTACATTTTTTTCCCTGTAATTGATTTCTAATCTCATAGCATTGTGGTCAGAAAAGCTGCTTGATATGATTTCAGTTTTCTTAAATTTACTGAGCCTTGATTTGTGACCCAAGATGTGATCTATCCTGGAGAATGTTCCATGTGCACTTGAGAAGAAAGTGTAATCTGCTGTTTTTGGATGGAATGTCCTATAAATATCAATTAAATCCATCTGGTCTATTGTGTCATTTAAAGCTTCTGTTTCCTTATTAATTTTCTGTTTGGATGATCTGTCCATTGGTGTAAGTGAGATGTTAAAGTCCCCCACTATTATTATGTTACTGTCAATTTCCTCTTTTGTAACTGTTAGCAGTTGCCTTATGTATTGAGGTGTTCCTATGTTGGGTGCATACATATTTATAATTGTTATATCTTCTTCTTGGATTGATCCCTTGATCATTATGTAGTGTGCTTCCTTGTCTCTTGTAACATTCTCTATTTTAAAGTCTATTTTATCTGATATGAGTACTGCTACTCCAGCTTTCTTTTGATTTCCATTTGCATGGAATATCTTTTTCCATTCCCTCGCTTTCGGTCTGTATGTGTCCCTAGGTCTGAAGTGGGTCTCTTGTAGACAGCGTATATATGGGTCTTGTTTTTGTATCCATTCAGCAAGCCTGTGTCTTTTGGTTGGAGCATTTAATCCATTCATGTTTAAGGTAATTATCGATATGTATGTTCCTATGACCATTTTCTTAATTGTTAGGGTTTTGTTTTTGTAGGTCCTTTTCTTCTCTTGTGTTTCCCACTTAGAGAAGTTCCTTTAGTGTTTGTTGTAGAGCTGGTTTGGTGTTGCTGAATTCTCTTAGCTTTTGCTTGTCTGTAAAGCTTTTGATTTCTCCATCGAATCTGAATGAGACCCTTGCCGGGTAGAGTAATCTTGGCTGTAGGTTCTTCCCTTTCATCACTTTAAATATGTCCTGTCACTCCCTTCTGGCTTGTAGAGTCTCTGCTGAGAGGTCAGCTGTTAACCTCATGGGAGTTCCCTTGTAGGTTATTTGTCGTTTTTCCCTTGCTGCTTTCAATAATTTTTCTTTGTCTTTAATTTTTGTCAATTTGATTACTATGTGTCTTGGAGTGTTTCTCCTTGGGTTTATCCTGCCTGGGACTCTCTGCCATTCCTGGACTTGGGTGGCTGTTTCCTTTCCCTTGTTAGGGACGTTTTCAACTATAAGCTCTTCAAATATTTTCATGGGTTCTTTCTGTCTGTCTTCTCCTTCTGGGACCCCTATAATGCTAATGTTTTTGCGTTTAATGTTGTCTCAGTGGTCTCTTAGGCTGTCTTCATTTCTTTTCATTCTTTTTTCTTTATTCTATTCCACAGCAGTGAATTCCACCATTCTGTCTTCCAGGTCACGTATCTGTTCTTCTGCCTCAGTTATTCTGCTATTGATTCCTTCTAGTGTATTTTTCATTTCAGTTACTGTATTGTTCATCTCTTTTTGTTTGTTCTTTAATTCTTCTAGGTGTTTGTTCTTTAATTCTTCTAGGTGTTTGTTCTTTAATTCTTCTAGGTGTTTGTTCTTTAATTCTTCTAGGTCTTTGTTAAACGTTTCTTGCATCTTCTCGATCTTTGCCTCCATTCTTTTTCCGAGGTCCTGGATCATCTTCACTATCATTATTCTGAATTCTTTTTCTGGAAGGTTGCCTATCTCCACTTCATTCAGTTGTTTTTCTGGGGTTTTATCTTGTTCCTTCATCTGGTACATAGCCCTCTGCCTTTTCATCTCGTCTATCTTTCTGTGGATGTGGTTTTTGTTACACAGCCTGCAGGATTGTAGTTCTTCTTGCTTCTGCTGTCTGCCCTCTGGTGGATGAGGCTACCTAAGAGGTTTATCTTTTCTTTCATTTTTATGATCCACACAATGCTTTAAAATATGTATTAATAAGTCCTGATTGAATTAGATTTTCTCTTGAGAGATCTTGAGTCCCAGATTCCACTGCCAATCTAGTTCTTAAAATTTTTGAAGACATGGCAAACTGATTTAATATGCCAGTATGCAAGGTATGCAACAAGTGTTCAGAAACTATATTGTTTTCTTGGGAGTAGGAGGGTTGTGGATTACTTTGGAATGCCAAAGCCCAGTTTTTAAAGATACTTATAATGTAAAAAAATATTTATCAGGCATCTAAAATGTGTGAAATGATGAGTGTGGTTGGTGGGCCAAAGAATGCATGTGGGGGGGTGGCCAAGATGGCAAAGTAGGAAGACCCTGAGCTCACCTCCTCCCATGTGTATATCAAAATGACAACTATTTACAGAGCAACTATCAATGGCAATGACCTGAAGACTAGCAAAAAGATCTACAGCTGGATATATAAAGAGGGAACCACAGTGAAACAGGTAGGACGTGCAGAGACATGGTATAGTTAAGACCCATACCCCAGGTAGCTGATCCACGAGTGGGAGGATAATCACAATTGCAGTGAGGGATCTGAGCCCCACATCCGGCATCCCAGACTGGGGGTCCCACACCAGGAATTTGAGCCCTGAGAATGTCTGGCTTTGAAGGCCAGTGGGGGTTGCATTTGGGAGAGGAAAAGGGCCGTGGGAATAGACTCTTAAAGGATGCATGCAAAATCTCACATGCTCTGAGACCCAGGGCAGAAGCAGTCATTTGAAAGGAGCCTGGGTCAGATCCACTTGCTGATCTTGGAGAGCTTCCCAGAGAGGCAAGAGGCAGCTGGGACTCATTCTGTAGATGTAGACGCTGGTGGCAGTCACTGGGGAGCTCCTTCTACCACAAGGACACTGGTACTGGCAAGTGCAGTTATGGAGTCCTCCCTCTAGCCCTCCGGTGCCAGGTCTCTGCCCACCAGCTAGTTGGCACCAGCCCTGGGGCCTTCCAGGCCAGCAACCAGCCATATCTATGGGCAGTCCGGAACCAGCAGTCTCGGGACCCAGTCCAGGGAATCCGCTGGATTGGGGCCTGCCCACCAGCAGGTAGACACTAACCCTAAGACCCCGTGGACCCTGCCCACCTGCAGGATTGTACCAGCCCTGGGACCCAGCCCCACCCACCATTGGCCAGCAGACTCTGAACTAGATAGAACCAGAAGGGTACACGCAGCCCACATGGGAGGCACCCCTAGAGCATAAACCTCTGGTGAAAAGAGAGGGGTGTGCTCCTGGGCCCCATAGGACATCTTCTACATAAAACCACTTAACCAACCTACCTAATACATACAAATAAAAACAGAATCAGGCAAAATGAGGCAAAAGAAGACTATGTTCCAAATAAAGAAATAAGATAAAACCTTAAAACTGAGCTACACGGAGATAAGCAATCTACCCAATAAAGAGGTCAAGGTAATGATAAAGATGCCCAATGAACTTGGGAGAGGAATGGATGAACACAAATTTACCAAAAGGTCAAAAGATATAAAGAACTAGCAGAAACTTTTCAAGCTAGAGGGTGTGCTATAATATATTTAAAGTGATGAAAGGGAGAAACCTACAACCACAATACTCTACCCAGCAAGATTTGAAGGTGAGACAGAGTTTTACAGACAGGCAAAAGCTGAGAGTTCAGTTTACAAGAAATGTTAAAGGGACTTCTTTAAGCGGAAAAAGAAAAGTCCGTGACTAGAAAAATGAAAATTACCAAAGGAAAAATTTCGTTGGTAAAGGCAAATATACAATAAAGGTTGTAGATCAACCATGTATAAAGCTAGTAGGAAGGTTAAAAGAAAAAAATTATATGCACAATATGTAGTTAAGGGATACCCTAAACACAAGGATGTGAAGTGTCAAAAACATTAGCCATGGGTGGGGGGGGGGAGTAAAAATGTAAGATTGTTAAAATGCCTTAGAATTTAAGAGATCAGCAACTTAAAATAATTACCTATTTTATATATATGTATAGGTTGCTATATGTAAACCTCATGGTAACCAGAAGTCAAAAATCTGTAACAGATACACCGAAAAGAGAAGGGAATCCAAACATAACACTAATGATAGTCAAATCACAAGGGAAGAGAGCAAAGAAAGGAGCAACAAAGAACTACAAAAACAACTCCAAAACAATTAACAGAATGGCAGTAAGTACGTACTTATCAATTACTTTAACTGGACTAAATGCTCCAATAAGAAGACAGTAGCTGAATGGATACAAAAAACAAGTGCCCATCAATAGATGAAAAAATAAAAAAAATATATATATATACATACACATATTTACACACACACACACACACACACATACATACAATGGAATATTTCTCAGCCATAAAAAATGAAATTTTGCCGTTTGTGACAACATGGATGGACCTAGAGAATATTATGCTTAGTGAAATAAGTCAAAGACATACCATTTGATTTCACTCAGATGTGGAATCTAAAAAACAAATGAACAAACACAAAAAACAGATTCATAGATACAGAGAACAAATAGGTGGTATCCAGAGGGGAGGGCAGTGGAGGGATGAGAGAAATAGGTGAGGAAGATTAAGAGGTACAAACTTTCAGTCACAAAATAAAGTCATGGGGAGAACATGTTCAGAATGGGGAATATAGTCGGTTATATTGGAATATCTTTGTACGGTAATGCTAAATAGGCTTATCCTGATCATTTTGTAACATTGAAATACCAGTCACTATGTTGGGTACCTACATATAAAATAGTGTTGTAGGTCAATTATACTTCAATCATGTTTTTAAAAATGGAAGCACTGGGAGGAAATGCATTAAAATGTTAATGGTGGTTATGCGGGGGAAGAGGGGCTTCGGATTATGGGCGATTATTATTTTTTACTTTATGCTTTTATATATTTCTGGTTGTATGCAGTGAATATGTCTTGCTTGTAAAATTAGAAAGAAAAAAATGTCATTAAAATGTCATTAAAAATGAAAAAAAAATCATTATGACATTTTACCCTAGATATGAGATGCCGCATTGTATTTTCTTCACAATGACTGTTGAGATCCATGATATTTCCTGGTTTTTAGATACTACCCGAAGAAAAGAGACATATGCTATATATGATTATACTACATGCATAATACCATATGTGTATGTATATCTACATATTTGTATATGCTTTGCATGTGTATGCAATTCTAACATGACATTCCCTTTGCTTGATCTTACCATGTCACATGTTTGCTCCATCGTGTAGATTCTATTTGTGAAACCTATTGTTGCTTGTAGAAGTAAACTGATTTAATTGTAAATATTTTCTCTTACTTTGATTGCTGAAATCCATTTGTACTTAGTTTGCTCCAGGCTGAACAATTTATTACACAAGAGTTACAGAGCTATTATTTCCGAACAACTTCCCTGGAATTATTCTATTGAACATTTCAATGCTATTAAAGAACAAAACCCAACCTTATGGCTATTAATAATAGCAGTTTATATCTGCATAGGACCTGACAGTTTACTACTGGCCATTTCCTCAGAACAGTTCCTCATTTGACCTTTAAAATATCTATGTTTAAAAAAATCATCATGAAATAAACAAAAGGACTTTTGTTGACCTCATCTTAGCAATAAGGAGACGTGGTCCCCTCGAGATTCAGTGTCATGATTAATGTCACCTGAGTCTTTGCTACTTATCCTACATACTTGGGAAGCCTATTTGTTGCCTCCTGCCAAGATATGTGCCATCCTTTTCATGGGATATTTTTCTTCTTGTCTAAAAGGTAAGGTACTTTTCTTTGATATGTGATAGATATTATCATTGCTACAATTGTACTAGTTGTTACTTCAATGGTGCATTCACAGTGTAATTGTTCACATCTTGATTTTAGTACTTTTTCATGGTGAATTCTCTTAGTTTCTTAGGTCTGCCATAGCAAAGTACCGTAAACTCGGTGGCTTAGCACAACAGAAACATATTTTCTCACAATTCTGGAGGTTAGAAATCTGAAATCAAGGTGTCGGCAAGGTCCTGTTCTCTTTGAAGTCTGTAATGGAGGATCCTTCCTTGTCTCGTCCCAGCGGTTTCTATCAATTTTGGTGTCCCTCGGCTTGTAGATGCGTCACTCCAATCTCATGACATGTAGCTATCTATGGGTTGAAGCCTCTAGTGCCTGGCCAACTGACGGTAGGTCAGTGGCATCACTTTTATGAATGCATCAATAATACAAGGTAATCGGAGAACAACAAAACAAATAGCCATCTGCAGTGAGCTCCATTCACTGAGTTTTGGAAGTTAATGACGCCGTATTGAAGGAGCATTGCATGAACCTCTGTGGCATATGCCTGGTGGTGGTACCTAATTTCATAGTCCACAAACCATAATGATTCAATTTTCTCAGAGGTGTATTTATCTATGTCTGATATTTATCCCTTTCTACTGTGTACTAATTTGGAAGTTACTTAATTGTTTACCTGAGACAGAAAATGACCAAGAGAGGAAAGATTATACACAGAGGAGAATTCAAGAAATCCTTTTGCCCCCAGTTTTATTGAAAAATAATTAACCTACATCACTGTATATTAAGGTGTACAGAAGGATAGTTTGATTTATGTATATTATGAGGTGACTACCACAATAGGTTCAGCTAACACCGATCATCTCATACAGATACAATACAAAAAAAGAGGAAAGAAAGAAAATTCTCCTTGTGATGAGAAGTCTTAGGATGCACTCTCTTAGCAATTCTCCTATATATCACTCGGCAGTGTTAACTGTACGTTACATCCCTAGCATTTATTTATCTTATGACCGGAAGTTTGCACCTTTTATAACCACCTTTGTCCAGTTCCCCCTTCCCCGCATACCCCACCTCCGGCAACCACAAGTCTGCTCTTCTTCGATGAGATTTTTTGCTTTTGCTTTAGATTCCACATATAAGCGAGATCATACAGTATTTGTCTTTCTCTATATGACTTATTTCACTTAGCATAATGCCTTCAAGGTACATCCCTGTTGTGCACAGATGGTAGGATTTCCTCATTTTTTATGGCTAAATATTATTCCATTATACATATATACCACAACTTCTTTATCCATCTTCTAAATAAATTTATAATGAAATGGGCTCTGAAAATCTGGTGCAGAGTTGCTTTTTAAAATAGACTTTTTGTCTGCATTTTTAATTGATCTATTCATTTATTCAGACAGGTGACAGGTATTGCTAAGAATTCCTTTACCGGGACCTGTGCTAGGCACCACACTGGATACAAAGGCGAAGTTTTAAAAATCTTGCCATCAGGACTTTATAGTCTAATTGAGCATATGAGTCATGCAGCCTCCCATTCACATAGCTGTTAGTGAGTGTCAATGGCCAGATGTTGAAATTAATCAAAAGTCTATAATTTAGTTGAGGGTACCTGGGAACCATAATAAAGACAGGGAACATGTCTTGGCTGTTCAGAGAAAGGGGAGAAGCATAACTCTTGAAAGATTTGCCTAAATTGGGAAATAGAGATTTGCCCTTCCCTCTCCCTCCCCCTCCTTCCTCCCTCTCCCTCCCCCTCCCTCCCCCTCCCTCCCCTTCTTCCCCTCCCCCTCCCCCCTCCCCTTGCTCTTTCTCCCTCTCTCTCCCTTTCCCACTACTTTATCTCTGTCTCTATCACAATCTCTGTTCCTTCCATTCTTCTTGAAATGTCCACTTCCCTTTGTTTAAATGATAACATTTTCTCCCTGTTTGCACTCTACCTATCTGCCCACTACTGTTTAGTTTCCTTTTCAGAGTCTCCTTTCTTTGACAACTGTGATTCCCAGAGTTTTGTCAAAGGTCCCCATTTCTTCTGATACCACGCATGCTTAAAAGGCTAAGTACTGTGTGACTTCATTTATATGACATTCTGGAAAAGGCAGATCTATGAAGACAGGAAACAGATCAGTGTTTACCAAGACCTGAGGCTGTGGAGAGGGGTAAGTTCCAAAGAGATATGAGAGAACTTTCTGGGGTGATGGAACTCTTCTATATCTTAATTGTGGTGATGGTTACACTACTGTGTACTTGTAAAAATTCTTACCGCTGTACACCTAGAGAGGATAAACTTTGCTGTTCTGTGCATTTTACCTGAACAAACCTGACTTTCCCTTCAAATCCCTGCTTTTCTTTGAATGGAAAGACAAACAATTTTCTTCCCTTTTCCCACCACCCTCCTTAGTTGTGCATTTAGTAGCTTCTGACTGATACTAGAAAATTATTTTGAGATTATGGACCGAGGAATTATAATTACCCAAGCATATGCCATGTGTGTATGGGGTTCTAACTTGTAACCCAAAATGAAAATAGCTGAAAAAAGCCATAAAGAAGCACCTTTTAAATGTGTCTGACTGGAGTACTGAAGTATCTACCACAGGATGAGAGGAGAATCTACAAAATTACATTTTATGCTATTTTGCACTGTCTGGCATTTTAGAACCATTAAGACAATAAAAATTTAGCTGCCTTTTTTTCAGCCATAAAAAACAAGTGAGTTGCCATGCCAGGTTAATTCATAGCTTAAGGATTAAAACCATGTTTTTCATGACTAGCGATACTGAGAGAGAAAGGCTGTAGCTTACAGAGGGAATTCAGTGTTTATAAATAAAGCCCCAAACTGGTTCCTTTGCAGGAAACCAGTAAAAGAGATAGTCCTCAGTTCTTCTGATGTGACCTGGGAATATGCTTGTAGACAGAGGGATTTTCAGAACTGAATTATAAGTGCTCGATTCCACACTACACACTTTGTATTTCAAATAAGCCATGGAAATCTTTTTCTCCCTCCCAAGGAGACCTTTCTCACTTCTAAGAGGCATCACAGAGCAACTGAATGAGTTCTGGATTAGAATTCCAAAGATGCATGTTCCCATCCTAAGTCTGCCATGAAATTAGCTCTGTGACACTGGGAAGGAGGTGGGGAGGGCATCCCTGCCTTAGCTTGGTTTTTGGTTTGGTTGGTCTGTAAACGAGCAGGAAGTTGGACTATGTGACCTCCGAGGATGTCTCTTTAAAATTGAAATACAGTTTTGCAAGGGGTTCTGTACCTTGTTACACTGGGGACGTCCATGACCACAGCTTCCCTCCTTCAATCCCGTGCTCTACACATTTTTTTCCACCCCAATGGCTTGTGTTTATCCCTGGACACTGAATTTAGTGTTGTTTCCTGACCTTCCATGGCTCTTACGATCTAGGCAGCTGCCGTGTATTGCAATTAAATAAGTCAAATATATTAGCCAGCGCGGAGGCTTTCCAAAGCTTGTATTTAGCTCTTCCTAAAGAGTGTAATTCAGCATCTCAGTATACTAACTTTCAGAATTCATTAAGACTTCAAGATTTAGAACACATGGTTGTAAAGGACAAAAATGCTTTCTAATTTAACATTAAACTGTGTATGTTTTTATATATTTCCTGAATCAGGGTGTCATTTGGCTCTGGAAGCCTCAGCTGTCAGGATGTCTTTTAGGCAGGGGTGAGTCTATGGGGAACGAAGAACCAGAAAAGAAGCAGGAAACTCAAATCTAGAGCTCTGAAAATGTTACTTCATAAAATATTTGTCATTATAGGAAATATCAGATTTCAGGAAACATAAGGTTATTTATCTCCCATTCAGTTTCCAGGCAGACTGAATTTTTTACGTAAGAGTGTGTTTGAGCCCTGCATCAACAGTGGGTGTTATGTAGTAAGAATGCCCTGTCTTGTGCAATTCTGCTTCGGAAAGATGTGAGAATAGAGATGGCATCCCAAAGTTTTTGCTGCTCTACTGCAGTCCACATAAATTATTCCAGATATTTTGTTTTTTTCCCCCCAACTCTAAAGGTCCTCAGGGAGGAATTCTATACCCTCGCTAGTCTCAGACAATTTCTCCTTTGCCAAGAAGTTCGGGGTAAATTGAATATCTCCTGGTTTTGTTGAATCCCACTTCTTGCTCAGTCTTGAGTGGGCGCACAGAGCCAGAGGGAAAGTTCACTGTTCTTTCAGTAGTGATCCCTCACATAATAAGGCAATCTTGGGAAAATGAATACTTACGAGGCAACTTGGGAAATTTGAGCTTAGAGGCAGAGCCATTAAGAGAAAAAGAAGCAATGGAGAAAATTGCTTCTTTTGCAGAATTAACGACTTCATTATCACTTAAAACCTTACGAAAGGAATATAACTTGTAGAAGTCTGTGGAAGGGGTACAGGCTTAGGATATTTACCCGCTAGGATGTTGGCAAGACACACAGGAAACATGAAATAGTTGGAAGATGATAAATAGAGAAAATTGGCTGGGTAGTAATAAAGTATTGGGAGGAAACGAAGAAAGTCAGAGAACTGTATACTTAAGAGCCATAAATGCAATGAGATGGTTGACATAGCTTAAAAAAGATGAAATCCATGGTGGGGAAGGGTGAGGCCAGGAGTTTGGCAGGAGAACATGTACATGGATGGCTTAACAAAATTCTTTCATGTCAAGTTGTGTTACGTTTCTATCATCTTGAAAGGATTTGGATGTGGCTGTGATGAATGTCACATTCTCTTTATTAAAACCACAAAATGGAAGCCACACAATGCAAAAGGCTCTGGAGTTATTAGTTTTTGCATCATTACCTTCTCCATAATTAGAACTTCCCCCCTTCCATGTCTCTTAAGCCAATTATGTATGACACAGTAGGTGATGGCCAAGCAGCAGTGGGAGAATTGTCAGGACTACAAGGCTTTTCTTATCTTTGCTTTTTACTTTAGCCAACTCTTCATTTACAAGGTAGGTCTGGGTCTATGGTGCAACCCACTTGGGAGAACTCATGTTATATGAATAATCCTTTCCATGTATTTCCATTTATCCTCTCATTCATTTAATAAGTCTAATTTGTTTTAGGCTCTCCTCTAGCCAGTGATAAATCTTAAGTACACTTGTCTGAGATTTTCAAATGATCAATTCTTTTCAAACTATCGATTCTTTTAAACATATGTTTAAAAGTCATAATAGGAAGCATCTTGAATCTCCATAAAATGACTTATTCACATATTAATCCATTGTTAATTCACTCATTTGGTAAATATTTACTGGATTTGCGTTAAATGCCGGGAACTGGTTGAGTGGTAGAAACCCAGCAAGGAGCAGAACAGAGAAGTTTCCAGCACTCGTGGTTGTGCTCACGTGTATGATGAAGGCTTTCACATAGGACAGGTATGAAATTGTTGGTTTAGCACGTGTGCATGAATGAGAGAGAGAGGTTGCAGTTGAATGGGTATGGTGGCAACTTTGATTTTCTTTAGTCTGTACGCTTTGTAATTCAATGACTCATCTCAATAAACCCGTGTCCAGGTAAACATCCACTATATTCTGTGGAACAGCTCAGAGTGGGATATCGGCTTAAAAAAAAATGCCAGATTAGGTCTATTGACCAGAAATGGGTTCACGTTTCTCAGGCTCCTTGTGGAAAGACACTTTAAATCACATGGTCCCTTATGTATGTCTCTTTCCAAGCTACCATTGTCTCCCATCATTTGAGACATTTAATATTCGATACTTAATACCATAATCTGTGTTAGGTAGAGCAACCTTCAATGTCCTCTGGCCCAGAATTGGGAGAATACTGGGGCCGTGAGGGTAAAACTGTCCAGAGCTTATTATTCAAACATCTTAATGAGCTGTAGAGCATACTTAACGCCTGGCAAGATGACGGGTTTGATCATAAGATCTGTTTTTAAATCTTTCCTCTTGTTAATGGTCCACTCTTTGACAAGCCCCAGTTTCTCTACTGGCAGTGGAAATGTTTATATCTACTCTGCATGGTTCTTGTGAGAGATACATGGGAATGACTATGGGAAGCCACTAACCCAATATGTTCTCCTTTCACCATCAAGCTATGATGGCTTTACAAACACATCACAAAGGGTGTTTTGCTTTCTTAAGGGGAAAAATGCATACCTTCATGCAGAATGAGCCAAAACCTGTTTTTTTTGGGGGGGGGGGCACAGTGGGAGGGGCATAAGGTTAAATGTTTGCACTTAAATTTAATGGAAAGTGTAATTTGTTAGAATGCAAATTCTCTGAGAGTAGTTGGGGCTGTCTCCTACTGGAGACGGTGGGAAGTCTTTTCTGACTTCCCCAGTCAAATAATACAGGGCTATGTAACGCCAAGGCTCAAAATGAATTATTAATTTGTGACATGTTCCTATGAAGAATATTGCTTTTATCTTATTGTTTTGTTTTATCATTGAGTGTGTAAGATTAACCTCTAACCTGGGAGAGTTGATAGTAGTTAACTGCTTCAGAGCATGTATTTGTGTTTGACTCGGTGTCTAAAGATACATAAATCACTTTCATTTCTGTCTTAAGGCAGGATGAAAAGGGCCACACAGAGAGGATTAAGATGAAGGATGAAAAAAAAATCATTCAACGTCTTGGCTGTTCCTTCTCTCGCCAGTGAGATCCATTTCTCTTTAAACATTTGGAAGAAGATAGAAGTTGTCATCAGCCCCTCTGTCCTGGGGAAATAGCCTCACGTTAACCTCTAGGTGGGTTAGAAGAAAACGAAGAATACTTCCTTGAACCCCAAATACTGCTTCTGCATGGGTCTGCACAGGCACCTTAAAACTTAATTAGCAAAAGGAACACTTTATTGGACGAACAATGCCAATGTCTCGGGCACTTTACAATAAACACATTCAGCGGCTGGTTCTCAGCTGACCACACTGTAAATCAGACCGAAGATGCCTCCCATTTAAGAGCCCAGTAAAAAAGTTATATTTTTTTAATGGGCAAAAAAGAATGCCAAGGAGAAATTTCCATATCCTGCCATGATGCTTTTTGGGTCAAAGTTCCAAATCAGATGTTTTTCCTTGCCTTGTTGAAGCAACTAAACAAGTATGTATGTGTTAGTTACAAACGGGGGGTTATTAACCTTTTGGGGGTATTCATGTCCCAATCCAGAACTTTGTGGTTAAAATACTATTAAAGAAGTCTACTTTTTTTTCTTTTTAATGTATGTGGGCCGCTTGTAAGATACTATACAGTTGTACATAACCAAGAAAATACTGGAATTACACCAGCACAGCAGGATATTAACAATGCAGGAGATAATCATGCCTGGTTATAGATAATGCATTCAGTGCTTAAAATAGCAGTTTGCCATCCACGTGTTATTTCATACCAGATGGTTGCAAGAGCACAGGACATGGTCTGTTTTTCTTTTTTAAAATATATTACAAGGGTACATATAAAAATCTGTTAATAGCAATGCACCGAAAAAGGAAACAGATCTATAATTTAGGATAAGTGAATGTTTGTCAAATTGCCTTCATCTATATCAAGCTCAAAGTTATTTTTACATCTTCAGTAAGTAAAAATATTCTGTTCAATGGAATATCAAACTTGTGATATTAAGCTCATCCAGAATTTCCGGAGGAGAGACCCTCTTTCAAGTTTAGTGCCAGTTTGAACACGTGAACCGAGACTTCTGGGATAAATTTCATATCTGGTTACATTATTATTTCATTTTTAATTCCATGTTTCAGGAGAAAAGTCATTCATTCTGGTAAGAGAGTACAAGACAGCACCTGAATATAGAACTCATCATTTTCTACTTATTGTAAGACTGCTCCCACCTGAAGGTTTAGATGTCCTGCCCACTGTAGACTTATAAGAATATTAATGAAACTCCTTAAACTTCAATGTGTTAAAATAGCATCTGAGTGAAAAGATGAGGTTCAGGGAATACAAGCATGACCCTTTGGCCTCTCTACCTCTAACTGTGGAGAACATGGAGCTGTTTGTGGGTTGGTGGTGGACACACGAAACCAAGGTCTTTGCCTCAGGGCCTAGAAAAGTGGTACTTTCAGGACTTTCCCTAATACCTGGAGGCGTTTTTGTTTGTCAGAACTAGAGGAGGTGGTGCTGACTGGTATCTAATGAGAAGTCAGGAATTCTGCTAAACATCCTACAAAGCACAGGGCAGCCTCCCTGGGCAAAGAATTACCAGTTGGCCTCAGTGATGATCTGTTGTATGTATCGACTTGGCTAGGCTACAGAACCCAATCACTGAATCAAGCACTATTCTAGGTGCTGCTGTGAAGGTATGTTGTCCATGTGGTTGACATCTACAACCAGTAAACAGTTGACTTGGAAGCCGGTTACCCTCCATCCTGTGCGTGGAAGCCTTCCAAGCAGCTGAAGTTCTTAGAAGCAAAAACAGGCTTCCCAGAGTGGGAACCTAGTGGGATTACTGGGGGAAAATACGTATATTTCCTAGTAATATATATATTATATATATACTATAACTATATATTACCCGTCTATCTACATCTATCTACATATCTCCTACAGGTTTGCTTTCTCTGGAGGACCCTGTTATGAACAGAATCTGTCCCCCAGCCCCAGTTCCTGTGTTGAAGTTTACATCCCAGTGTAACGGTATTTGTAGACAGGGCCTTTGGGAGTTATTAATCAGGTCGTGAGGGTGGAGCCCTCACGAATAAGATTAGTGCCTTACACAAAGACACAAGAGAGAGGACCTCTCTCTGCTACGTGAGGACACAGCAAGAAGACGGCTGTCTGTAAATCTGGAAGCAGGCCCTCACCAGGAGCAAACCTGTCGGCACCTTGAGCTTGAACTTCAGCCTCCAGAACCGTGAGAGACAAATGTGTGTTGTTTCAGCCCAAAGTCTATGGTACGGGGCTAAAGCAGCCGGAGCGGAGACTGTCTCTGACAGATGCAGTCCTAAATGACAAGAGTGCCAGCCTTGAGAAACGTTGGTCTGGGGACAATAATATACCTCAGGCTGTGAGAAGACTGTATTGAACCTTGGTTAGCCTTTGTGCTCCTGCAGCAGGGCATGTGCCCTGGGGTCTCCAGAACCTTCCATGAGCTGCACAGACTGTCTTCCCCCTCCTTGTTGCAGCTCTTTTCTATGCTCTGCTGGAAGATGCAGCAACCTCCCAGGATCTGGCTGTCCATGGTTGAAGCCCAGTGCCTCAGTGGGGGCAGAAATGTCCCTCCTCCCCTCTTCTAAAGAAGAGAGAGTGTTCTCTCTTCTTTAGAAAGGATAACTTAGCAGAACGCACTCAAATATCCTCCCCGTTTTCTTCCTTTAATATCATGACTCCTGCTCTCTAAGCCCCTGTGCCACTTGTTTAAATTGTCTGTTAAAGCATAGACAAATGTTGCTTCCAGATTTTGCCTTATGCCTTATTCCAGAGTTAAGGTGATAGAACTCTTCATCCTTAAAGTCTGGCCTTTAGCATCCTTGACCAATTTGTAAAGAATAGCCCACACTATTCACACGCACACACACGCACACACCTTATCCCATTTGAAAGTACAGTGCTCTTTGCCGTGAACTTTGATGGTCTGGGCTATTACATAAAAAGCTTAGAAACTAGTGGGATGGTTTTGAAGCCTTTGGGATTTTCCTCGAGCAGTGATTAAAGAGAGGACCCGACGCGGCTCCGATGAGCTGCGAATCAATGCTGCTTTGTTTACCGACTCTCCTAAGTTCTCCCATTGTGGAGAGGAATCTGAGAGCAGGAAGGACGCGGATAAGAGGATCAAACGTGTGAGCTGTTTCTTTCAGGGCGATCCCTGTTCCCCCGTCTTTCTGCCAGAGGCGCAGGTCTGACAGCTGCCTGTCGCGGGGCGCGCCGGGCCCTCCAGAGTATCAAAGGCCGACTGTCAAAGGGCCCTCTTGCGGGGTTAAAGGCGGCTGGCCTCGTCGAGCACGGCGGCCCACTTGCAAACAGAAATTCAGTCCCCCCTCCGGCTACCTCCAGCTGCCAAAGCCAGTAGCGCGCGGGGCGCTGGCCAGCGGAGGGTGTGGCCCGGGCCCGGGATGCTGCTGGGACCTGCCCGGGCCGCCGGCCGGTGAAATCCCAGCTGCTGGCGCGGAGGCTGCGCGCCGCCAGGGTGGTCCAGGGCCAGGGAGCACGTTGGGCCCGTCCCCCGCGCGCCGCTGGCTCGCCTTCCACCAGACACCTCATCCTCCCTGAAAAGCTTTTTTTTTTTTTTTTTTTTAAATGTTTTCTCCCTTCCCTGGGTATCATCCAATTATCACTCCCACGCGCTTCTTGCAGCTGTGCTTTATGGATGACAAACATTCTTGCTTTATTCTTCTGGGAGAGCTACGCCCATGAAAACCAGCCGATCGTTTATCAAGGGGTTTGACTGCAAAATCTGCAACCAAGACCCAGAGTGACTCAGGAGCTAACAGGCCAGAGCTCTGGGGCTTGTTCCGTCGGTGTGAGCGCAGCCACGGCATCTGGGGGACAGTCTTTTGAGAAAGGGCAAAAATATTGAGTTTTTATTTTTTAACGCTATTTATAAGAAAAGACTTCATGAAGGTAACCGAGAGGTGAAAGTTATTCACCGTCCTTGGAGCTTGTGAAACGCAGAGGGGCAAAGGGCCAGTGCACCAGTGCTGGGGTCACCGCTGTCCACTGTGCTCAGGGCTGAGGGGTGTTCTGGGATGTGAGACTTTCAGTGCTAAAAACCGGACAGTCTTGGGTTAACCGGGACAGCTGCTGAGGCTGCCTAGAGCCATGTCCCTCCCTAGAGGTAGGGGAAGCTTCTAGCCCAGTTTGGATGAGATTAAAGACAGTTTCTCAACAAGGTAGCGTTACATAAACAGATTTTGCAGCGCCCCTCCATGACATCCTAGGGCTATCACTAATAATTATTACAACCTCAATCACTTGAACAGTCACAGCTGGCTAAGTTCAGAATCTCTGCATCACAAAAGTGAATCTTTGCACAGGGCTTAGGAAAACTTAGCAGAGGAATACTGCATCCTTTGAGCTCTGGGGGAGAGAGGGGAAAAAAAAAAAAAATCACTTGCTGGAGATGTAAGCCTGTGTTAATTGCTGGTGTTTGCATTTGGTTCTCATTTCTCGCATCCTGTAGAAAAAACACAAGAGGCCAGCACAGAGTGACAAGTGCAGTCGAAGGAGGGAAGTGGCCAGAACACACTGTTTTGCTTTTGAAAGATAAATCAGCAACATGCCTGGGAAAGGAGCAGAGGGTCAGCGGGAGGGTAATCTAGTTAAAGGTGGAATAATATTAGCCTGACTGCCCAGCTATGCATCCTTTTTGGAAATACAACATGATACAGCTGTTGCAAGGTCCAAGTTGGAGATTAATCAAGGCAAAAATCACAATAGTCGGTGTGCATTGCTTTGCAGTTTGCAAAATACTCCCACCTACTTTATCCTCATTGGTCCTCCTAAAATATCCTGAGAAGTGGGCAGTGCAAAGATAGTAACCTTGTTCTTAGAAATGGGAACTCCAGCTGGGCAAGGGTAAGTGACCTTGTTAAGATCACACGGTCATAGAACTGAGTCTTTGGTCTCCCAGACTCCACTAAACAAGGAGTCTGTCTGATTCTTTAAAGGTTGTCAGGGTGAACACAGAACCATGGAAACGCCATAGGATTAGAACCTTCTTCACATAGTGCTTTATTTTCCCAAGTTAAGGTGCAAGAATAAGAAAAGGGACACTTGCACACAGGAGAGAGAACCACAGCTAGGAATTGCAGGCTAGCTCTGCCAGCGCCTAGGTTGGTGAACTGAGCAATTATTCGACCTTTTTTAAACATCAATTTCCTTGCTTGAAAAATACCCATAATGACGGCTTCTGGAAATTTTGTAGTGAGGATTAAACAAGATAATGAGGGTAAAATGCCAAATTCAGCACACAAAAAAATGCTCAACTATTTCTATTCCTACTATCATTCCTAATGATAATATCACAGATATAAGTGTGGACAAGTTAGTTGTGAACGTTGACCATGGTAACGCGAGAAACCCTGGATCTCCTACTGTCCATACGGCTTCCCAAGTGCTCACCCACCAATGGGCAACCTTGCCATCCAGCCTGAGCCGTCGCCTCTAAGAAGAAAGATCCCAACTTTCCCGCGTGGCCTCGAACTTACCCGATAAGGAAACATCAGACTTTGAAGGCAAAAAGTCAGCCAGGCAGGGCCAACAGATGAAAGTGACAGGTGACAATGACACGACTGCCCCTGAAAGTCACTGTGATGTTCCAATGAGCCCTGTAATGAAAATGGTTCTGTCAGATGAGACGTGAAGTTCAAAGTTAGCCACAGGATAGAATTATATTTGGAGTCACTCATCAGCTATGAAAAATATTACCTGTCTACTTTATTCTATGTTGAATCTGAACGTGGGTGGCAATAACCTCATGTAGGTGCCTTCGTGAAGGATCTATTTTAGATGAATTAGCACGAAAGATCTCTTTGTTTGCTTTTAATTTTATTCAGCCCTGACACCACTCTAATGGACAATCAGGATTACCTTTAAGAAGGTAGTCGCCGAATACATTTATTTACCTTAGCTATCTTGTTTCCTTCAAAGGCATGTAGAATTCTACAAACAGAAAGTGACTCTGAAGGTTAACCGGCTGGTCTAGTTCATTCAAGAAAAATGGTTGGCTCTGCTATTATGAATAATTCTCCAAATTTCTAAAGGGCTTTTTAATTTGTAAGGTGCATTTTGTTAGCAAATCTCAGGTCTGTTGTGTAGCATTTTGTGTTAGGAAAGCTATTTACATAATGCACACTTTTGAGAATATCCTACCTAATAAAAAATAAAATCCAATGTTAATTCAACAGGAGGGGGGAAATTTGTTCACAATATATACGCATATCAAGTCATCACATTGTGTACACTTTACATATCTTACAATTTTACTCGTCAATTATAACTCAAAGCTGGAAAGAATAAATAAAAAGATATCCAGACACAAGAAATTAATAGCATTTGAAATGTAGATGCTATAAACTCATATTTTCACCCTTTACCCTTACCTGTTCCTCTTTTTATTCCTTCCATAAAATGCTTTATCCTCCTAGCCAGATGACTTCATTCTTCTCGAAAACTTAGTCACGAGCTTCAAAACTGCTGCTCTCATGAGGGCTTTATCCCTCGTACCCTTGGTTTTTATTTCTTTTTCTTTTTTAAAAATTTTTTGGCCTCACCACATGGCATGCGGGATCTTAATTCCCCAACCAGGGACCGAATCTACACCCCCTGCAGTGGAAGAGCAGAGTTTTAACCGCTGGACCGCCAGGGAAGTCCCTGATTTCTTTTGCTCTTAAACCAATTGGACTTTCTACCCTGACTCTAAAATCGCAGCCTCTCCTTACTTTCTTTGACACGTTGTTTGCCCGCTGACCTGCAGGCTCTCACGACCCAATATATCTTGGACTCTCTGTGTGCTGGGGCCCTGGAAAGGCAGGCACTGGCATGAGGTCTAGTTAGAATCCAGGCTCCCAGCTGTTGGTGACCTTTTGTAAGTGAATTGATCTCCTCTGCAGGTAGATGGGTTGTATCAAGGGCCCATTCACCCCACCCTCTGTCCACACCTTTGGAAAGGTCACCTTGCCATGTCCTCCCACTCCAACTCTGGGCCTGGCCAGGTGGCTTTCTTTGCCAGCAGGGAATTGAAGGAGCCCCTGCACCTTCCTACCTGCAATCTTGTCCTCTGCCATTGCCACGAGGAGGACACACCAGACGTAGCCTGCCGAAAGATGGCGTGTGCAGACCCCGTCTGAGTTGCTCCAGATCTAGCTGAGGCCCTCTTAGAACAGCTGTCAGCTAGCCCACCACCAAACCCAGGGGACAAACTTATCTACATCCGGCCATATACACCTGAGCAGGTGCAGCCAAGGTGTGTGGGGCTCAGGCCAGATCGGCGTAACCTTGCCCACTCCTAGCATGTGATTATTGTCATAGGACAGTGAGATTTTGTGGGTGTTTGTATGCAGCGTCCTTGCGCTCATAGATAACAGAGTCACTAGGGTTCCTCATCTCTAAATAGGTAAAATGTCTGCAACTATCTAAAAAGTTATTGTGAAGGTTAAATGACATAATGCACACAAAGCGCTTTGCCTTGCGCCTGCAGCAGAGCACATGCGGTTACTGCCATTTGGACACCAGGGGCTGGTGGGACAGCTTCCGTCCTCCACTTTGTTCTTCTTTTCGACAGCCTCCTTCCTTTGAACTGATATTTACTTTCATTAACATGCAAGTCATTTTGTTAATCACACCATATTTTATTTATGCCTTAACCTCAATTATTTATTTTTCTCCATCTTATTTTCCTTCATAGATTCTTGATTTTCTCCAGTCTGTTCACTTTCCTATACTATTTTAAAAGTTTTTAGTTATAACATCTTGCATGTCAGATTTAACATCCTTTCCACTTGGGCTTGTAGAATTTGAGGCCTGCTCATCTATTTCTCCCTTCTAATTTCTCAGAATTAGACCACAAATTATAAACCTAAAATCATCTCTGCTGATGGTACCTGAACCCTCTTTCGCTAATGGCGGAGGAAGCTCTGGTGGTCAGGCTGTTGGCAATTTTAAGACCCAGGACCAGAGCTCAGATGCAGAAATAAATTCACAAAGCCACTGCTACACAGAGAATCAGCTCTTAGGAAGTCCACATATTTTCTTTCCACACGTGGAAATACAGTGATCTCAGCACAGTATCTGTTGATAAAGAAATGTCTAGATAGGTATGTGATTCAGCACGTTTACTCTTCTGCTGTGTCCTGACAACTCCCTGGAGTCATCAGTTGGATGCAGGCGGGAGGTGAGGGGTTAGGATGTGGAGGAGGAGCTGAGAGGAGTGGTGCCTTCAGTAGATGCCCTAATGGGATGGGCAGAAACAGCGGTTGGCAAAGCAGCAAGTAAAGGGAAAGGCAGTCTTTCTGGTGCTTCTCAGTAGAGGGCTATTCTTTAATGGTATCTGTGGCATAAATTAGTTACACCCCACATGGAAATTTATTTTCATCATGATACCTCCAGATACAGGAAGAGTGAAACTCTTTTCTAAATAACCTGTTGACCGAGCCAGGGAAATATATAAGGCAGTTCAGAATTTTTCAAATGTAGAACAGACAAGTGGCACTAAATGGAAAAATTGACTCATTCAGATTCTCTCTCCTCTCAGTGATATCAGATACCCAGGCATTACAGAATTCATAGAGTTTCTGGTTGGTGGCATTTTATACGTTGGCTTCTTACTGTGCTAACTGATAACTAAAATGGACTGATTTTCTGGTTTGGGTTCATCTATTCAGTCAGTCATTCAACAAGACAGTTTTCATGAACTTCCTGCATTATCACGCACTATTCTAAGCATCAGGAATGCACAGCTCTATAAAAGGCAGAGTATCTTCTCAAGGTGTTTATCATACGGTAGTTGGGTTCAGGCATGCGGGAGGTGAGAGCAAAGGGCTCCAGGAGCTGTGATGGAAGCAGGTAGAAGAGGCGGGGGTGTCCAAGGAAGGGAGCATTTTTGTCCTGGGAGACAAGGGCTTTCCTTGAGCAGTGGTGATGGATGAGTGGATGTAACAAGTGGGCACGGCTGGGCAGAGGGTCTCCTGGCAGAAGGGACAGTGTGAGCAAAGGGATGGGAAACATGGGCAAAGACACCCAGCCTGACCGCTGCAACTGGAAACTCACCACCACGTCACGAGAATATGGTTGCAGGTAAGGCTGCCGAAACAAACCAAGGTAGCCAGAACCCAGAGGGTTTTGGCTTTACATCTGCCCTGTAGGCAATGGGAGGCGTTCTAAGTCAGGGTGAGCATGATCAGACGTGTGTTGGGAAGGTTACTGCGTAGCAAGCAGAGGATGGTTTGGAGAGGTGTTGGAAAGCCGAGTGAGAGGCCAATTAGTAGAAGAAAGGTGAGGCGCTGACCTAGGATAGCAAGAAAATAAATTCACTTTTATTACTCACTCAACATAATTAAGGACATCTGAAATACATAAGCAGTGCTAGGTGCTCTAGGGTGTATGAAAAATATGACCAAACCTGTGCCACCGAGAAGGTTACAGTCTATCAGGGAAGATGCTATAACACCATGAAATCAGGTGCCGATGCGTAAGTGACATAAGAGATGTGGTATGAACAGTTAAAGGGACTCAGAGGGAAAAGTGAACACATTCTGTTGGGTCAACAGAAAAATGAGGTTTAGTGAGCAGTGTAGGATTTCAAAATGGCCTTGAAAGAAGAGTAGGCTTTTTAAAGGGAAAATTGTGTAGGAGGACTCACCAACCGAGGTAACAGCATGAGTAAAAGACACCAGTCCATATGCCCAGACCATTTTGGATGAGCAATAAGCAACCATGTTGGTACTTGTAGAGGAGATGTGTGAAATGAGGCTGGAAAGGGAGGTGACGCCATATGGTGGAGGCCCTGAAATGCCAGGGTGAGCAATTCATACTTAATTGGGTCCATGACAAGAGCTGCTGAAGGTTCTAATAACAGCGCGGACGGAGCTGTGAAGAAGCTTTATCCAGCGTCATTGGATAGGATGGATTAAATAGGGAGAACATAAGAAGGATTTTTAAATCAGTGTGAGGAATGGAGGCCGGAACCAGGGAAATTAGAAATGAAAGGAGAGACTCGGGGGCTGAAGTTGATGCTCTGTGTCTTAGCGATTGTTTGGGGCAGAGGGTTGGGAGGGAAACTGAAGCGGACGTGATGGATGGTGTAGAGGGTTAGAGCTTGAAGGACTGAGGAAATGTTAGATCTACTGATAGAAATTATCAGTAGAAGTGAACAAGGAGATGTTTGGGAGAAGACTATGAATTTAATTTAGGTCCAATGGAGTTTTAAAGGCTGGCAGGCTATCCCGTTAGAATTCACTGGTTCACAAGTGGGACAATTCTACACACACACAAATATACATCCCGGGGATACTTTGGAACATCTGGGAACATTTTGTTCGTCACAACTGGAGGCAGGTAGTGCTGCTGGCATCTAGTGGGTAAATATCCTGCAAGGCACAGACAGCAACCCCGCAAAAAAAATTACCTAGTCCAAAACATCATTAGAGCTGAGGCTGAGACTGAGCTAGGTGGTTCTAATAGAAAAGTAGAAATGATACCCCAAGTACATATTTGGAAGTTTCTTATTAGAAACAGAATATGAATTATACATATGAATTACTTTGAACATAGACCCAAGAATTTTCTACCTAAAAGTAGTCATTGAAGCCAGGTAGACGAGTTTCACTTTAAAGGGAATTCTACCCTTGGAAACTCCACCTCTAGAAGTAGGAGGCATAAAAAGAACCCGCAAAGCAGACAGAGATGGACACGTGAGGAAATCTGACAGCAGCGGGCTACTGTGGTGCTGCAGGAGGTGGGCAGAGTCCCAGGAGAGGTAGAGGGATGGAACAGAAAGAGCAGACCTGGACCCTGGACCCTGGCAGAACTAGTTCCACTGTCTTGGCCGACTGGCAGCAGCAGCTTGGACCAATTACTGAACCTCTTTCTGTTTCAGCTTCTGCATCTGAAGACTGCAGAAACACTACTACACCCCTGTAGGGCTGTAAAGATTAGAGCTCGTTTACATAAGGTTTCCAGCTGATGACTTGCCACATAGTAGATACTCAATAAAAGATAATTTCAAGAAGGGAAGAAACAAAGGCAGCTGGTGAGTGGATGATAAAATTGCGGGAGAAAATAGGTGATTAAAATAGCACAAAGGGACTGGGAACATTTATGGGTGACCTAAAGTTTGGGTACTAACTAAATCAAGACACCTTACGATTGATGGAGTCTAATCAGCATATGTGAATATCTTTGACAGTCCAGATTTCTGGGCCATAGAATCTCCAGAATTTTGTATTTTTAGGCGCTTGCTCACATAATCACAATGCTCAACCAGAGTCAACTAAAGCATTTTGCCAGATGCTGGGGCACACGTATCCAAGAAGAATACAAGATCTGTATTGCAATAGGAGAGACAGAGATGCAAACAAGAACGACAATCCAAAATGACCCTTACTACAAACATCTAGGTGCAAAAGAATAGGGAATTCTAGAAGGAAGGCTAATTCCTTGAAATCCTCACAGAGATGGTGAGGGAGGTATTGAAGGATGAATAAAGGTTCACCAGTATAAGAGGGAACAGAAGATACTCTGCAGAAGGAACGGTATTTGTGAAGATGTAAAGAACCATGGTGAGGTGCAATTTCAATGAAGCAGCAGAAACGATATGAAGTGAGTTGGTAAAATGGAAGTCGAAATGCTATAAAGCTTAGAAACAACGTGTACAGAGAAGCTGTAGTACTGAGGGGTGGTGGCAGGGGACGGAGGAGAAGGAGATGGGATTCCTGAGAACAATTTTGTGTATTTTCATGTTACTCACTTACTTTATGGTATTTCCTATTTTAAATAATGATTGAAAAAGTAATCCATGCATATGGTTAAAAAATTAAAACATCACAAAAGATATATATATGTATAACTGAATCACTTTGCTCTACACCTGAAACTAACACATAATAAATCAACTATTCTTCAATTTTTAGAAAAAGCCAACTGCACATACATAAAAGAATATGAAGAAAAATCACAAGAGTAAATGATAAAATCAGATCAACCATCTTCCCTAGTTGGTCTCACTTTAGATAACTCTTAACAGTTTCCAGCATTTCATTACAGAAAATTTCCATGAATGTACAGGCATTCCTGTCCATCTGTCTGCCCATACATCCTATTGTTTTTCTTTTTTTTCTGGAGAACCCTAATATGCTATTTTTCTATCATCTGTTATCTATCTAATCTTTAAAAAAATACTCATGAGAGCATACTATACTCGTTCCTTTTACTTCTAACTTGCTCTCAACTATGTAAGCATGCTTCACATGGATATACAATAGTATGCATCTCTTGCCTGATGGTCATTTGGGTGGATTGAACATTTTAGCTGCATTGAACATCCTTGTTCACACTCTTTGTGCATATGTGGGACTCTATCCACGGTATAACTTTCCAATAGTAGAATTGCTGGGACATTAGATACAAGCATATTACATTTTGATAGGAATTGCTAAATTGTTCTTTAAAAAGTTTATCCCAATTTACAAAACTCCAGCTGTGTATGAGAGGTTTGTTTTTCTACACTCTCACCACTATTTATCATTGTCAAGTGAAAAATGGTATCTCGTTGTTTTTTGAAACTTACATTTCTTTAACTAGGTGTGAAAATTGGAATTCAAAATCATGAGTTTATTTTGTTTGATTCATGTAAACTGGTCCATTTATTACTTGGTATGCAAAAACTTTTGCAGTGTTTTGAGGATACGGTGAGCCCCCATGCTAAAGCAAATTTGGATAAAATGCAACAGGCAATTGGCTTTCAGTCCTTCGGCCTTTGACCTTAAGAGCTGCTGTTTCTGTAGCCTCCATCCATCATTTGGTTAAGTGACATGACTTTGCATTTGGTGTGATTCCAGTGCTGGAACCCACTTCTAGCATTATGGTAGGAATTTATTGTTTCAAATTAAGCATACAGTTATAGAATTTTATTAAAATATCTGTAAAATTTTAATGAATACTACTGATTTTTAAAACAAAGGACCATTTATAATAGCATAGCAAATATATATCATATAGGAATAAATCCAACAATGGAATTGAACGTTGCTATCATAAAAATTATTTCTGTATTTATGTATAAATTATTTTATAAATAATTTATAAAAGAAATTACAAAGTATCATTGACAGCCATTAGCAACGGCTTAAGTACATGGAAATATAGCCCATATCTACATAGGTTGCCTGGGCTCAGTGTTTTAAAGATATCAAGTTTCCTAAATTGAATTACACAGTCAATGTAATCCAATGAAAATCTAAATAGGTTTTTGGTAGAACTTAATAAGCTAAATCTAAAATTTACAGAAAATTGCAAAATGCTGAGAACAGCTAAGATACTCAAGAAATAGAAGAACCTACTGGGAGGACTCAGTTTAACAGCTATCAAGAATTATTATAAAACTATAGTAATAAAGGCAATGTAGTATAGAGGCAGGGTTATATAAATAGGTCAATGGAAAAAATGTACATACACAGAAGTGGTGCTGTGGAAGTAGAAGGCAACTGGCTTTTCAACAAATGGTGATGAGAAAATTGGGTATTTGTATAAAGAAAGATGAAACTGACACATCCCACAACATAACCAAGTTCAATTCCAGCTGTATGAAAAGCATAAATGTAATAAAATCATTAAAACTCTCAGAATATAATATGGTCTCAAGGAAGGAGATTAACTATTAATCTTCTTAATCATTAAGGAACAGGTTGATAAAAAATGACTATGTCAAAGCTAAGATCTGTTCATCAAAACATACATTTATAGTGATTAGCTGTATAATGAGAGCTGAGTCTATATCTGTATCAATATCCAGATCCAAATCCACAACCATATTTTTATATCCAAGAAAGGTTAATGTACAGAAATTGCAAATCATACCTATGAGAAAAATCAGTCAATGAGAAAAGATAACTCAATAAAAATGGGTAAAAAACACAAATGACCACCTCATAAAAGAGCAAATCTAACTGGCCATTAAATATATAATGAACATTGCTAAATTTTGTTCTTAATCAGGAAGATGCACATTAAGGCTACAATGAAATATATGCCCACAAGAATGGCTAAAAGGAAAAGACAGAAAATATCAAGTGTTGACAAGGTAGAAAATTAAAGCAAATTCTCTTGAATAACTTACTGGACAGAAGAGTGTGTACTGGTTTCCTTTTGTTGACGTCACAAATTACCACAAACCAGTCACTTAGAACAATACAAATTTATTCTCTTATAGTTTTGGAAGCCAGAAGTCCAAAATCAATTTCACGAGTCTTAAGTCAAGGTGTCAACAGGGCTGATCCACTCTGGAGAGTCTGGGTTGACTTATTTTTATGTCTTCTATTTATATTTTAGCCTAATAATTTTATTCTCATTAATACAAATTATCAGCCACTACCTTGAGTCTAAATATTAAGTGGACTGTTGAAAGCCAATTAGTCAAAGATAAGATGCCATCTTGTTTTATCAATAGTTTTGTAGATTACAAATGACAGGTTTTGTGGTTTTTAGGTTATAAGACTACAACAGTTCTTTATCTTTATCTCCCTTTCAGGGGAATCTGCAAGGAAACTCAGGAGAAGGCTTTTCCTATGGAGTGCCTAGGTAAAACCAGTTTTTCATTTGGTTTAACAAGAACGTGCTAATTGCTTAAATGCTCTTGCTAAGTATACATGAAATACGGCATGATGTTGCTGTGTTTTCAGTAATCACTCCATCATGGTTATAGTAAAAGTCACACCTAGAAGGTTATGAAGGAAGCCACAATTTGTGGACATCACAGGAAAGCCAGCATCGGTAATTTCAACCAATGTCATTGATGAGGTATGTCCTGAAAACCTGTGATACTCCACAAATGAAGAGATGTTGTTAAAAAGACAGAGATTAGATTTTCAAAGCATGGCCTGGATGCATTAAGACAGCTGGGTTCCTGGTGGTTGGCCAGGCAACACAATCCTAAATCGCCACATGAGGGTTCCAAAGGTTTTTGGCTAGAGAAGATGATGTTGCCTGACCCCTGACATTGCCACTTAATTACACGGTGAGTAAGCTCACGGATCCTCCTTTGGCCATCGACTTCAGAATGACAGGCATGGAGCTTGTAAAAGAGTTACCCCCAAACCTCTGCTGTGCATCCATTCTGAGGTTAGACACACGCCGCCAGTGGGCATTCTGGTTTCTTGAATAAAGAAGGCATGTGACTGCAGAGGTGGCAGAGTAAAGGGGCATGTGACACACCTACAGAATCGGTGTGACTCAAGTATTTATGCAAGGTGAAGTCAAATAAACAGCCAGGTAGGGGAAACAAAAAAATACATTGTTTTTGTTGAGGCTTGTTTTAGGGTTTAAAAATCTTGTGCTCAAACTTCCTTCGGAAAAGTTGGGGACCTTTGTCTCAAATATCATGAAATTTCCATTCAGGTGAGAATGGTGCTCTACACCATTATCAGGAAGGTATTTATTCTGGCTCCAAAGTCCTCTTATGTCAAAGCCAAGGAATTTACAAAGAGAAAACCACTTCATAAGAGAAAGGAGTTGGAAACTCACCTATTTCAAAATCGACCTGAGACCTGATGACAAACTATAACAAGATTTCAGAAAGCTAATTGTCAACAGGGCACTAAAAACACATTCAGAAAAATTATTTTTCTTTGCTAAGATTGAAATATTGTTGACAAAATTAATATATTACTGTACTATTCAATAACTGATCAGTATTGGAAGCCACATTATTTTATAGTCCTGCTACAGGTAGCAAAAATACTCAAAACTTTAGGGGATAGCCAAAAAATAAAAATAAAAAATGTCAACAGCCAGACTTCCCTGGTGGTCCAGTGGGTAAGACGCCACACTCCCAATGCAGGGGGCCCGGGTTCGACTCTGGTCTGGGAGCTAGATCCCGCGTGCATGCTGCAACTAAGATCCGGCACAGCCAAAATAAACAAATAAATGATAAAATAAATAAATATTTTTTAAAATGTCAACAGCCATCTACTTGATTAGGTTGTAGAAATAAAAGCAACACGAAAATCAAAACTACAATGAGGTACAACGTCACACCAGTCAGAATGGCCATCATTAAAAAGTTTACAAATAACAAATGCTGGCGAGGGTGTGGAGAAAAGGGAACCCTCCTACACTGTTGGTGGGAATGCAAATTGGTACAGTCACTATGGAGAACAGTATGGAGGGTCCTCAGAAAACTAAAAATGGAGTTGTCTTACGACCCAGCAATCCTATTCCTGGGCATATATCTGGAGAAAACTCTAATTCAAAAAGATACATGCACCCCAGTGTTCATAGCAGCACTATCTACAATAGCCTAGACATGGAAGCAATCTTAATGTCCATCGACAAAGGAATGAATAAAGAACATTTCATATATATATGTATATATATATTCCATTGGAGTATTACTCAGCCATAAGAAAGAATGAAATAATGCCATTTGCAGCAACATAGATGGACCTAGAGATCGTCATACTAAGAGAAGTAAATAAGAAAGAGAAAGAGAAATACCATAGGATATCACTTACGTGTGGAATCTAAAATACCACACAAATGAACTTATCTACGAAACAGAAACAGACTCACAGACATAGAGAACAGACTTGTGGTTGCCAAGGGGGGGAAGATGAGGGGAGAAATGGATTGGGAGTTTGGGATTAGCAGATGCAAACTATTATATACAGGATGGATAAACAACAAGGTCTTACTGTATAGCCCAGGGAACTATGTTCAATATCCTGTGATAAACTGTAATGGAAAAGAATATGAAAAAGAATGTGTATACGTGTATAACTGAATCACTTTGCTGTACAGCAGAAACTAACACAACATTGTAAATCAACTATACTTCAATTAAAAAACAAAAAGAAGTACAAGGAAAACCAAATTCTACAAATTGGAGCGTTGTAGTCATCCACAGATTAAATACAAATTGGCAAGTATAGTTCAGTCGTTAAAAGAGGATAATATACCAATGCTTGATATGAATAAAACACGCAGGGTGCATGTAGGAAGAGCTAAGCTCTAATGCCAAGGTATCATCGATAATGGACAGCTGGCTATTTTATTGACTCTCTCTTCTTTGGCACATGGAATTCCTCTCTTGCTCTTTGCCTTGAATTTCCGTATTGGAACTATTTACATCGTTTTTCCAACTGAGGACACCAAGCGAATCTGTGCTTAGCTTTAAACAGCCTTTGCTATTCAACTTAAAGTTGACTATGGATATATAGGATTCTCTCAATCATTGTGTGTTTGTGTGTCAGATCCTCAGAAATGTGTGCGTTGGACAGAGTAGATGATTCTTAGTCTTCAATTTGGAATGCATGCAGTGTCTTTTTTGTAATGAGTCTTGGACTCACGACCACTCCTTGTGTGGCAATTTCCATAGGTCCACCCATTGCTACCTGCCTAGACTTTTATCCTATGCAGCCAGTTTAATTGGATAAATAAGAAATAGGAGGCAAATTCCTTCATAATGTGGCTTCAGAGATGAACAGGCAACAGCCCCTGCTCCTGAAACTGGGTCCATCTTCCACAGCAACCCCGACAATGACCTCTTATCGAGCATCATATTTTATGTGTTCATCATTACATGTGTCCATTTGGGAGCACGAACTATGCATTTCTGTGCAAACCCCAGGCTTCCTTTCTTCATACGCATCCTTTGGCTAAGGGATTAGGTCCCAGGCTTCCTGTTTCATCTACTTCTTAATTTGTGAACTATTTGGGCTGATTTTCTTCTTTGTAGGTTGACCAAGAAGAAAAATAACTGCCCCAAACAGCATTTACTTGAACAAAAGTTTTACTGCTTGCTACACGAGGCACAGGGCAGTGACGATCAAAGCTGGGTGCACCCCCCAGGCTCACCCTGGACCTTCTCCCTTCTGTTCTGTGGCCGAGCTCATCATCCAGCCCAAGAAAGGCCTCACCTGCAGGGGAGGTGGTGTGCACCTGAGTCTCTGTTCTCGGCCACTCTCACTCATTTCTTTGTTCAGAGGCAGAGGGCAGTTTGTAGCTTCTACGGAAATGGCACCTAGAACCCACAGAGTTCACATGTGCCAGAGCCAAAATGCACCCCTGAAGGACTTGCCTTCAAGGCCCAGGTTTCCATTGCTGTACGACTCTGCCCTCTATTCTTCCTCTGAGGCCTTAAGAGGGCGTTTGGTTCGCAATAACTTTTCATTGTGGAAGTGTTGGCTCAAAGGAAATCTCAGGCAGAAGTACCATATGTAAAAAATATAAAATCACCTTTTGGTTGAATCTCGAATACCTGAGAAGTCTAGAAGTCTATATTCTACCCCTACCACCCTCGGAGATTGCTGGGTAGGGGGCTCTCTGAGCGTGGTTGTGCAGGCTGTGTGGAGCCCACCTCTGTCGGGTGCCGTTGACCTCATGGAAATGGGAACTGCCATCCCAGAAACACTCCGGGAAACCCTGTTAATTGTGCAGTGCGGAGCCTGTGTCATTCTTCTGAGTACAGTTCTAAAACCATTCGTATTCTGCAAGTGTCAATACTGCTGGCAAGTGTTTCTTCTTGAGCCCTCAGGACAAATGCATTGACTATAGTTTATCCTTCAGCTGCGTTTAGCAGCAAGGAGACAGGTCTTAGGAGTTCGAAGGTGTGAGAAGTGGGGCAGATAATTGGAGAAGGGCAGGAGGTCCTTGGTGTGGAGCAGTGAGTCTGTCTGGTGCCAGAGAAAAGAGAGTCACCAGGGAGGCATCCCAAATGAGCTTTCTCTCCTTCAAAAGTTTTGCAAGCCATCCTGTTCTCCCAGCTCAGGCTGGGTGACGGACAGCGCGCCGTTCTTTTGCCTCTTATAATCACAATTCCAGGACTAGTCACCAGACTAGAGGAAGAGCAGGGGAAACCCCACCTCCCAAAGGCCCAAGCACAGTCAAGAAGGTACTAGAAACAGATTCTAAATTTTCTTTAATAGTGGTGCGATTATGCTACACCCATAAACTGAGATTTTTTTTAAGTCCTAAAACAAACGACAATGTTTTTTCCTTCTTTGTACCTCCCCAAATGGAAAGGAAATTCTTGGAAAAATAAATCTATTTTTCCATCAGTTTTCTTTACTTTTTCCACTATTATTGACCTGTAAAAAATCTTTCTGTTCCATAAGACTTGAGAGTCTGTTGTCTAACAGCTCCAAGAATACCTAGATGATTTTATATAATAGGTTATATTAGGAAAATATCTTGGTCAATATTCTTTGGTATAAAATTTTAATTAAAGTTAGCAAGTGAGTTATATTAGTGGAAATAAGTTCTATGATCTTAAATTTTTTGTTTTTGACATATTTACATAACATCAGTTCCTTAACCAAATGATATTTAACTGATTTAATTGTTTCATTCTTCAGTTTTAAAAGTAATTTGAAGCTAGTCTGAATACCTAGAATTCATTCCATATTTTCTTCAGAACCTTCCAGATTTAATAGCTCACTTTGTATTTCATGCCAGCCCACCCAAGGTGTTAGCAGAGATGTAATCTCTGATATAGTGTAGTTTTTCAAGACCTGCTATGTTATCCTTTTCTATTAGGCTCTATAAATATTTCAGTGCATGACCAAATAGAACACCAGTTGAGCAAAAACCATTGGTTTGACCTAATGTGATATTATTTCTTATGAAATAATATTTAATGTGAAAAATGCATGATACATGCAGTTAATACTTCAAATACCTTTTATACAACAGCCAAGCAAAACTTAATCTGAGTGTATAATAAAAGCTTAAAATACCATCTATTTTATTATGATCATTTTGGTACAGTATGTGTCAGCGACATATCTGTATGGAAAATGTTCTATGAGCCTATTGTATCTTACTGCTGAATTATATAGCTTGAAAAGCAATAGAGTAGGAATGAAATATTTGAAAAGGTGTGAAATAGTTATTAATGTTCTTATTTGACTGGAAGTCTTGGATGCTGCTTTTATAAAGATTCGCTTTTTATGTGGTATTAATCAGTTACTATAAATGCAGAATGGTTAATAAAGTCTTCTAATCCATACTGCCAGAATTATGAGCTTGATTTCTGCAAAAACCAGTGACTTTTTTGTTGGACTGGGATATATAATAAAATGATGGGAGAATTATCCATACATAATCCTGGAAAAGGCATTCATCTGCGTCCTCTGATTTGCTTGTGCAGGAGTGCTACCTTTCCACGAACCGCTTTCAAGATATTTCATTGCCAGCCTTTAGGATGACACTGTCTTCTATAGATACAGATTCCCCTGGTGTGAATTAATCGTCTTCGTTAATTTTACTCTAACGTAAATTAACTTAACTACATCCTCTTTCTGTCTCGTCACAGAATGAGAAATAGGAAAGGGCGTGGGGAAAAATGAGCACCGCCCACCTTCCTGCCCAGCCTTCACGTAGGGGGCTCTGAGTATCCAAACACCAGCATGAGAGCTCCAGGTAACTGGGGAGGGGGATGAAGAAGGGGACGATGCAGCCTGACTCTAAGAAATGAATGGAAATTTTAAAAGAATTCTCCTGGTTTAATATTTTCTTCTAGAACTGTCCCTGAGAATGTGATTGCCTATTCCCAAAGCATACTATGGCACCTAAAAACAAAAGCATTTGGTGTCTCGTGTGCCAGATTTTATACTTTAAAGTTTGATATTCCAGAGTTTTTTTTTTTTCAAAACTTCTTAACACAACAAAAACAAAAACTCAAAAGCATACACACAGAGAAAGAAAAGAAAGAAATTGCCAAGCATCAAAAGAATTTGTTTCTGTTAACATAGAAGCAGGAAAAATAAGGAGCAGAAAATACCTTACTCAACTTTTACCCTACCTAATTTACTTCTTATAAATAATATTTTTCCACTGAAGGAGCAGAACACAATGAAGGTTTCTCAACTCTTCCTTTTGTTCCGGAGATTTATGGCTATGAGGATTTCTCCTCTCTTCTGATTTAGTGTCTGGGTGGTGGCATGCCCCATGGAAAAGGAATCCCTTGACAAGCCCAGGCGGTCTTGGCCTCTGAAGGTCTCCCAATAATAGAGTCAGGCCAGTGCAGGGAGGAAGCAGTTAAACCTTGGGAGCTTTCTTTGTATCTCTCTGTCCTTCCCCACACACTCAAAGTGGTTCTGATCAAGCCACTCTTGTGTCTCAGGAACCTGGTTCGCTAAGCTGCTGAAACTAAGAGAGAGATCATCCATGGGAGATGAAAGGACCTGAATCTTGGCTGGGAATACTGGGGGTGGGAGCAACCTGGAGCCTTGAGCTGTGGGATTATGTGGGGAAACACAGGCAGCCTTCAGCAGGGTGATTATGGGGCTGCTGCTTTGGGTGAGTAAACTGCGTGAGGGTCAATTCCAGGCTGCTTTCCCGTTGCAGAAGCCAAATGTTCAGGTTCCTGCTGTTTCCTGAGATTCCTTGCTGCTGCAGGACTCTGGAGGGGTGGACCGGTGTGAAAGTTCCCGTCTCCCTGTGTTCTGGGGTTTCGTCCTGCAGGATGAGACGCAGCCTGTGTTTACCCAGGCACTGGGCGTGTGTGCTCACAAATGTCCAGCCACGGTGTGTAGTAACTACTCCTAAATTAGGAAGGTTTGCGATAAGATCGAACCTTCTCAGGCCCCTGAGGCAGATTGGGAACAACTTGCAAAAGTCACTGCCTGTTTATCCAAAGTGAGACGCTGAGCCCAGAGACTTCAGGGTGCTACATAATTAACTGGACCTCATCAGCCTTTCCTGCTGCCTTCCTCCACTCTCCCAGAAATACCCTGCACGATGGGGATGCCAGCCTCAGGCCTGCTAGAATTCCCCCTGTCTTTTGCTCCTATGTGAAATTTATCCCTCCATCAGGAGTCTTCTTTATTTTACTCTGTAGCTATTTCCTAGGATTGAGGTGATCATTTACTTTACAGTAAGCTATGAAACTTTTTATTATTTTATTCAGCACATTAATCCTGGACAGACATCTAAAATGTTATGAATCTCTAATTAGAAATGAATTCTTAAAATTTTTCTTGAAACCATCTGATGTGCACATATACCCTCACACAACGATTTCTTTGTCTACACAGAGAATTGAGCATGGTAATTTGGGCATTACCTTGATTTCTCTCTAAAGAGGAAGACCAATAGATGCCTCGATATTAGTCCATGTAAAGCTCTCAGAACAGTGTAGGCCACCTAATAAACACCCAGTCGGTGTCAGCCATTATTTTTTCCTCACTTTTTACAGTCAAGACAGAGCTGGCAATCATCTCGGGATCCTTGCAAGTCACCAAACATGAAGAGGGCAGGTGAGGTGGCCCCCAGCTGGTTCTGAACCTCACTTTCAGGACCATTGCTAAGTTGCCCTCTTAAATCTGTTAATGAACACGTTCCAGAGGAAAGGAGAGAAATTCACTTCTTCCCACTTGCTGGGAGCCCATCATGACCACCAATTTCCAGCTGACAGTGGTGGAATTCATGGAACAACTACCCATCTGTCTTCAATAATCGGGGGGCACCCTCATCCTTGGGGCCAACTCTCGGGAAAGATTGAGATTTTTCTTTCCAACCAACTGTCAAACCGATGAACTTGAAAAATGATACCGGAGGCACAATGAATTGGAAACACAAAGTGTTTTCATATAAATCTTATTTCAAGCCACTCATCTGAAATGTCTGATGTACATGATTTGTTGAAGACTTTTTAACGGCAACAGATGCGGTCATTGGCCAAAACACCCATCTGCCAAACTGCATTTGATCAGTAATACAGATCGATCTTCCCTGTATTCCCTCTTGGACTCTGCTAACCCATTCTCTCCTCCAGGGCAAAGGCAAGAAGAAGTCAAGCTTCCATCCACAGCAGACCCATTCAGTGTTCCACCGTCACCTTCCCTCAAGACTGGATAAAATAACTGTCATTAAGCAACGTCCAGCTTCTTGAAAATTTTAGAATCCCAGCCTCATTTTCATTAGAAACACACACACACACACACCACACACACACACGCATACTCGCTACTGTGCTCTGTCCACAATGACTCCACTAGTTTTCATGAATGAGTTTATCCATTTCACTGGCTCTTATTATTTTGGAAGGCTAATGATCTGTTTGCAGAAACAAACACAAACAAATAAAACTGGGAGTGTGGAATGGTATTTCATTTTAAGATACGATGTATTTGTGACTTTGAGAAGGGGAGAACCACAGTAGGTAATTTGTAATGTTTCAGAGTCACAAACACACTTAGGGTGTCTATTGCCAGGCTTCTTAATCAGTTCTTTCTGTTTGATAGGTATAATGATAGGTGTATCTTTATAACCTAAGTGGTGCCCATTAGGCAAACAACACCCTTCTGAGAATTTTTCATGGTAACATATATATATATATATATATATATACACTGAATATGTACTTATACATATGTATAAGTATTGAGAAGCATCACTTTCCTTTGCTAAGGAGAAAACCCCGTGGAAGAAATGCGAGAAGTTCCTTCTCTAGCCCGACTCCCTCTGCCCAAGGTTTACACCCAGACAGGTTAAGTTGCTAAGTTGCTGTTCTGGGGCTGTACCCCAGATGCTGTTCTGGAACCATCACATAAAGGACGTTTCACCTGCAGAAGCTGTGTGAATATTGTTAATATATTATTATATTGGGACAGTTGGGAATCTTGCCCTGGGGAGAGGGGTTTCTCTCTGCCCACTTCCCTCTTCGCCTTCCCTGCTCCTTTTCACTTTCCGCCTCTTCCTTCATTGTCACGTCCTCGTGTGAAACTTACATGGGATTCAGTTGGCATAGAGACCTTCTCTGCCCCCAAATGCCCTGATCCATTTTCCCAAGGTAGAGAGAAAAGGGCTCATTCATTTATTGAAATCCTGGTCCTCCCAAATATTCTTAGGTTGACGGCTCAATGTGTTTATATGAATAAATATGTTGATATATGTCCTGACATTCACTGGCTCTAATCTTTGAGTATGTTTCCATCTTATTCTCTTTGGCTGCTGTAAAAGAAGTGCCGTAGACTGAGTGGCTTATAAATAACAGAAATTTATTTCTCACAGTTCTTGGGGCTGAAAGTCCAAGATCAAGGACCCAGCAAATTTGGTGTCCGGTGAGGGTTCTTCCAGCTCATAGATGGCTGGTCTTCTTCCCGTGTCCTCATTTGGCAGAAGCAAGAGAACTCTCTGGGGTCCCTTTTATAAGAGGCGCTAATCCCCTCATGATCACTAATCACCCCCTAAAGTCCCCAGCTCCGAATACCATCACCCTGAAGATGAGACTACAACACAAATTTTCAGTCTATAGCAGTTGTTATTTGCACTTGTATAGTGATTAAGAACTGGGGTACATATCCTGCTGTCTGTACTACTTACTAGCTGTGTGACCCTAAGCAAGTAACTTAACCTCTTTGTGCCTCAGTTCCCAGGGCTGTAAAATGGGTGTAATCATAGAACTGATTTTTATATGTATAAGGTTTCAGTGAGATTCATGGAAAGCATTTTGCATTGTGCCTCGAATATGGCAAACACTCAGTGTACAGCGAGACAAATTACTTTTTATTTGACCTTAATTATTAATGCTCCTAAATCTTTTCTTCCATTGAGCAGACATCAGAATCCAAATGTAATGATAAATATATCACAGTTTCTTTATTTTGAGAATAGAAGTCACGTGCCCATTCTGGATGGGACGTGGAGCTGGACCGCTAGGTTAGGTATCAAGACATGGCATAGTTTTAGGTGGAATTTCTTCTCTCTGGTACCACCTTAATTTGCCTCCGTTCTAGAAGGATGGTCAGAAAAGAGAAGGGAGGGCAGGGGTGTCTACGTCCCATGTGCCAGAGTGGAAAGAACAGTGAGTTTGAGGACCTGGCTTTCCTCTGTGGTCTTGGTGAAAGTAACTTCCCCTCAGTGTTTCCATATCTTAAAAATGGAGATAGCACTTTAATCGGCCAATTTCCCTGGGTTATTTTGAAGATCAAATGCATCGGTCTATTTGCGTGATCTACAGTGACTATACATGTGGAAGTTAGGATCTTTCTGTTTCTGGTTAAGCCCCAGGGGGTGCTCCTGGTATTCCTTCAAATCCAGTAAGGCAGGTTGCTAATTCCATGATGCATTCAAGTTTCTACTACTTTAAAAAAAAATATCTGGGGCTTCCCTGGTGGCGCAGTGGTTGAGAATCTGCCTGCAATGTCAGGGGACACGGGTTCGAGCCCTGAGCTGGGAAGATGCCACGTGCCGCGGAGCAACTGGGCCCGTGAGCCACAACTACTGAGCCTGCGCGTCTGGAGCCTGTGCTCCGCAACAAGAGAGGCCGCGACAGTGAGAGGCCCGCGCACCGCGATGAAGAGTGGCCCCCGCTCGCCGCAACTAGAGAAAGCTCTAGCACAGAAACGAAGACCCAACACAGCCAAAAATAAATAAATAAATAAATAAATAAATAAATAAATAAATAAATAAAATTAAAAAAAAAAAAAAGATCTGGACCGTGAATCCTGCTTAGGGAAAGTTACAGTCCCAATTAAGAAATGTATTCATACACTTATTTATGTAAAGCACACGCATAAAACAAAAGCTTTGATGTCTCTCAGAATTCCAGAATCCTCTCACAAATTATAAGCTAAAATTTATCGTCTCAGTTCTAATTTCTCTTTACTCTTTCGACTTAGTGGCCATTTGCTCTGAGCACTTCGCAAGCATTTTGACACGTTTGCTTCCTGTATCAGGAATATGAGCTCCAGCACGCCCAGGGCATCGGCGTAGCAGGCAGACCCCAGTGGCTCCCTGGAACGCCCCTAGGTTTGGGGAGTGCCTTCAGAGCAGGGCCCGTACCACTTATGAGAGTCCAGTGCTGTCCTTGGTTCTTTATAGACAGTTAGTGAAAGTATGTTTGCCGAACTGGACTGAACTGAGTCACTCCATGCATCCGTGACGTGATGCTACCAGCAGAGCAGCGAGTACCAGCGAGACCACCGTGGGAACGCACAGCAACGCCAGGCAAAGCTGCTCTCCTGAGGACACAACCCCCTCCGACTGCTCATCAACTAGCTAACGCCCCCGTTCTGGAACTACTCTCATCTTCCTCTCAGAGTGACCACCTGCTTTTCAACAAAGACAGACTCACGGACACCAAGTCCTTTGGAAGGGCAATTACAAACAAGATTAGGAAAGTATAGCAATCTGACAATCAGCTAACCAGGCATCTTACCTAGTTTTCTGCTAGCTCTCCCTGATTTCTTTTGGATTCTAGGAAAACAGAAAAAAGAGATATTTTCAAGGCAGGCTTAAACTAGCATTCCACGGACGGGTAATGGAACGAATGTTCATGTTGACACCTGTAAAAATCTCCCTTGAATGTTTCCACATTTATATTTCATACAGTAAAGCTTTTTAGCCGCAGGGAGATAGTCAGAGCTGATCTGTCCTGAGGCAGTGATATGTCTACTTTTACTGAATGAAAAACTTTCTTGGTATGATTTTTAGGGACTTGGCAGCTGAGGTCCACATGGATATTTATTTCGGTTACGGACACTGCCGATTAAGTAATTCCATGGCAATAGGTGATGCAAAGTAGCTTTTCCTCAGGAGCTTTCCTTTTGGATGTTTTGCTATTGGAAATATCAAACATCTGCCCTGGGCAAATAGCTAAATAGCTGCAATTTTCTAGCTCCGTCCTATTTTTGGCTTTCAGTGCCGGAGGCATTTGAACACCCATGTTGGAGGCTGGATGCTGGCAGAGACTTCGGGAACTTAGGAGACCCAAGCTGTTTTAGATCAATTGCTCCCCGTGCTTAAAGGGCTAGTAAAACCAGGTTATAATGTTTACATGACTTTTTATGGGCCAGAGTTTATTACAGTTCTATTCAATGGCCTACACTGGAGGAACATTTTACAAGATTTTCCTGCATTCGACAGTTCTGTTTCAGTGTATCTGGTAAGGGGAAGTGTTTTTTTCCCTGCCGTTCATTCTCTTTTGCTCTCTGTTTTATTTTTTCCCTTTCAAAAGGAGTGAGCTCATAAGACTCCTTAATTTCAAGCCATATTTCTCTTACTTGGGAGGCTGTAAACTGAGTTAGACCCAAGAGTCTACGGATGTTCAGAGACAACAGATAATTTCACATGGTTTTCAGCCTTCCTTTGGGGGTTCCTATCCATACTACTTATAAACAGAAGGGCGTTTTAACTTTACCAAGAGACATCCGAATTTGCATAAACATCAGGCGATGTGTCTCTTCGTTAGTCAGCAGCATTGGTTGGCCTAGAGCCCAGACTGCAGGGCTGGCAAGCCTACTTCTTCCACCATTTGTTTGTTTATTTCTTGGGCATATTTCCTAAACTTTCTGAGCTTGGCGTTAGTGATACTTACAAGATCATTATAGGGGATTAAAAAAATGAAATTATGCATGAGTTATGCAAATGGGAATGGCCATTTCATTCATTATGTCATTAATCAACTCTTACTAAGCTCTTACTATGTGTTGGACTCTGTCATGGACCTTAAAGATAAAGCAAGTGGACGAAGTCGTGGTCCCTGTTCTCAAGTTCTACTGGGGGAGAGTCAGACAGTACACAGACAAACATACATCTGCCAACGTGAAGGGCTATGAAGAAAAAGGGAGGGTGAGGCAGGAGTGATGATTCACGTGTTACTTCAGTAGATGGTCAAGGAAAGCCCTATGATGGAGGTGGAGAGATAAATTAGGAGTTTGGGATTAACAGATACACACTACTATATAGAAAATAGGTAAACAACAAGGACATACTGTACAGCCTGGGAACTATACTCAGTATCTTGTAATAACCTATAGGGGAAAAGAATCTGAAAAAGAATATATATATATACATATATAACTGATTCACTTTTCCGTACACCTGAAACTAACACAACATTGTAAATCAACTATACTTCAATTTAAAAGAAAAAAGAAAAGCCCTGTGATAATGTGACATTTGAACAGAAGCCTAAATTTAGTGGCTAAGTCTTGAAGCTATCCAAAGAAATGTTCCAAGCAGAGGGGACAGGAAATGCAAAGGCCCTGGTGCAGTGTTAGGAGCTGAGAGGTGAGCGTGCTAGACCCCATGCTCTAGAGAGAGGTGGGAGATGGCCCGAGATAGGTGTCCAGAGCCAGACCAGGTAGCATCTCATAGGTCGTTGTAAAGACCTGACATTTAGTCTGAGAGAGTCAGGGAGCCATTGGAGGGATGGAGCAAAGGCGAAACATACGCTGGTTTATATACTGAATGGATCCTGCTGACTTCCATTTGGAGGATAGACTATAAAGGGGAAAGGGAAGATGCTGGGAAAAACCAAACAAAATCCTTTCTATAGAGAGCTGGATGGGGGCAACACAAACGCCAACAGCCCCGTTCTCTGGAAGTTACTATTTTATTCTCTGAATGGATCTCTTGCTTTTATTAAAACATGGCTTAGTTTCTAATCTTGAGATCATGTTAATTTTGTTTATTTCTGTCTTCACCTTTTTCCTGTGATCAGCTTTAACTGCTCAAAATGGTAGAACTTCCCCTTGCATGTCGCTCTCAGCCTCTTGCTTTAGAAGACTTGGAGATCAGCGTATTTCTTCCGTATGTATTATGGTTTTAAAGATCGAGCAGCATGGTCAACTGTGGTGATAGCAAGGTGGCTGGAGAGCTGTTTGGTGAGCCAGATGGCTGGGGTGTGTTTAGCTCAGAGAGGGTTCTAACCTGCACCAGGGTATTTGGCTGCTGGAGAAACCCAGCCTCCATCACAGGTGAGATCAACCACCCACCGTCTACCTAGAACTGTGATGTCAGTGGGACAGAGTTTCTCGTGTGTGGATCAAATTCATCTATGGAGTCTTTTAAAAATGCAGAGCCCACAGCACCGTCGTGGGCCCAAACACACAGTTCTACTGAGGGTCTGAGCGTTTAGCCAGGGTGAAGAGACCCATGGTGCTGTCAGCCAGGAATGCAGCATCCAGTACATTTTGTGGGAGGAAAGGGGCGCATTTTTGTGATAGGGACACCGTGGAGTAATTTTATACACGTCTGGTCATCCATCCTTAAACCCTAAGCATCCAAAATAACTGTTTTTATCTTCTGACTCATAGAGGACAACCGTTTTCAGAGCTGTTGCCACCTTACCTGTAGGCAAAGCAGGGAGCTCTCTGCAGGGTGTCATGAAAGGGTCCCAGATGGCAATCTGCTCACCAGTCATGCCTGAAATTCCACCCCAAGACATGAATGTTTTACACATTTGACCCCTATAAAAATGCAAGAGGTGCAGAGAGGGATAATAAATCATTAATACCATTTTATGAGTTTATCAGCCCCCTCCTTTGATGTTGTAGTGGGGAGAATGCGAAGGGCATGCCTAGCACTGGAGGTGGCAGAGAAATGGAGGCCAGTGTCGCTGGATGTCGAGTTGTTTCACGATAGGCTCCAAACAGAGCCTTAGCCATCAGGCTGCTGAACGTTTCAAGTTCAAAACCTCACTTGCATACACCCGCGTCCAGGAAGCTAGCGGTGGCAGCTGAAAGTCTGATAACACCCAAATTATGGTTCCACTTATGCAGGGGTAATTAAAATCATTTATATGGTTGGCTTCAGAGAGGCAGTCAGGTTTAGACTTCCAAGTTAGTCTAATTCAGCTGTTTGAAATAGCAGGCCATCACATCTGTTAAAAAATATACATGTATTCTCCTGAATTTTTATGAGTTGGACTCATCACATCTCTGCTTTGGCTTAAAAAATAGTAAAAGCTAGAATATATAACTAGTTTCCATCCCCAAGAGTGGGTACACATATCATATTATGTGATCCTTGGAAAAAGTCCCTTCCTCTGCAAAATCTAGACAGACTTGGATGTTTTCTTATGCTCAGATTGACTCTTTTTGCCAACTCTTGGACTAACTCTCACAGTACAGGTGGCCAAATCAAAATCAGGAATGAACACATGGCACAGATTTTTTTTTTTTTACGTTATCATATGTAGGACAAATATTACAAGATAGCCTTTGTGTATTTGCTTTCTTATAGGCCACACACATATACCTAGCAACGTATCCTTTGTCTGAGTGTATAGGACATGCTTAAAAATTTCCTTGGGATTTTACACAGAGTATTAGTTTTTCTTGGAACTTTTGGCCAACAGCACGTTTTTGGAGAGATTCTCAGACCCACATAATTCAACGTTGGCTGTCACACTTGCAGATGTCCAGATAAAAACAAATGATCTGAGATTCCCAGTGCAAATATAATGGAATAATGGCACAGAAATAAAGAAGGCTACTTTGCAAGTAAATCACCTTGTCTGTCTTTGTATCCTTCTCAGCTTAAACCCTAATGCTTGCACGTACAATGCCTCAATAAATAAGTGCTAAATGAATAAGCAAAATAGAGTGTGTTAGGTGATATTGACCAAGATAGTGCGTAGCATGGAAATGATATCATCTAATAACCATCGAAGAAAGAATGGTGTTTCTCGCTTCCACAAGAATTAGGGTAAGCACAATTACTGCCTTCGTAGTTTTGGAAGAATTTAGTGGGCATTCACTAGAATGTACTTTTCTCTACAGATATAGGACTGGGGACAAAAGTTTGACCAGTTTTCAATTATGTTAAAAACAGCATTTACAACTGTTCAAATTGCGTAACTACCATGAAGGGTTGCTGTTAAGTGCTGTTAGCTTCTAGCTGTTAAAAATATGCCAGAAGAGGCTGAATGATTCCTGAGGTTTTGGGGAAGCAAGCGTCTAAGCTGAGAGGAGGGTTGGTAATCATTGTTAAAATCCGCTTCAACTGTATTATGACGTGATTTATTTAAACCCATATATATTAGTACATTTCCTTCACATATGGCTAAGTGTTTCTATTCAATATATTTTCAGCCTTCACATAATGCTCTTAATCACAGTAGTTATGATGTTTTGGTATCACTTGATATATACCCATTAAAAAATGATTCCAGTTTTCCTAGTTGGCTTGTGGAATCAATCTCGTAATTTTAAGGTCATGCTCTGTAAAACACTTAATGTTCTGGTGTGGCAAGTAAAGTGAAGACTCTGTAGGCCCAAGTGCCCTGAGTTTTATGTGAAAGTATCAGTAGGTTTTCTATTTGTCGCAGTTGCCCTGGATCAAGTAAGTCACTACTGGCGATTTTATTTCAAATGACTGAATATTTCTGACAATAAAACAAATATTGAAGAATCAACTTCTTTCTTGATGAAAGATAATATTTAATTTTTCATTCCTTGTGATACAAGCCATCTTTAGTTTAATAAACTATTTTAGTTTCTAAGACAAATGGGGCATAAAAATTAATAAGATGCTACTTTTCAAGAAGTTTAGATTCTGGTGGGAAGAAGATGAAGTTCATACAGAAATGACTATGGCACAAGACGGAAAATGATGAGTGACAGAGTAGTGCCATTCAATTGCTATTTCAGTTCAGAAAAGAGAACCAGGCAAGATTGGAAGGTTAAGGGAAAAGGTGGCATTTAAGCAGGGCCTGAAGGGCATGGAGAATTGGGGTACCTACAGATGATGAGGGCATGCATTTACGCAGCTACAGCAGCGGAGCCAGCACACGGAGGCAGGAAAGCAGGATATGAAAAGCTGTGACTTCGAATACATGAAGCGAAGTCGTGGGAAATAACCTCTAAAGTTAGATTATGCAAAGCCTGAGGAGCCATGGAAGCGAACTTGGGCCGTGATTGTTAGCACATGGGTCACCAGGGAATACTCCTGAGCACATAAATGGAGAGCAATTTTGTATGTTGAAGATGAATGGGAAATGATGGGTAGGATTGATTAGAACAGGGACGGAAAGGAGTTAATGAGACAATCTAGAAAAATACTCTCAGAATAGAGACAAGAGGTAACATGAACTAGAAAATTAAAGCAGGCAAATACCATATGATATCACTTATATGTGGAATCTAAAATATCATACAAGTGAATTTATCTACGAAACAGAAACAGACTCACAGGCATAGAGAACAGACTTGCGGTTGCCAAAGGGGGGCGGGGAGGGGAGGGAAGGATTGGGAGTTTGGGATGAACAGAGGCAAACTCTTATATATAGGATAGATAAACAACAAAGTCCTATTATATAGCACAGGGAACTGGATTCAATATCCAGTGATAAACCATAATGGAAAAGAACATGAAAAAGAATATATATATGTATAACTGAGTCACTTTGATGTACAGAAGAAATTAACAACATTGTAAATCAACTATACTTCAGTAAAATTTTTTAAAAAAGAAAGTGGTATGGAAACAAGACGGAGAAAGATGGGTACGAGAGAGACACTGCGGAATTAGAATTAAGGTTGATGGGATGTGGAACGCGGGCTCGGGATAGAAGTGACAGAAGTTCAGAGAGGGAAGCAGGCTTGAGAAGGAGGTTGCTGAGCTGGGCTGTGAGCACACTGAGGGTAGGGGATGGGTGGGCAGCCGGGCTTAGATGCCGGTGGGCAGCTGGAAATATGGGACCAACTTGTGTACTCTGTGCATGAGTGGAAACAAATTCGCAAAGGATCCACAAAGAAATCTCAGTTTATATTATAAAAGGATGAGATAACCAAGGAAGGAAATACAACATATATTTTATGTACTATTTAAGCTCTTCAAAATACAAACACATGTTATTTTAAAAAATGTATTTCCTTAAAAGAATGAGGTGGACTTAGTGATTGGAACACGTTTTTTTTTTGGCAGTGTTCCTCTAGAGCGAATTGGTTCTAACAGAAAAAAAGATTTCCTGTATTAACCCTCATCTTTATTTCATGCTTATTTTAGCAATGAAATGAACATTAAGCAAGGTCTTTAACAAAATATTTCTGTTGTTTAATATCTTTCTGATAAACATAATATTTTGTAGCCAAAAACCGATAAAATTTTTAATAAGCCACGATGTATAATTATATTTTACTGGGATTCGAGACCCCTGCTTTTTTTAGCTGCATACAAACAACGAGTCTCTGCAGTCTTCTCCCAGGAACAATTAGCATGGGAGGAAATGTTGAACTGTGCTCAATCTCTACGACTGCAATGGACTGGGAATTCACTGGTCTTTTCAACAACGATACCAACCATTTGCTACATTTAATTTTTGCTGCCCTATATCTGTAGTTATTAATCTCTTTTGTAATGTACTGGAAAGCAGAAAGATAACCATTCCTATAATCTATGTGTCCTATGTCCCCTAAACAGAGTGATTCCACGAGATTGTGAGTTCTTGAGCAGCGGATCACAAATCCTGTGTAACGTGGAAGAAAAGTGAACTGCTCTATTCCTTTTTGGACAACTGTAAATTTTCAACACTTTCTCTGCACAGTATCACCTAAAAGGGCTACTCTAATTAGTCAAAGAATCTTTTCTGCCGGGTGTGACATTTTCGCAGACATGATGTCACCTTCCAAAATTTCTTGGCTCACCAAAGGAAATATGAAACATGTTGACGTTATGCAGAAGATTAATTGGGTTCTAATTTTTAATTTTGGAAATCTTCTTGGTCCTTCTGAGTGACAGCTGAGATCAAACTTGTGAATGTATTGGAATAAATTACCTAAGGGGATACTATATTCTGAGAATTTACAATCTTAATAGAGATGTCGTACAAGCATGAGTTGGCTAGGAGGCTGCATATGGCAGACAGTCTGAGCTTTGAGTCGTGTTTCACTAGAAGAAGAGATTAAACTAACACAGATAAAACTAAATTATTCAGTATCATAGATTCTAAGCAATTCCTGTTGAAGTTTTCAGACTAGCTCAAGTTTCTGGAAGACTTTTGGAAAGTAACTGGCTTTGGGATTGATTGTTACTTTTTAAAATTTTAAGACTTATTTTCACCTTAGTCCAAAATATCATGGGAGGAATTTTCTATATTTAAACAAATCATTACCTATGAATGAATCCATTCGACATTTATGCACGTATTTTGAAATTAAACCACACAACTTTAAATTGATTTAGTTGTTTTGTTCACGTCTAAGTTAAGTTCACAAAATATGTATGAATCAATTTCTTAGTTTGGAATTGAAAGCTAATACTACCTTAGTATTACTTAGTACCTAATACTACCTTAGCAGCACAAATATGGTGTTATATTTGTTTCCACCATGGGAAATAAAATAGAGTACGCTTTAATAAGCTGTTTCATTCTCACCCTTGTTGAAAAACATTAATTATATGTTAATATTAAGAATAGTTTGTCTCCACCTAATTATAAAAATAACTTTTAAGAGTTAAAACAAATATTCTCATAGATATAGTATAGTTCCAAGTATATCTGAGAATATTAGCACAAACTATTACCAAAAAAAAGTGGAATGATTTTAAGGAGAGGAGTAGTATCTTGAGGAGGTCAACAAGATAGTGGAGTCCAGAGTCTAAAAGTTCTAGAGAAGATTGTACTTGGAAATTCAAGGCCAGTCATTGTCAAGGAAATCTTGCCAGTTAGGATTCCTGACATCTCCTCTCTGGATACTGAAATCAAGGCCAGATACAGGCATCCAGAGTCTGGAAAACTTGGGTCCAAGAAGAGGGCTGTGTGGCAGGCTGGCCGAGGAGTGGAGTAGATGCCCAGAGAGGAGCCTGAGGAGTGGGGTAGATGCCCAGAGAGGAGCTCTGGGCTTTGCGAGTCCCTCTTCTCTAAGCTCCCAGACACTGGGATGGGCCTGTGTCTAGAATGAGTGTCAAGGGAATCCTACTAATGGCAAAACAAGGGATAACAATGCCGGTATCCAGGCAGAATTTAAAACCAACTAGACCAGAGGTAGAAAATCCAAGTGCTTAGAAAGGTCATCAAAGGAACAATTGCACAGAGCAAGTGGGTGTGAAGTAAGCAAAGCTGAACTGCTGCTGCCATGAGCAAGAATAATGCCTCTTCTTGGAACCCTTGCACAGGTGCTCAAATGACCCTGCCAGGCCCCAAGGAAGAGAGGCGGTCCAGAGGCCAGCAGGGCCAGACCACAGAGGACCATGTGAGACATGGGAGAGAGTTTGGATCTCCTCCCACGCTTGATGGGAAGCCTTTGGAGGTTGAAGCAGGTGGTGCTTAATCTGGTTTGTAGTTTGAAAGGATGACTGTGAATTCCAGGTAGAGAGAAGAAGAAAGGTGTTAAGAGTGGGATTGTCTACACCAGTAGGAGGCCAAGAACTCACCAGGTGACACAAGAGGATAGCTTGTTGTGGGTGGTGGGTTTGCATGGGAACAGAGGAGAGGCCAGATCCAGGTGTGTTTTGGAGGTGGTGTCAGCAGGACTTGCTGAAGGAGGATGAGGGAGAGAAAAAAAGTCCAACATGACTACTGGTTGGACTGGAAGGAAGGTGAAGACACCTCTCATTTACAGGTTCTGCAATTTCATGATTGTTTTAGGTCATCTGCATTTATCTTATATAATCTTCATGTCACTGTCTTCCTGTGAAAACCTCAAGTAACCATCACTCAGCTAATACCACACTTTCACCTTACCACCCAACATATGTTGCCTCAGTAAGAGCCCAGACATGTCTTTAAATAATCCTTGTTAGAAACACTCCCATTTACCATTGAAACAAAACGAATAAAATACCTAGGAATAGACCTACCTAAGGAGACAAAAGACCTGTATGCAGAAAACTATCAGACACTGATGAAAGAAATTAAAGATGATACAAACAGATGGAGAGATATACCATGTTCTTGGATTGGAAGAATCAACACTGTGAAAATGACTATACCACCCAAAGCAATCTACAGATTCAGTGTGATCCCTATCAAACTACCAATGCCATTTTTCACAGAACTAGAACAAAAAATTTCACAATTTGTATGGAAACACAAAAGACCCTGAATAGCCAAAGCAATCTTGAGAAAGAAAAACGGAGCTGGAAGAACCAGGCTTCCTGACTTCAAACTATACTACAAAGCTACAGACAATATGGTACCGGCAGAAAAACAGAAATATAGATCAATGGAACAGGATAGAAAGCCCAGAGATAAACCCACGCACATACGGTCACCTTATTTTTGATAAAGGAGGCAAGAATATACAATGGAGAAAAGACAGCCTCTTTAATAAGTGGTGCTGGGAAAACTGGACAGCTACATGTAAAAGAATGCAATTAGAACACTCCCTAACACCATACACAAAAATAAACTCAAAATGGATTAAAGACCTAAATGTAAGGCCAGACACTATCAAACTCTTAGAGGAAAACATAGGCAGAACACTCTATGACATAAATCACAGCAAGATCCTTTTTGACCCAGCTCCTAGAGAAATGGAAATAAAAACAAAAATAAACAAATGGGACCTAATGAAACTTCAAAGCTTTTGAACAGCAAAGGAAACCATAAATAAGACGAAAGGATAACCCTCAGAATGGGAGAAAATATTTGCAAATGAAGCAACTGACAGGATTAATCTCCAAGATTTACAAGCAGCTCATGCAACTCAATATCAAAACTCAAACAACCCAGTCCAAATATGGCCAGAAGACCTAAGTAGACATTTCTCCAAAGAAGATATACAGATAGCCAACAAACACATGAAAGGATGCTCAACATCACTAATCATTAGAGAAATGCAAATCAAAACTACAATGAGGTATCACCTCACACCGGTCAGAATGGCCATCATCAAAAAATCTACAAACAACAAATGCTGGAGAGGGTGTGGAGAAAAGGGAACCCTCTTGCACTGTTGGTGGGAATGTAAATTGATACAGTCACTATGGAGAACAGTATGGAGGTTCCTTAAAAAACTAAAAATAGAACTACCATACGACCCAGCAATCCCACTACTGGGCATATACCCTGAGAACACCATAGAGGGGTCCACCTAGAGAGGTGGGATAGGGAGGGTGGGAGGGAGACGCAAGAGGTAGGAGATATGGGGATATATGTATATGTATAGCTGATTCACTTTGTTATACAGCAGAAACTAACACACCATTGTAAAGCAATTATATTCCAATAAAGGTATTTAAAAAAAAAAAGAAAAAAAATAATCCTTGTTAGGGGATGTGTATACATCTTGTCCTAGTGTCCTAAATTGCTGGTGAATATTCCACATGTTTTGCTCCAAGTATACTTTATTTTAGTAGTGAAGACAGATGCATGTAACTTGAAAGTGTTCAAAACAATGGGGTCTTTTGAAGGCCCAGGTGCACATGGGTTGAGGACAGAGTTAGGAGACAACCATGCTGATATCTGAGTATGTGCCTCCTTCCAAAAACAGATTTGCAATGTTTTGAAGAAAAAGTTGAGAGCTGGTGATGAAGAAATCTGACTCCAGAATATAAACTGTGTAAGAAGTACGCTGATGGAAGCAAGCATGGATCTAAAAGCCATTGGATCAGGACACAGATGAAGATCCTTGTGCCGCCCTCACAGTGCAGACTTTGAATCAAGAACAAACCTGGCTTTCAGTTCTGACTGTCATTTATTGGCCCCATGGCCTTAGGAAAATCATTTATCTTTCTGAGCCCCAATTCCTTTATCTGTAAAAGGTGGTGGATAGTTCCTATTTTGTGTGATTGCCATGACATTTAGAGGTACTCATTTTGAAGTGCCTATCATATTTATTTTGCCAAAGTAATTTATTTTTATTAAAATCTTTAATAAGATTATGTATTCATTTACTATTTTATTCACTGACTTGTTTGAGGATCCCTGGCAGTTGCTATGAACCAGGCTAGTTGCTGGGCATACAGGATGAATGAAAATATTTCTGCCTTGGCCTAATATCCTGTAACAAATTCTAAACTTAGTGTGTACTAAGTGCTATTGGAACTAAAACTTAAAAAAAAATTAAACATGACTTGGGAAGGTACCAGAAAGGATGGGAAGTTCATCTGAGCCTTATTCATAGCAGAGGAAGTTGGAGAGAAGTAAGTTGTAAAGGGAGGGCAGGATATGAACAAAATAAAGGCATGAAATTACATCATCTACCTAGGAGATGGTGAGTAGTATAGTGTGGCTAAAATGTAGGGTGTTGGGCTTCCCTGGTGGCGCAGTGGTTGAGAATCTGCCTGCCAATGCAGGGGACACGGGTTTGAGCCCTGGTCTGGGAAGATCCCACATGCCACGGAGCAACTAGGCCCATGAGCCACAGCTGCTGAGCCTGCGCGTCTGGAGCCTGTGCTCCGCAACAAGAGCGGCCGCGATGGTGAGAGGCCCGCGCACCGCGATGAAGAGTGGCCCCCACTTGCCGCAACTAGAGAAAAGCCCTCGCACAGAAACGAAGACCCAACACAGCCAAAAATAAATAAATAAATAAATAGTAAAAAAAAATTAAAAAAAATAAAATAAAATAAAATGTAGGGTGTATGTGGGCTGGAAAGAAGTGGTGGTAGGTAAAATCTAAAAGGGAGTACAGAATCTGGGCTTGATATGGTAAAGAGATGAAGCTCAGCATAGTTTTAAAACTAATTTTCCAACATTTGGCATCCACATATGCACCTCCATACCCAAAATGTGCCATTTTAAATGCATAGGATGCATGTTTAACCTGCCCCTCCCTCTGTACACAGCTCTTTTTAGATAGCTATAATGAGGTACACTTGACATATATTTAAAGTCTACAATATGGTGAAGTTTGACATACGTGTAAACCTATGGAAACAACATCATAATCAAGACAGAGAACCTGGCTATTGTTCTCAAAGGTTCCCCGGTGTGTCTTTGTAATGGTGGTGCCTCCAGTCCTTCTACACCCTCTCCCTAGGAAGACTCTTGATGTGCTTTTTGTCACTATAGATTGGTTTGTACTTTCAAGAGCTTCATATTAATGGGATAATACAACATGTACTCTTTTTTGTGAACTTCACTCAGCAGGACTGTTTTGAGAGTCATCCTGATTACTACATCTATTAATTGTTAATTCTCTCTTAGTGCTCAGTCATCTTCCCTGGTATGAGTGTTCCATGATTATTTATCCATTCCTCTGCTGACGGACTTTTGACTTGTTTCCAGTTTGGTTAGGAAACCATTACTTCCACTCACTTCCATTAACCAGATCTCAGTCACATTGTCACTGCATATCTCAGAAAAGAAGGGACCACGTCTTTGAGCTGATTTCCCCTGAAATAGGATGAAGACGATTTGGTAGGGAATTATCGTATTGTCAACATTAGTGAGAGGAGTTAAGCCTGATGCATTTGATTACCTAATCATGTTAAGTTCTCGTGGGCACATGACGTAAGGTTGGTAAGAGCTTGTGTGGACCATACTGCCATCAGAAATAGGCTTTTTTACAAGTTAGGGAGTTTGAGATTGACATGTACACACTGCTATATTTAAAACAGATAACCAACAAGGACCTACTGTACAGCACGGGGAACTCTGCTCAATATTATGTAATAACTTAAATGGGAAAAGAATTTGAAAAAGAATAGATACATGTATATGTATAACTGAATCACTTTGCTGTACACCTGAAACTATCACAACACTGTTCATCAACTATACTCCAATATAAAATAAAAAATTTTAAAAAATAGTCATTGGAAAGGCATTCGAAACCATCTTGTATAGCACACTAGGCAGGTACCTTTCCACATTGGGAATCCCCAGTCGTTCCTGCTCCCAAACCGACTCCTGCCAGATATGAAAGGCAAATTCAGAATTTAAAAGTCATTTTCCTTGTTCCATTTTTATGATTTATTCACAGTAAATTCTGATTTAATTGACAATGTAAGTCTCTCTTTAATTTATCATCCATCAGCAAAATTGTGAGAGAGAACATTCATATGCACACAGAATGTGATCATGACCTAGAATGGCCGGTCCCTTGACTATGTGTTACTTTATATTATTCAAACAAGAGAGTCATATCATCTTCAAAATAAAAATGTTTTTGAAGGCCTTTTTAAAAATTAAAACGTCAAGATAGTGATCAAAACCTAAAACTTCTCTTTTAGAAATGTAATGTCAAAAACATATAACCAGGGAAATAAGATAGTTTATTTATAAACAATTAGCATATCTCAGTTATGTTATAGTAAATCATCACCAAAAGGAATACTATATAAAAATGTATTCAGATTTTCCTTTTCATTTTCATTTTAGAAGTTAAATATCCATTCTTGATTTACCTCTATCTTCCCACCCTCTGATGATAAAGGCTAGCATTCAGAGAGGTGCTATCAATATCATTTAATTTTATATTATATATAGAATGGATGAAAAAAAAGGTCCTACTGTATAGCACAGGGAACTATTTTCAATATCCTGTGATAAACCATAATGGAAAAGAATACAAAAAATAATATATATATGTATAACTGAATCACTTTGCTGTACAGTAGAAATTAACACATTATAAATCAACTATACTTCAGTAAGATAAATTTTAAAATATTATTTAATTTTAGAATGAAAAAAAGAAATAAGAGATCAAAACAACAAAAACTCCTGTAAAATGTCTAAGTAGCTCCAAATCCTTTCTCAAGAAATTGAGATATTAATTTTTGCTTGTTCATTTTGTACAATTCAATAAACTACTTCAAGTAAATGGATAGAATTAAAAATCATTTCAAGAATTGCATTTAGTGGAATAAGAGTGATGATGGGTCTTTTCCATTAAGTTCCAGAGGTGCAGTGAATATGTTATCTTGCTGTTGCTACCGTCGTGATCAGCGTGAAGCACTACCGATGAGAATGGGGTTGTTTATCTATCCCAACCTAATTGGCCCCCTTAGGCCGTTGCCAATAGAACTGACTTTCTGATTCTAATGAATAATGACGTTCCTCTGTTAATTCATGCCATTATCTGAAGGGTGATCCAACCTGGTCCCGGCCACAATAAACAGTAGTGTTGTCTAATCATGGTTGACCATCAGTATCTTCATAGAGACCTACACTGAAATTAACTCAGCAATCACCACTTAGTCCTAACTACTCAGGGTCACAAATATTAACAAATGTTCATAATTATAGCAAAATATTCACATCAGTGACTTTAAAAAGTTATTCAAGTCTTCATATTTAGCACATTTTATCCAGTGAATGGAAGGCAAAATAATTGTATACAGTTAGTATAAAAAGGGTCCTGAAACATAGATTTTGGCTTTTGTTAGAGGTATGGAGAGCAGTTGTAAAAGCTACCTCTGTTCTTTCTCCAAAATTCCACATACTTGATATGTAGGGCGGCATCTCTGAAGAGCTGATCTGTGGCCCAAACTCCTTTCCATGCTGGGGGCACAAAGGAGAGCCTGGTGACTTGGAGAGATTCTCCTGAAAATTGCTTCATCTCCAGCTGCTTACATTCTATTTCCTCAGTGTCTTTACTCTTCAGCTCTTACATCTGATAGTCTGCTCATAATTTTCATGATACAGCAGAGCCAATGCCTCAGCCACATAAATCTTTGGCTTCCTTCACTTCAAATTACTTTCTCCCTCTTTCCTTTAGCAAACTATTTCCATTCTAAAATCTAGACTTTGTCATCACCTGGAACTGATGGAGAGCTTGAAATTTCTAACCACTGTTCTTATCTTTCGGCTTGTTCACTTGCCTTATTCTTCCATGTCAATACTCCAGTCTGTTGACCACCCCAATCTCCCATCCACCATCTCTGCCTGAATCCTTTATAGTCCCATTTCCCCTTGATGTCTTAGAAAATAATTTCAATTGCACACTCATTAGAACTTTCAATTTTCTCATCCCATTTATATTATCTATCTTTTATAAATCAATATTAAAATCAACCCAAATATTCTCTCCCCAGTCTTGTTTCTGGTTGAAAAAAAATCATTTAGTGGAGGCTGTTGAGCCCATTACTAGTATCTTTACTTGAAGAGCAAATTTTGGCTGCTGCAACAAGATACCTCTACCCAGCTCTGGACTGGCTAAAATTTGAAAAAGACACCACCAAATATTGGTGAGGATCTGGTTCATCCATTGAAGCGTAAATGGGTACACTGACTTTTGAAAACTGGCAGTTTCTTAAAAACATTCACCTACTTTATGATCTAGCAATTGTACTCCTCCTAGATATTTTCAGAAGAAAAAGGAAAATGTATGAAAATCAGAAGTCTTGTACAAAAAGATTCATATCAACTGTATTCATAACAGTCAAAAATTAGGAAGAACCCAACAGGATCATGGGTAAACAAACTGTGGTAGGACAGTAAAGTGGAGTAAAACCTTGCACTAGAAAAGAAAAACGACATGCAACACCAAGGCTAAATCTCAAATAATTATGCAGAACCAAAGAAGCCAGATGTGAATGGGTATGTGCTGTGTATGCACGTGCTTCATCTATATGAAGTTCTAGAACAAGTTGAATACCATTATGGTAAAAACATGTTAGAAGTGTGGTTTTCTCTGCAGGGGCAGGGGAAGGTATAAGAGGAAAATTTCTGGGGTGATAGAAATTTCTGTAACTTGATTGGGGTATTATCACATGAAAAATGCATTTGTCAAAACTCCGCAAACTCTACATTTAAGGTTTGTGTGTTCATGATATGCACTTTTAAGTAAAAAATTTCTAGTTAAAATTTTTAAGGTGCCCCTACTTTTTTTCCCAAGTTTAATCCATTTCCAGGGACTCTCCATTTGTCAAATACCTCTGCTCCTTCAATTTTGCCTGTATGCCATCCTTAGGATTTTGCATTCCCTCTGTCTGTAGACATACATAAACATCTTCTTTAGAACTATTATCATTTGGCACTGCCATCTTCACAAAATGCTTTTTGTATTCACATGTCTGCAAACTTTTTGAAATAACAGTAGCAATTTCCTTTACTTCCCACCTTCTGGTCATACTATAACCTACTGCAATCTAGGTGTTTCTCCCAAGAGTCTATTAAGTCTGCTTGCAATAATATTACTAAGAATCTCCTAATTTGTATATTTACACTCTTCTTAATTCTCTTCCTTGTTGACCCTTATGTTGTTTGATACCATTGACTGTCATCTTTTGTCTTAAAATTCTCATCTAGTCTTTTTCATAGTATATTCCTTCAGTTGCTTTTTCATCTTGAATACCTTTGTTCTGGATCTTTTGTCTTAACACTTAAATGCTAATGCTTGTGTTTCCCTCAGATTCTGCCCTTGGTCCTCTTCTCTACTGTTTAAAATACTCTCAGAGGATAAAAAAAAAAAAAAAAAAAAAAAAGTACTTTGATGCCATTAACTACTAAATATCTAATTTACCTGGTGACCTATTGCCTGAGATTCTCCCCATATGCCTCAGAATCAAAACCCGACCTTCTTGCCTTATCAGCTAGAGAATCTCTTCTATCTACACCATTCCCTTTCTTACCAATGGCCTTAGGAAGTTACCAACAATGTAAAAAACAAACAAAAATCAAAACCCCAAAAAACCACCTTTGCTCACTTTGACTCTTCGTCCTCTTCATTGTAGTCCCTAAAACCAGCCAATCAGTTACTTTGAGTACTATCAAGAAAATACCATCACAACAACTTTATGTTTTCCATCCTTGATTCCTGGTTCAGGCCCTCATCTTCTCTTGCCTCAGCTACTGCAAGCACTTCCTAGATCTCTCATCCTCTGTTCTGTTTCTTGCCCAGACTACCTTTTCCATCACCAACAGAGTTATCTTCTCTCTTGTCATAGTGATTTCCTACCCACATCTTTTAATGGTTATTCATTCACTACCTGATAAAGCCCCATTTACTTAGCATGGCAAATAGGATTTTACAATCTGTCCCTCAAACTACTTGTGACATTGTTTATTACCCACCTCAATTCCTCCCTGCCTTCTTCTTGTCTACAGAACCTAATTTTATGAGACATCTGGAAGAGACCCCTTTATCTCACTTGTTCAGGGTTGGACATGTGTTCCTTTTCTGTCATGTAATATATTTAGTAAAAGCTCCTGAGAGCATCTGGCAGAGCTTTCCCCCTCTGACTGGAGCCACATCTTCTTTCATTTAAGCTTTGAATGAAATGGTTTGAGGGCACCATGTTTGAAGTTCCTGCAATCATATTGCAGCCACAAGGGAAAGGCAAAGGCCAAGGGAATAACAGAGATGCCAACTCAAAATCATGATATGGCTAAGTAACACCAGAACATGCCAACTCTAACACAGTTTTTATGTGAGAAAAACACTCCCTGTTTTTTAAATTCTCATTAGTCAAATAAATACTTCTTGAGTGACACACTGTTTTCAGAGAGGTACCCTCCTCTCACTCCCTCTTTCATATCCCATGACCAAGTCTTACCCAAGTTTTCACTGTGTCTAGGGCACAGTGTTCTTGTGACTAAACTCAGGTTTGGCTGCTCGCTGCTCAGAAGCCAATAATCAAGAGGCAAGTGTCAGGAGAAAGGAAAGATGTTTTCATCAGAAAAGCCGGCAATCTGGGGAGAAGGTGGACTCGTGTCCCAAGACCAACTCCAAAGATTCTGCTCAGCCATGACAGTTTATCAAGGAAAAAATGGTGGTGGGGAGGGGAGAGAATCTCAGTGAATCATCGAGGTAGGAGGTTGGATTCTGCATCCTTCTCCATTGCATGCAGACTGGCTGACTCTCTCTTCAGCTGTTATCTTGCTACGTGACCTGCCTGCAGGATTGCTAAGGGGGCTCTTGGGGGTAGAGAGCTAGTCATTCTTTAACTACTTAATTCTTCATTTTTACTTCTTTTAATCTAGGAAAGGCATCAACAGGTTAGGCAAGGCATGGTGTGCATTCAGGAGAGCATATGTCAGGAATTAGGTTAAATTGCCTAATCATCTCATTCCTATAATTAGGTTCTTTCAAGATTAGAGATGGACAGAAATGGACAAACAGGAAAGGGGCAAAAGAGCTGCTTTCACTGCTCACTTTGTTTTGAATTCACGTAATTTAATCTCTTAGCCTGGAAGGCCCTTCTCTGCCACATGGCTTCTTACCCATCGTTAAACCCCTATTCAAACCAGGCTTCCTAGTGACACCTTTACCCAAGGTTAGCCCAGATTTTCTCCATGTTCCCGTAACCCTTGATATATGTCTTGATTTTTAACCTCATCTCTTTTTATTGTCATTCATTATTTATGTGCTCATCTTACCCTCTAGAAGTTGATTATCTTGTCACCAGGGACCATAGCATATTCTTTTGTATATATTTTTGGAATAGTAATCAGTAAATATTTGTGGAATGAAACAGAAAAGGAAGAATAGTGAATAAAACCCATCCTGTATATATATGTATTTTTCTACAAAAGTATTCATTTGATCTTGAAAAGTATGACTGGGTGCTGTCCATCTAGGTGAGCAGTAAATATGTTTGGGGTCACACTGGTTGGCTTGATGGTCTTATACAACTTCATAATTTACTATGAATCTTTTAAAATTCCATTTGTAATTTTATTACAAATTTTCAAAGTACCTATTTCATGTATACAAAATTTGCACATATTGTCACTTATTTTGTGTTTAGTTTTCGGATGAAGAAATTGTCAGTGCTGTCAATAAGCTATGTGCACATTTCCAGGTTCTAGCTGAATAAAACAAACAAAATCTTTGCCTTCATTGATTTTTCATCCTAATAAAAATTATGTCTGATATACACATGGCTACAGTGAACTAAATGCTAATATATAGGATGGTCATGTCACAAATGGTTTTGTAATCTTTTCTTCATGATATATTTTATGAAAGACCCTTACCTTCAAGATACAAAACTATATAATATCTGTCTAGTGCATAACACACCAAATAAGTCTAAAAATAAAGACTTTATTAAATTAAATGTGCCAATATCTTATAGAGAATCAAAAGATTTTTAAAAATCACCTGTTATAAGAACTATGACTTTGACTGAGAAAAGACTCACCTGCACTTACATCTGCTCCAGCATGAAACAACACAGTTGGGAAGATGCCTGAAGAATTCCCCTGCTCTCATCACTGACAAAAATTGCTGTGATTTTATAAGGTAAATAATTCTTGGAGGTACTAATATATTTCTTGAGTATATTGTGGGAAGAATGCATGGTGTGTGAGCCACAGTGGGTTTCCAGTGAGTCATCGGTCTCATCCCACATTCTTTCAACTCACAACATCCTTTACCATTTTTCTACCTTTGCTTATGGTGTGGTCTCTTGTTTCAATTCCCTCCCCATCAACCATGTCTCCTAACCAGTGATATCTACTTTCATAGGTCTACCCGTTCTTCCAGGAAACAATAAAATTCCAAATCTCTCACAAAATTGGGAACTCACCATTTTCTTCTACCAAACAACTACAGCACTAACTACTTTGCCATTTGTTTACAATCACACACATTCCTCTGGGCTGGAGAGGCCTATGATGTTCCATCACATAAAGCTCTCGCTAATAGCTTCCTCTAGAAGAAGTCACCTCACTCAAAAATAAAAGGGAAGGGGAAAAAGTGATTTATGTAAAAATACTAAAAGAAAATGAATCACAGACTTCTATAAAGCACATCTCATAGCAAAGCTGAAAGAAGTAACGGCAAGACCACAAAAGGAGATAAAACGTAAGTTGGCAGTGTTCACAAAATACGTTGAATAGCAAAATAAGTAAGAATGAAGACCACATTGGAAGCAGCAAACTGGAAAAGTAATATTGCTGGAAACGCAGTAAAGAGCTCGGTGGATGATATAAAGAAAATAACATTATCAGCAAATACTTACATAATGCTTATATGTGCCTGGAACTATTGTAAGCATTTTACATACACTATCCTCACTCTCACTGCAGCCCTATGGAGTAGGTAGCTACCATTATTAAACACATTTACAAGGATAAAACAAAAGCAGTTAAATAACTTACCAAAGCTAAAAACCAAGATTACAATCTGATAAGGGGATAATATTCAAAATATATAAATAACTCATACAACTCAATAGAGAAAAAAAAAAAAGACCCAAACAATCCAATTAAAAAATGGGCAGAGGATCTGAATAGACATTTTTCCAAAGAAGACGTACAGATGGCCAAGAGGTATGTGAAAAAATGCTCAACGTCATTAATCATCACAGAAATGGAAATCAAAACCAAATGAGATATCACTCCACACCTGTTAGAATGACTATTATAAAAAAGGTAAGAAATAGCAAATGTTGGCCAGGATGTGGAGAAAAGGGAATCCTTGTACACTATTGGTGGGAATGTAAATTTGTGCAGCCACTGTGGTAAACAGTATGGAGGTTCCTCAAAAAATTCAAAATAAGACTATCATATGATCCAGCAATTGTACTTCTGGGTATTTATCCAAAGAAAATGAAGACATTAACTCAAAAAGATATTTGCACCCCTATGTTCATTGCAGCATTATTTGCAATAGCCAAGACGTGGAAAAAACCTAAGTATCCTTCAGTGGATGAGTGGATAAAGAAATTGTGATATATATCTATATATAGATAGATAGATATGTGTGCATGTATATATATATATATATGAATATTATACAGCCATAAAAAGAATAAAATCTTGCCATTTGTAACAACATGAATGGACCTCAAGGGTATCATGCTAAGTAAAATAAATAAAACATGAAAAGGCAAATACTGTATGATCTCTCTTATATGTCAAATCTGAAAAACAAACAAACAAACTCATAGATACAGAGAATAGATTGGTGGTTGCCAGAAGCCAGGTGTAGAAGGTGGGAGAAATTGGTAAATTGTTTTTTTTTTAAATTTTAAATAAATTGAATTTAAAATATGGCATATGCATAATTAGTATTTCCAAAGACACAAAAAGAAAAAAATAGTGGATAGGTCATTTATAGATATTATTTAAGAAAACTGTCCCCAAATAAAAGATAACTAGACTGTATACATTGAAAGCATGCTCTATGTATGAGAAAACAATTTAAGTAATGCTCAAATATGAGCTGTATCCCCATAAATTCATGAGCATTAAAAATCTTTAGAGTATACAGACAGAAAATTAAGTCACCTACAAAGAAGAAAACTAAGGGTAGCTAAATAGTTTCCTACTACAATATTTGGTAATGAAAGTTACTAGAACTTTGCCTATAATGTCCTCAAGAAAATAGAGACTCAAGAATTTTCTACTAAGCCAAACTGTCTTTTAAATAGAAAGGCAGTAGAAAAGTATTTTTAGATGTAGACATGAATACATGAAATATATCTCCCATGAGCAATATATTTTCCATGAGCAGATACTAGAGGATAAATTCTAACTAACCAAGAAATATGTAAAGAAAGTGGCAAAAGATGTGGGCCAAGCCTGTTCCTTTGAATATGGACTGGAGCCACGTCACATACTTTTGTATAAATCTATCCTTAAAGCTTTATCTACAGCTTCCAGATTGTACTTACTCGGCAAGCTTTATTGTTTTCATTCACCAGAATTGGTTGTCCTCTCCTTTGGGGCAGAAGGAAGAATTGTATGTCCATATTGCCATTAGATTTGTCCATGTGACTTTCTTTGTCCAGTGTATTGTGAGTGGAAGTGAAGTTTGTCAGTTCTAAGGGACAGTACTTAGCAACCAGTGTTGACATTTTTCCTCCTGTTTTCTTTCACCTGGTGAAAGTACATTTTGCCTATGATGGTGCTTCAACAATCCAGGACACTGAGTGAAGACAGCATGGAACAGAGTCCCTTACAACCCAAGATGGGCAGGTCATGTAAGCAAGGCACACTGTTGTGTGACTTTAAGTCAGGGAGATCTCAGGGCTGTTGGCTAGAAGTTGTTTTAGTCAGAATGTACATAACTAAACCTGACCAGAAAAATATGACACGTGAAACAGAATGAACACGGAATCCTAGATTATAGATCTCTGGCACAATCTTTTACTCCTTTCCAATTGTTTCACTTCATTCTTAACTTCTATTTTCGTTTTCTTTTTGTAATCATCTTAATAGAATCTTCCCAAAGTATTAAATTGTGCTTTTGTAGAAATATATTTCTTTCTTTTCATACTTATATTTGATTAGTTTATATTACACATAATTAAACTACATAATTATACTAACAGATAAAATTTGCATTGGTAACAAACACAGCTAACTCGGTAGACAGATGATGGCGTGGAAGAGTGGAGACCAAACCTACAATCGGCAAGTTATCAATAGGTGGGTAGTGGATGCTGGAGTGGTTTGCAAAGGGAAAGGGTGTTGGTGGGTTAGTTAAATGAGAGTTGGGTAAGATAGTTTCTATGATAAATATTTACTCAATAAGATAATCTGTAGCCATTTTGTAGATATATTTTATGTACGTATACTACATATATATGAGTAAACATGTACATATACCTACATTGGATTGCATTATGTATATGTGCATGCGTACGTGTGCACACATGAGAATCTCTAATCTGTTAATGGTTCTTACCTTTCACAGTGGCTTTAGGAACTCAAGGGGAAAGGAAAAATACAGTTGACCCTTGAACAATGTGGGTTTGAATTGTGCAGGTCCACTGACCTGTGAATACTTTTCAGTAGTAAATACTACAGTACTATATGGCCTGTGGTTAATTGAATCCGAGAATGCAGTGGAACCTTGGATACAGAGGGCTGACTATAAATTATTAATCCCCGTTTTGTTCAAGGATCAATTTATGTCTTTTTTTTAATGGATTTATTCCAAAATATTACTCTTAGAAAGTAAAATTTTTTAAAAAGTTATTTTTAACGACAACAGTCATAGAAAATGCCGTTCAATATCAGACTGCATGGCACTGTCAGTCTTCTGGAATCTCAAGTAGTCATCAGAATGATGCTTTTTTGTTGTTAAGGGTTGGACCAGTACTTCTTTTGTGTTGCTGAAAGAATGTGGAGTGTATTTTAGTCATAGGAGATGTTTAATGAATGTATGTTGATTGCTTTCTATTGAAAAACTTGTATCATTGATTGAAAAGGAGATCCATCAAGAGAGTAGAAATTAGAGGGAAAGGATTTTCAGGACAAGCCCTGGATTCTTTTATTTTAAATAAAAGTGTTTTCTTGTTTGTTTTTTACTGCATGCCATGTCATTTATCAAACTTGTTTTCTCCTCATCTGGTGCCATGGAATGAGCATTGACGTGGAAATCCGAAGACCTAAAGCCCAAGACAGGTTTGTTCTTTCACCTCCAAGAACTGTAATTTTCCCCCAGAAAGTAGTTGAAATTGATTAAGCAGACAACATCCTTTAGTAAAAGAAATACGCACTGGAATTCAAATCAGCATTTATTCTCTGCCTGAGTCATGTCGGATTGTTTGAAGAAAAGTTTTTTCTTCTATATTTATTTCGCTTAAAATTGTCATCAGAGACAATTTTACATTTTGTTTTTTTATCTGCTTTCTTTCCAGGTGCAGACTGACTTTGAGGGTTTGGTGCTGAGTTAGGTAGCTCTGTTCCTATTCTTTTCCTAATCTCCTCACCCTTCTTTCTTCCTCCTTATCCCAAACCCTGCCAGTTTCACTGCAAAGTTATTTTAAACTAATTATTATTAGTTACATTTTATTTTATTTTAATTATTTAAAATTATAATTAGCTAGAGCTCATATTACTCTGGTTCTTACTATTTTATGATATTAATCAGAGGAATGAAAAACTTTCAGGAAGCGGTTTCATTTAACCTGAAAATGGTTTGGAAATCACATGCTCTTTTTCTTGTGTTATTAGGTTTTCCCCTCAATATGAGTTTCGACTCTCAACACATTTTGTGTGGAATCTTTTATACAGAACTAATTACTGTCAATAACAAATTTCTAATCCTGTATCAGCTACTCACTGGATACTTAACCAAGAATGTTTTATGCTCTCTTAAAAATAAATGCATCTAATTTACATTTTCGCATTAGGAAAGATTTAAAAAAATTAATGACCATAAAGATCTTTGAAAATTAAGAAACCTCATTCAAAACAAATTCTGTGCACAAGTGCTTGTTTGGGGTACCTTTGGTCAGATTTTGTCAGAGACTATTTCCTTTCCTCAGGGCCTCTGGAGTAGCCAAGATGGGTTTCTTCATTTATCAGTATTTTAATCTGACATTTGGAGGCTGAGCAGTTACAGAGAAATACCCATGAACTAGATTTCACATCCCTTCTCTGTCAATTAAGGCAGACATTTTTTTAAAAAAAGAAAAAAGGAAAAAAACAAGAAAAAAGTTTCCTACTTGGTATTAAATTTTTACCTGACAGACCTAGAAAAATGGTTTCAACAGATAAAGTTTAGAGAATGTATAGAATTCCTCCTTCTTCTTTTTAAAAATTGTTTGAACTTTACAATATGGAAAAACATTTCAGGCATTTTAAAATTATTTCATTTATTTCCATTTTTACCAAATTGGGGGGGCTTATAATTTTTGTATGTTGGTAAAACACGGCGAGCTACATGAGGAGGTATTGTTTCCCACAACTTCATCTTTTATGACTTCACTATATCATGGCTTCTATGAATAATGTTTCTGTGCAAGTTGATATGATATAGTAAACTCTATATTGGCATTCAGATTGCCTGCACTCAGGGGCTGTCTCTACATGCATTTACAATGAAAACTTCGATTAGTTATTTACCTTTTCTAAATTTCAGGTTTTTAATCTGAAAAGCTAGAATCGTAATATAACTACTGGATTTGTTATTTTAAGGTAAGAAAAGAATACACACACACAAATAAACACATACTATTAGATGCATAGTATTATACAGAGCATAGATGCATGGCATTAAACACAAAGGCAAGCTATTATTATGCTATTTTAAAGATAAAATATTTATAGTTCTAAAAATACAACAGACCCAGAAAAACCGAACTTTTGCTGGAAGATCTTTCTTCCTTTCAAGACAACCCCAGAGGTAGGGGGTACCCAGAGGTAGCCCTGATCTTCATGGTGCACTAGCTGTGTGTAGCAAGTTATCACCTGGCCTTATTCCGAGACTAGGGTAGGCAGACTAGGGTAGGCACTGCCCCCAATGCCCATGTCCTGATCCCTGGAACCTGAGTAGGTTATATTACATGACAAAAGAGACTTCACAGAGGTAATCAAGATGACGGACCTTAAAATCATTAAATGATCCTGAATTTCTCAGGTGGGTTCCATCTAGTGACATGAGCCCTTAAAAGAAGAATCCTCTCTCCAGCTGGAAGCAGACAGATGCAGCTGAAGGAGGAATCATGGAGATTCCAAGAGTGGGCAGAATCCAAGGGATCGTTACTGGCTCTGAGTTGAAGGGATCACAAGTAAGGACCGGAGAAAGGCCTCTAGGAGCTCAGAGCAGGCCAAGCTGACAGCCAGCAAGGAAGCAGGGGCTTCAGTCCTACCGCAAGGACCTGGATTCTGCCAACACCCTGATGGGCATGGAAGGAGATTCTTCTCCAGGGCCTTCAGATAGGAGCCCAGCGGACCCTTGGACTTTGAGCTTGTGAGACCCGGAGCCGAGATACCAGCCAACCCAGACATCTGACCTGCAGATCTGTGAGAAACCGAATACAGAGGCGAGTCTAAATGCCCCAGGGTTTGCCAGAAGGCACTTCCTGACCCACTCTCTGGGGCTCCTAAGCAAATCAAGCAGCTACCCCACTCACAAGTGACAGACAATAAGCAAACAACCTAAATATGGAGTGTTTGCAGAGCACACACTTAATAAAATTAAAACCTTTAGAGAAATACCGTTCTGTCTGCAGAACAAAGTCCACATGACAAGAAAAATTTGGGATCATCACAGAGGAATGAAAGTCCTCCTTTTCGAGGGTTAGGACTATGCGAAATAAAGCTGCAGCTTAGGGAGCAATTTTAAAGCAGCCTCCTAGAAGGGTAGGATAGGGAGGGTGGGAGGGAGACGCAAGAGGGAGGAGATATGGGGATATATGTATACGTATAGCTGATTCACTTTGTTATAAAACAGAATCTAACACACCATTGTAAAGCAACTATACTCCAATAAAGATGTTAAAATAAATAAATAAATTAAGCAGCCTCTTACTGGCTGAATCAATGTTCACAGTATCCCTGCGTTTTTGTAAATGATGTATTGGGCTTCTCGTCAGGGCCAGATGTTGATGTGAACTTTTACTTGTTGGACAGGAGATTAGAGAGCATGCATGCTCAGTATAAAAGTGTCCACTCTGGATTTCATTAGGGAACCAATGAGCTATGGTCAGTCCTGGGGTTTAAACAGGGACCCAGGCTCAACGCACAGCTGTTTCCTTCTCTTTTTCAGGCCAGAAAAAACCAGCACTGCTCGAAATTGACCAGGTCCCCAGTCTCCCCGCTCCTGGTCCTCAGGCTGCCCTTTGATTTCAGCTGGTCCACAGCTGTCCAGCATCCGGCTTCCCTCCCTCTACAGCGGCCTCCTCCACAGCCCACCTCACTCAGGAGGGATTAGGACCAAGAGAGACAGTGTGGCTGGTCATCTATTTTAATCCCAGCTAGAGTAGCTTTGCTTCCTCCTGGTAAGGACCCAAAAACTCCAGATGTAGAGCGGATTAAATTTGGAAAAACATTTTACCTGATTTGGCAACTTGTTTTTCTGCCCTCATAGGAGATTGAGTCAAACTTTCACTCCTAGTGTTGTCCCAGGCATTTTTTGCTCGCTTGTACATGGCTATGAATCACCGTGGGGACAGATTGTTATATTTTATTCCGAAGTCAGCGATCATCTCACTGCCCTGCTCTGGGCAACACACAAAGTATGCTATATAAAGAAGCACTTTAAAAAAAAAAAAAAAAGAAGCACTTTAGTTTTACTGATTCTAAGTTTATTGCCTTTTTAATTTGGTAGCATTCTTTGCTCAGTGTATTATGCATAGTTTCATTTTTGGCAGTTTGAATGTCTACCAGGACACACGTCCAAAAATCCAGTCCTGGTGGTAATCGATAAACGAGAAGAGCCTCTTGCCAGAGTCATTATTCTCTGCATTTTATTCTTTCTCAGCAACATGCGCCTAAAAAAAAAAAAAAAATGAGACAGAGTGAGTGAAAGCCTTTAACTAATTCAAGCCCTGTGGGTGCTACTGTCAGTCTCTTTACCTCTCTGTTAAAAACTTTCATTTTTAATCAAACCTTTCAAAAACTTTTTCTCTTCTACATAGATCAATACCTTTCTACAAGAAGAGGGCTGGCTCTTTTTGATGGTTACATTAAAAGTTTCAAAGGAACTTAGCATCATTTAGTTAGTGATACTACAGCTCAATGGCTGAACAGAATGTATTTGATTGCACCAAATCATGACTGTTAGGTTTCCTGAGGCCCTCAAAGGGTTTTACTAGAATTTCTCTTTCTCAGACCTTCTTTATCCACTTCCTCTTATATTGAAATCCAGTACAGATAGGGTTTCTCAAATCTTAGCTTGCCGGTGAATGCCCTGGTGATGATCTTCAGATTCAGACTGAACATCAGGGTAAAGTCCAGGGTAAGGCCTGAATGTCTGCATTCCTAACACCCTCCGCGGAGAAGCCCAGCCTCCTGTTCCCTGCTACACTTGAGAAGTGAGTTCTGACATGTGTGTTAGGAGCACCAAGTGTAGACTCAGGCCGATCCGGTTCTGCCACTCACCAGCAGGTCGAGGTTTCCTCCGTCTTGGTTTAATCATGCAACCTATCTAAAAATTTTGCAGTTAGGATAGCATGAAATAATGTATGTAAAGCACCTAGCAGCATGCCTAGCCCATAGGAAACACTCAATAATGGACAGGTTTTTTGTTTTGTTTTGTTTTTTTATCATCACTTTTATTTATTTATTAAAATGTTTATTGAAATGTAGTTGATTTACAATGTTGTGTTAGTTGTAGGCGTACAGCAAAGTGATTCAGTTATACATATATATATATTTATATATTCTTTTTTAGATTCTTTTCCATTGTAGGTTATTACAAGATATTGAGTATAATTCCCTGTGCTATGCGGTAGATCCTTGCTGTTTATTTTATATATAGTAGTGTGTATCTGTTAATCCCAAACTCCTAATTTACCCCTCTCCCCTTTCCCCTTTGGTAATCATAAATTTGTTTTCTATGCCTGTGAATCTATTTGTTTTGTAAATAAGTTCATTTGTACCGTTTTTTTAGATTCCACATATAAGCGATATCATATGATATTTGTCTTTGACTTACTTCACTTAGTATGATAACCTCTAGGTCCATCCATGTTCCTGGAAATGGCATTATTTTATTTTTTTTATTATATATATGTGTATATATATATATATATACACATATATATAATGGACAGTTTTAATTATTTCGGTTATCATTCTATCTCCCACTCACCTACTCCCGTACAGCCCAGACTGTTTTTATATCCATTTACTCAAAAGAGCATCGAGGCAGAAAGCAGCATCCATGGCCTGTGTAGGAGGCATTCCTATAACAGAGGAACCTGGGCAGCTTCTGCTCACCGGATAATTCTGGGGGTGATTGTGGCCTAGGCAGGGGACCTGGCGCACTTCCTCGTCTGAAGGGAGGTGAGGAGGCTGGTGGGGTCATTAGGAAAGGTGGCATGAAAAAATGATGTCCAGTTCTGATAATGGTGATAAGAGGGGCCTGTGTCCTGAGACACCTGTGCTCCGGATGGGGGTTTACGCACAGGCAGGTTCTAGATGAAACATCTGAGGCCACCCGGAGATAAATCAGACTGGTCCAGTGGTGCTTCTCCCATCAACCACTTTATGGAAGGACCACCACTGACCCACAGATGCATCATGCAGTATCCTACATGTGTCTGGCTCTCTATTATTCATTACACATTTGCATACATTCTGTCTTGCTTCATCCTTACACCTCCCCTGTGACAGAAGAGCCACCGTTTCGACTGTCATGAGAACAGTGAGATTTAGAGCAGCTTCAAAACCTCCAGTGAGTGGGGGGAGTTGGCCACTCGTCTGCCTCGAAGCCCAGGGTGATCCCGTGCCCCTCAGAGGGAGCTTAGAGAACCGGAAACATCTCAGAAATACGATTCGATGCTCAACCTTCACAGCGGACTGGATTGCAGTGGAAACCTCTACTCTATGACCATGTCCGTGTGAAGCGAATTCATGTGCCCCAACCTCTTTCTATTTGCTTTTTCAAAACAGGAGGAAAAAAATGCACAGATAAAAAGTGAGCGGCATGTCAGTGAATGTTATGGGCAAATGGCTGTGACAGGGAATGCTGACCATGGCCGCAGATTAAAATCCCTGGATTGCCAAAATACTTGCAGAGCTATGTTTAAGTATTTTTTTTTAATGTGAGGAAAAGAAAAAGGATGGACAGCGAGGAAAATTGCAGAGAGCAGAGGGGCGGTCTGATCCATCATAGCACACGTTTCTCTTTCTTCTTCTGGCCCTTTCTTCCAGCACTTGCCAAATTTGTTTCTCATTATTGCCTTATAGAGAGAATATTCAAGTTGGGAAGTGGTTCAGAGATCATCTATGTCCACACGCGTGAGTGGATAGCAGAGGCGGATCTGACACAGGAATTCACGAGAACCGCATCCCCAGTGCATCTAACCTCCCATCTCACAAGGATGCTCTTCTTCTGCCTTCTCTGCCTTCATTTTCAAGGGCAGGATTAAACCCCAAACCCAGCACTAACCAGCAATGTATCTACTGCATGCCTTCAGTGGAGGAATGTGTTAGCTATTGTTTTTACCTCTTGTCTGTTACCCAAGATTTCTCCACCCATGTCTCAATAATTAACACTGGCTGCAGGAAAGGACATGCCACTCTGCCTGGACCAGTTACAGGATGGCACTTTGTTCTTATTGGGCTGTGGATGAATTACGTGACACAAAGTAGCCAATTAGGTTCTTTCCCTGAGATCGATAAAAGCAAAATGGGAATGAAGGAGCTGCAAGAGGGAAGAACCTGGAGATTAAATCAGAGCAGCAGTTGGGAGGTGCTGTCTGTGCCATGGGTCCAGGAGAGCCTGAGGCCACCTCATCCTCTTGAGTAGAGGGGCCATTGGTCACTTTAGTTACATGAGTTGCATCCCTGCCACTTGCAACTAAGAGTCGTAACGGATACGCTGCTTTATTGCCCAATGGCGTTGAGACAGCCACCAAAGTACCTGAGTTTTCAAGAATCTTTGTCCAGGGTTTCAAGGACATTTTATAGTCCAAGCTGCACTCACGGTCGCCACCTTCTCACCAAATAATATACCCACACTTGCTTACAGCATCTTCTATCGAGCACGTAACCATCATGTTTTCCTCTGTTAAATATGTCTCCCTGCTGGACCAGGACCATCCAGAGCAGACGCATGCTCCAAGTTGTTCTCAGAAGTACATATTTAATGGGCAAAAATAAAGCCCAGGAGGTATAGCAAGTTTGGATGGGTAGAAGAGCAAAAAGGTCTTGGAATATAGGGTGTTATTGAGAGGACCATCTTTTCCCAGGGAGACCCAGGTGGAGGAGCCCAGTGTAGCATGAAAACAGTAATACCCCTGGGAGTTTGGAAGAAGTTTGTTGAGGGAGGAGGGGAGTCACAAAAACAAAAGGTCAGCAAATAAAAGAGCCCCTCCTCCCCACCAAAAAAAGGTTGACTTTGCTTTCTTCTCTATTTGCCCAGGAGTCACTTCTGTTTACAGTTTAGGCCAGTAGATCCCCTTACATCTTATTTTTTTTTAATTTATTTAATTTTTAAATTGAAGTATAGTGGATTTACAATGTTGTGTTCACTTCTGCTGTACAACAAAGTGATTCAGATACATATTGTATATATATGTATATATTTATATTATTTTTTATATTCTTTTCTATTACGGTTTATCTCAGGATATTGAATGTAGTTCCCTGTGCTCTACAGTAGGTCCTTGTTGTTTAACCATTCTCTTTATTTTGGGTCCCAAATTATCTGAATACCATTTCGCTTGATCTGAGAAGAGACAACGAAGTTACCATCATGTTCTAAGACCCCTTCTATGCTAGATATTGAGAACTCTATATTCGTATTTCCCTCGTAAGATTTGTCTGCAGTTGCCACACCACTTTTGCAAAACTGACGCCAAACATCATGAACCATATTATTCCTGTATAGCCTTTTCTTATGTGCAGTGTCTTGAAAGCTTGAGCTCATCTTTTTAACACTAAAAAAAATCCACTGTATTTTACTATGCAAAATATAGCTTTATTATGCAAAATATATTTTGTTTTACTGTGGTGAGTTCAGATGGCTCCATGTAAGGTTTAAGCCTGTGCTGTTTTGAAGGAGGAGAATGCACTATTGTTAATATGTGTAATTCACTCCTGCCATGAGGTAGGGACATTACTGACTTTAGTGCTATAAAATAGGCATTATGTAAGATTTGAAATGTTCTAAATTCTTCAATTTAGTTTAAAATATTAATTTGGCTGTCACTAAAGATATGTCTTTTAGTTGAGTTATTTTATATCTTTATGAGGTTAATTAAAATTGCATAATGGATTTATCCATGTGAAATTTCTGTTTTTCAAGATTGAATCTTCAGGGAAAAAGAAAGACATATGGTCACTCAGAGCTAATTTAGTGAAACAGAGGAGAGTTTCTATTTCCCTAATCCAAGTGAAAAGATCAGCCATTCACTTAGTAGCCCCACAGACACACATATACACTAGCTGGAACACACACACACACACACACACACACACACACACGGACTTGCACACCTTAGCCAAGGACATGGAGTTATCTAATTCTTTTTCTATTTTCATTAGGCACGTGTTCCTTTTCCATTCATCATATTTATTTGCTCTCTTTCTCTTCTAAATATATATACTTATATACATTATTTATATATAGTCATATATATATTTATACATATATATATTTTTTTCTTCTAAGACAGACAGTCGCTAAGGAATGTGCACACACAGGAGCCATCAAATGGGTGTATTGTTCCCGGGGTCGTTTGTGCTAGGTGAAGGACTTGTGGGTAGTTCAAAAGTCCTCTTCAGCTTGGCATTAATTCTCCAACTTAACTGACATTTGAGTGAAAGTGCTTTGCATATGCAGCAAAAGGAAAAAAAAAATCCCTTTGGCTCACCCTTTCCTTCGTATGCAGAAGATAAATGTTTTCCAGAATATTCCTGGGCATTCCGGAAGCAGGCTTGTGAGGAGGGCAAGGCAGGCTTAGAGAGGCTGTGGTGGGAGTGTGATGGGAGGGCGGGGTGAGGACAGGGCCTTGGAGCAGACTCTGGGGGAGCTGGAGGGTGAGGGGCTGGGGACTGATGGGGGGTCTGTGAGGAAAACCGAGCAAAGCTCTTCCGGATGACCAACAATTGGAGGCGAGAGGAAAGCGTTCTGGAAGCACTGCCGCGGCCTGTGCATTGGCTCTCTTTTAATGTTCTTCAAGAAACTCAAGGAATGATTCAATTTCTAAAATCACTTTTGGTTAGCGGACTCTTGCTTTGAAATTGACTCTGTGTGACAAAAGCTCTGGCGTGCATTTGGATATGCTACTTTTATGTGCATTTCGGGGTTTTATTCTTGCGATTGTGATTCTTCTCATGGAAAACAAATGGGAGATCATTTTACAGCTTTTAAAAAGATGGTATTTTAGGGCTTCCCTGGTGGCGCAGTGGTTGAGAATCTGCCTGCTAATGCCGGGGACACGGGTTCGAGCCCTGGTCTGGGAAGATCCCACATGCCGTGGAGCAACTAAGCCCGTGAGCCACAACTACCGAAGCCTGTGCTCCACAACAAGAGAGGCCGCGATAGTGAGAGGCCCGCGCACCGCGATGAAGAGCGGCCCCCGCTCGCCGCAACTGGAGAAAGCCCTCGCCCAGAAACGAAGACCCAACACAGCCAAAAAAATAAAAATTAAATTAATTTATAAAAAACAAGGCTTTGTTATAACAAATAAGCCTAGTACTAACTGACACTATTAACTTAAAAAAAAAAAAAAAAAAAGACGGTATTTTAAAGTTTATTCGATGTACTTGCGTCGCCTTTCCTACTACTCCAGTTCTGAAAAAGGAAGGATTCGCCCTTCTTTCAACTGGGAAACTCTGCAGAGACTCTGCTCCTCGGAACACAACCCCCGGGATTTCCTGTCCCCGGATCGTGCCAGCCTGAGAAGAGCCCGCTGCACGCGAGGTGCTGCAGGAAAAGCTGGCTTTCCGGAGGAGGCGGTGCCGGCATGGACGCGGGCCCCGGGAAGCTGCCCCGACCGCCGGCAGCCGGTCGGTGCCTCTGCTTCCAGATCGGCCCGCCTCGCCCCTCCTCCCTTCCTCGCTGAGGCCGGCGCCTGACTTCCCTCGAGCTCCCCATCGAGGCCTCCTCTGCAGTCCTTCCTCCCCGCTCACGGGTTCTAGAACCTTCCCGCCTCACTGTTTGAACTCTGACAGTGTAATGTCTGTTCCCAGTACTCTCCTGAATGGGCTTGGAGGGTCCCAGACGCTAGCCTTAGTTCTCACTGCCTTTTAACTCTGTGTGTTCAACACTTGTGAACAGCATCTTTCCCCCGAACCTCACTTTCTGCTTCACTATTTCCTCTTCCTCTTCCCCTCCCCCTACTGTGCGCACGCACACACGCGTGCAGATACACACACACACACACACACACACACACTCACACACTGGCTCTTTCTCTCACGTGGGCCTGTGGGTGTGAGGACTGCATTTATACTTCTGGTTTCAAAGAAATTAAAACCTTGAGTCACTCGTTCACATAGTCATTCATTCAAGTGCCACATTGGAAAACTTCTCTGTGTCAGGCATTGGGGTAGACACTGGAGACGGTGCAGAGAAGAAGAATCTATCATCTTTGTAAATAAGCAATTAGAGTTGCATCATAACAGTCAAATTAGGAATCTCCTCTCTATGTCCACTACCAACATTACTTCTTTTAATTTACCCACATTTCCTTCCTTGTTACCATTTTAAGAGCTAATGGTCTTTACTAGATATTCTGTTAGTTCTTGTGTCAATTTTTTTTTTTAATTTTTAATTTATTTATTTATTTTATTTTTGGCTGTGTTGGGTCTTCGTTTCTGTGCGAGGGCTTTCTCCAGTTGCGGCGAGCGGGGGCCACTCTTCATCGCGGTGCGCGGGCCTCTCACTATCGCGGCCTCTCTTGTTGCGGAGCACAGGCTCCAGACGCTCTGGCTCAGTAGTTGTGGCTCACGGGCCCAGTTGCTCTGCGGCATGTGAGATCCTCCCAGACCAGGGCTTGAACTCGTGTCCCCTGCATTGGCAGGCAGATTCTCAACCACTGCGCCACCAGGGAAGCCCTCTTGTGTCAATTTTAAGTTGGTTTATACAGGAATTTGTATTTTTATTTAAACTTCAACCTACTGCCATGAAATTATTATTCAACAATAGTCTTCTTACATTTAATATGTGTAGGATCTGTACTGATGTATCATTTGGCATTCTGAATATTGCTATTGTTTTTCTTTTGCTTAGTCTTGCCGGGGTACAGCCAAATTATTACATATTTCAATGAACACACAAAACAATTAAGCACACATATTATTACTATTAAAAAAGAGAGGGGGATAATGGTCTTTATTTCTCAATACACTTCTTGCAAGATTTCAGCCATGATTGATTTGAAGGGGACATTGCCATAACTGTGATCAACTGTAGCAGGGAATATTTAATCCCGTTTTTAAGTTTAATTTACATTCTTGTGTTTTTTTTCTCAATCACAAGGAAGAATTCACTTCTTCACTTATTTTATGATTTTTTAAATAATATGAATCATAAGCTTAGACTCCTGAAAAAAATGAACTCTCAGGTTAGATATCAGGTACATGAGCAAATGACTCAGAATCATGACTGCATGTGGCCAGTGGTTTATTAATTTTATCAGTAAATTTCCTGTCATTACATCCATCCACTACACTTTGCTTTCCTCTATCAAAATTCTTACTCTCAGCCTCACGTGAGTCACTTTATGATTATAAAATTAGTAAATGGTTAATCATATCCTGTTGGCTTAAAATTCTTTGTCCAGTGGAGGAATTCAGAAGCTTAATGTGGTTGAGCCTCTCATCCATATTGTTCATATTTGCAGTTGGGCAGCCAGTTTTTAAAAGTTTTCTGATTCGCAACAATGTGCTCTTTAAAACAAAACACTTCTGTACTCTTCCTCAAGTATGTAAATGCAGGAAATTAGAGATAATCTGATCCCGGATGTTAAGGGTATGTCATTCAGACCAGTGTATCTGGGTTGGTCAATAAAAACTGATAAAATACGATGATCGTGGGAATTTCTTTCAAGCACAAAAAGAAAGGTGTTTACTTACCTCCTAAAGTTATATGGATGCACAATTGATACCATCTGAGACTAAATTAAAATTTAATAGAATATTACAACTGTTCGACTCCTACAAAAGTCCTTTTTTTAAAAATTATAAATTACTGTATACATCAAGGAAAATGTTTATAGACATCCCAATATGCAAATTATGACTTTGTAACACTTTTGTAACAAGAAATAAACACATGGAAATGTATGTTTGGATTCTGTCGATATTGCTGAACCATCTTCAAGCAAAATACAATTTTTATCTTCAGTCCAAAAACATAGAAAATTTTTATAAATAGTAAGAAGCATTCCCACACAGTGTGAAACATCATACAGCAAGTTTTCCCACTAGATCCACAGAATAAGTTCTCTTTGGAGAAAAGAAACGATGATTTGTCATTGGGGCACTTGCATTGATAATGGATTGTTGTAAAGCTGTAAACTTGTTTTTTGGTTTTTTTATTTTTGGCTGTGTTGGGTCTTCGTTGCTGCGTGCGGGCTTTCTCTAGTTGCAGCGAGCAGGGGCTACTCTTCGTTGCGGTGCATGGGCTTCTCAGTGCGGTGGCTTCTCTTGTTGCAGAGCATGGGCTCTAGGTGCGCGGGCTCAGTAGTTGTGACACAAGGGCTTAGTTGCTCCATGGCAATGTGGGATCTTCCCGGACCAGGGATTGAACCCGTGTCCCCTGCAGCGGCAAGTGGATTCTTACCCACTGTGCCACCAGGGAAGTCCCACTAAAGCTGTAAACTTTACAGGCTATTTTGGATCCAAAGTTTCCCAAGATTCTATTTTTTATTTATTTATTTTTTAAAATCAAAGATCACATTAGAATTTCAAAGGGAATATGGAGTACCTGTTCATGCCCACCTAGCCATGACTTGAAGTCTGCCCAAGTTCAGCGCTGCCCAAGTTGAAGGTTCAGGATTAGAAAGGTCATTTGGTGCTTAGAGTTGTAGCCAATCTCTCCAATTCTATTTTTACCTTCATATTTGTTTGTTTTCCTTCAATGTATTCCTCACCTTCTCAGAGTGTGGAGGAGAGGGCTTTCTTTTTTCTTTTTTAATGGGGACCTCCTCTGAAAACTCAACATTATTGGCTTTTATTTATTTTTTAGGTGATGATTTCCCATTAAAGTTCACTTGAAGAAATCGTTCAGCCTCTTAAAAAATGTTTAAAAGCCTTATCATGCTGATATCCAAGAAGTAAAAGAAGCATAACATCTCAGGATTTAAGGGACCACAGAGACTGCAGAACTCCAATAATTGCAGTACCTTTAAAACAGATGAGGAAACTGAGGCCAGACGTGTTACTGAACTTGACCAAGTTAATGAAAGGCAGAACAGCTGAGGTGACACCTAGTTCAGTCCTTATTTCCTTCTACTGTTTCCTCCTCACCGTCATTCCTTCGTGATATTCTGTACCATTCATCATAGCGTTGTCCCTCTTTTATTATTTACTTCTTTATTTCCTGAGACTATGGATATGAGGAAACATCCAGCAGTATTTTCCCCTTTCTCCAAGATACTATCAGTAATCTTATTGGTGTTCATCCAATCAACAACCATAGAATGAACATTTTCTACATCCAGGGCATTTTGGAAGATCCCGGGAGTACAGAGTCATGACTATATTTATTGCTTTTTGGAATCATACGTATATAGACTGAAAAATCATTCAAGGTATGCTGGGAGAATTCCTTCTTACTGTATTTGGTGCTTCTTTCTCCGTGAAGAGGCCTCAGCTCAGGAACGTGGGGAATGGAGTGTTGCTTTGTGTGGAGAACCGGGGCCGGTGGAGATGGGAGGAGGAGAACTGGATTTTCTCTTTCAACATCGACAAGTTTTGAGCTGCTCAGAACACTCTTATTCACACTGATTACATCCTACCCCTCTGTTTAAGGAGGAAGGCGTTGTGTCCGGGAACGGTACTGCTACTCCAGAGTCGATGCGCTAATAAGACCTATAAACCTCAGTTCATAAAACATCTATATAGGTTAACATTATGAGATTTGGAATAATCAAGTAATCTGGTCTCTGTGTGAAAATTATTCCCTAAGCTTCTCATTATTTCTGTCTCTGTCTGCTTGCTTCTCAGGTAGATAAGAGTTGAGTAGGAGAAAAATGATGGCAGAAAGAGGTGCTAATGGTAGGAGCTTTTGGGGTCTTCATGGAGGGTTAAATTGGGCAATGCTTCCTGAGGAGAGGTGGGGGGCCCTTGCTGCCGATGCATCATGAATGTTCATTTGATGGTTGTTGGGTGGACGGTCACCCATAAGACTATTGACAGTATCTTGCAGAAGCGGGATAATACCACTGGGTGTTTCCTCATATCCAGAAAAGAAAAGATAGAAGTCAGTGATAAAACAGTGACAACGCTATGAAGAATGGCACAGAATATTTCTGAGGAGTGATGGTGAGGGGCAAATAGTAGAATGAAATAAAGACTAAACTAGTTGTCAACTCAGCTGTTCCAACTCTGGTTAGCACAGTCTTTGTGCCCAGCTGGGCATCATCTCTGTACTGAGCCTCTTTTCCTGAAAACACATCTGGTACCTGGAGAAGCCCAAGCTCAGCCCTTGGGTACCACACTTAGCTTCTTGAGGGGAAGCTGAGGGAGGTTCTCCTAGGAAGTAGCCTTGGACCAGGATCTTGAAGAATAAGAAGGATGAGTGTTGAGCACCTTTTTGACCAACTTGTGTATATTTGGTGACTCTATCCATTTTTATTGGATTACGAAGTGGTGGTGGTGGGAACCAGATGGCAGCAGTTTGAGGAGAAAGAAAAGATGGAGACAGAACTACAGTCTGCTCCCTGGAGAAGTCCCATCCTGTATGCACTCAGGGCGCGTCACCTATGGGACTCTGGAGACTTGGATGGTTACAGGGCTGTGTGCTGAGGTGTCCCTCTCACCGGATGGGGGAACGCACGCTTCCTGTCCTTCAGTGCGTGCCCAAGGCTTTAGCAGGAGACCCAGCACATAGTAGGTGCTCACTAAATGGGCCCTTAATGATAAAATGAAAACCCTTGCTCTTATTTTTGGCAGACCAAGTTAGGCAAATTCTCCCAAATAAGCAAACTCCCATAAATGTGAACTTCCTGCCTATGAGGGCCTTCACCCCTTCTTCTCAACTTTTACTTACTTTCGGGTTCCAGGTTTCTGCATCATACGAAAACCTTCAATTTGCTATACTTAATTTTGTTTGAATATGAACTTGTACAATGTTACCCTTGAGGCATTTTAGATCTTATTACTATCGGGTAACCTCAGACTAAATTCTGTTAGAGAGATTTTCAGCATCCGTCAATTGGACATGAAGGTTTGAAGGTGAGGAGTTTGAGGCTGGTTCACTGGAGCAGGTTGTTTGGGTTCAGAAATCACCTTGTAGGTGCAGCAGCTGCCCCGAGCAGGTCTGGCCTTCTCAGTGAGTGTAACCGAAGACCTCATTGCCGTTACTGCTCCCCTGACCTGGTCTTTAGCACTCACCTCTGTGTTGGCTTCCCGACGTGGCTTTGCTTTCAAAGGACTCTGCCCCCTTCCCCTTTCTCCCTCTACCTGCTGTTGACTCTGACTAGCTCTGTCTTCACTTTCTCATACACTTGTTTTTGCCTCCCATCTTTTATTTTAAAATAATAATAACAAGCTGCCTGTTTGGGAGACCAAAAAGTGAGTTTTATTGGCTAAGCTTAGCCTGATTTTTTTTTTAATCTATCTCAAGTTTGTACAGATTTTATCAAACTCCCCCAAACAAGCCATGTTTACATTATTTAAAATTTTCATAAAACTTCTGATCCTGGTTAGGGTTTTTCCTCCCCAAGATACATTCAATTTCACCCTAATTTTTTCCTCTACTTTGTCCTGTTTGATGTTATCTGCAGGAATCCCATGGGGGCTTGGGGCTGCCAGAGTTGGTTCACTGCCAAGGGTAAACTGCATGCTTCCTGCTAAATAAGTGAAAATGTGGCCTTTGAGTTGAAATGAGAAACAGGAGAACATCCCTCCCTCCTGGCTTCACCTTCATGTAATTCCCCACAAACACGACTCATGCCCATCTGAGCATTTCCACTTCAAGGCAGAGGCAAAGGATCTGGACACTTTCATGCTGAGTCAGCTGGACGTCCCAGTGATAAACAAAGCTCTTATCCAGAAAATGTAACAATAAGCTACCATATGCAAGGAAAGCCTGAAATGTGTTTCCGATATGGTTTTGTTGGAGCTGTAAGCTTATTTTCTCATTTGCGGTGGTACAGAAAGAGATTGTTGAATGCAGAAATGACACAGAAAGTGAGGATTACAAGGAATAGAAACTGCAGCTGGAGCTTAAAAGACTCGGGATTCCTCTGCCCTGGGCTCTGAGTTTGCACGCTGCACAGGGGCCGTGGGCTGGGTCTTCACCAGGGCAGCGTGCTGTTCAGGTGGTCCGATTGGGGTATTTCATTGAGGGTGGGCTGGGGAGTAGGCTGTGAAGTGTGCTTTTCTACACTGGGTGTTTATTTCAATTGGGATTCATGTTATCTGAAGCGCCCACCTGCACACCAACATGCTGAGACCTAATTTTTCATTTGGCTGTCGTGGGAGAAACGGAACATGAGAGTCAATAAAATTTACTCAACGACCATCTAGGAATCATCCACGTATCTGAAAATATAGATAAGACCTTTTAAAATTAATTAATTAATGTATTCATGTATTCATTTATATTTTATCTTTACTGAAGTATAGTCGATTTACAATATTTTATTAGTTTCAGGTGTAAAGCATAGTGATTTAGTGTTTTTGTGGATTATACTCCATTATAAGTTACAAGATAACGGCTATAATTCCCTGCGCTGTACCGTATATCCTTGTTGCTTAATTGTTTTATACATAATAGTGTGTATCTCTTAATCTCACACCCCTTATCTGCTCCTCCTACCTTCCTTCTCCCCTTTGGTAATGACAAGTTTGTTTTCTGCATCTGTGAGTCTGTTTCTGTTTCACATATACATTCATTTGTATTATTTTTTAGATTCCATATGTAAGTGATAGTATACAGTATTTGTCTTTCTTTGTCTGACTTTTTTCATAAGCATAGTATTCTCTAGGTCCATCCACATTGCTGCAAATGGCATTATTTCATTCTTTTTTATAGTTGAGTAGTATTCGATTATATATATATATATATATATATCTCATCTTTATCCATTCATCTGTCAATGGGCACTTGGGTTGTTTCCATGTCTTGGCTATTGTAAATAGTGCTGCCGTGAACATTGGGAAACAGAGGCTGGGCCTGCCAGTGTGGACAAAGAGGACAATGAACTTGAAAGTCATATTTACTTTCCTCTATTGGAGGCTTGTCGAGGTTGGCAAGAAATAACTTATCTGTATTTTCAGTGACCAGTGTGGTTTCCTTAGGAGTGTTGGTTAATGTCCCTTGATTCTCATTATTCATTTACCTGCAGAGTAGCCCTCTGAAGAATTAGGTATTTATATACACATTTGTCTGTATAACTTTTTTTCTAATAACATGAGCTTCAATTCAAATAAACACCAACTTTCAAAAACCACACTTCACAACCTACTCTAGAGTTCTCTTGATCAAATAATTATAGCAGAGGAACCTAAACTTCACAGCTTCCATCATAATCACAAAACATGCTGCCTGGTTTTCAGTGCAATTTGGGAAACACAGAGATCCAAGGTCATTAAAATCTGGGAGTCTTTTAAACCTTAATCACATTTTTAATTCCATGTAGTACTTGCTTTTTGTGTCATGTCCATGCCTCCAAGTGTGAACGTCCACTCTTCACACTTTTAGTGAGTTCTAGGCTAGCAGGGGCATCTCGAATCAGGACACCAGGGGCCAGAGGCCTGTGAGTGATGGTTCAACAGCAACATCAAGTGGAAACAATCACAGCCACAATGCTAGTGGACTGGCCTGACTTTCCAGCTCTCTCTCTTTGTCTCGTATTTGGAAGTAATATTGACCACCTCTGAACTTAGCAACTCTCTGGAATACTTGGGTTTGAAGGGAAATATCAAGAAGGAGCTATTGTACTATTTACAATAGCCAAGACATGGAAGTGACCTAAATGTCCACTGACAGATGAATGGATAAAGAAGACGTGATAGGTATACAATGGAATATTACTCAGCCATACAAAAGAATGAAATAATATCATTTATAGCAACATGGATGGACCTAGAGATTATCACACTACGTAAGCTAAACAGAGAAAGACAAATATCATATGATATCACTTACATGTGGTTTCTAAAAAATGATGCAAATGAACTTATTTACAAAACAGAAACAGACTCACTGACATAGAAAACAAGCTTATGGTTACCAAAGGGGAAAGAGGGGGTCAGGGGGAGATAAATTAGGACTTGGGGATTAACATATACACACTACTATATATAAAATAAACAAGGACTTACTGTATAGCACAGGGAACAATACTCAATATCTTGTAATATCTTGTAGTGGAAAATAATCTGAAAAGGAATATACATCTATAACTGAATCACTTTGCTGTCCACTTGAAACTAACACAACATTGTAAATTAACTATACTTCAATAAAAGTAAATGAATAAATAAATTGAAAAAAAAAGGAGCTATTATACTTCTTGTTAATGAGGCATTGAGATAGTAAGTAATTAATTGAGGGGGGGAATCTCTAACCACATATGTTCATCAAGCTGCTGAAGAGGGTCATGCTTGCTACAAAGGATGGTACAGCCTGAGCCTCACAGTGAGATTTTTGACAGTAGTTGAGGAAACTGCAGTTCAACTGAAGTTCAAGAATGGTTATGTCATTTGCTTAGTTTTACATGACCAGATGGCAATTGAGCAAAGAATAAGAACAGGATCACAATTCCTTCTCTGATTCCCGGTCTAGGGCACTTTTTATTCCTATGGAAGGCCTTTATTGTGGCCCAGATATTGATCTCATTCATCAGGATATGAGGGATTTGAATAGGTAGGGGCGTGTGTGTGTGTGTGCATGCGCGTGCTCATAGATATGAAATCATTTCAGTCAAAAATTTATTTTTTTAAAATATAACAAATAAAGTCCAGAAGAGTAGGAATGAATATGGCATGTTTATTGGGCTCTAGCGGGCTCAGTCCTAACTCTTCATTAACTTTCTGGGTCCACTTTAGATAAGTAACATACATTCTTAGGTCTTAATTTATAATTAAACAACTAACGCTCTTATGGTACCTCTGTGTCCCTCCCTGCTAAATTACAGAATCCTTAAATTTCTGTAATTTTTTAGAACTCCACCCCCGCCTTATTACTGGGGAAGGAACTTAACTGAATTTGTTGAACTGATAGCTGGAGGACTTTGAAATTCAGAGACTTTTGTTGTGAGCAGAGTCATGATAAAATGAAAGCATTCTAAACTAGAAGATTAATCTGATAAGAATATGCTTTGATAAATGGGTACCTCTGAATCATCGCATATTGCATAAAGCAAAAGCTATTTTAGGAGCTGAACTTTATAGTCAGTTATAAGGATTAGGAATATGGTGCTTCAAAAATTTATGTGGGTTTCAACTTCTACAAAAACCCAGAATTTGGGCTGGTGAGATTAACTACAAGGAAAGTCCTTCTTACCTACCAGACTGAACTAAGACCAGGAGGAAATGTATGGTGAATAGTATGTACTTGGGGCTGAATGGGAGAAACAGTGAAATGGTATTAAAGACAAAAGTGAGAAATTTCGATTAGTCGAAGGGGCCAGTGAATGATCTTGAAGAACTGGGTTAAGCAAAGAGGAAAAGTATGTTAATAGAATTTCGAAGGTGCAGGGCACCCAGTGGAGTTGGCCAGAGTATCGTAAAGAATGTGGGTTTCAAGGTAGAGGCCAATAGCAGTCCCGTGGAAGATGGAGTTGAATTTGATTTCAGGTCCTTATTTCGTGTGGATTCTACAAGACAGCCTAGCATCTCAGTCTCAAGAACTTATAGCTTTAAAAATGAAGTATGTGCTCTTATGATGCTGACCCCTTTCCTCCACACACACACAAAGAATGGAAGTAGTATTTCTAAAGATCATTAACAATTTATCTTCACCTGGGTTGTAAGGTGGTTACAGCACCTGGGAAACAAGATGAAATAAACAAGAGACTAACTTCTAGAATAAAAATTATTACTGTATTTATTCTCTATAATCCTCTATCTCTATGTCTCTTCCTTTTGAAAGTAGAATCAGGACAACTCCCTGTCTTCCTTCTATCCACGTTAAATGGTGGTCAGCTTCTGTCAGTCCTTGTAACATAAGATTGATGAAGGAAGAATGGTCTCGAAGGTTTTCCCAATTGATGAGTCACAAACTACTAAGGGTTTCCCTTTATCAAAGATAGTAATACTATCAGTCTCAATGTCTGCTTTGTAAAAAGGTGAGTGAAAGAATAATTTGGAGGTTTTTGTTTTTTTTTTTCATTTAAAGTGGGTTATTTGAGAACCGCTGTTCCCCGGGTGGTGTACGGTGGCAACCAGATGAGTATCATCATGAATGGAGCACACAGCTGAATGCTGCTAATACATACGAGTATAATCTTTACTCTGCATATTTTATTGTTGAACACTGATAGGCGAATACAGTAAGCATTGCAGTGGACAAAAATGATACTAATTCTGCAGTTTTGCCTCAGGATGAATTGATCAGTGGGTCAATAATTTGCATTCATCTAATCCAAATTCTTATAAGGCATCTCAGGGTGTCTCCAGGCCCTTCAGAAACAAATGTTGAAAAGGGAAAATGTTGTGATGATTATATCCAAATTGTCTTTTCATTTGTTGAGAATAAAGACTTTCCACGTCTTGTGTATTATTTTTGGAAAAGAGCTTGCAGAGAGCAGCCTGAAAACTCCCATCCCCTAATTTAAAAACAGCACCCAAAACTATAAAAACATACCCATTTTTTCAGAAAAAGGATTATGAGCATCAGTTTATGAAAACACATTTGATGTTATAATTATAGTTAAATATCAGTCTATTTAAAATGCACGCATGTGTGTACATTCAGTACCCAAACCAAAAATGATACAATATGCAATTTTGGTATTGACTTGTTGAGAAAAAACATTATTTTTTAATAGAATTATTTAACAGTAAATGGAAGCATGTGTACCATTGTTAGATGGAAAAAGATGAAATTTGTCTTTAAATATGAATATAAATATTATTAGATGGTACGTAAATAAATGTAACATAATATTGAATAATTTGCTGACCTATTTTTAAAGTCAGTACTGTGTCTTTGGTCACACACTACATCAAAGCTGTGAAATTATTTTTTTTTTAATTACTAAAGGTGTTTAAAAGATCACTCTGTTAAAGGTTCAAGAATAAACCTTTAATAGATCAACATAAATCTGTTGAATTCAGATCAGTATAACTCTTGAAACATGCTAAAATAAATAAGTAAATATAAGAAGATAGAGATTCCAATTAACATTTGCTTTGTACCTATTCTTTGGTCAACAGAGTAAAAAGCTAGGCAAATTGAACTGAGATTGCTATAACAGAAACCTCCCAGGAAACGAGAAGTAACTTATTTAGAAAGCTGCATAGAGCAGTAAGTAAAGGTATTCCCCTTAATTTGGGAGGGAATTGGCTCAGGAAAATTTCCCCACCCCTCAGTGTTCTGTAGAGGTTTTTCCTCCACCTACATATACCACCCAGCCTTTCAACGAATTCTGAGCAATGTTGATTGAGCTTTCAGTAAATGCCAAACACTGGGCTAGTCTAGTGAATAACAAGATCAGAAATACACAAAAACATTCCTTGTGCTTAGAGAGTCTAGGATCTAGGGAGAACTGACATCCCTTATCTATATTTGAATGATTTTCATTCATTCAGCCCACAAACAGGTGTGATCATGGCCCAGGCACAGTGTTAGGCGAAGTTGTAAAAAGTGAGGGCTGATGTAATGATAATAATAATGAGAACAGAGCCGATGGCACCTAACATTGTCTAGTCCTCACGGCATGTCAGGAGTGGTGTTAAGTGCCTTGCATACATCCACGACCTCATCTAAGCCTGCAAGGTTTGTAGCATCTCCACGTTAGAGATGAGGAAACTCAACCACACAGTCTCTACTTTCTCAAAATGTGTAGTCTAGTGGGCAAGCCAGAAAATGAACAACAATTAGTAATAGGGTGTGAAGTGCGGATGATGAAAGTTCTCTCACAAGCATCGCATAGAGTCCGCATAAAGATTCTGTCAAAATCCCACAAGTCTGACAACGAAGGATGATACTTCTAAGTTATTAGTTTACTGATGACTCAAACACACACTTTTGGCACAAAAAAAGGACTAGACATAGATTTCTAACGGTCAATGCTAAGGATTTTATTCTATCACCTTGGAGGCATTTATGTTTTAATTCAATGAACATTTGTTGCCCAGCAAAGTATGAGCGTTAGTCTAGAGTATCAATGACTTTATGTTGTAGAAACCAGAACCTCATTTTCTTTTAAATAGATCCAAATCACAAGATGAAAATGAGCTTAGTAAAGGATTCCACACAAAATTGTTTCAATGATTTATTTTGGTAACAAATCATCTAAAGACACTGTGGATATTAAAAGGTGATTGGATGTTAAGAGCCTCATGCCATGTTGGTACACAGTAGGTGTTCAGCTACCACTTCTGCTCTCACCTGGATTAGCCTGCTCAAGCTGCTGTGAGGGAAGACCACAGACTGCACGAGCTGTAGTTTCTTAAACAAAAGAAGTTCATTTTAATTTATGTTCTCACAGTCTGGGGGATCGAAGTCTGAGACCAAGGTGTTGGCAGGGCAGGGCTGGTTTCTCCTGAGGTCTTGGTTTACAGACCATCATGTCCTCAGTGTGTCTTCTCCTGGCTTTTCCTCTGTGTGTGTGCATATTCTTGGTATCGCTTCCTTTTCTTATAAAGACACCAGTCCTATTGGATCAAGGCCCCACCCTTATGACCTCATTTAATCTAATTACCCCCTTGAAGGCCCCATCTCTAAATACAGTCACACTGGAGGTTAAGGCTCCAACATATGAATTTGGGGGGGATACAGTTTAGTCCATAACATCACCCTTACCTCTTTCCTGCTTCATAGTTAGCTTTCCCTGGTTGATTTTGTAACTTCCTCTAGAGGTTGGGGCTTCGACAGGGACCTGTTTATTTGTTCAGACATTATTTTCTTCATTCAGTGATGGTGCATTGTCTCCTGGGGTAGGCCCAGGGAAACATGGCTGTACAGATCCTGCATCTTCTCTGGAAGCCCAGGGGACAGAGGGAGGAGCTCACCGGGGGGCACCTGGTCAGCCGGGCACATCAGCAAAAGCCGGGGGGAATCCCAGGCCAACACTGGGTCCCTCGGAGGGGAGTGAGCCAGGCCACCAGCGGAGGTGCCGGTGGGCACAGAACAAACTCCTCCTTCTAAGGCGAGCGTGGTGTGGGGTGAGCCTGGACCTGCCAGTGGCCGGTGTCAGTGGTGCAGGAGATGGAGGCAGGTGACCCTGGAGAGGTCCTGGCAGTCACCACCATCGTGCTCCTTTCAGGCCATTTTGAGGAGATGTCCACCCCTACAGTGACTTTCAGGGAGGACCCTTTGGGAACTTGGCCTTTTTATTTTTTTTAATTCTTTTTTATTAAATTTTTATTGGGGTATAGTTTGGGAACTTGGCCTTTTTATTTTTTTTAATTCTTTTTTATTAAATTTTTATTGGGGTATAGTTGACTTGCAATGTTGTGTTAGTTCCAGGTGTACAGCAAAGTGATTTACTTATACATATACATATATATCCACTCTTTTTTAGATTCTTTTCCCTTATAGGTCATTACTGAGTAGAGTAGAGTAGAGTACTGAGTAGAGTTCCCTGTGCTATGCAGTAGGTCCTTATTAGTTACCTGTTATTATATTAGTTATTAGTTATCTGTTTTATATATAGTAGTGTGTGTATGTCAATCCCTTTTTATAAATGGTTTTGACTAATATAAAAGCAAGGAATTTGATGTAGAGAGGGAAGCAGAGGAAGTTATCACATGAAGGGGAAGGAAAAAGTGTAATAGGACTGCACGCGTTACCACTGATGGGGGTTAAGGGTACCTTCGGCTTCCCTGGGAGCTGAAGAGCATCATTGACTACAGCCACCCAAAGTGCGGTTGCCTTTCCAGAGAGAAACAGAGTAGAAAACACTTGCTTCCATTGTCCCATTGTCATGTGCTCAGGATTCATTCCAGAGAATTCTGTAACATGGCTTTCATTGGAGCCCCGGACTAAGCAGATGTCTGCTTTTGTAAAAGTATTTTAGACAGGAAATTGTATCAGAGAAGGAGTTTTTAAGAAGCTCTACATAATTCCCTCACCCCACACACACAGAAAACTGAAGAAGTTGCCTTGGGAAAGCGAGATGTTAAAAACTAAATAAGATAGAAGCACGCTCCTTGCCCACGTGGACTCACGCGCATCGAGTATTTCTCTGAGATCACCCCGGGCCCCAGCAGGGATTTCCTGAGCGTCCAACACCCCACTGTGGAGGGGCCGAGGCCAAGACCAAGTCCACATGGCCCCAGCCTTTCGGGAGATTTATGATATCATGGCATCATATTGTGACTGATTTGAACAGGACACAATACCCTTTTCTAACATGCAATGTTACCCTTTCTGAAACCAGATACAGTATAATTTAGAAACATCAATACCCACATTGTTTCGTCCATTTAAGAGCTGAAGACATGAAAACCATAGTTAGCAAGTAACCAATTTAGAGATTTTAACAACTAAAAAGAGAACAGACATTTTCATCACCAAACAAAGATTTATGGGCATTACTGATTACTGAGATAAGAAAGTGCTTTCAAATATGAAGACGGGGTAGTTGGGAATCATTCTTTTCAATGCCTCAGGCCTTATTTTCGAAGTTCCCATTAGGAACATACACCTGTTCCTTTTGTATTCTCCCAAAATCATGGAGCTACAGACTGAGCAAAGCAAGTGAATAATTGATGTGTCATTATCTTTCAGAAATAAACCAAGAGTTATGTACATTGTTAACTTTTTGATTCTGATGAACCTATAAGTTATTTAAAAATCCATAAGGAAATAAAACTTATCTCAAAAATTAGTTTTGCTTTAGACTTGATTGATGGATGAAAAACCCTGCCTAATTGTAAAATTTCTCTGTGTCGCACCAAATGCTATTTTCTTTCTCAAACTGGTTGAAGTAAGCATCAGCTAAAGAGTTTCAGAAATAGAAAACAGTGCTCATGACCTTTATAGAAGCAGAATCTGAAACTTCAGAGTATGTTTTTGATTATTAACTTATGTTTTCATCTTTGTCTATCATAAGGTTAAAAATAACATATTCTGTCGATCTAAAGGAGGGTTCTGACCCTTAGCGCTACTGACATTTTGACCTGGATAATTCTTTGTTGTGGGGCTGTGCTGTGCATTGCAGGACGTTGAGCAGTATCTCTGGTCTCTACCCACTAGATCCCACTTGTGACAACCAGAAGCATCTCCAAACATTTGCCCTACGTCCCCTGGGAAAGGGGTGCAAAATCACCCTGGGTTGAGAACCACTGCTCTGAATGAGAAAAAATGTTACATTTAAATAATTAGCACCCTGCCACCATTCTTTCTAAACATGAACAAACTCAAAGCTGTAGCCGAAACAAAAACTTCATTTCAATTGGCCAAAAGCATCACAATGTATGGAGTCATTTGCCTTAAGATTTAGCTGTATCTGCTCAGGGCTCCTTTTCCGGAACTTTCTCTCTCTGCCTGAGAGAACTGTCAGTACAAAACTATATGAATAGAGTCACAACTTGTTCCAGATCTTATTAATCCTCGAGCTGTTTAAATATGAAAGCTGCTCTCTGACATAAAAATCCTTGTAATTCTGTGCTGCCTGAATTCCATCTGACACTTCTAGGTGACATTTAGATATTTGGTTTTAAAGGACTCCTGCGTTCTTACTTAATCTTGTTACTTGTTTCTCAGGCAGGTTCCCCCTTCTTACGTGGGGTGTTGTTTGCTACAAATTATTGTGTCACTGTTCTGCCAAAAGCATCACCCGAAAGGGATTTTCCTAGCAAACCAATATCGCGAGGTAGACAAGATTATTAGAAGTTGAGAGCTGGCATCTTCTCTGCCTCAGGGGGTCTTTGCGTTAAATCTCTCTGTTTTTTGAGAGAAACCGGCGTGGAGCGAAGTGGAGAAAGGCATTAGTAATTGGTATCCCCGAAAAGAGTGTTTGCATGTGAGTGTTTCACTCCAGGTTATGAGTCTGAAGCTGATTTAAAGCAAGCATTGGCATATCAATCTTAGACACATTTAGTCTAGGTAGCGTTACATGCTGATGAGAAAACTGCACTGAGCAACTCAAAAATAATTCAGAAAAAAAGTGCATTCGGGGAAAAAACCCCCACAAAAACAGGCCATGTAAGAGAGAGTATCAGTCCTGAGCTGTCCCACTTAAAACATTGAAATAATACAGGGACTTCCCTGGTGGTCTAGTGGTTAAGACTTCGCCTTCCAATGCAGGGGTTGCGGGTTCAATCCCTGGTCGGGGAGCTAAGATCCCACATGCCTTGGGGCCAAAAAACCAAAACATAAAACAGAAGCAATATTGTAACAAATTCAATAAAAACTTAAAAAATGGTCCACGTCAAAATAAAATCTTTTTTTTTATATTATATAATCTTTACATTTTATTTAATATGGTGTTTGTAATCATTGCTAAGAAAATTTGGATATGTGACCCTTAGTTTTGAATTTAATTCTGGATTTATTATACCATTATTTCTTTTTTTTTTTTTTTTTTTTAATGTCTCAAAACTGAATGTCCATCTTTATAACACCATGGTCACTACTCTAGAAACGGAAAAATAATTAATCTGTTCTCATGTTTCAAGGCTTACAGAATTTTCACCTTTGAAGGCAACTGAATTACATTATTTTAGGTTTCTTTCTTTTCTTTTTCTTTTTCTTTTTTGGCAGTGGTTAGGACTCCGGGTTTTCACTGCCGTGGGCCCTGGCTGGGGAACTAAGATCCCACAAGCTGCACAGCGCTGCCAAAATAAAATCTTTAAAAAAAAAAAAAGAAATAATACAATCATTGCTTATGAGAAAATGAAATTCACTTTACAAGTTCAGGTGAACCAAATACAAGAAAGTGAGTTATCACTTATTCTGTAGAGGAATATAAGAACAGTGCCTGACAATTTTTGTTTTTTTCAGCATTTGACATTATGCTCAACAAAGAAATTCAGGTGCCTTTTTAAATTAAAAGGAAGAAGAGAAAAGTATAGGCACCTGAGAGTGTGCTACATGAGAAAACCATGGAAAAGAGGAAATAAAGAACATTTCCCTGATGAAAAATGATCTACAAAGAACAAGACTGGCTATGTAAGGAGATTAATAAAGGGGCTCAAAGAGCAAGGAGAAAAGCTAGGGAAGATCCCCAAAGATGTGTCAGAGTTACTTAAAAAGGCATCACAGAAGTCTTCCATGCATGATAGAACAGGAACACAAGACACACAGAATCCTCTTCCAAGACCTCATCACTCAACTACTGAACGTGTCATATCAATTTTCTTAACCATGTAATAGTCATTGCACAGCAAAACCTCCAGACGTAGAAAATGAGATTACACCTATTTTACAAAGCAGAGAATAGAGCCAAATTACATAAGTACCCCTAAAACCTCTACAACCTAGTAAAGACTAAGTGATCTCCAGTAATGGCTCACGAAGCATGCTTTTGTGGTTGTGCAAAACAAAGGCACAAATAAAGAATTTTACTTTCTATCTGGTGTATGAGGGCCCTGCAGGCACGTGTCCATGCACGCGGGCGTGTGTGTCTGGCGGGGAGAAGGATGGAGATGGGGAAGCTAACTTGTAACTTTATGCTTTAGATGGCACAACAAACCCATTGGATGGAAAGTTTGCAATGAGTTACTAAGAAAACCTGAAAGAGGTATACTGATGGTTGGAACTCACGGTTTCTCTCAACTGTAGCAATTTGCAGTTTTCCCTCTAAATGAGAAAGAAAGGAAAAGGGAGAGATTTTATTGGCGAGGAGAAATATCAGTAATTATAATTTCAAGCGATTCTAACGCTGTAGTGAAAAATGGTATTAGAAGAGGATGTTAGAGGCAGCCTAGATGAACTCTTCCCTCTGTGGCACAAGGCCAGGGAAGCTAGACCTTCAGTCTCCGTTACGATGAAGCTTAATGGGTTCTACCAGCTTATGCCAAGTCCATGTGGGGACGGTGAGAGCATCTCCTTGCCTGCTCCTTGTGTTACTCCCATTTTTGGAAGAATCATTATATATCACAGCAACGACAGTGAGTAAAAAGTTTGGGGGGATTTCTGTCAGAGACGAAAAAATATTTTGGATTGTCTAGTTGATGTCTTTTTCACTGTTGAACCTGCCAACTTTTAAGGCAACAGAACACAGTGGATTAAACGCAGGGCTTCTAGGCATAAACAGGGTCTCCATCCAAATGCTGACAGTGACCAATGAGCTCAACGACCATGGGGTGTGGAAAAGGGGGAACAGCGCTCATCGTGGGTCATCCTCCTGACACCTTTCAAACGGTGCTGAGTCCAGTGATAATAAAGGAAAATTGTTCAGGAAGAGGGACCACAAACTTATGCAGCATTAAATAATAATGGCAAATTTAGGAATGAGATTTTTCTCCTGTTTTATTATTCTGGAGATAGGGACAGAATTACTTATGGCTCCTACTTTTGAGAAATCGTGTCTGGAAAGATTAAACAAGAAGTCATCTGTCTGATGTGTTCTCTGGTTAAGACTCAACACAAGTTCCAGGAGTGGATTGGCATTCCCCAAGGAGTGCTAAAGAAAAACAGTGCCCAGATGATTCCTCCTCTGCTTTAAAAGGAAAAAAAAAAAAAGTATATGCAAAAGAAATTGGAAAAATAATACCAAGATATGACTTCGTGAGTTTTGCATGACTGTTTTAGCACAGCCTTTTGGAAGAAACCACGTTTATACCTATGAGCACCCACTTAGCTGGCTTTCTCCCAGCTGCTCCAGACCGTCCCCACCCCCTCTCCCTCCACATCCTGTCCCAACTCTCTGCTCCCATAATTTTTTTCCGTGTTTCTGCTAGGGAGATTTTTTTTTTAAATGCATATCTGCTTATTATTACATTCTTCTGATTAAAGGCATGAAAGGCTCTCAGTAGTTCTCGACATGTGCTCTGACTCCTTAGCTTAGTGCACGAGGATCTTCCTGGCCTAATGGTCCCACAAATCTATCACATTCCTCATTCACTTCTGGCCATACTGGAGAACTTTGGTTTTGCTGTGTCATACAAGTTCATCTCTCATACCTGTGTTGTCCTCTCAACATGAAATGTTGCCCCCCCCTTCTTTGTCCTTCTAATTTCTACTCATAATTCAGTATTTTTTTTTGTTTGTTTGCTTTTTGCTTTTTTTTTGAGCAGAGAAAGATTTATTGCAGGGCCAAGCAAGGAGAATGGGTGGCTTGTATGGCATTTTTGCATTTTAATTGTGTGATGGTACATTTCTGTCTCCATTTTACTAAAAACTTATGGGGCCTTAAGGAGCCCTACTTAATTAGACTATTTGTTGGAGTTTTTTGAAACATAGTGCATGCTCAATATATATTTTTCAAAGAAAGGAAAGGAGGAGATAAGAAACAGGGAGAGAGGGGAGAGAGAAATCCTTACCTTCTGCCTCTTTTTTCTCTGTCCTGATTGTCTTGCCTATAATTAAAGGACACATCTGCCCTTGAAATTAATTACCTAATTAATTTACAAGATGCTTTACTGAACACTTCTCTTAAGCCAGGCATCGTGCTATGTGATAAAGATAAATGAGATAGTCCTTGCTCAGAAGTGGCTCCATCATTTCCTTTCCGTGTGATACTGTGCAAATTAATACATTCCTCTGTGTCTCAGTTCCTTTATTTTTAAATAGGGGATAATAATAACACCTTCCCAATAGAGTTGTCACAAGGATGTAAAACTACTTAATGACTTGTCCCAGAACAAATGCTCCCTGAATAATTTTCTGTCCCTTTCAACTCTATCTGTCTTTCATCCCAGACTTATGGGGTATCTAAGGAGTTGAGAGTGATGGAGGAGGTTAGAGAAATCCATGTCCTCCCTTGTAATGGCTCATAGTACATTTCAAAAGTCAGGCTCATTGGACACGGATCCCTCTCTGCCACTGACTAACTGTCAGCGTGATTTGGGACAAGTTAGTTAACATCTCTGTGTTTAGGTTCACTTGTCTACAATACGGGGACAATAATAATATATATCCTATTGGGTTTTTCAGAAAAGTAAGTAAGTTGGTGCTGGCATTACCATTAACACCAGTATAGGGATATTATAAGCAGTTAATGAGAGCCAGTATGACCACACTTCTAACTTACCTCCGGTCTCCTCACCCTATTTGCCTCACCATTTTTTTAACCCTATACCCCCGTCCTTTTGTTCTGCTCCTAGTGGCAGCAGCTCTACCCCGTGGCCTTCCCCTGGGTCACTGTTTCTATGTTTCGTGTCATTATACTCTTAATTTACTGGCTTATTTAATTAATTTATTTCTCTAAGTCATGTTATGGGGACCATGATGAGGAAGTGCCATGAGGAGAGTTAATTATTATTGATTATTATTATCACCTATGACTTAGTATTAGTAAATGCAGCCTATGGGATAAACACTATAACACTCCTACACTAAGACACCTGGATCAATAGCTACCTTTCTCCAAGGCGTACGATCTCAGCCTCTTCCTCTCTTTTGTAGATATGAAAGCAGATGGTAAAAGTGCTTTATGATAAGTGGTATCACAGAGAAATTATGAGGCAGGGCATTGGGGCAGAGAACAGAGAGCAACTTTGCCTGCAGGGTCAGGGAGCCTCCAAAGAGGAAGTGACCTTTGCTCCGGGCTTCCACTGGAACCTACTGGAAAAGTGTTCACAGTGTTGATTCATGTTGATAAAAGAATAGGAAAAAAGGCAAAGAACTCCGAGGCTGAGTTAGATGTAGATCAATTGTGTCTACAAAGAAATCTCGACCATTTATGTCAAAGGTTCACCGTTGATGACTCGAATGGGTGCGATGCCAGAAAAAGATAGTCCTGCTGGATCAATGGTTCCCAGACTCTTAGGATGCAAGGACGCCTTTGTAGTGCCTTTTCTCCTGGAATTTTCCCTATAACAGGAAGTGCACTTTTAGAATCGATCAATTAAATAAATGGTTAAGAATTAGAACTTCTATGAATTCAATATCAATTCTATGTGGATTTGTCTTTTGTTCAGTGAAAATTTGCATTTTGATGAGCATAAACTTGAAAAGTATAGTACAAATATGTGCAAAGCCTATTTTTTTTTTTTTAATTTATAGGGATTCTTGGACCTCTTAGCAATAACTTCCAAGTCCCCTGGGGTTGCTCTCCTATACTTTAGGGTCCATCGATCTAGATTTTACTTAGAAAGTTCCCATCAAGGGATTTGTTAAAGAAATTTACAAGCTACAAGAATTGTACGATTTTAGTATTACGAAATGTTTACTCATTTTATAGACAGTTTTCTTGTTTTATAACCCACAGAAACAACTCTGACCCATTCGCTGATAACTAGAATTAGAATGTGATAATGACTTTGATCAACTAAAATTACGAACAGGCATAATTTGTCCCTGTGTTAAGAGCACATTGGTGCCCCTTGTCCCCCCTAATGGTGAGAGGTCTATAAATCAGGAAGAAATCCCCTGCTCTCCTGTGAATGTTCTTGTCTCTTGCACAAAGGTAAGCACAGATGGTAGAGGGCACGCAGGGCAGTTGCTCTGCAGGTCAGCACTGCCGAAGTGATCTGTTAGGTGTGGGGATGTACACATCAAACAGTACATTTCCGGAATGTCTGAAAATGCGGGCCACATGTGGTCTAGGAGATGTTTTTGAAAGCTGACTGCCAGATATGCTGCTCCAAAAAGTCAGGGACTGTGGGTGCTATTGGAGACGGCGCAGAGAATATTTACAATGTACAGAAATTGACCAGGCTCAGAGAAAAGGTACATTCGAGCCTTAAGCTGTGCCTGTGCTTTATTCTGCTTGTCTCTGCACCTCTCAGGTCTCAGCCTGATCCAGCCCCGCCCTCCAAAAACAGGGCTGAGGCAGGAATGAATCATTGTCAGGGAGTATCTCAGCAAATGGGGTGAAAGGGCAGTGTGCAAGGCGGCCCTTTGCATTTCTTATCAGTGTAGGCTTCCCAGCGATGAAATATAATGAGAAGAACATGTGTTCTGCTGTCATCAAGACCCAAGTCCATGATCAACTTTTACGATTTATGAGCTTTGCGATCCGCGGCTATGACAGTGTGTTCCTCAGCCTCCATTTCCAAATCTCTAAAATAGAGCCATTGCTTCTTCGCAGGATAGGGCGCGGATTAAACGTGATCATGTGTGCCAAGTGCCAGGAAGAGCCTCGTGGAGCCGTATTAGAAAGAGCAGAAAAGGATTAGCAATGTCTCCTGAAGCCTCTGATTCCTTTGCATATTACAGTTTAGTTTCCATTTGAACCACTCTGAGGCTTTTCCAGATCGTGAAGGATGGCAGAGGAAAGAGTGGCTTGCCAAGGACACTCTGCATCCACCCTTACCTTCCTCCGGAGCTTAGCTGCTCTGCATCTCTCAGAACTTAATGTAAAGCCACACCCCATTCCTCCTAGATGCAGGCATGTCACCTTCCCTCTACCCTCTCTTTTGGAATAACCTCATTTTTCACACTATCACCAATATATGCTGAGGAGCAGGGAATCCAAAAATGTGAGCTCCATTGACAAGTTCAAGGGGGCAAAGAGCATTAAAGGACTGTGAAACCCAAAGGCCAGGCATGCAGGCTGTAGACAGCTTTCATCAGGATGGTTAAAGCAAGGATCTGGGGCAAGACTACTCGGATTGGATTTCAGCTTCACCACCTGCTAGCTGTGTGACCTTGGGCAAATGACTTCATCTCTCTGAGTCTCAGCTCCCTCATCTGAAAAATGAGGAGCATAATTATACTATCAACCTCGTAGGTTTTTCATGAGAATTTAATGAAATCACAGATATAAAGGGGGTGGAATAGAGCTCAATTAACATAAGGTGTTCGGGTTAGTAAAGATTTGATATGGTTTAAGAGATGCGGTCAATGAAGAAGCAGTACCAAGGAGACACTGCAGCAGTAGCCAGACAACAGATATATGAGGGGGAATCTGACCATCAGGGTTCCTCTGAAGAGTCCAACTCTGCAGCTGCTTTAGAAAAGAGGGGTCGTGTAGGAAATGACCTCCGTGCATCGGTAGCCTTTAAGTACAGCCCTAGGAAATGGATCCGAACGGTCACAGAACAGAAATACCCATAGAACTTAAAATACTTATGGACCATGGCTTATTCATCAGTTTCAAACATATAGCTAGAAGGAAGGGGAGAGATGGAGTCACTTACCAGGACAGAGTGCAAAACAGGATTTCAGAAGGACCGGGCCCCCTAAATCCTGGGGCATGCCACGTCCACACGCTCCTTTTCTCGCTCCACCGCCGACTTTCCTGCCGGTAAGGGGGTTGAATGTTTGAGCAAGGTGCCTTGGGTCAGTGACACATACGTGATCTCTTGGACAGACACAGGGACAAGTAAGCCAGGACAATGGCTGTGGATTGTCAATCAGCCCGCCATGTGATTTACCGGTATTTCTGGGGCAGTAGACTCTGGGGATAGAATGAGTGTCACCAAAGAAAGACTGAGTCGAGACCTCATGAATCCTGAGTGCTCATGTATATGTAGCCTGTCCTGCATATTTAAGGCTTCCTTTATATTTGGGGTGTCATGTCTCATCCACATTTAGAGTGTCTTGAATATTTAGTGCTCTGATGGCTTATGTTTATTTAGTGCCTCAAGAATATTAGGAATTTCTTGATCTTTCCCTTCCTTTCTCTAACCCATTATTCTATTCGCTCACGACCTAACAAGCTTGTGGGTATTATCCATCCCACATATGTATTTTTCTACAGCAGAAAGAAAGTTATGAAACCATATGAAAAATGTATTACATGGAGCTTTCCTGTTGGGTGGCAGACTTGAGGAAATATTTAAAAGGCACAGTTTTCTGCCCTGAGACATGGCCTCTGAGCAGATTTGGGGTTCACTCAAAGAGGTTTTGAACTTGGCATCGCCTAACTGGAGACCCATCCAACAGTCTACATGCAGCCCAGGACATGACAGGCTCTCTAATGAAATGTTGCCAAATCCATGAGTGCCTTCACTTTGCAAGCATGCGTGAATTATCCTAAATGGTGTTTCTGTGATTATTTGTAATTTTCAGTGTGGTTTCACATCAAATATCTCCTTTAGTTTTTACAACAATGCTGTAAGGTAGGTAGAACAGGATTGATCACACTTGTTTAAAAGATGGAGAACTGAAATCTTGAAATGTAACTGGCTTAAAGTTACACATAGCAAGTCCCAGATTCGAGAACTCAGATTTTCTGATTCCCAGTGTTCTTTGGACGGTGAGTCCTCCTTCTCTCTTGCTGTTCGACCCCATGTAGCAGGAGCTGTGTCATCCTCAACTGAACTAGTAGCTTCCATGGCTTCTGGTGTGTAAACATCACCAATCGGCTGTGAAAGTTTAGCACAGGTATGAGACTCAGGTGAAGATGAAACAGCCTACTCCTGATATGACATGATTATTTGTCTAATGTAAAAATACATCAACCTATTATATCCATTATCACTGGTCTGCAAAAATTTCCTGGGACATGTGCAATGCTAAAGTTCATCTCTTAAGCAGAGTGGCCTATGTTTATCTTTGTAGAGCTTTGAAAAATGAGTTTATCATCTGAAAGACATTTGGATACACAGTGTCACTTTTTCCAGCCAGGTATTTGGAAGGTGCCCTAGAGACCTGCGACTCAAAACAATATTGCCAAGTGGGTGCCTTCCAGACTCCTCCACCGCTTAGATATTTTGGACAATAGAAGCACTCAGCTGTTGTCGGAGCCAAATTCACTCTTTGTAGCCCTGCAAGGGAATTCATTCACACAGCATGTAAATTTGTCCATCAGAACCCCAGGAGGCAAGTGAGTTAAGCAATACTTGCCTATAAAAAATTCCCCCCAAAAAGAATGATGAAATTATTCCTAGAGAATGAGTTTGTGGTCTTTGTACTTCAGAGAAGCTAGGGAAAAAAAAAAAAAAAAAGATAGGGGTGTATAACCAGGGCTTTTCTGCCCCTGGAAGGGCGATGCTTAAAAGACATTGACCAATGTCAGTTACTGGAGCCGACGGTCGAGTCGATGACCCTGGGTGGCCACAGATTGCCTCTGTTCAGACTGGCTTCTATGGTGGAGCCCAGAGATGCTTCAGGATTTGTTGTTCCCCCCTTAAGTCACCAGCTGTGGTCATTGACTACCTTTGCTTTGAGAAGGCTGTTCCGAATTTGGTTTGGCTTTCTCTAATTTTAGGCATATTAAGGCAATCCCAGGAAGGGATTGGTAATGGGTTACAACATTCCTTCATTTTTCGGCCAATGAGTGTCACGCAGCTGTGTGTATGTGTTTACACTTGTAGATGTGTTTGTGTGTGTGTGCAGGCACAGCCCAAAGAGAGAAGGGGAGAGAAAAAGAACATAGAAAAAACAATGAGGTCATTATCTGCCAGTTTGGTTGCTTATAGAAGCTATGAAAACTTCAGTGCTTTTTAATAAAATTATTGGTCAAATTTTAAGTGAAAAGTTAAATGAAAATAAGTGTTCATTACATAACGATTGTGTACATGTCCAGGCAGAATTTTTTTCTAAGAAGTTCAATGCCATTGATAATAGATATTCAACAAATCATAATATATTAATAAAATAATGAAAAAAATAGCAGAAAACTGTTTTATCCAAAATATTCTGTGCAGTTTGCAACACACTGAACAATCTAGTTTTCAGATCTTTGATAGTTTTCAAAAGCAGTAATACATCTTGTGTCTGGCAACATAAAAGCGTAATTAACCTCATGTTGGGAATAATGGGGTAAGATGATGGTACTTTTATTTATGACACTGAGAAAGGAAAGAGTAAATAAATTCCTTTCAAAATGTATCCACCATCATATATATTTGAATCATCAAATTATCTGTTTATATGTATGTATGTTTACATATATTTTTTCATATATGCAAATAGTAAGAACATTATACCCTTAATCATTCTGTTTCAATACTTCCTAAAAATATTTTCTTCAATTTTCTTAATGACTCCACTCACAGATCACTTACAGTTGGCAATCCTAGTTTATGTCCTCGTTTATGAACATCATTTATCTGAGGCACTAAAAAATAGCCCCAATGCTTTTTACTATTTGCAAATCTCTTCATTCAGGGTCTGTACTAATTTCTGAATGTGTTTTGCCCTCAATGAACATCCAAAGTATTCTTTCTTCCAGGGCATTCCAAATCAAATGTTATCACTTGAGCTCTATAAGAACTTGAACAAAGCTAAATCAGCTAGCACTACGAATATATATGTTTAATAATCCAATTTTTATTTTACTAAAAATAATAATTAGCCATCATTTATCAGGCACCAGAAGCTCTGCTAAGCAGTTTTCAGACATATTTTTTTATGAAATCCTTATAAAATCCTTGTACAATAGGTATTATTATCTTAATTTTATTGATAACTAACTGAAGCATAGAGAGTTTGTTAAATAATTTGCAGGAGAGCAGAGTTAGTAAGTTACAGAGCAGAAATTCTAAAAAAATTCTAAAATTCTATCTTATATTGTCTCTTTTGGAAATATTCTTTTAATTATTCAAACCATTTTAATTTAAGAGGAGGATGGTATAAACATCAAGGATAGTTAACAAAAGTATGCACGCCCCTTTCATGTAGATTTCCTTTAATATGTGATTGCTAGTATGTTTGTATTGTAACATACTGAAGGATCTATTTGGAAATTGGAAATTGCTTCTTTTTGCTTTGTAAGTTTTTTTATTCTTAAATTTAAAATCAACATATGTCCTGTTTAATGTTATTTCAATACTTTTAAGACTTGAGGTGTTTTTTTTTTCTCTCTTTGGGAAGAGTGAAATACAGTGGGATAGCCATCTAGCCTGCCTTTCACTGTTGATTGGGGTGTGTGGATTCAAATGACCCTTAAGAATTAGGCAAAATTTCCTCTCTGATTAAAAAAAAAGTTTTCTTATATTTTGTACACATGAAAAGTTGTATATGCAGTATTATTTTTCTAAGTATTGAGTGTTAGGAAAACAAGTGTGCTTCTTACGTCTTCTCTGCATGAGGAATAAAGGAGTATAATTTGTTAGTAAATCAGATATCATATATATATATATATGTATATATGGGTTTTTAAAGCAAAGAAGATATTTAGAGGAAATTTCCTGCTACTATCAGGAAACTGGGGAAGGGAAACCTAGGCTAAGATTTCTCTGATTGCTTCCAGCTAAACCAAAAGATCTTAAAGTAAGAGTTTTTCTTAAAAATGTTGAAGGCAAATATGGGCTTATCATCTATTGGTGACTTATTACCCCATGAGCTGTGAACATACTTCTATCTTTCTATGGAAGCTGTATTAATTGCCTTCTTTGATTAGGAAGTAGTACTCTCCATGTGATCAGATCAGCAAGCAGAGATAAGATTAGGGCAGCCCTAGTTCTTTGTAATTTGTTTGTCTTCTCTCTGAATGGCATCTCTCTGAATGGCATCTTGAATCGACTGTGAATTGCTTGGTTGATTTTAATACTTCTCTTCCACTGAAGTAGAGTCATTAAATAATTTGGGCTTTTATTCCTACTTTTCTCCCCCATCTGATTGACTCGCTGATACTTGGGCTGTGTGGTATGAAATTGTCCATCATTTTTGCCAAGATGTGTGTGTCTTATGATACCTCCTCTCTGAAGTGTTGCAAGCACCTTGTGTTTTTTGAGGACTCTCCTGGTGTCTCAATGCAAAGAACTTGGCAAGTTTAATGAGCTGCTCCAAGTGGATAAACTGCAAGAAGTGAATGAGGACTAAAAGCAGGAAACATCAGCGTCAGCAAGGGTTTATTAAAAGTTGGCTTTCAAACGAATGCTACAAACTTCATTTTATCCAAATAACAGCATTATCACTTATGAAAATGGAATGTCCCCCCATTGACCATTTAATTAACTCAAGATATACTCTTGTGTTATCCACACAGCCCAAATTTCATCTTTAAGGTGAATGGCAATGTGTTTTCTATGTATTCTTCTAGAAATTCTCTATACATATTCCATATATTCAAACCTATGTATTCTGATTTTTAAAAAGCCATCAGGGTTTTAAAAATCAGTCTTGTTTCTCAAATTGGGAAAACAGCAATATAGAGAGTATTTATTAAATTAAAAGGGCATTGAATAGAATGATCCAATATTATTTTTTCCCTTTTTAGTGTCAGAATTCCAGGCCATCTTCAATCTGCTGCCTCTTCCCCCATGGGTGAACATTCTAGGCCACTCATGGACATCCTTTACACACCTTTTGGATGTCAATGTATCTGATTCATCTTCACTTTCTAGAGCACTGTGCTTGCTTTATGCAGTTCTGTCCGCTCTGCCTGTTCTAAGCCTTTTCTTTCGAGGTGAGCTCTGGTGCCCCATCATCTTCACGTCTCGATATGCTTACCTGATCTGTGGTGACTGAGAGTTGCACTTTTTTTTTGCTTTGTTTCTGAGGAGTGGTTGGATAGAAATTTTGGCCCTCTTGGAATTTCCTTTAGTCTACTCAAGCACCCCAAATAACCATGTGATCTTGGTAAAAACACTGAGTTTGCTAAGGTCATGAGTTTCAAGAAAACTCACCAAACTGCCCCTCTCCTCTTTCCACTTTGAATTTATTTCTTCCCCTAAGTGCCTTCTAGGTAGAAATTTGGAAATGCTAAATAGGACTGTCTCCCTCCTTCTGCACATTGTGATATGTTGTCATGCTTTCCAGCCCTGGATTTTTACCATCAGAGCAGTTCATAAATCCCAATCTTTCCTATCTATTTTTCTTTCCAGCCAAACTCTTACCCTCATGATTTTGTGCCCCTAATGCGACGCTTATCTAATCAGCATACTAAATCAAACACTTCCTTGCCTAGCTGTTCTGAATTATTATTTTTTTTCTAAACTGAGAATGTTGTTAAAAGAAACTGGAGGAAAATTGTGGAATAAATCAGGTCATACTATCATTTTTGTCTTGCTCGTTGGAAAGGTTTTGATGAAACCCTCCTAGAGACACAGGTACATAGGAAGGGAGGAGAAGCTTGCCTCATGCAAGGCTGAGATCATTGTCACGGATGCCAGGAAGCCTGTTCCCTCTCCACCTAGCTCCTCAAACCAACCAGCCGAAGTGTCATTTTTAAAGATGTCTTCAGAATCACAGACGTAGAGAATAGACTGGTGGTTGCCAAGGGGGAGGGGTTTGAGGGAGGGATGGAGTGGGAGGCTGGGGTGAGCAAATGTAAGATTTTATATATAGAAGGGATAAACACCAGGTCTTACTATATAGCATAGGGAACTATATTCAATATCCTATGATAAACGATAATGGAAAAGAATATTTTAAAAAGTATATGTGTGTATATATATATATATATATATATATATATATATGTATAACTGAATCACTCGGCAGAAATTAACACATTGTAAATCAATTATACTTCAATTAAAAAATATTAAAACTGAAAAAAATTTTAAAAATAAAGATAAAGATGTCTTCCTTTGGCTTGCATAGTCTCGTGAGGATGAAGAACAGTACGTTTTTAAGATGTTATCAGTCACACACATCTTAGTATAAATTTGTTGAGAGAGGTGTCAGTGAAGAAGTCAGCACCCCAAAGACACTGCTGGAGAAGGCTGGGCTAGATTCATATTGGGTATGCCCCCCAAAAGAGAGCAAAAGACTCCAGGTTGACTCTCCTTAGTTCTTGGTAGGATCTAAGGAAAAGGTGAAAGAGGTAGCAAGAGACAGATCTCCCATTTTAAGAAAATGTGCAGCATAGAGGTTCCCATAGGAACCTGCAGAAACACATCTGAGCTCCAAGGAGATGGGCAGCATTTTTTTGTTTTTAATTGAAGTATAGTTGATTTACAATGTTGTGTTAGTTTCAGGTGTACGGCAAAATGATTCAGATATATATATATATATATATATATATATATATACATATATATACATATATATATATTCTTTTTCAGATTCTTTTCCATTATAGGTTATTACAAGATATTGATTATAGTTCCCTGTGCTATACAGTAGGCCCTTATTGGTTATCTATTTTATATATAGTAGCATGTATCTGTTAATCCCAAACTCCTAATTTATTCCCCCCCACCCCCAGTAACCATAAGTTTGTTTTCTATGTCTGTGGGTCTATTTCTGTTTTTTAAATAAGTTCATTTGTGTCTTTTTTTTTTTTAGATTCCACATATAAGCAATATCATATGATATTTTTATTTCTCTGTCTGACTTACTTCACTTAGTATGATCATCTCTAGGTCCATCCATGTTGCTGCAAATGACATTATTTCATTCTTTTTTACAGCTGAATAATATTCCATTGTGTCTATGTACCATATTACAGACAGTGATGAATGTTAAAGAAGTAGAAAAGGAGAGAGGCAAGGAAATGAAGGAGAACTTTGTCTCTCTCTCTCCTCCCCACTCTGTGGCTGGAAGACCTAAACCAGTTAGAGGTAGGGAACAAAGCCCAGGTCATCCTGCGCAACTTTGCAGGTCCTGCAGATTTTACTGTTACTTGTTTGGGGAAAGTAAGGAAAAATGCTTTGAGTCAAATACAAGACCATCCAATTAAAAAAATGTGTTAAATTCTTAAATAAAACTACTCAAATTACTCAAAGTGACTAAAAGTACGTACTTTGGCCCAATGGCATTATTTTGCGAAAGAGGTGTTAAGTGTAGCACAGAGGAGAACATTCATCAGAAAAGTAAAACCATTTCATGATGCTGACGCTCATATGCTTCTTACGTATTGCAATCACATTACTTCTCGTGTTATTGGCTCATCTTGGGTGCCATAGTAGACAGCGTATGTGTCTGAATCACGCTTTTGAAGTGAACTGCCAATTCTTTATAATTCGTGTATATTCTGTAACATAGAGCACCAGCTATGCTAGCACATCCATATTGGATGGGCCATGGTTTAAAAACACATCCCAAATAATTCTACTGATGCAAAAATGAAAACGATCAAGGCAAGCTTAGGGCCACTTTATCAACAAATGTGATTTTCAATCTTGAAAGAATGAAAATAAGGCTGCTTACGCTGATCTAGAGATAGAGACTGAAAGGAGAGGTAGGAAGTTGGTTTCAAATCTTAGGATATAGAATAAGGACTGACAGCTGGTTGAACTACTGCTAACAACCTGTATTGGAATCTAGGTTCTGTATGTCAGTGGTCAGCAGACAGGAGAGCTTGCTCTTCTTGCTTGAGCCAATGAGTTCATCCAGCCACATATTGAAGAAAGGCTTTATATTTGAATAGTCCCTCCTTGAGTAGTTATATAGTAGTTACATATAAATATTAGTCCTCTGTTAGTTGTTGTATGTTTCCCATAGGGAGATACTGCAGTCAGCATAGTTAAATAGGCAGTTAGAAAGATGACTAAAAAACATTGATATTAAGTGAAAAAGTATGATTTAGTATTAACATTATTTTAGATTTCGCTCCATTAAGTTTAAAATTGACATTGTAGATTAGGAACCAAGATGGCATAGTAGAAGAACGTGCTCTCACTCCCTCTTGCGAGAACACCAGAATCACAACTAGTTGCTGGACAATCATCAACAGCAAGACACTGGAACAGTCAGCTCTACCCACCACCAGAGCCTCCCATCAAGCCTCTTAGATAGCCTCAACCACCAGAGGACAGACAGCAGAAGCAAGAAAAACTACAATCCTGCAGCCTGTGGAACAAAACCCACAGTTACAGAAAGATAGACAAGATGAAAAGGCAGAGGGCTATATATCAGATGAAGGAACAAGAAAAAACCCCAGAAAAACAACTAAATGAAGTGGAGATAGGCAACCTTCCAGAAAAAGAATTCAGAATAATGATAGTGAAGATGATCCAGGACCTCGGAATAAGAATGGAGGCAAAGATTGAGAAGATGCAAGAAATGATTAACAAAGACCTAGAAGAATTAAAGAACAAACAAACAGAGATGACCAATACAATAACTGAAATGAAAACTACACTAGAAGGAATCAATAGCAGAATAACTGAGGCAGAAGAACGGATAAGTGACCTGGAAGACAGAATGGTGGAATTCACTGCTGCGGAACAGACTAAAGAAAAAAGAATGAAAAGAAATGAAGACAGCCTAAGAGACCTCTGGGACAACATTAAACGCAACAACATTCGCATTATAGGGGTCCCAGAAGGAGAAGAGAGAGAGAAAGGGCCAGAGAAAATACTTGAAGAGATTATAGTCGAAAACTTCCCTAACATGGGAAAGGAAATAGCCACCCAAGTCCAGGAAGCGCAGAGAGTCCCATACAGGATAAACCCAAGGAGAAACACGCCGAGACACATAGTAATCAAACTGGAAAAATTAAAGACAAAGAAAAATTATTGAAAGCAGCAAGGGAAAAACGACAAATAACATACAAGGGAACTCCCATAAGGTGAACAGCTGATTTCAGCAGAAACTCTACAAGCCAGAAGGGAGTGGCATGATATACTTAAAGTGATGAAAGGGAAGAACCTACAACCAAGATTACTCTACCCGGCAAGGATCTCATTTAGATTTGATGGAGAAATCAAAAGCTTTACAGACAATCAAAAGCTAAGAGAATTCAGCACCACCAAACCAGCTCTACAACAAATGCTAAAGGAACTTCTCTAAGTGGGAAACACAAGAGAAGAAAAGGACCTACAAAAACAAACCCAAAACAATTAAGAAAATGGTCATAGGAACATATATATCGATAATTACCTTAAACGTGAATGGATTAAATGCTCCAACCAAAAGACACAGGCTTGCTGAATGGAAACAAAAACAAGACCCATATACATGCTGTCTACAAGAGACCCACTTTAGACCTAGGGACGCATACAGACTGAAAGTGAGGGGATGGAAAAAGATATTCCATGCAAATGGAAATCAAAAGAAAGCTGGAGTAGCTATACTCATATCAGATAAAATAGACTTTAAAATAAAGAATGTTACAAGAGACAAAGAAGGACACTACATAATGATCAAGGGATCAATCCAAGAAGAAGATATAACAATTATAAATATATATGCACCCAACATAGGAGCACCTCAATACATAAGGCAACTGCTAACAGCCATAAAAGAGGAAATTGACAGTAACACAGTAATAGTGGGGGACTTCAACACCTCACTTACACCAATGGACAGGTCATCCAAAATGAAAATAAATAAGGAAACAGAAGCTTTAAATGACACAATAGACCAGATAGACTTAATTGATATTTATAGGACATTCCATCCAAAAACAGCAGATTACACGTTCTTCTCAAGTGCGCACGGAACATTCTCCAGGATAGATCACATCTTGGGTCACAAATCAAGCCTCAGTCAATTTAAGAAAATTGAAATTATATCAAGCATCTTTTCTGACCACAATGCTATGAGATTAGAAATGAAATACAGGGAAAAAAACGTAAAAAAGACAAACACATGGAGGCTAAACAATACGTTACTAAATAACCAAGAGATCACTGAAGAAATCAAAGAAGAAATCAAAAAATACCTAGAGACAAATGACAATGAAAACACGACGACCCAAAACCTATAGGATGCAGCAAAAGCAGTTCTAAGAGGGAAGTTTATAGCTATACAAGCCTACCTAAAGAAACAAGAAAAATCTCAAGTAAACAATCTAACCTTACACCTACAGAAACTAGAGAAAGAAGAACAAACAAAACCCAAAGTTAGCAGAAGGAAAGAAATCATAAAGATCAGAGAAGAAATAAATGAAATAGAAACAAAGAAAACAATAGCAAAGATCAATAAAACTAAAAGCTGGTTCTTTGAGAAGATAAACAAAATTGATAAGCCATTAGCCAGACTCATCAAGAAAAAGAGGGAGAGGACTCAAATCAATAAAATCAGAAATGAAAAAGGAGAAGTTTCAACAGACACTGCAGAAATACAAAGCATCCTAAGAGACTACTACAAGCAACTCTATGCCAATAAAATGGGCAACCTGGAAGAAATGGACAAATTCTTAGAAAGGTATAACCTTCCAAGACTGAACCAGGAAGAAACAGAAAATATGAACACACCAATCACAAGCAATGAAATTGAAACTGTCATTAAAAATCTTCCAACAAACAAAAGTCCAGGACCAGATGGCTTCACAGGTGAATTCTATCAAACATTTAGAGAAGAGCTAACACCCAGCCTTCTCAAACTCTTCCAAAAAATTGCAGAGGAAGGCACTCCCAAACTCATTCTATGAGGCCACCATCACCCTGATACCAAAACCAGACAAAGACACTACAAAGAAAGAAAATTACAGACCGATATCACTGATGAATATAGATGCCAAAATCCTCAACAAAATACTGGCAAACAGAATCCAACAACACGTTAAAAGGATCATACACCACGATCAAGTGGGATTTATCCCAGGGAAGCAAGGATTCTTCAATATACACAAATCAATCAATGTGATACACCATATTAACAAATTGAAGAAGAAAAACATATGATCATCTTAATAGATGCAGAAAAAGCATTTGACAAAATTCAACACCCATTTATGATAAAAACTCTCCAGAAAGTGGGCATAGAGGGAACCTACCTCAACATAATAAAGGCCATATATGACAAACCCACAGCAAACATCATTCTCAATGGTGAAAAACTGAAAGCATTTCCTCTAAGATCAGGAACGAGACAAGGATGTCCACTTTCACCACTATTATTCAACATAGTTCTGGAAGTCTTAGCCACGGCAATCAGAGAAGAAAAAGAAATAAAAGGAATACAAATTGGAAAAGAAGAAGTAAAACTGTCACTGTTTGCGGATGACATGATATTATACATAGAGAATCCTAAAACTGCCACCAGAAAACTGCTAGAGCTAATTAATGAATATGGTAAAGTTGCAGGATACAAAATTAATGCACAGAAATCTCTTGCATTCCTATACATTAATGATGAAAAATCTGAAAGAGAAATTATGGAAACACTCCCATTTACCATTGCAACAAAAAGAATGAAATACCTAGGAACAAACCTACCTAGGGAGACAAACGACCTGTATGCAGAAAACTATAAGACACTGATGAAAGAAATTAAAGATGATACCAACAGATGGAGAGATATACCATGTTCTTGGATTGGAAGAATCAACATTGTGAAAATGACTATACTACCCAAAACAATCTACAGATTCAATGCAATCCCTATCAAATTACCAATGGCATTTTTTACAGAACTAGAACAAATCATCTTAAAATTTGTATGGAGACACAAAAGACCCCGAATAGCCAAAGCAGTCTTGAGGGAAAAAAACGGAGCTGGAGGAATCAGACGCCCTGACTTCAGACTATACTACAAAGCTACAGTAATCAAGACAATATGGTACTGGCACAAAAACAGAAACATAAATCAATGGAACAAGATAGAAAGCCCAGAGATAAACCCACGCACCTATGGTCAACTAATCTATGACAAAGGAGGCAAAGATATACAATGGAGAAAAGACAGTCTCTTCAATAAGTGGTGCTGGGAAAACTGGACAGCTACATGTAAAAGAATGAAATTAGAATACTCCCTAACACCATACACAAAAATAAACTCAAAATGGATTAGAGACCTAAATGTAAGACTGGACACTATAAAACTCTTAGAGGAAAACATAGGAAGAACCCTCTTTGACATAAATCACAGCAAGATCTTTTTTGATCCACCTCCTAGAGTAATGGAAATAAAAACAAAAATAAACAAATGGGACCTAATGAAACTTCAAAGCTTTTGCACAGCAAAGGAATACATAAACAAGACGAAAAGACAACCCTCAGAATGGGAGAAAATATTTGCAAACGAATCAACGGACAAAGGATTAATCTCCAAAATATATAAACAGCTCATTCAGCTCAATATTAAAGAAACATACACCCCAATCCAAAAATGGGCAGAAGACCTAAATAGACATTTCTCCAAAGAAGACATACAGACGGCCACGAAGCACATGAAAAGATGCTCAACATCACTAATTATTAGAGAAATGCAAATCAAAACTACAATGAGGTATCACCTCACACCAGTTAGAATGGGCATCATCAGAAAATCTACAAACAACAAATGCTGGAGAGGGTGTGGAGAAATGGGAACCCTCTTGCACTGTTGGTGGGAATGTAAATTGACACAGCCACTATGGAGAACAATATGGAGGTTCCTTCAAAAACTGAAAATAGAATTACCATATGACCCAGCAATCCCACTACTGGGCATATACCCAGAGAAAACCGTAATTCAAAAAGACACGTGCACCCGAATGTTCATTGCAGCACTATTTACAATAGCCAGGTCATGGAAGCAACCTAAATGCCCATCAACAGACGAATGGATAAAGAAGTTGTGGTACATATATACAATGGAATATTACTCAGCCATAAAAAGGAACGAAATTGAGTCATTTGTTGAGACGTGGATGGATCTAGAGACTGTCATACAGAGTGAAGTAAGTCAGAAAGAGTAAAACAAATATCGTATATTAACGCATGTATGTGGAACCTAGAAAAATGGTACAGATGAGCCAGTTTGCAGGGCAGAGGTTGAGACACAGATGTAGAGAACGGACATATGGACACCAAGGGGGGAAAACTGCAGTGGGGTGGGGATGGTGTTGTGCTGAATTGGGCTATTGGGATTGACATGTATACACTGATGTGTATAAAATTGATGCCTAATAAGAACCTGCAGTATAAAAAAACAAACAAACAAAACAACTAATACTAAACTTTCATTGGGTTATTTGTATGGAAATATGTTAATATAAATGTTTCAGACATTACATGAAATTTCTAAAAATCTTATATGTTCTGGTATAATGTTATAAGTCATAATCCTAGTTATTACCTTAAAATGTATATCTCAGAAATAACTAAAAAAAAAAAACAAAAAAACAGCAAGACACTGGAACTCACCAAAAAAGACACCCCAATCCAAAGACAAAGGAGAAGCCACAATGAGATGGTAGGAGGGGTGCAATCACAGTAAAAGCAAATCCCATAACTGCTGGGTGGGTGATTCACAGACTGGAGAACACTTATACCACAGAAGTCCACCCACTGGAGTGAAGGTTCTGAGCCCCAAGTCAGGTTCCCAACATGGGGGTCCGGCAACAGGAGGAGAAATCCCTAGAGAATCAGACTTTGAAGGCTAGTGGGATTTGATTGCAGGACTTGGACAGGACTGGGGGAAACAGAGACTCCACTCTTGGAGGGCACACACAAAGTAGTGTGCGCATCGGGACCCAGGGGAAGGAGCAGTGACTCCAGGGGAAACTGAACCAGACCTACCTGCTAGTGTTGGAGGGGCTCCTGCAGAGGCTGTGGCTCACCGTGGGGACAAGAACATTGGCAGCAGAAGTTCTGGGAAGTACTCCTTGGCATGAGCCCTCCCAGCGTCCACCATTAGCCCCACCAAAGAGCCCAGGTAGGCTCCAGTGTTGGCTTGCCTCAGGCCAAACAACCAACAGGGAGGGAACCCAGCCCCACCCATCAACAATAAAGTGGATTAAAGTTTTACTGAGCTCTGCCCACCAGGGCAACAGTCAGGTCTACCCACCACCAGTCCCTCCCATCAGGAAACTTGCACAAGCCTCTTAGATAGACTCATCCACCAGAGGGCAGACAGCAGAAGCAAGAAGAACTACAATCCTGCAGCCTGTGGAACAAAAAACACATTCACAGAAAGATAGACAAGATGAAAAGGCAGAGGGCTATGTACCAGATGAAGGAACAAGATAAAACCCCAGAAAAACAATTAAATGAAGTGGAGATAGCAACCTTCCAGAAAAAGAATTCAGAATAATGATAGTGAAGATGATCCAGGACCTCGGAAAAAGAATGGAGGCAAAGATCGAGAAAATGCAAGAAATGTTTAACAAAGACCTAGAAGAATTAAAAAACAAACAAACAGAGATGAACAATACAATAACTGAAATGAAAACTACACTAGAAGGAATCAATAGCAGAATAACTGAGGCAGAAGAACAGATAAGTGACCTGGAAGACAGAATGGTGGTATTCACTGCTGCAGAACAGAATAAAAAAGAATGAAAAGAAATGAAGACAGCCTGAGAGACCTCTGGGACAATATTAACCACAACAACATTCGCATTATAGGGGTCCCAGAAGGAGACGAGAGAGAGAAAGAACCCGAGAAAATATTTGAAGAGATTATAGTTGAAAACTTCCTAACATGAGAAAGGAAATAGTCACCCAAGTCCAGGAAGCACAGAGAGTCCCATACAGGATAAACCCAAAAGGAAACACACCGAGACACATAGTAATCAAACTGGCAAAAATTAAAGACAAAGAAAAATTATTGAAAGCAGCAAGGGAAAAACGACAAATAACATACAAGGGAACTCCCATAAGGTGAACAGCTGATTTCTCAGCAGAAACTCTACAAGCCAGAAGGGAGTGGCATGATATACTTAAAGTGATGAAAGGGAAGAACCTACAACCAAGATTACTCTACCCGGCAAGGATCTCATTTAGATTTGATGGAGAAATCAAAAGCTTTACAGACAAGCAAAAGCTAAGAGAATTCAGCACCACCAAACCAGCTCTACAACAAATGCTAAAGGAACTTCTCTAAGTGGGAAACACAAGAGAAGAAAAGGACCTACAAAAACAAACCCAAAACAATTAAGAAAATGGTCATAGGAACATACATAATGATAATTACCTTAAGCGTGAATGGATTAAATGCTCCAACCAAAAGACACAGGCTTGATGAATGGATACAAAAACAAGACCCATCTATATGCTGTCTACAAGATACCCACTTCAGACCTAGGGACACAAACAGACTGAAAGTGAGGGGATGGGAAAAGATATTCCATGCAAATGGAAATCAAAAGAAAGCTGGAGTAGCAATACTCATATCAGATAAAATAGACTTTAAAATAAAGAATGTTACAAGAGACAAGGAAGGACACTATGTAATGATCAACAGATCAATCCAAGAAGAAGATATAACAATTATAAATATATATGCACCCAACATAGGAGCACCTCAATACATAAGGCAACTGCTAACAGCTACAAAAGAGGAAATCGACAGTAACACAATAATAGTGGGGGACGTTAACACCTCACTTACACCAATGGACAGATCATCCAAAATGAAAATAAATAAGGAGACAGAAGTTTTAAAATACACAATAGACCAGATAGATTTAATTGATATTTATAGGACATTCCATCCAAAAACAGCAGATTACACTTTCTTCTCAAGTACACATGGAACATTCTCCAGGGTAGATCACATCTTAGGTAACAAACCAAGCCTCAGTAAATTTAAGAAAATGGAAATCATATCAAGCATCTTTTCTGACCACAACACTGTGAGATTAGAAATGAATTACAGGGAAAAAAACGTAAAAAACACAAACACATGGTGGCTAAACAATACATTACTAAATAACCAAGAGATCAGTGAAGAAATCAAAGAGGAAATCAAAAAATAACTAGAGACAAATGACAATGAAAACACGATGATCCAAAACCTATGGGATGCAGCAAAAGCAGTTCTAAGAGGGAAGTTTATAGCTATGCAAGCCTACCTCAAGAAGCAAGAAAAATCTCAAATAAACAATCTAACCTTACACCTAAAGGAATTAGAGAAAGAAGAACAAACAAAGCCCAAAGTTAGCAGATGGAAAGAAATCATAAAGATCAGAGCAAAAATAAATGAAATAGAAACAAAGAAAACAATAGCAAAGATCAATAAAACTAAAAGCTGGTTCTTTGATTAGATAAACAAAATTGATAAACCATTAGCCAGACTCATCAAGAAAAAGAGGGAGAGGACTTAAATCAATAAAATTAGAACTGAAAAAGGAGAAGTTTCAAAAGACACCGCAGAAATACCAAGCATCCTAAGAGACCACTACAAGCAACTCTATGCCAATAAAATGGACAACCTGGAAGAAATGGACAAATTCTTAGAAAGGTATAACCTTCCAAGACTGACCCAGAAAGAAATAGAAAATATGAACACACCAATCACAAGTAATGAAATTGCAACTGTGATTAAAAATCTTCCAACAAACAAAAGTCCAGGACCAGATGGCTTCACAGGTGAATTCTATCAAACATTTAGAGAAGAGCTAACACCCAGCCTTCTCAAACTCTTCCAAAAAATTGCAGAGGAAGGAACACTCCCAAACTCATTCTATGCGGCCACCATCACCCTGATACCAAAACCAGACAAAGATACTACAAAAAAAGAAAATTACAGACCAATATCACTGATGAATATAGATGCCAAAATCCTCAACAAAATACTAGCAAACAGAATCCAACAACACATTAAAAGGATCATACACCATGATCAAGTGAGATTTATCCCAGGGATGCAAGGATTCTTCAATATACACAAATAAATCAATGTGATACACCATATTAACAAATTGAAGAATAAAAACTATATGATCATCTCAATAGATGCAGAAAAAGCTTTTGACAAAATTCAGCACCAATTTATGATAAAAACTCTCCAGAAAGTGGGCATAGAGGGAACGTACCTCAACATAAAAAAGGCTGTATAAGACAAACCCACAGCAAACATCATTCTCAATGGTGATAAACTGAAACCATTTCCTCTAGAATCAGGAACAATACAAGGATGTCCACTCTCACCACTATTATTCAATATAGTTTTGGAAGTCCTAGCCACGGCAATCAGAGAAGAAAAAGAAATAAAAGGAATACAAATTGGAAAAGAAGAAGTAAAACTGTCACTGTTTGGAGATGACATGATACTATACATAGAGAATCCTAAAGATGCCACCAGAAAACTACTAGAGCTAATCAATGAATCTGGTAAAGTTGCAGGATACAAAATTAATGCACAGAAATCGTTTGCATTCCTATACACTAATGATGAAAAATCTGAAAGAGTAATTAAGGAAACACTCCCATTTACCATTGCAACAAAAAGAATAAAATACCTAGGAATAAACCTACCTAGGGAGACAAAAGACCTGTATGCAGAAAACTATAAGACACTGATGAAAGAAATTAAAGATGATACCAACAGATGGAGAGATATACCATGTTCTTGGATTGGAAGAATCAATATTGTGAAAATGACTATACTACCCAAAGCAATCTACAGATTCAATGCAATCTCTGTCAAATTAACAATGGCATTTTTTACAGAAGTAGAACAAAAAGTCTTAAAAGTTGTATGGAGACACAAAAGACCCCGAATAGCCAAAGCAGTCTTGAGGGAAGAAAACGGAGCTGGAGGAATCAGACTCCCTGACTTCAGACTATACTACAAAGCTACAGTAATCAAGACAATATGGTACTGGCACAAAAACAGAAACAGAGATCAGTGGAATAGGATAGAAAGCTCAGAGATAAACCCACGCACCTATGGTCAACTAATCTATGACAAAGGAGGCAAGGATATACAATGGAGAAAAGACAGTCTCTTCAGTAAATGGTGCTGGGAAAACTGGGCAGCTCCATGTAAAAGAATGAAATTAGAACACTCCCTAACACCATACACAAAAATAAACTCAAAATGGATTAGAGACCTAAATGTAAGACCGGACACTTTAAAACTCTTAGAGGAAAACATAGGAAGAACACTCTTTGACATAAATCACAGCAAGATCTTTTTTCATTCACCTCCTAGAGTAATGGAAATAAAAACAAAAATAAACAAATGGGACCTAATGAAACTTCAAAGGTTTTGCACAGCAAAGGAATACATAAACAAGATGAAAAGACCACCCTCAGAATGGGAGAAAATATTTGGAAATGAATCAACAGACAAAGGATTAATCTCTAAAATATATAAACAGCTCATGCAGCTCAATATTAAAAAAACAAACAACCCAATCCAAAAATGGGCAGAAGACCTAAATAGACATTTCTCCAAAGAAGACATACAGATGGCCAAGAAGCACATGAAAAGCTGCTCAATAACACTAATTATTAGAGAAATGCAAATCAAAACTACAATGAGGTATCACCTCACACCAGTTAGAATGGGCATCATCAGAAAATCTACAAACAACAAATGCTGGAGAGGGTGTGGAGAAAAGGGAACCCTCTTGCACTGTTGGTGGGAATGTAAATTGACACAGCCACTATGGAGAACAGTATGGAGGTTCCTTCAAAAACTAAAAATAGAATTACCATATGATCCAGCAATCCCACTACTGGGCATATACCCAGAGAAAACCATAATTCAAAAAGACACGTGCACCCGAATGTTCATTGCAGCACTATTTACAATAGCCAGGTCATGGAAGCAACCTAAATGCCCATCGACAGACGAATGGATAAAGAAGATGTGGCACATATATACAATGGAATATTACTCAGTTATAAAAAGGAACAAAATTGGGTTATTTGTAGAGACGTGGATGGATCTAGAGACTGTCATACAGAGTGAAGTAAGTCAGAAAGAGAAAAACAAATATCGTATATTAATGCATATATGCGGAACCTAGAAAAATGGTACAGATGAACTGGTTTGCAGGGCAGAAATAGAGACACTGATGTAGAGAACAAACGTATGGACACCAAGGGGGGAAAGCGGCGGGGTGGTGGTGGTGGTGGTGTGATGAATTGGGCGATTGGGATTGACATGTATACACTGATGTGTATAAAATTGATTACTAATATGGACCTGCTGTATAAAAAAATAAATAAAATTAAATTAAAAAAAAGAATTGGATAAAATGACAAAAGGAGAATTGTTCTGGAATTCAATGGCAGAACTTCAATTTCCTTTGAATAGACCCCTTATTGAGTTAAAAGAAATCAGAATAATGCCAGAGGATTATTACAAGAGCAGATAGTTTTCCCCTGGGAGTGAGAAGAAGAACTATCTAAAATAATTTAAAAGTCCGAAATGTCCAAGCAGCAAAACAGCAGGAAATAAAGTAAGGGATTGAGCAAACTAATATTAATAATTTTAAAGGTATTAAAAATTATAATGGATTCTAGATATGAAGATCAAGATTAAATATCCATAAAAAAGCAATAAAATTCCTTTGCAAAACTTAATAAATCAAATTACAAAATGACAAAAAAAAATGGCTACAATAGTAAATTTTATGTTATCAAACAGACACACACAAAAGTTGGAAAAAAGTGGGGGGAGTACGGGGTAGGAAGAAGTGAGGTGAGGGGAGAGAAATTCAAACTTCCAAAGGAGCTGTTCTCACAGTGGGTCCATCATGTTCAAGGTGGGGTTGCCTGGCATGGAGTCAGCAAACTCTGCCTGAGTTACTGTGTGTGAAAGAGCTTAGTCAGTCAAATTCTATACACATGTAATATTTTTTGGTACGTGTGGCCGTCTGAGGCAGCATGGCCTTGTGAAAAGAAAATGAGTGTGGGCATATATATATATGTATATACACAATGGAATAATACTCAGCCATAAAAAAGAATGAAATAATGCCGTCTGCAGCCACATGGATGGACCTAGAGATTGTCATACTGAGTGAAGTAAGTCAGAGAAAGATAAATATCATATGATATCGTTTATATGTGGAATCTAAAAAAATGGCACAAATGAACCTATTTACAAAACAGAAATAGAGTCACAGATGTAGAAAACAAACTTAGGTTACCAAGGGCGAGAAGGGGGGGTGGGAGGGATAAATTGGGAGATTGGGATTGATATATACACACTACTATATATAAAATAGATAACTAATGAGAACCTACTGTATAGCACAGGGAACTCTATTCAGTACTCTGTAATGACCTATATGGGACTAGAATCTAAAAAAGAGTGGATATATGTATATGAATAACTGATTCACTTTGCTGCACAGCAGAAACTAACACCACATTGTAAATCAACTATACTCCAATAAAAATTAATTTAAAAAAATAAAAAATAAATAAAATTGACATTGTAGACTAAATTCTGTGCTGAAAGGAAAAGGTAATTCAACTCCAGTTTTTATCCAGAGGTCTTAATTTGTAACTGATTTCCCAGAGCAATATGTCATTTTTTTTTTTAACAAGCAAAACACCCAGTAAGCCATGTAAGTATCATGTTGATATTTATTAGTCTAATTGGCTGCGTTTCCTACATCCATTTAATATTCAATATTAAAAATTCCAGGATCCTCTAAGGAAGAAATATCATCGCCTATCATGAAATTAAGCAGAGCTTTTACAAAATCACATAGTTTTTATGTTTTAATATGCATAATGCATATTAGGTATTAAAGGGATTTGCATATAAGTGATGTTTAGAGCTTGCATCTTGTACCTTAAGACATAACCATTATAGCTTTCATGGAGAATGTCTAACTTATTGTTTTTCTCTCTCAACACAATGAAGGGCTTTGGATCATTAAAACTCTTCATATGCCCCACTGTCTGCATGCACGCATGCCTTTTGACTGTAGTGTGTTATTCAGTGTTCTCCACGGGCCTGAATAGAAGGTCACTTTGACCTGCTGCACATTTTTACTTAAGAACTGCTTTTAACAATAAGCCACTAGTGTACTTGTTTCTGGAGTGACTTGAGTTTTTGGCACAATATGAAAAGCATTTGGAAAGTGTAAGTAAAAGCCTTCCGTTTCAGAAGAAATAATGGCCCCATTTGCCATGGAAACCGGAGGACTTCATGAAATTGCACTCAACTGTTTTCTGTACTGAGCCTAAAATTATTCTAAAAATAAGTTGTATTCCTGGCATCTGCTAGCCAAGGCACCAAGATTTCATCTCAGAAGGCTTTCCCTTTCAGAGAAAAATGCTATGCCATCTGAATATTTCACTTTTCCTATTGTTCAGAAGGTATAGGGAAATATATGTGATACACACAGTAGGGAATCAATAATGAGTTTTTAATTAAATTAAACAAAATGTCTTGAAAGGCATGAGATGAACATTTGAGTACTGCCTCTGAACACAGACCATAATTAAAGAGACCAAATATAGGATTTTTCATAGAATAAGTCGTACTTACACTTTTTTTCCCTTTTTGTACAGATTATTTTTTTATTAATGCCATGGGAAACAAACAAAATGAGATGCTAAATGATTATCCAAATTTGAGCAGACAAATATGGGTGAATAGAAACAGAGGACCATGGTCTCTGACCTAAAATCTCATCCATAGATCTTGTCATTGAATCTGAGTGCTTTAGTCATTTATGTGGGCAGAGCAGCTGTGAGGGGCAGAAGTCACATTTCTGATCAGTTGCAGATGTCCAGGATATTTGCAAGGGGATCTATCAGTTAATTAAAGTCTAAAGAGGCCTCATGCTAAGAGGTAAGATGCTGTTTGTTACCTAGAAAGCCAAGGTGGCAGGCTGAAAGCGTGAAAGGGCAGAGCAAATAAAACCCTCAAAATAAGATGCCCCAAGAGACAAATAAAGTCCAGACAGGCAAGAATTCACATTTATATCCACATGTCCTCACCGTCCTAAGAATATGTTCATAAAGTCACAGAACCACGCTGGACAGATTAGGTCACTGATGAACAGAAATATTAACTCAGTTTTCACTCGATTAATATGTACTGAGTGCCTATAAGTTTCAGGCACCCGGTGAGCTGCTAGGAATAAAGTAATGACTGATCGTGGCCCTCACCTATGTATCGTTCTGTGATGGCAAAGGTGCCTAAGGACTCAGCAGATGTTATTACAAGAAGGGGAGAAAACTGCCTTCCTAAACCAGCTTGAGAGGTGACCAAGGAATTTTACTGTGGACAGACAGGGCATGGTTGTAGAGATTTGGTTCCATTGCTCATAACTCAGGGGCCATGAACATAGAGTTTACTGTCCGTACCAGGATGCTTCCAGAGTGATCAGGGTCCCAGGTGTGAACTGGGACTCCTTGGTAGGTCAGCAAGTATAATTAATCTCTATTTAGACCCGGTGTATATTTTGGGAGGAACAAAACAGTTACTTTTCTGTAAAATTTAACATAATTTAATTGGTGGGGGTTCTTACTGTCCTTTATTTACAATTTGATTGGCGACGAATCAATTACTAAAATAGCATGCGATTAAAAACCTGGTGGTGAAACTTGCTCACTCAACTCCAGAGGCTGATGTCAGAGGTTCACCCTGGCAGGCAAGCTTGTGTGCCAGGAATATGACTCTGCTTTGGTCAACATTTTTATGACAAGGTAGGTGAAATTATGGCAGACCTGCTTGTCATATGTGCAAACAACCCAATGTTGGGAGAGTTAATGAATACCCTGGCTCCAGAAAGTTCTTAATAAGCTAGAGCAATGGAACAATATTTTTCAAGTTGGTACTTAATGTGGATAGATGCAAGATAGTGCACTTAATTTTATACAAACAAATAAAATCTACTGCATACATAGGACAAGGAAAAAATGTGGTTTAGAAGCACTATTTGTCAAAACCAAATACATCTTAGCTATGAGTGCTAACTCTGGGGTGGCAAAGATTTTGGCAAAGATCTAAACTTTGGCAAAGATTTTGTAGAAGAGCTTCATCTTAGCTGGATAATTGGGCAAGAATGTGCTTTCTAGTCCTGAGATTCTATATTCTGGAACTGATCAAGCAGAAACTGTATCTTATCACATCTGTCCCCTAGCTATAGAAGGCACCAAAATGTATTAGTTGAACAAATCAGTAGATGCATTATGAACTATAAGAGCTTAAACAAGGGGGTGACATGTTGTACACGTCTGCAGCATCAAATGTCACCCTTCTCCTTCCTTCCCTGAGGTCTTCATATCCAATCTCCCACCCCCTCATGGCCTGATCTCATTGCCTTCCTCTATAAATACAATTAGAAGATTGACTCTCAGCCTAAGGAACTGAGAAGGCCTAATAATTTTGTGAAGGCAGTTCTCGTAAATCAGTAGTAAGATATTTTTTTCTCTCGGTCAAAGCATTATTGACATAAGCGTTATCAAGCACATCTAGAAGATAACCAGTGGCCTCACAGCCCGTGAACAGACAGGTTTGAACAATGTATTCCTGAAATATCTTGTTATCCACACCCATATTTACTTTTGTTTTTCCTGGAGGCAGAAGGTTTCTCACAGATACAGGCTGAAGGTTGACTTGTGTTTTTGCACATCCAGGAGAAAAAACACTGTGCGTATGCTTCTAACCCCTGCTTTCCCATCCCCTCATGAAACTGAGAGTCGCTGTTTTATCTCCTTTTGCCCATCATAATTCCTCTTTCAATGAACCAGTTGGTTGAGTAACATGCAGATGACTAGGGTTTGAATTACCTTGACTGCCCAGTTCCACGTCTTAATTCCACAGGATAATTATGGATTGTTCATTGCATTTCACACGCTGCCCAGTTGGACCTGGCTTAAGAGCAGTCATTTCCCCTTTTTTAGAGTTATTTAGAGATAGAGTATCAAAAGCCTATTTTTCAAAGTGGTTTAAAACTCTTGTACATCTATCTATTAAAAACTGGAAGCACCATTCTATCTATAGACTATACATTGGATTATTATAAACTATGAATCATTTAATCTGTAAATTAGGTTTTCTAGTTCTAGAGATAGAACTCATGTGATAGGTATTCTTACTGAAATAGTTTAATTTAAATATTTTAAGCTATTTCTTAAGGAAATAATTTACAGTGGAGTCTGATGCAGTCAACTTGTGTCAAGCAGACCTATTACACCCAAGATTTTTATTCTTTAATGTCAACTGGTTTTGTTTTTTCAAGTTTAAAAATTTTTAAGGTAGACATTGTTTTTTGAAGAAATTATACAATTTCATCACTACATAGACAACCTTATTTTTATTTATTTATTAATTTATCTATCTATTTATTTATTTTTATTGGAGTATAGTTGATTTACAATGTTGTGTTAGTTTCAGGCGTACAGCAAAGTGATTCAGTTATACATACGTATATATCTATTTTTTCAAATTACTCACTCTTATAGCTTACTACAAGATACTGAGTATAGGTCCCTGTGCTATACAGTAGGCCTTTGTTCGTTATCTATTTTGCATATAGTAGTGTGTATATGTTAATCCTAAACTCCTAATTTTTCCCTCCTCCCTCTCTCCCCTTTGGTAAACAACACAGACATAGAAGACAACCCTATTTAAAAAGGGCTTCAGACATGTTTTAAACAATGGCAAACTCTCCAGACTGTACATTTATGATAAATATGTGTGTATATGTGTGTGTGTGTGTGTGTGTGTGTGTGCACGCACCTGTGCATACTAGTCACATTGCTAGATGTTGTGGCTGCTTTCTATACAGCTCTGCCAGAGAATATCCTTTCACTTGGCAACAGTCATTTTAGACAATGGGAGAGAGCAGTTCATGAAGCTCTGAAATATCCATTCTTGCTTATGAATGCAGATTCATCCCACCATTTGCTGGAATAACAAATTTGGATACAGGCTTTGGCAAACTATTGAATGTAACCGCTCCTGAAACAAATAATTTTTTTGTTTGTTCAATGACAAGTAAACTTACTGGGCATGGACGACATGTTAATAAAGGGGAATTTAGCAAGACGCTGGCCATTTCTAAGTAAGTTTGATGTCTTGAGCTTGGAAGTGCACACTGGCACTTTTAAATCTATAGGACCAGTGTTCCTCAAGTAAGAGACATTTGCATTTGAAATTTTGGTAAATTAGGACTCTTCAAGGAATCAAGATGGATACAGGCATTTTGTTGGAATGTAGACCCAATGCAAGTTCGCAGTGGGTAGGTGACCACCAGGTGGGGATACGATAGAAGAAATTCAAGTGCAGTACACAGTAGGTGCACAACAATCACTTGCAAAAATTGTTTACCATGTCCTAATTGATTGTTCTTTTCTGATAGGTCTTATTTTTTACCACTCTCCCTTGAAAGATACAACAAATCGATGAGTAGAATAATTTCTGTCTTCAGAGAAAACAAACACATATTTAAACAATTCAAGAGGCAGTCGCCAACTAAGCCACACATTATAAACATTTAGATTTAAATTCGCAAAGGGTTTAAAGCAAAAAACCTGGTACTGAATTTCCATTGAAGGCAAGAGAATTTTCAGAAACTTCAAAACACTGTATTATAGGGTCAGCTGTGTGACTTTGGAAAAATTACTTAATCTCTCTGTGCATTCTTTTCTCATTTTAAAATGAGGCAAACGATAGGACCTAATGCATGAGGTTATTTTGAAGGTTAAATGAGCTCATGTAAGAAAAGTGCTTTGAACAGTGGCAAATACACATTACATGCATGTTTCTATTATCGATACGAATATATGTTAAAATATGGAGATTTCAGATGTTTTCTGTTACCACTCTCGACTGGAGCAGCATGGATGAGAGTTCTAAAGAGTGACTTGATCTGTGAGAAAATAGTAGCAGCGTTTTATTGAATCACGGCGATGGTAAATGAGGTCCCAATTATGCAGTATCATCAATTTCGTTTTCTTAATTCGAAGATATTATTGCCAAGTGATCTCCCCTGAAGTGTCAAAACCTATGTAAGAAAATTGATGGTCATCTTCCTAAGTGGATTATTTATTTCACTGACTTGATACTGTGATACATATTTTGATAGACTAAGGTTACTTTATAAACATCAAGTATTTTATCATACACTTCCAATGTTGGTATGAATTGGTGAAGCTCTTTGCTCCTACACAAAATGGCCAATGATGCTGTAATTTTAGACTGTTCGTCTCCTCCTTCCTCTCCTCCTCCCCTCCCTCCTCCTCCTCATTTTCTCCTCTTCCTCTTCTCCTCCTCCCTCTCCCTCTTCCTCTCCCTCCTCTTCTCCTGTCCTTGGGACTAATACTTACTGTCTAATGCTGTCTCAGTGACATTATATTTCCAGACTTTTCCAGTACGTACCAGAGAATTAAATGGGCTCTCAAATGGCTCTCAAATTTAAGTTTTAAAACAAGTAGTGTTAGTTTTACCCACAATTCTAAGTCAACGGCTCCTTCCTAAGGACATAAAGGACTCCATTTCTCCACTTTCAAAGAGGATACACTCCATGACTGTTATTTCTACCCATTTATAAAACTTTTCCCAGTTCTCTCATGAGGACTTATGAGTCCATGGCTTTCTTTTGGGTGGTAGACATTTGTGAATATGTTTATTGTTAGATACATGGAGGAAAGAGCTTCTGGATTTTATTTTTTAAATGCTGGTGACAAACAAAAAACAAACAGTTCACAAAATACGTGATCATCAAAGATTTGGAAACCAGCATTGTCTCTTTACACCAGCGATATCATGTTTGCCACGAATAGACTGTTCCAATAAATGCTTATTTATTTTATAAAGACATCACTGAAAGATCTGCCAACATTTTCTGGGCGCCAGGCTTCAGGCAGCACAGTGCAGCAGTTACACGGGAGACCAAAAGACTCAAGCTCTGCAGTGATGATCACAGCTAGGTGGAAGGTCCCTGAAAGGCAACCAAGACTGAGGAAGATACTAAGGGGGAAATCTAGCATTTTCTGTTGGACTTGTGCATTGTCACGGAATTAAAAGACTGTTGCCAAGAAAATTCTTTCCTAAACAGCTTTTCAAACCCAGGCTTAATTCAGTAGTTTGTTTTCCTTCGGTCCATAGCTCCATGGTGCTCCATTAAATGGTTCTTTTGCATGAACAAAACTGGGAAATCATTCTCAGTCGTTCTCCCCTCAATGGGACTTTTCAAAGGGGTGCTGGGTATAATTATCTTGTAATTTCTGATCACAGGTCATTGGAGCCTGCAATCGGGGTTTGTAAGGTGAACCCTAATTTTTTCCATCTAAGCAGGTAACACGTGGGAAGATGGTGGTTTCAGCATAAAAGGGATGAAGTTTATGCTTCGGTCCAAGACTCACTGAGGTTTGGCACAGTCTGGGGGTTGGCAAGCGAGATTCAGGAGAGACAGGAGTGAAAATGAGTCAGAACAGGTCAATGCTGCCTTAAGCCCTGGAGGGCTGAGAGTCCCAGAAAAAACAGCTCCTGAGCATAAAAGTGCTAAATCTCAAGGCCCTGAACTCCTTGCAAGCCATTGATAAACGTGATTTGTTACTAGAAAACTGGGTTACAAGAAACACAATCTTGAAACGTTTTAAAGGCAGGCAATCTAAATGTCTGCATAAGAAAATGATTTTAGGAAAATATTTTCTATGTGAAATAGCAAAAATAATTTAGCTGGTATGCTTCTTCCACTTCACTTTAATTTAAACTATGTGAACCCTAGATTGTTCTAATTAAAGTCTGTCATTAAGTTTGAAATTTCAACTTGGCATTCAAAATCTGGCAAAAAGTGACATTAAATGTTTGTACCTAGTCATAAACTGTCAAATTACTTCATGAGATGTTTCTCATGAAAAACAAGATGAACTCAGACATTGGATTAAGTGATCTGTATGATTTGGGGTAAGTATATTATGCAACTGCAAAAGGAAATTTGTGTCATTTATTTTTTAATGGGGAAAGAAAGCAAAACATTTCGGTAGTTTCTAGATGCAGAGAGGATTCTAGAACCTCTGCCACTGGCAGAGGAGGAAGCATGGGACAGATGCTCATAGTTGTGAAAATACTGAAGTAGCATCAAATGTCCAAATGTAAGGGCCCATCTCCCTCTTACCTCGAGGCCTTGAGCAAGCTTACGGGCTGCACTAGCTTTCTTAACTTGGATAACTGTCCTCAGCACTTTTATTGATAAACATGTATTGAGTATCTCCATATACAAGGTCACTTGAGAAACATAAAGGTTACTAGGTCGTGTTACATTACCCAGGTGGTGTGCAGGGTAGTTGAGGTGAAAAGACATAGGAATGATACAAATGAATTTATTTACAAAACAGAAATAGACCCACAGACGTAGAAAGCTAACTTATGGTTACCAAAAGTGAAAGGGGGAGGGACAAAGTAGGAGATTGGGATTAACAGGTACACACTACTATATATAAAATAGGGGCTTCCCTGGTGGCGCAGTGGTTGAGAATCTGCCTGCCAATGCAGGGCACACGGGTTCGAGCCCTGGTCTGGGAGGATCCCACATGCCGCGGAGCAACTAGGCCCGTGAGCCACAACTACTGAGCCTGCGCGTCTGGAGCCTGTGCTCCGCAACAAGAGAGGCCGCGACAGTGAGAGGCCCGCGCACCGCTATGAAGAGTGGCCCCCGCTTGCCGCAACTAGAGAAAGCCATCGCACAGAAACGAAGACCCAACACAGCCAAAAATAAATAAATAAATTAATTAATATAAATAAATAAATAAATAAATAAAATAGATAAACAGCAAGGACCTACCCTCGTACAGAAACGAAGACCCAACACAGCCAAAAATAAATAAATTAATTAATTAATAAAAATAAATAAATAAAATAGATAAACAGCAAGGACCTACTGTATAGCACAGGGAAACATATTCAATATCATGTAATAACCTATAATGGAAAAGAATCTGAAAAAGAATATGGATAAGTATAAACGAATCACTTTGCTGTACACCTGAAGCTAACACATTATAAATCAAGTATACTTCAAATAAAAAAAGAAAGACATAGGTGCATGAACAACAGCTCTAAAGAACAGAGAGCGTACGTGTCCAGTTCAGACAATAAGGACCATACGTGCTCTGAGCACTGGGGAAGGTGACCCTCACCCAGCCGCATAAGGTGGCCTGGAACACTTCTTCACCAAGAGCTAAAGAGTCCTCTCAGTCTGGGCTGGGCTGATGGCCTCGCAAGGGAATATCTTTCTCTGCTCTGTTCTCCTGTGTTCTGCTGAAGCGCAGGTGTCCACGGCCCTTAGACACATCCCCAGCTTGCTGTGTGTCAGATCCCACGAGGAGAGGGATGGGGTCCTTCCACCGCAGCAGGAAGTGGGTGGCGTGGGCTTCTGTGGAGTGGAGTAGAGGGCCTGGCCCTGGGGGAGCAACACAGCGTGCAAAGGACTGAAAATAAACTCTGCACTGGGACTTCCCTGGTGGCGCAGTGGTTAAGAATCCGTCTGCCAATGCAGGGGACACGGGTTCGAGCCCTGGTCCGGGAAGATCCCACATGCTGCGGAGCAACGAAACCCGTGAGCCACAACTACTGAGCCCACGTGCCACAACTACTGAAGCCCACCCGCTTAGAGCCCGTGCTCTGCAACAAGAGAAGCCACCACAATGAGAAGCCCATGCACCGCAGTGAAGAGTAGCCCCCGCTCAACGCAATTAGAGAAAGCCCGTGCGCAGCAACGAAGACCCAAAGCAGCCAATAAATAAATAAATAAATAAATTTATAAAAAATAAAAATAAACTCTGCACCAGTCACTTGATCCTGGTGCAGATGTATCTTCCCAGCCATGTCCAATCCTGTCCTGGTCTCTTCCCTATGTGGCATTTACCTGCCTTTCAACCTTGGCCTCATCCATGTGGAATTCTACCCCAGGGCACAGCCGGACCACCCCACGAGCAGTGGAACAATTAGAATTGAGGAGAAGGATAGCATTCAGTGCCAATCGTCTAGTAAGATTCATTGAGGAAGTCGGCTTTGAGCTGGACATTGAGAATGGATTGGATTTTGATAAGTACATCCCCAGAGGCCCCTCCAGTTGCTTATTTGGCACCTGGAAATGTATAGAGAGTGGAAATCTGAGTGTGCTCAGAGAGTTGAGGCTGGTCTGACTGGAGGGGAGAATTTCTGTAGCAAAATAGAGAGCAGAAAGTTTGGAAGAGTAGACCAGAGCTGAGATGGTGACTACATCAGCATCTTGAAATCATGCCCTCGATCAGCAAATTACAGTAGAGAAAATGTACCAGGCAATCATTTTCAGAAGACAGTTGCCCAATGGCTGCATGAGAATTTTAGCTGGAGTATGTAAGTTTAGTTTGAAAAAGCTCCCGAAGATGGATGTTGATGCACTCCAGTGATACTTAAAATACTTAAGTGCTGGTAAGGGATGTGCCCTGACCCATCAGAGGGGGGCAAATCAGAATATGAGCCCTGCCCCAGCCCTGGGTCCCTTTAGGACCTTTGAGCTGTGGAATGATGCAACCAATGTGCTCCTTAGACAAGCTGATAACCCCCAGTGGAAGGATAAAAAAGAATGAAGCGCACAATGCAATTTGCCTGCTTTTTGCAACCGTGATGAATCCAGAGACTCTTCAAGTGAAGGGAGACACGTGAATGAATTGGAAGATGCATTTATGTTAGAGAGATAGAGGAGATAAAGGTCTTTCTAGGGACCGGAGCCTATTTATGAGGAAAGTCCATGCTACTCCTAACAGAAAGAGCAATCATGTTTTAGGTGTGTTCAGGTAAAGGAAAAAAGGCTATATAAGGGTAAAGATATAGTGTCACACAGACCTGCATTTGAATCTTGGTTCAGCCTCTTTCTAAGTCATCCTTGGACAGGTTACTGGACCAATTCAATTTTTTCATCTGAAGAATGTAAATAGAATAGTATGTCTCCCATAGTGTTATGAGATTGTATTAGTCGGGGTTCTCCAGAGAAATAGAACCAAAAGGATGTATATATATAATGTATATAACATAACACTATAGGAGACCCATTACTATATACGTATGTGTACACACACACACACACACACACACACACTCACTCACTCACACACATGTCTACTTCCAATCTGAATCCAAAGCCCTGAAATCTTGGAAGCCTGATGGTGTAAGTGCCAGTCCAAAAGCCATCAAGTTTATGACCCAAGAAAAGCTAAGGTTTCAGTTCAAGTCTGAAGGCAGGAAAGGACCAGTATCCCATTTCAAGATGGTCAGGCAGGAGGAAATTCCCTTTTATCAGGAGGGGGATTAGCCTTTTTTTTCTATTCAGTGTTCACCTGATTGGCTGAGGACCACTCACATCAAAGAGGGCAATCTGCCTTAGTCTACTGATTCCAATGTTCATCTCATCCAGAAACACGCTCACAGACACATGGAGAATCACGTTTGACAGATGTCTGGGGACCCCATAAAGCAGTCAGGTTGACGCACAAAATAGACTCTCACAGAGGCAGGGTAATAACATGCACGTAAAAGCAGTGAACCGTGTTGCATCTGCGGTATGTTTCATACAGTAAACGCTCAGGAAGGTTCTGGTACTGCTGATGATGATCGTGACAGCCCTGAAAGAAAGATCCTGAAATATCTGCTGGTTGGTTTAGGGTTTGAGAGGAAAGCATTTTGAATCACTCCATCACACTAAGATGTTAGCGTCCTAAAATTAGAATAAATGGGGCTTTTAAAAATGAGCGTAAAATTATTTTGTTGAATAAGAAAAGGAAGCCCAAAGTGAAAAAGCAAATGGAACTTCATTGAATTTTTAACAATCAAGAGAAGGTCCACAGTGCTGTAAAAGTTGCAGAATGAGGAAAGGACCACATTTAGAAAATTAGCTGTCGTTTATGACCTTTGAGAGTTTAGTTTCCACTGACTTAAAGAGTGGTTTTGAAATGCTTCCAAGATCAAGGGGCAGTCACGTATCAAGGTGTATTCCCACTAATAACTGTTCTTAGTGGAGAAACTTACAATGGATGTTGTAAGTCACCCACCACAGACTGGGTGGCTTACACAACAGAAACTTAGTGCCTCATGATTCTGGAGGCCAGCGGTCAAGATCAAGGTGTCAGCAGGATAGCTTCCTTCGGAGGGCTGCGAAGGAGAAGCTGTTCCCTGCCTCCTCTCCCATACCTTCTTCTGGTGGTTTGCGGGCCATCTTTGGGATTCTTTGTAGATGTGCTTCCTGTGCTTTCACATCACCTTCCCCCAGTACACGTGGCTTTCTCATCACATGGCGTTCTTTTCATAAATACACCAGTATGTTGGATTAGGGATCCGCCTTACCTCAGTATAACCTCAACTAGTTATGTCTGGAAACACACTATTTCCAAAAAGGTCACATTCTGAGGCACTGGGTGTTAGGACTTTAACATACAAATTTTGTGGGGACACAATTCAATCCATAATAAATACGATGTTTGTCTTCAAATATTTGTAATGTTCTTTAGGAGTAAGTTGATTTTTCTGCGTGTTGGTACAAAAGGTGGAAATGAGAGAGAGGAAAGAAGGCAGGAAGGAAGGAAGTCAGGGAGGGAGGGAGGGAGGGATGGAGGGAGGCAGGGTGGGAGGGAGGGAGAGAGGGAGGGTGGGAGGGAAGAAGGGAGAGAGAGAGAGAAAATTTCAGCCAAGCACTTTTCCTGGTGGGGAAGGAAAGCCTTTTGCAATCAGCTCGTAAACATTGTCTAAAGAAGAATGCGGGTCTGTCCTCCTATTTTTCTTGCCTAAATCGTCAGACTCCCTCTTATGCCATTTCCCCACCCAAGCCTTCTGTGGGCTTATGTTGTGACTTGGTTTGATTTGTGTGTACTTACTCAGAGTGGAGGATGGGTCAGAAAGAACTCGTAGTGTGATGTCTTCAAGCGTCCTGGGCTCCCAAAGGCCAATACATTCCCTAGTAAGGACTTCTTTATTGTCACCCCCCTAGAGAACTTCAGAGTATTTCTCTCTCTGAGGGTTTATGGCAGCCTGACCTCTCCCTTGCAGGTCATAGATTCAGATAGTTCAGAAAGGAACTGTACTTCAGAAGTAATACGTGCTTCGCAGGTCAAACAAACATAATCACTGTGAAACTTGTATCTGGGCAAAGAAGGATTCTTATGCTATGAGCTATTCTTGTTGTTATTCAATAATTGGAAAAGAAAAGAAATGTGAAGAGTTCAGACATAATTCTAAAATAAACTTGTTTTAAACCAATATGCAAGAATGTTTGGTGTAAGTTTTTGTGGTTGTATGTGAAACTCAGGAATTCAGTTTCCAGACTTTCCACCGTAAGCATCAATAAGTCACATCATAATGGACTCATTTATGAGTAATCAAGTGTTTGAAGTACATCTTCTCCCACTTTATGGAGGCACTGACCTTTGCCGGAGTGAGAAGGTTTTAAACAGTTTGCCCCATCCCTCCCTCAGACTCAGTATTAGTATCCTCTATCTGAAGTCCATTCTCTTTTCCACCGACACAGTATTCAATTTCTTAGTAATGCATAGAAACCACCACTTTATTCTGCATGGTTGGAAGTTGCTATTTTATGTTTGGAAATGCATTATGTGTCAAGAAGAGTGTGAATAACAAATATCTGTGCTATTGGCCAACTGGTATTCTGACACTCTAAAATCTGAGCAAATGTCATAAGCATTGGGACTGATTTCTCAAAAACAAGAGTTAAATCCAAAATTAACACCTCTGTGGCTGTAAAATGAAGCCCTCTTGTACACTTTGTCTCCTCGGTGTTTTCCTTCTAACTAGACTCTCCATCTCAAGAAAATTGGCAGGTAGCAAATAACCACAACGGGCATTCAAATAACAGATTGCTGTTTGTCCAGATTTAGAAGCAAGACCACATCTATATCAGTTCAGGAAAAAGGCTCCAGATAGTTTGGTATTAAACAGAAAAATATTGTAGGAGACATGCTGAACAGAGAGATATTATTCTGGTAATGAAACTGTAAATCCAGCTCTTCAATGAAAAGTGCATAGAATTTTGGAGAAAGGGAACCTCAGCAGTTTTCTGGCCCGAACACCCCATATTACATGTGAGGTTGTGGAAGTCCAGAGATGTTAGACAACTTGCCCAAGTGGAACTGATTGCTCAACACAAATGCAAACCAAACCTCCTGACACTGTTGTGTTTTCCTTCATTGTCTTTCTTCCAACTGATTTTTCTGTGCTAGATGGTAACACAGTGAATAACTCACATCTACAAAATGCTCCTATCTGAGAAAATTTTCACTCCCAGTTAAGGAACTTGTATTTAACTGAGTTTGGAATAATAATTTTGCTCTTGCTCTTTGTGTGTGCATATGTATGTGCATGCGTGTGTGTAAAACTCTCTTATTGAGATGTAATTCACACTACATACAATTCACCAATTTTAAGCCTACCCTTCAATGTTTTCTAGTATATTCACTAATGGTGTGCATTAATTTTAGTGTATTTTTATCATCCCTCAAAGAAACCCTATACACATACCAACTATTCTCCATTCTCCTCCTCCTCTGCAGCCCTGGGTGACAACTAATCTACCTTCTGTCTGTATATAAGTGTTTACTCTGGACTTTTCATATAAATGGAATGATATAATATTTAGTCTTTTGTGAGAGGCTTCTTTCACTTAGCATGACGTTTTCAAGGTTCATCTGTGTTATGATATGTATTTGTACTTCATTCCTTTTCATTGCTGAATAATATTTCACCCTATGACTATGCCACATGTTAATTATCCTCACATTACTTGCTGGCCATTTGTGTTTTTTCCACCTTTTGGCTACTATGAATAATGCTTATATAAAAATTCATGTACATGCTTCTATTTGGACATAGATCTTCATTACTCTTGGGTAACATATACCTAGAAGCAGAATTGCTGGCTCCAACTCTGTTTAACATTTTGAAGAACTGCCAGACTGTTCTACAAAGGAACTGCACCATTTTTCATTGCTGCCAGTAATGGAGGAGGGTTTCTGTTTTTCCACATCCTCGCCAACACTTGTTATTATCTGTCCATTTGATTACAGCCAGCGTACTTGTTGGAGGAGGTCATCAAGAGGATATGGTCCCGAGAAGTGGACCTGGGGAATCCCATGCTCCTTGCCCACTCCCCTGTCCTTGGAATGTACCTTTCAGCCATTGTTCTCACACTAAGAGATGTTTCAAAATCGCAGCCTTGAGAGAGTAAGATGTTATTGAAACCGTCTGGACTGAACACACTGTTAAACTCCATTCAGGTCTCTATATAAACTTTTATGATTCTGGTGGGTGGGTGCAGAGATCTGCTCCTCTTGCTGTCACCCAAGATAAGCTTCTTAGGTAAGTTACCTTGTAATTGAAATTGCCACCTACCAATCTGGAGTCATCTACCACTTTCTTTGGTCTATCCTTGCCCTCCATGTATGGGGCCAATCAGAGAACCAACAGCAGTGGATAGGAAGTGGTATCTTAATGTGGTTTTGATTTGCATCTCCCTAATTACTAATGATAATGATCATTTGCATATCTTTTCTGGAGAAATGTCTATTCAGGTTTTTATTTTTGCCCACATTTTAAATGAGTTATTTGTCTTTTTATTATTAGTTGAAATGTATATATTCAAGATACAAGTCCCTTATCAGATATAAGATTTACAAATATTGTCTCCCCTTCTGTAGGTTATCTTTTCACTTTCTGGTGTCCTTTGAATCTAAAAGGTTTCAGGTTTGGTGAAGTCAATTTATCTCCATTTCCTTTTGTTACTAGTGCTTTTGGTGTCATTTTTAAGGTTTGTCTTATTCAAGACCATGAAGATTTACTCATATTTTCTTGTAAGAATTTATTATTTTAGCTCTTACGTCTCTGCCCATGATTTACTTTGAGTTAATTTTTTCCATATTCTGTGAAAAAGGGGTCCAAATTCATTCTTTTGTATGAGACTCTCCAGTTTTCCCAGTGTCATTTATTGAAAAGACTATTCTTTTCACATTGAATTTTTTTGGCACCCTTGTGGAAAATCAATTGACCACAAAGGTAATGGTTTACTCTGGATTCTGAATTATATTCTATATTCTCTCTATATATATATGTCTATCCTTATGCCAGTACAACACTATCTTGATTACTGTAGCTTTGTAGTAAGTTTTGAAATTGGGAAGTGTGAGTTCTCTGACCTTATTCTTTTTCAAAATAGTTTTGACTATCCTGGGGACTTTGCATTTCCATATTAATTGCAGGATCAGCTTGTCAATTTCTGTAAAAATTTGAGCTGGTATTTGATAAGGGTTGTGTTTAATCTGTGGGTCAATTTGGGGAGTTTTGTCTTTTTAACAATGGTAAGTCTTCTGATCCATAAACGCAAGATTTCTTTCCATTTATTTAGGTTTTCTTTAATTTCTTTCAACAATGTTTTGTAATTTTGAGAGTATAGATTTTGTACTTCTTTTGCTAACATTTTTTTTTTAAATTTTACACTTTATTTATTTATTCATTTTTGGCTGTGTTGGGTCTTCGTTTCTGCGCGTGGGCTTTCTCCAGTTGCGGCGAGCGGGGGCCACTCTTCATCGCGGTGCGCGGTCCTCTCACCGTCGCGGCCTCTCTTGTTGCGGAGCACAGGCTCCAGACGCGCAAGCTCAGTCGTTGTGGCTCACGGGCCCAGTGGCTCCGCGGCATGTGGGATCCTCCCAGACCAGGGCTCGAACCCGTGTCCCCTGCATCGGCAGGCGGATTCTCAACCACTGCGCCACCAGGGAAGCCCTGTTAACATTTTTTCGTAAGTATTTTATTCTACCGGATGCTATTGTCAATGGAATTGTTTTCTTAATTTTGTTTCAGGTTGTTCATTGCTAGCGTATGGAAATAAAATTGATTCTTGCATATGGATCATACACCCTGCAGCCTTGCTGAAGTTGTTTATTAGTTCTAAATTTTTTTTAATAAATTCGTTAAGACTTTCTGTATGCAAGGTCATGTCATGTGTAAATAAGGATAGCTTTACTACTTCCTTTCCAGTCTGGATGCTGTTATTTTATTTTCTGGCCTAATTTCTCAGGCTAGAATTTCCAGCACAATGTTGAATAGCAGTATGGTATGGGCAAGGATGGTAAGGGCAACCGTCCATGTCTTGTTCCTGATTCAGCCTTTCACCATTAAGTATGATGTTAGCTGTGTTCATACACACCCTTTATCTGGTTGACAAAGTTGCCTTCTATTCCTAGTTTGTGGAGTGTTTCTATTATGAAAGGGCACTGGATTTTGTCGAATGCTTTTTCTGCCTCTAGTAAGATGACCTGGTGGCTTTTGTCCATTATTTTATTGATAAGGAGTATGAGGTTAATTGCTTTTCACATATTATACCAACCTTGTTTTTCTGAGATAAATTCCACTTGGCCACGATTCTCTTTCATTCTTTTTTTTTTTTTTTAATTTATTTGTTTATTTATTTTTGGCTGTGTTGGGTCTTCGTTTCTGTGCGAGGGCTTTCTCTAGTTGCGGCAAGCGGGAGCCACTCTTCATCGCGGTGCGCGGGCCTCTCACTGTCGCGGCCTCTCTTGTTGCGGAGCACAGGCTCCAGACGCGCAGGCTCAGTAGTTGTGGCTCACGGGCCTAGTTGCTCCGCGGCATGTGGGATCCCCCCAGACCAGGGCTCGAACCCGTGTCCCCTGCACTGGCAGGCAGACTTTCAACCACTGAGCCCCCAGGGAAGCCCTCTTTCATTCTTGATTTTAGTAATTTGGGTTCTCTCCCTCTCTCTCTTTCTCTCTCATTCTAGCTAAAGGTTTGTCAAATATGTTGATGTTTAAGAAAAAACGTTTTGTTTCTTTGATTTTCTTTATTCTATTTCATTAATTTCTGCTCCAGTCATTATTATTTCCTGCTTTCTGCTTCTGCTTGGTTTAGGCTTAGTGCACAATTCTTTTTTCAGGGTCAAGTTTACACTATTGATTTGAAACATAGATGTTTACAACTTAAAGTTTCCTCTGCATACTACTTCAGCTGTATCCTAAAAATTTTGATATGTTGGGTCTTCATTTTTGTTCATCTCAAAGTATTTTCTAATTTTCTCTTTAGATTTGCTCTTTGACCTATGTTGATTTCAACATTTGTAAACTTTCCAATTTTCTTTCTATATTGATTTCTAATCTCATTCCATTGTGTTCAGAGAATGTACTTTGTATGACTTCAACCCTTTTAAATTTCTGGAGGTTTTTATATGGTTTAGCACGAAGTCTATCCTGGAGAATATTTCATGTGCACTTGAGCTGATATGTATATGATTTGAGACAAATTTTTATATAATGAAATGATGAAGTGTACAGATTTCAAGTATATTATTGAATAAATTTTGATAACTGTGTACACTTGAGTAACCATCACCTAAATCAAGATATATCATCAACTTTGAAAGTTTCCTTGTGCTTTCTTCTGGGACAAATGTACCATTGATAGGTAACTATCACTCTGATTTCTACTACCATATTTTAGTTTTGCTTGTTTATATGCATTAAGTACATGAACTCATAATGTATGAACTCTTATGTGTATGGCCTTTTTTTCTACTTAACCTAATGTTTTTGAGATTCATCCATATTGGTGTGTGAATCACGATTTTATTTCTTTTTATTGTTAAGAAGTTTTCATTGTATGAACATACCACAATTTGTCCATTCTCTTGTTAGTTTTTAGTGTTTGCTTTTATGACTAGAGCTGACATAAACATACTTGTACACATCTTTCATATACACCAATTTTTATTTCTCTTGGATAAATGTAAAGAAGAGAACTTGCTGAATCAGAGTGTAGCTGTATCTTTAGTTTCATAAGGCACTGCCAAACATTCTTCTGAAATCATTGTACTATTTTATGTTCCCACAAGGAATTGTATGAGAGTGCCATTAGCTCCATATCCTCACAACTTTAATGTGTTCATGTGTTTTTCTATTTTGTTTTAGCAATTCTAGTAGGTGAGAAATGATATCTTATTGTGGATTTAATATGTATTTCCCTGATGACTTGAGCACTTTATGTGCTTTTTTGGACATGTATCTTCTTTTTTAAAGTAACTATTCAAGTCTTTTGCCAATTGTTTATTGAGTTACTTATCTTTTGCTATTGATTTGTAGTTCTTTTCCTATTTTGGATGCAAATCCTCTGTCAGATATGTGTATATATGTATATATTAAAGATATTTTCTGTGTCTCTGTGGCTTGTTTTTACATTTTCCTAATGTCTTCTATTTATAAACAGAGATGTTTTCTTTATTTTGATGATGTCCAATGTATCAATATTTTTTGTCATGTTTAAAAGCATAACAACATTTAAACATAAAAACCATACATAAACATAAAAACATTTAAAATATGTTTTGTGTCTTCAAGAAAATAGTGCCTACCCCAAAAGATATGCACATAATTTACTATGTTTTCTTCATGAAGCATCATACATTTAGTTTTTACATTTAAGTCAATGACCTATTTCAAATTATTATTTGTATTGTTGCTAGGTAGGAGCTGAGACCCATTTGTTAACATACATCTATCCAAAACAAACAAAAATATATCTATCCAGTTGTTCTAGAAAAATAACTTTTCCTTGTTGAATACCCTTGGTGCCTTTGATGAAAATCAATTGAACATATTTTCATATATGTTCTGTTTTGCATCTATTCTGTTCCATTGATCTATTTCTCTATCCATGCAAAAATACCATACTCTTGATTACTGTGGCTTTATGGTAAGTCTTAGAATCAATCTTATTTGTGAGTCTTCCAATTTTGTTCTTCTAAGTCAAGATTTGTTTGGGCTAATATAGATCTCTTGCCTTCCCTTATATTTTATAGTAAACTTATTTTTTTCTTAAAAAAAACAGTTGGCATTTTGATTGGAATTACATTGACTCTACGTATTTATTTGGGGAGAGTTGACATTTATTAATACTGAGTCTTCAACCGATGAACATAGTGTATTTCTCCATTTATTTAGATGCTCTGTTTCTTCATTTGTCAATTGTGATAAGTTCTGTCCTTCAGGGAATCTGTCCTTTATATCTAAGTTACACATTTAATGGCATAAAGTTAGTCATAGTGTTCCCATATTATCATTTTAATGTCTATAGGATCTGTCATCATTTTCCCCTTGTATTCTGATATTGTTATTCATGCTTCCTCTCTTTCTTCTTCTTCAATCTTGCTGACAGTGTCTCAATTTTTAAAACCTTTTTATTGAAACAACATTCAGATTTATTAATTTTCTCTTTAGCCCTCTTAATTCTTTGTCTCACCAGGAAGGATCCCAGATTAGGGATCTCTAAATTTTGGAGTAAGGGTCTACTTATCTGGGTCTAAAAGTGGTACTTCGTGTTCCCTTTGATACCATTGGAAAGATTCTCACCATTGTTTATTTCAGCAATATCCATGTGGCAGGCTGTATTATTGTTTAAAAAAAACTTATTACCTCATTAAGGGGATGGCTATATTTCTTTGCCTTATTGACCAACAGCCAGTCAAACAAATAAGCAGCAAGCACAAAAACCTTTTGGGGTTATTTGGGGATGGGTGTTGTTTGGGGTTGTTATCACAACACAATGTAATCCATCCCAACTTGTCAGAATCAGTTAATGCCCAAGAGTTTTACACAGAAATAAGGTGATGGGTCTTCTTACCAACTTAGTGCTACACTTCATTTTTCAGAGCAGGACTGTTTGGTCCATGAGACCCCACTATCTCCTGAAAATGGCCCCTGGAGCTGTTGGCATTCAGCCCTCAACTCATTGAGGTTTAAATCTAATCCAAGAGGCTGGTTGGAAGATGCATAATAGGCGCTGAAACCTTTTTGTCCTTATCCACCTGCTAAAGTGAGCAATTGAGCTTGGAAAGAATGTTGCTTCTCTGCAATAATTTAGCTTTGGGTTGAAATCAAGCCTAGAAAGTTAATCTAAAAGACAGCTTTTTGTGGAAAAGTTATGAATAAGTGTAAAAAGCAGAGTGTGATATGATGTGCTTTCAGGTATACCACTGTGTTTTCCTGAAAACACTCTAATAAGAGGGGAAATATAAAATTAACAACCTTTCCAGATAATCAGCTTCATTTATAAAAGGAGCACAAATTAGTCTAAGGACAGGCTTAGTAACATCTCTTGCATGAACCAACTAGTCTCTAATATACATTTTATTAAAATAAGAATTCAGAATATGAGTTTCCCATTCACGTTTTCTTTTGAGCAGGCACTATCTGGCCTTTTTTTTTTAATAAAGAGGAGTATGGAGAAAAACAGACTTTGTGGGGGAAAAAGTTTCAATTTTTGCTCTTCTAAATTCAATAAGAGAAAATGTATTCTTTTAAATAATGTCACTGCCTGCCAACCTGGCTGTCCGTATGGGTGTTGTACTATTGGTCAGTGTAAACTGTAAATCTGTCTTGTCATTCAATCTTTTGTACTTCTTTTACATTTATCGTAGCTTTATTTTATCATAGTATTATCATAGTTTTTTCGGTATTATTTTATCATAGTTTTTCCAAAATTTTCTTTATCTTTGCTTCTAAAATTAACCAATGATTGATAAAATCATTACTATTAAAATATATGATACATATTAACCTACCTACCGTTTATAAAAGAAAACCCCATTAGATCTTCTTAACATTAATTTTGTTCTTTAATTTCCTTTCATAGACTCTGAAAGAACAGAGTGCTACCTAGGGAAAAGGTAACTCTTTTTGTTTTGCTTACAGTTGAAAAATCACAAAATTTGGAAACATTTTTTTCTTGTCTTGACACTATTTAAATTATAATTCTCATAATTTGATGAAAATACATGTACTCATTTCTAAATTACTAATGTCCCAGAGTATTTATGTTTAGATTGTTTTTAAATCGACAATGGGTTTTTAAAAAATCATCTAAATCAAATACATCTTGTTATATTTTCTTCAACTTCTCCAAGGCAATTTCCCTTTGGACTGAGACCAACTCTTGAAATTTAATCTGCAAAAGGATTGTGTTGTGTAAAGGCGATGAATAAGGTAAAAGAGCAGAATATGCTAAGCTTTCATGTACACCATTGTTTCCCCCTGCAAATACTACAATAAGAGGGGAAGTTCACAGAACATAAAGCAAATAATGAAAGGAAATGCAGACTGTTCCCATATCCTCATGTAACGCTAGTGACTGAAACAGGAAACGTGATGGCATATGATTACTTAACTGTATATACTGTGTGTGTTGAAGTGTGACATCACTGGCCAACAGGGATTCCCTTTGCTAATGGTTGTAAATCTGTTTTTAGCCATTTTTAGTTTTCTATTAAAAAAAAAAAAACCTATTTCTGTAAAGATTTTTCCAAAGTAAATTGCCTTTGGAGTAGATGAAAATATGGTTTTTTTTCTATTGTTAAATTGGTGGAATTGGTTTTAGACACTTCAGGTGCTATGGAAGCATCTATAATCAGGGTTTTTTTCTGAACAAAAGGTAGTTATTGAGCAGTTATTAATAGTATTATGAAATAATAAAGGATTTAATTCTCATTTAAATTCAAAGCCTAAATATAGCCAGCTTGTTTATTTTTACTGATTCAGATTGTCATAAGGGATCCAATCCCTTTGTGCTAATTGTCTATTCTACAGCAGGAAACCCAGAAAAGATGAAAAATTGCTTGGGCTGTGACCTCAGCAGCAAAGCCAGGGCAACGTATAAATATCTGTCTTTATCTGAAGGGATTCCAAGGAAAACAGCCCCTCCCTTCCCCCTCATGAACACTAGATGCTCAGCCTCCTTAAATATAGCTTTTGGGGAAGCCATTCAGGTAGATTCCAGAAGTTCACATGGGCACTTGCATAGCCTGTAATATTCCCCACAGGATCACGCCTGTGTCTTACAGTCAAATATTATGAATTTGGGAATTGCTTGAGGCCAGAGCAGGTTGTTTGAAGAAGGAGAGAAGATAGCTTTTGTCTGATGGAGAGAGCAGGCGATGCAAGGTCCAGAAGCTTCTAAAGATGGTATGTATCTAGGGAAACTGTATCATCCGTTTGGAAATGAAGGACACTTAGTGTACGATTCAGAGTTGGTACTCAGGAAATCTTCCACAATTTTCTTCTCCTTTTTCTATGCTCTTGTTATTTAATAAAGATAGTTTTGAAAATGCCAGCCATTCTTGCAGTCCTAAGAAATTTCTTGGTCCAATTTTAGATACCAGTTTTAAAGGGGCAGAGGCATTTCACGATGAGAAAAAAATGGCTGGTGATAGCTAGGTAACTGCAATGTGAGAAACTCAGACAAAGAAGGAACCCCTAGGAGTAAACTCCAGGGCTTGCCTGAGGTACTTCTTGTCACCTTGAGAGTGTCACCTCAGAACTCTCTGCTTAGCTCTTGACCTTTTGGTTTTAAAAACAAATGCCGCTCTTTTTAAAGTTACGAACAATGGTTAAGTGGGACCTAATCTTTGGCTCAAGCCATGGAGTAAATGGTTAAAAGAGACAGCATGGTATTTACTGAATTTAATTTTCAATACTGACAGTATTTACTGAATTTAATTTTCAAGAAAAGAAAAACCAATTTAACTCAGGATAACACCCCGTATCGCCTTGGGATGACTTTCAATTCCTGAGAGAGATGCCAAGTGAAGTTCTTCCCCAGCCCTAGACACAGCTGTCGATTTGCATGATTTATCTTCAGAATCTTTGTCTTTCCTGTGTCTTCTCCCCTGGTAGTTTCCATTTGTTCTGCCATTCTCGACAGTCTCCCCTGTTTGGGTTCACCTACTTCTTTTATTCCAGGAAAAATATGGTGGTCCTATTTGCCATTTCCATTTTGCCAAGATAGTGTTACCTCATCCAAATAAGCTTTGAATTTTAAGAGAGATATTTTATGCATTCACTCAGACTGGACACTATGGCAGCATCAGTATGGAAAATCCTTTCTGGTCAGACTGACAATGAGCCAGGGTTCAAAGCCAATACTGGCTGACATTTCCCTGATTATCTACTAAGTTTCTGCTTGTGTGAGGCCTGTCTGAAGAGTAGGCATTATCCAGAATTCCTTCTTCCCAATCCAGGACATTTTGAAATCTCTATGCATTCTAATCAAACATATGCAGATTTATCTTTTAAGAGGAATTGGGTGTAACCCACTTAAATTGAAGGTCACTTTCTGAAGAAGGATCAAATTCTCGCTCTCCTCAAATAATGCCATCACCCTAACACTAGACTCTTTCATGTGCCAGTTCCCAAAATTCGACTGAAGATCCTTGCAGCCAGAGCTGGTTTCTATCGTTTGTGACCAGCTAAGCAGTGGTCACACTGCTACGTGGGGTGGGGTTTGACTGAAGCCACCATTTCCTATCAATCCAGCCATATTTGTTTGAGAATGTCCATTAGTTAAATTTTTTTCCCTCTCCAGTGGGAAAGTGTAGAATGTGTGGTGCATTTTATAGTCCCAGTAGGTGCTCATTTTTCTTGTAAGAGAATCAGTTTCTTCAGGGACCATTTAACTACCTGCAGTCTTTAATTAAACTTATATGTTTCTAAAAATTTTTTAAGTGTATATATACTAAGGTATTAGGGAGCTTCTTGGTAACTGACATTATGTTTGTTCTTTTAAACAAAGTATATGGATATCTGAGATTTTAAAAACCAACCTTTGATTCATCACTTAGTGAACATTGACACAGCAGGATGCTAACCTGTAAGCCTTAGAATGGCAGAGGAGTGTCCCCAGCCCATGGTACAGGTACTAACATACTGTAGATGTTCAGTCAATTCTTGTGGGATGAGAGAACGAGCGTGCAGGTGATAAGCCAAGGTCGGAAGTCTCTTTATTTCCAAAGTTGATTCTGTTGACTTGGCTGGATGGGCAGACTCATATTTGCCTCTTTGACATTGTCCCAGGTGGACCTCTGACATATTGCACAGTAAGTAGTAAGGGGTGGATCTTCAGTTAAGGGCGCAAGCTAGCAGACAGGTTCTATACTTTACTTGGGGTAGGACATCCCTTTGAGAAAATAAGATCAGGAAACTGATAACTTGTCTTAAGCATAAGTGCCCCTGTTGGAACCGAGTTTAAAACACTTATGCCTTGATAAGTGCCAAGTTATCTTGCTAGTTATTGCTGAAACAGTCTCTGAGGAAACCACAATCCAGACAGTATCGAGTGGTGTAAAGGATGATGTCAACACCTTGAATTAAACCTTGAATATATATGTGTGTACGGTCCACCATAGAGAAAGTTTTGTTTAAACATACATATAATATTATGTTTTTTTAGCCATACAGGTGAAAATAAATAGTCAAAAATCACTCCACTCTTAGATTAATGGCATTTCAGGATATGGACATGCTTCTAGCTTGTATTCATCCTGCTTTCTTTTCATACATGTGTGTAAAGTGACTGGCAGTGGATTTTTTAAATTTGTGTAGTTTCTTTGGAGAAACAGTGACCTACAGGAGAAAAGGATTATTATTTTTTAACTATGGAGAAACTTTTTTTATGTAAAGCCATGGAGAAATAAATTTCAATGTAATTCATAAGAGATCTTTTAGATTTTTAAAACAAGATAGCATTTATGTGAAAAACCATGATACGCCTTTTAGTGTTTTTGTGTACAATATTTAGGAAGGCCTATGATGGTAAGTGTTTCTCTTGGCTTAAAGGGGGTATCTAAATAGCTTCAGTGCCAAGAATAATTCTCAGAAATGTAAGCATTAGTCACTGCATTTAAAAATCCATATACGGTAAAATTCATTTAAGAGAGACCTGTGTTTTATGAGTTATCCAAAATCAAGTGTTAAAAAGACAACCTGCCTGAAATTTTACTCTTTCTTTTGTTCTCTCTCTCTCTCTTTTTTCTTTTGTCATCCACCTGAAAGCTGTTTACAGCAATAACATCTCTTTCAACATAATTTTCTCTTCTAGAAATAATATATGAAAAATTTGACTTAATTTGTAGCTTTAATTGCTCAATTTGAGTACCCCCGAACCGGGAATTCTTGGATCTGGAGTCCTTAGAGGGATGCATAGGGCTTAAATCTTCCCTGTAATTAGTCAGAAAGAATATTTATCAGTGCTCGGGAAGCAATCACAGAATGGATATTACCAACCTGTAGAATAGAAATGAAAAAATCCCTTTGTGCGCAGAGCCTGGATAGGCTGCTTATGTGGTGGCATGATCCTAGCTACCTACTAGCAGAGGGGTCTTGATGCGTTGACTAGGAGGGAACATCAAGGTATTCGGAGAGGGAAAGCCTTAGGGGTAAACTTGAGCCAAGCCCTTGATCTTTTTGACTCCAGGGAGTCAAAACCTGGAGCAATCACATTCAAATGCCAATTTTAAAAATAAAGAATAAAGTCAAGAAACCGAAGAGAATAAAGTTATAGAAGAAGCAGATTGGGAAGAAATAAACAAGAGTTGAAGAAATTACAGTGAATCGCTAACTGGGGAGGGGGCCATTGAAGCAAGAGCTACCCTCATTTTTTGTAAATATATGGAATGCAGTTTGTTGGGTTGGTAGAGCGCCATTGCTCAACCTTGGCTGCATATGGCAATGACCCAGGGAGCTTTAAAAGTGCTGCAGACCCATTCCTAGAGATTATGTCATAATTGGTCTGAGATATAACCTGGATATTGAGATTTGTGAAATTCCTGAAATGATTCCAACACAAAAACAAGGTTAAGAAACTCCACCTTTCGTGGTAGTCAGGGGAACTAGGAAGGAAATGGAAATCAATGTTTCAGCATGACTTGCCCCAAGAAGTCTTTCAAGAGCCACAAGCTGAGCTGGGGGTCTTTGGTGTAGACTTCCATGTACCTTCTGTATGGCTCCCTTACAACAAACCTCACGCGAAAACCAATAGTTGTGAAAATGTTCAAAGTTTTACAAATGAGCCACTGCAGCCAGGTGGCATGTTTAATGGTATTTCGTGGGAAAGATCATGCCTCATGATTCATCCTGCTGGGAAAATCTATTTTTCAGTCTGGTGTCCCTAAGAGAAGCCACTCTGCCAAAAGGGTTATAATGTGTGTTATCGTAGGGTCAGTGGAACACAGTTCATGTGGCATAGGATTTCCGGATACAAGATTGCCCACTTGAATTTGAAATTCTGATGAATAATGAATAATTTTTTTAAATAAAGTATTTCTCTTGCAATATTTGAGACATACTTATACCAGAACATTACTAGATATCTATCAGAACATCAAATTTAATTGAGCACCCAGTTTTTTTAATATTTTAATTTTATTGAAGTATAGTTGATTTATAATGTTGTGTTAATTTCTGCTATACAGCAAACTGATTAAGTTATACATATATATATTTTCCATTATAGTTTATCACAGGATATTTAATATAGTTCCTGGTGCTGTACAGTAGGACCTTATTGTTTATCTGGGCACCCAACGTTTTTGTCTTTCTAAGTCTGGCATCCCAATGTGGGAAGAATCAACAGCCAGCTGAATAAGTGACCTTCAGAGATAAAGCTGATGCAGACCATTTATAAAGTCTTTATTGAATTTGTTACAATATTGCTTCTGCTTTATGTTTTGGTTTTTTGGCTGTGAGGCATGTGGGACCTTAGCTCCCTGACCAGGGATCGAACCCGCATCCCCTGCATTGGAAGGCAAAGTCTTAACCACTGGACCACCAGAAAGCTGAGAGATGGATATACATTCATAGAAAACGAAACCCCATTGCTGGAACAGTAACTAATGGGTAGTAGGTATTTTGTAGATTGTGTTTAATAAATCCAAGCTCAAACCAACTGTCAACACCACAATTTGGTATTAAAACGATTTTAAAAAAGTTTATTTTATTAAAGTATAATTGATTTACAATGTTGTGTTAGTTTCCAGTGTACAGCAAAGTGATTCAGTTACACATATATATATATATACATTCTTTTACATATTCTTTTCCATTATGGTTTATCACAGGATATTAAATATAGCTCCCTCTGCTATATAGTGGGACCTTGTTGTTTATCCATTCTGTACATAATAGTTTGCATCTGCTAATCCCAAACTCCCACTCCATTCCTCCCACACCCCCTCTCCCTTGGCAACCACCAGTCTGTTCTCTATGTCTGTGAGCCTGTTTCTGTTTTGTAGATAAAGTCATTTTTTACATCCTACATGTAAGTGATGTCATATGGCATTTGTCTTTCTCTGTCTTGTTTACTTCACTTAGTATGAGAATCTCTAGGTCCATCCATGTTGCTGCAAATGGCACTATTTCATTCTTTTTTATGGCTGAGTAGTATTCTGCTGTATATATATATAACACATCTTCTTTACCCATTCATCTGTTGATGGACACTTAGGTTGCTTCCATGACCTGGCTATTGTAAATAGTGCTGCTATGAACATTGGGGTGCCTGTATCTTTTTGAATTATAGTTTTCTCTGGATACATGCCCAGGAGTGGGATTGCAGGATAATATGACAACTCTATTTTTAGTTTTTTGAGGAACCTCCATACTGTTCTCCATAGTGGATGTACCAATTTACATTCCCACCAACATCATAGGTGGGTTTCCTTTTCTCCACACCCTCTCCAGATTTTATTATTTGTAGACTTTTTGAGGATGGACATTCTGACAAAGATACAAATGAAATTATTTACAAAACAGAAAGAGACTCACATACATAGAAAACAAACTTAGTGTTACCAAAGGGGATAGCAGGGGAGGGAGGGATAAACTAGGAGATTGGGACTAATATATACACTCTAGAATATATAAAGTAGATAACCAGCAAGGACTTACAGTATAGTACAGGGAACTATATTTGATATTTTGTAGTAACCTATAAGGGAAAAGAATCTGAAAAAGAATACATATATACACACACACATACACACACACACGGGTATAACTGAATCACTGTGCTGTATACCTGAAACTAACATGATATTGTAAATCAACTATACTTCAATAAAAAATATTATTCAAAAAAAAGAAAGATACCTTCATCACCTAACTGGACACGTAGAGAATGGAAGACTGTAGCTGGCCTACTGCAAAAAGAAATAGGCTGTTTTCAAAGATATCAATTAGACTGTGAGGTCCAGAAGTAATGAATAGAAGCAGCAAACACTAGCAAAAGGAAATCACTAATAGGGCTGGATATATACTGATATTTTACACATACAGACACACACACACACAGAAACAACAGAAAATTATTACCTATGAAGGATATGGTACAGAGTTGCTTCTTACAACATTTTATCTTTTCTTAAAAATTTTTATTGGAGTATAGTTGATTTACAATGTTGTGTTAGTTTCCGCTGTACAGCAAAGTGAATCAGTTATATATATACATATACCCACTCTTTTTTAGATTATTTTCCCATAGAGGTCATTAAAGAGTATTGAGTGTAGTTCCCTGTGCTATACAATAGGTCCTTGTTGGTTACCTATTTTATATAAAGTAGTGTGTATATTTTAATCCCAAACTCCTAATTTATCCCTCCCCCTTTTCCCCTTTGGCAACCATAAGTTTGTTTTCTATGTCTGTGAGTCTGTTTCTGTTTTGTAAATATGTTCTTTTGTATCATATTTTAGATTCCACATATAAGCAATACCACGTGATATTTGTATTTCTCTGGCTGACTTACTTCACTTAGTATGATCATCTCTAGGTCTATCCATGTTGCTGCAAATGGCATTATATCATTCTTTTTTTATGGCGGAATAATATTCCATTGTTGTAACAACATTTTATCTTATCATGTACATGAGGAAGGCCGAGCACAGCTCTTATCTTCAGATAGATAAAAATCTGTGAAACAGGAAAAAGGAAAGGTAGCAGTGAACTCATTCCTTGCAATCATGTTTTGAACTCAGGGAAGGTGATAAGAATATTTAGCCAGAAATAATATCTTTCATAGAACTTACCTGTTGGCTCTTCTCCTCCACCTCCTGAAACTGACAAGGAGTTTCTTTCCAGCAACGTCGACTTGTCCTTGCAGGGCTTCGAATAGTTCTTGGGAGCACCTGAGAATTCCGGAGACAGTGGTAACTTCAACTGGGGGATCCATTTCGATGGTAATTACTTGGGGAGGGAGAATAAGTCTTATTTCTCCTTTATGTTTCCTCATCAAAATTTCTGATTTTAGCTACTGTGGAAAAAGACAAGAGGCTCAAGGAGTAGGGCTTGATAAATGTTATCAATGTGACATCATTAGAAAATACCAAGAAAGCTCCCAAAACTTCACAAGAAACCTGTGTTGCATTCCCTACAAAAGAGCTGTTCAGACTGGCCTTTACACAATTAGGAAGATTTTTTTTCTAAGTTACGGATGTTCTACCATTCACGGCATGTACAAGCAGTGGTATAAACCTACTGATAAATTGTACATTTAGGAAAATGGATAGGTATGGGAGAAAATTAGTGGTTTTAGATATTGTGAGAATATCTGAAATAAATCCTCAATCATCTTCAATATGGGGTTTGCTTCCTTAATTAATGAATTAATTAGAGTTTGAGTTGTTTATACTTTATGTTATATTGCTTCAAAAAAGGAAGAACAAAGCAGCAACTAGCTCAGTCTTGATCAAATGGCTGTAATTTGGCTTAATTTGAGAGTATATGATCAGTAATTATTTTTCATTTATTAAGAAGAACAACATTAGGATCTATTAAGTCTTTTAGTCAGCAGACGGTATTAGGAATATCAAGCCCTTGATGTAAATGGGTATTTTGGGAAGTTAATAAAGAGTGAAGAGAAGTGTGATGCTCTGAAATTCTCTTCCAGTGTTTGGGAAACAAACCTCATGTTACCTTGTAGTAATAACAATATGAACTCATCCTAGCCATTAGACTTAAGAGAAGGTGAAAGAAATTTCATCAAGTTTTCTTCATGCATTTTTAAATCAAATTTGATATTTGACAAATATTTGGGAAAACTAAAATTTTAAAACATTATTCTTTTTAACAAATGTGGAAGGTGAAGAATTTTATAATAAATCGTGTGATGTTATCATATGCAGCTATTGAAATATTTTAAAATAATTTAAATAATTAAAAAATGCTTATATTATTATTTCAAGTACTTCCCATGTCAGCACTATTGACATTTTGGGCAGAGAATTACTCTTTGTGGGGAACTGTTCTGTGTATTGTAGGGTGTTTGACAGCATTCCTGGCTTCTACCATTAGAGACCAGTAACATCACCAGTCTCCAGACATTGCCAAATGCCCAGAGTGGGGCAAAATGGTTTTGACTTGAGAACCAATGTTTAAAATGAAAAAGAGAAAAAGAAAACATTTCTTTTTATGTATAATATATTTTCAAAGAAAAAGGACAAAAAGGAGATGTAAAATTTCATAGATTTCTAAGTGGTAAAATTAGAAGTGTTTATATATATTTTAAAAAAATATTTTCTATTGTTTCTTTACTAAGTTTTCTATTTTAGTTATTTATTCATTTTATAATAAAATTACCTTAAAAAGCAAACATGGTTTCCAAATTTAACAACTTGTAAGACATAGAAAACAAACTCATGGTTACCAAAGGGGAAGGGGGTGGAGGGATAAATTAGGAGTTTGGGATTAACAGATACACACTACTGTATCAAAAAATAACCAACAAGGACTTAACTGTATAGCACAGGGAACTATATTCAATGTCTTGTAATAACCTATAAGGGAAAACAATCTGAAAAAATAGATATGTATGTGTGTATAACTGAATCACTTCGCTGTACACCTGAAACTAACACAATATTGTAAATCATCTATACTTCAATAAAAAAATCCACGTTAAAAAAATTAAAAATCATTTTAAAATGGAAGTTTTCTCTTTTTTTAATCTTATGAAATTGACAAACTACTTTTGTTTTCTGCAGCATAATCTAAAATATTATAGAAGCTTGGAAAAATCAACGCATTTTTAAAAGTTATTCCTCCTTATTTCTGAATGTTCAGAACGCCAGTGTCATCTTAAAGCCATCCAAAGATCCATTCTCATTCACACGTTTGTATCAGAGGAACATGATGGTACATTTAAAGGATATTATTCCTGCTTCCTTTCAATCCTGTGGCTGGTTTTGTCTTCAAGAGGAATAATCGATCTGACTTATTTACCGCATCATGTTTGTAAAAGCTTTTTCAGATAGTCACTTCAGCTTTTCTTTACTTATGCTCTCTAGACTGAACTTGTCCAGTTTTCTAATATTTATAAAATCCCACATTATTCTAGACTTTTATCAGTTCAAATTTTCCTATGACTTCCGTTGTATTAGTTCATGGTTTAATTACACATTATGTAAAAATGAAAGCTTTAATATAAAATAGAACAAGTGGAGTAATTTCATCTTGTATTAAATAGCATTTCTTTAGTAAGGTAAACATCCTTTTTTACATAATAATTTTATCCTATTTACTAAATTATTTTTTATTAATATTCTTTTACCTATAATTAAAACGTCTAATTATTATTCCAGTGGGACCAACTTATACTCTTCTGCTTAAGATCTTCATTCTTTCCTTTTTTCTAAACCTCTAGAGATCAACCTATAGTTCATTTTTTCCCTACAATAACAATAATAACTTCGGAATTCTCTTTCTTCCATCAGTTATAAATATTGTTTAAAATGATCTTTCCCACCTTACTATCATTAGAGATGTTAACTTTATCCATATTCTTGCCTAATTATGCAATCTGCTTTATCACTAATAAACCATTTTAATTATTTTTGTTCATGTTTCCCCCATCAGATAGTCATTTGTTCAGTTGCAATACCATTAAAACATATTTTCTAAAATTCCTAAACAAAATGTCATGCAGAATATCTATGGTAATTCACAGAAGTGAAAAATAACAGATTTCTGTTATTTCTTTGTCATTATTCAAATATTTACATTTGCTATAAAAAAAAAAAAGTCCTCTTAAAATTATAGGCAGAAATGGCTATTTCAAGTATGTATGTGTTAAAGTGTATATAGCATGCAATGATGTGGAATCTTGTCCAGTCTTGCTCAGGACTGGCCAAATTGTGAAGTTACTCCTATCAGTATGTAATTCATTGTCTACATTTCTTCTATTCTATATTTGGGAGCTTCTCGTTGTTGTTTTTTTTTAATTGAAGTATAGTTGATTTACAATATCATGTTAGTTTCAGGTGTACAGCACAGTGATTCACTTATACACACACACGCACATATATAAGTATTCTTCAGATTCTTGAACTTCCTGTTTTATTCTTCACCATCTTTTATATCTTCTTCAACTTAAAAAAAAATCATTGAGTTTTATTACTAATCGTGATAAATGTTTAAATATTTGAATTGTTTGCAGTGATATCATAAATTTGTTCATTCATTTATTCAACAGACACTTTCTGAGCACAGACCGTGCCCCAGACACTGAGCTAAGCGAAGAAGTACCACAATGGCTAAACCCTAGTCTCAGATAGAAGCTGTTTGACTTTTCTCCATGTTGAAGAAGATTTTTTTCTTGCCTCTTCTGGCTGGGCACCTCATCCATTTCTCATTAACTGAGATTATATTAAATATTCTGTTATTAGCAGTTTTAATGAAGCCTAAAGTAAAGCTTCATTCCACCTATAATTTTCTCCAGTCCCCCGAAACACTGCAGTTAATCATCTAATGTACACTATTTATAACATTTTTTCCTCATTACTATTATCACCCCAGCAATGAAATTGCTTAACCGTCACCTGAATAATTCTAAGTCAGTTAAACCAAGAATTACTACGAATTTGAGGAGAAAATGAATTTCAATTTCCTTATTTTCCCCCCAATTTGAATTCAAAAAAGGCAAAGGAATGAGAGTATGAGTACTTTGGAGTATCTTAGTAAGTTCACATGTTTGTTTGCAAACTCCTTTCAGTTAGAAGAAACCCTGCACACATTTAATATATGCAAGTTATTTATAAATTATATAATAACATGTGCTACTATATCAATTATACATGCACTGTAAAAATCACAAACCGAAATTAGAAAAGAATGAATTTTTAGAATATAAATAGAAAATTTGCATTTTTTAACCACACCCCTGTGCTGGTTTCACAGACCCTAATTCCAGAGTGGACAGATTGTGCCTTTGGAAACAACTGTAGACCCTGTTTTCTGTCTACAGAAAATTCTAGTAAGTCTGCTCAATTGCAGAATCCCATAGAAATGATTGCATAAATCAACAGTAAAATTGCTTCAGACATGAAAAAGCAAGGAAGTATATAGGAGAGCTAAGTACATTAATATTCAGATTTTCCTTAGAAGACACTATATGGTTTCTGGTTCAAGATCAATGAGAAACCCCTTCTCACAAAAAGGTTTGCTACCAGCTTAGGTGATAGTCTAACCAACACAATTTTTAAAAACTCCAAGCAATAAAAGAGAATTCTTGGGCTTCCCTGGTGGTGCAGTGGTTAAGAATCCACATGCCAATGCAGGGGACACAGGTTCGAACCCTGGTCCAGGAAGATCCCACATGCCGCAGAGCAACTAAGCCCATGTGCCACAACTACTGAGCCTGCGCTCTAGAGCCCAGGAGCCGCAACTACTGAGCCCGCGTGCCACAACTACTGACGCCCACGTGCCTAGAGCCTGTGCTCTGCAACAAGAGAAGCCACCGCAATGAGAAGCCCGCGCACCACAAGGAAGAGTAGCCCCTGCTCGCCGCAACTAGAGACAGCCTGCTCACAGCAACGAAGACCCAATGCAGCCAAAACTAAACTAACCAACTAAAAAAAAAAAAAAAAAAAAAAAAAAAACACCTCCAAGCAAGCAGCAGATACCTGAAAAAGGACACATACGCATGTGAGGGCACACACACACACACACACACACACATACACACACACACACACACACCACATCTCTGAGAATTTTAATTAGAATCCAAATCATCACAGCACAAGAGCTATACTAATCCTTTGAGCAAGGTGTTAATTGTTAATCTCATTTTTCCTGTCTGGTAGCCTTGTATAACACTGTATATAATAGGCTTCCTGTGGTAGAAGAATGGGCTACTAAACCTCAACACATGCTTTCCAGTAATCATTTCAATGGCCATGGGTCCTTATAATAGAGGCTAATCTCCATAACATCACCATTACTGGATGAGGGTACCTAAAATTATAGAGACCCTTTGCTCTAATTATAGACTGAATTGCAAATCCATTCTTTAATCAACTGTAAATGCATTGTAAAGGGAATCGTAAGGTCTTTCCAGGGAGCAATATGCATTCAAGCTAGCAGACTAGAACTGAGCAGAGTAATCTGTTTGGGGAATAATAAAAGAATACGCTCCTCCTAGAGCCTGCATTCTAATATGGCTCCGGGATGGAGAGATTGTAGCAGTAAGTCATATGTTTCCAGTTTCCTAGTGTCATTACAAAGGCGTGGCATTCGTGTTTTACTTGTCCAGAATCCTCCATAGTAAGCAAGTCAAGTATGCTCTCAAATGTCTACTTTTTTCCATTATTTGTTTATTTCTGATGTTCTTAAAGAGAGACAATGTGTCTCTCAAAAATCCAGAAGCCCATGGACTCCATTCAATTCCACGTATTTTGTTGGTATAGAGATGAATTCCCATTTGCTTTAACCTCTAATAGACAAAGCCTAAAACAAATGTATTTCTTTAATCCCACAAATATTTTATCATTTACCGTGGAAAGTGAGACATACATTTTTAGTCTATTTGAGTCACAGGCAATTGCTTGATTTTAAACAAGTGCTTGGCAGTTTATGGAAATTCCAAAAAATCTTACTGCCTTAAGAGAATTTTAGCGATGAATGGGCTTGTCCAGGCACTGCTGTCTTTATTGTCTTATTGATGGAATAGAAAAACACAACGCTACAACATTCCTGTCTGAACGTAAGCAGTGCTTCTACATCAACTTTTGTCAGTAGATGAGACAAATGCAAAAAGGGAATGAAGTGTCAGGAGGCCCATTCTTAGACTCTCAAGTATTTAATATCTTCCCATATGAAAACAAACAAACTGCTCCCCCTAAACACCTTTTCAAAAAAATTTATTTTCACTGTGAGATGATCTCACGTCTCCCCTGAAGGAACCCAACCAGAAACCAAACACTTGTTCCTAACCAAACCCTTATTTTATTGAAGTATACTACATCAAGATTGAGCTGGTTGTTCAAATAACCCAGAATTTTTCTGGAGTTTGTTTCTTTCCTTAACTGAGTTCCTTACATCTGTTCCTCTCTCCCCAAACCATCTTTCACCTGTGAAATTAAAAGAAAGACCATCATCTAACCTCAGCCCCTTTCATCTCATTCTGTCTCTGTGTTCTAATTGGTCCCTGACATTCTGGGGGAGGAAATATAATTTATTTGTAATTATATAATATTCACTCCTGCGAAGTTTTAATACATTACTCACTGTGTGTTAATAGAAAAACCCAGCTAAGCCTCTTGCATTTTGATTTTTAAAATATTATTTCTTTTCTATATGGTAGCAATTTTTGTTTTTAAGCTTTGGTATTGAGATGTTCTAGGTTTTTGATTGAAATAGATAATTAGAAAGAAACAGTCTCCATTTTCCAGGTAAGTCCAAAACGACAAAGAAGAATGGCACTCAACATTAATAAAGTCTTGGGTTTAGCTTTTAGTGTTAAAGTAGAATAATAATATCCTGCCAGTTTCCCGGAAAACTGAGGGATTCATTTATTACCATGACGTTCTTCTCTTTGCTTTAATATGACTATGCTTTCTACAACAATTTTCCTATACTCGAATTATTACCGAAAGCTACAAAGGTTAACATTAAATATATTAACTTTTTAATGTTATTCGGCTTTTTCAGCCATTCGTCTTCCTCAGATGTCTGCCACTATTTACATAATTATTTTGTCAATCTAGCCACAGCTTTTACCTTCAGAGTGTAATACAATGAGTATTCATATTTCATTCTGCATAAAAAGTGGCCATTCATAAGGCTGACCTGAAACAGATCTGCAGCTTGGTGGGAAATTGACTTTAGATCTACAGAAGAGAATATGGGGCTAGTGGGTTTTGGGAAAACATATGTCATGATAGATACAAGATTTAAAATTTTTTTTAAATGCTTATTTATTTATTTTTATTGAAGTATAGTTAATTTACAATGTTGTGTTGGTTGCAAGTGGACAGCAAAGTGATCCAGTTTTATATATATATGTGTGTATATATATATATATATATATATATATATATATATATATATATATATATATATACACACATATATATTCTTTTTCAGATTCTTTTCCATTATAGGTTATTATAAGATAGTGAGTTGAGTTCCCTGCGCTATACGGTAGGTCCGTGTTGTTTACCTATTTTATATATAGTAGTGTGTATCTGTTACTCCCAAAGGAAATGCCTACTTTAGCTCTCGTACACTAGTGAACCATATTTTTAACTTGAATAATTCAGACTTCTGTAGAAGGAAGAGCTTTTACCTTTAGTTTCCATTTTGGCTAGCCTGGATCTCTTCCGTGGCTCTCGTTCGCTCTTGCTGAGTAAATCTACCTGGTGGCACTGAGATTTAGCAAGGCGGCTAATATCCAGTTGGTACCTTCTTGACATCATTCAATCACTCTCTGTGTTTTTGGTCATTATCTGCTGAGGTTTATGTGCTCATTGAGTACAGCCAAGGGGCCACTGTGACAATGCCCTGAGCTATCTCACCCTCCCAAAGAAACAGTCTTGGAAAGGCAGACTTAGAGAGGCTTTTTAAAGCTTAGTTTCACTCTTTTATTTCTCATAGAAGTACCACAATAACAAAGGAGTCTATTTAAGTTTCAGACCCCACTGCCAATAGAAACTACTAAAACGTGATGGAGTATCTTATTCCTGTCTGATTTCTAGTCTAAATTTTCCAAATGCAGATTCTAAAATGATATCTAGCCAAAGTCTGAACAAACATGGTGGATCTTAAGTTTTTCTTTCCACATGGTTTTCAATGCTTCATTTTCATTTTTAACTCACCTTCAGGAGAAGAATATAATTATGGAAAACAGTGTCTTCAGTCAGGAAACAAAAAATGTGCCTTCTTTAAGCCAGAATTCCAATCATCGTGATTTCTGTCACCACTCACATCTGCTGATCTTTCTTCTCTGAAGGATTTTGTTCAGGATCTTTGTAGCTTTAGAAAAATGTTTCTGCAGCTCATTTTAAAGTTGGTAACATTTATATTAACCAAACTAAGGAAGCTAGATTTTCCTCTGTTTTTAATTCATGAAGAAGTACTATTCATTTAAAATATAATTCTTTTCACAATGAAGAAATATGGCCCTTGCATGAAATATAGGGAGAATGTAAGCTGATGACCTGATTGTATTGCTTGTCATTACTGTTCCATTACTGCTCTATTATTTACATTAAATCCAGAAAATAATATTTACTTTAAAGTGGGAATCAAGACAATTTATTGCAATGATCTTTTCTAACACATGGCTAAATTCCATAGCCCTTCATCTTCTATCCATTTGGCCTCAACAATCTTTGTTTTACAATTTTTCCCTTAAGACCCTGTCCCTGGCTGCTACTGCCAGGACTATTTACCCTCCTCAAACTCATTCCTTCATTTACTTTCTTTGAACTTATTCCAACCACTTCTCATGTCTCATGAACTAATTAGAAAAACCAAAAATTCCTTGGTAAGAGCAGAATGAAGAATAACACGTCCAGAAGAGAAAGTATCCATAAGACAAATATTACCCAACTTTAAAAACAACACTTTGCAAAGCAGACGTAGAGACACAGATGTAGAGAGCAAACGTATGGACACCAAGGGGCGAAGCGGGGTGGGATGAACTGGGAGACTGGGATTGACACATATACTCACTACTGTGTATAAAATAGGTAACTAATGAGAACCTACTGTAGAGCACCGGGAACTCTACGCAGTGCTCTGTGGTGACCTAAATGGGAAGGAAATCCAAAAAAGAGGGAATGTATGTGTACGTACAGCTGATTCACTTTGCTGTACAGCAGAAACTAACACAGCATTGTAAAGCAACTATACGTCAATAAAAATTACTAATAAAAAAGATGCCATAGATGCATATTTGATGATGCGTAAAGGAAGTCAGGATCTACGTTAAGTAACAAGACACATGTAAGTGAGTTAACAAATGAGAAAAGGCAAAACAAAACAAACAACAACGAAAACACTTCAAGTGCTTTCTGAAGCATGGCTGCGTACATTATCTCCCGGAATCCTTGTAATATGTCTGCGGAATATTTAGGTGTGTTAGTTATTTTCCATTGGTCTTCTCCTTAGTCCATTCTGGGTAGTTTTTATCCTGGCTGCTCGGTTTACACCAGGCTTTCTTGCAGCTGGCTTTCCAGGTTTGGTCTTCAGGTATCACCAGGAGGATGTCTGAGGTGGATGGGGAGAGATAGGGCTTAGGTACCACTCTGGGCATGGCTTCTCCCCCCAACCAGGCTCCAGGTGCCAAACCACCCCTTCTCCACAGCTCCAGGGATCAGTGGGCTACCCTATAGGATTTCCCTTGTTCATCCTTTCAGTCTCAGGGTTGGCAACAACTTCCTTCTGTTAATATTCTTACCATCCCTTAAATCTGCCCACACATTTATAAGTAGTGTCTTATCCACATCGCCATTTCACTGATCTTGTGTGAATTCTATTTCCTATGTGTACTTTGACCAACCAAACTGGGCATGTTTTATTAGTTGTGAACTTTGTTGATGGGGAAATTAAAGCACAAGGAAGTAAGTGACTTCAAAGGAGTTGAGTATGGAATAAAGCCTAGAAGCCAAGTCTCCCAGTGATAAGTTTATGCTCAGCACCCTTTATAAAGCCTAATGATGATCTCAGTCAAATGGGGAGTAAGTAGCATTGTTCCATCTTATTCCCTCAAGTATCCCAAGACCCTAGAACAGGCTTGCCCAGCATATACTCAAGCCCCTCCAGCTTGCCTTCATGTACGACTGAGAAGGGAAAGTTGAGAGCATGAATTTGACCTAGTTTCTGCACCTAGATGCTGCTGGATGAGTTTGGGGTGTGGAGTTGAGAATTATAAAGCAGTGCACACATTGGGCGGGTGCTTTATTTTCGAGCTTGTGATCAAGTATCTGTTTCCTCTGCAGCACCGTCTCAAACAGCACAGTTGGTGACCAGCAGCTCACAGCACAGTGGCCTCTCGGCAAGCGGGGATCAGTCCAGGCTCAATGTCTGTGACTACAGCCAAGTCCAGTTTCCTAATCCTCCCAGAGATTTTTTGAGGCGTTGAATTTTTTTTTTAAAATAAATTCCATTATGCCTGAACTAGTAAGAAAACTGGATATTCTATTGTCTACAACTAACAATATTAGTCTATGTCTTCTGGGTGAAATGGTAGTTACGCTTTTTCCCCCTCTATTGAAAGCTTCTACATTTATACTGAAAACTTTTCCCTCCTATTTTCTATGCCTTCTTTTCTTCCTTATTGTAACAGGAGATCTTACACATCCATTTTTGAAAGAGACCTTTTGTTTATTATCAGGTTCAAGGTTCCTCTCCTTTCTGTCAGCCATAATTCACCATCATTGACTCCTTTATTTCCTCCTTTCATGCAGTAAAACAGGTTCAAAGGAAAAGATCCCCTGAGTTTTTTTCCTTGTGGCTGCAACTAGAGCTGGCTCTCAGGCAGTAATGCTAAATATAGAAGTTGGAAGTTGTTTGGAAATCTCATCCCTCCCCTTTCCTATTGTGGATAACATCCTTTATAACTAGACTTTGTTGACTTTTATCTCTCCCCTCTACAGGCCTCTGCCTATTTTCTTATAACTTGAGATAATAGAGCCCAAGGGGAGAATAAAGCAAGAATAACAGAACACTTTGGAATTTACATATGCTGAAATCAACCTTGTTTTTCGAAGAAACCTAGAAAATAGAGATAGACTTGTACAAGTTCCACCAAGTAGCTGGAGAACCCGGAAGTATTATGAGGTTTCAAGAGTAGCATTCTCTTTGTTGACAATCCCAGATGCTAAAATTATTGTTTTAAAGATATCCTTGGAAGTCATTAGGAACTGAGGCTTATGATTTCATTATGTCCCGCCCTTTGCCTGCTGTTTTCATCCATCAGCCCTCATGATGTTATATTTTTAATTTTGATTCCTTAATAACTTTATAAGTAAAATTAATATCAAGATAGTCTTGGGACTTCCCTGGTGGTCCAGTGGTTAAGACTTCGCTTTCCATTGCAGGGGGTGTGGGTTCCATCCCTGGTCGGGGAGTTAAGATCCCACATGCCTCCCGGCCAAAAAAACCAAAACATAAAACAGAAGCAATATTGTAACAAACTCAATAAAGACTTTTTAAAAAATGGTCCACATTTTAAAAAAAATCTTAAAAAAAAAATATGGAGACAGTCTTGAAAGTAGCACCACCCCGACACACACGACACACACGACACACACACATACAATGGTAACATGTACGTCGATATGTGTATACAAGGTATCTAAAGGAAGATCTCTTTTGTCTTTCTGCCGTTGACAGAGGAAAAATTGTGTTTTGTGGGTGGATCATTGTATGTTTACACATACATTCCAGATTTCTCTTGTCAAGCTGGTGGTGTTTGTCCTTTTAACCAACAGCTGCTTCTGAGTTATTGCCCAGCTCCCAGCCCCACTGGAACAAAAATCCTTCACTCCATCCCCATTCTCAATAAAGGGTGATCTTGAAGTCTCTGCTATTGAAGGACCTACCTAGAACTAGTTAATGCTTTTAACAATTTTTTAAATTTATACGTTCATTTATTTCACAAACATTTATTTTGTGACATCTCCAAGATGCCAGGCACTTGCTGGGTGCTAGAGATATGCAACTGAACAAGAAAGATGTGGCTGGGAAAAGATGCTGATAGCCCTAGGATGGGCAACTCCACCAACTGTAAATCATTTGCTGCACGAACAATGACAAAAGGGATTGAAGGAGCAGGTTTTGGAAAATAACTGTGTACATCACGTCCTTTCCTCTTGCTGTTCTCAGTCAAAGCTGAGAGTTCTACATCTCAAATGAGGATGGATGTAAAGCACTAAAGCACTCATTTGAAGAAAAATTATTCATTAGAATTCAGTTGAGAAACACCCCAAACCATACATCCTTTGAAAATGAGGACCAGACATTTATATAACAATTATATTTGAAAAAGAAATTGCATAAAATATTTTTTTATATTTCAGGATGAAACAATTGTCTTTTTTTGTAAACTAATATATGTGGCTTTAGTCTTCATTTATGAGCAGAGTTAATATGACTGTCTGCAAGATGGTAATGTGCTTTATACACTGGTTTTGTGCATTTTAGTCAATTAGAGATTTGGGAAGATGTGCAGAGCCCTCCATGTTTGCTATCTTATCAGCCTTCTCATTCCTGCAAGGATGTTTGATTATAAAGCAATTAACATTCATTTTGCCAGTGTACTGAAATTAATTAATGAATATCAATATATTTATTATATATTATTCATATATATAAAAATGTATCTCTGAAATATACATAAATACATTTCACTATATTTCTGACAGTGGCATACAAGATTGAATTTACTGACTAGTTTTGATTTCAGCCTATACCATCCAGTACTAGCTACTGATAATACCCTAAAAGAATTGCAGACAATTTATAATAAGCTTAGAAATTCAGCATATTTTCTTATGATGGCAATTTTGAACTTAAGTTGTACATTCTCTTTGGTTCTTTTGCCTTAAACTTATTTTCCAACACCCACTGCTCTGGTGTGTATATGAATACAAACTGTCCTTATGATTTCAGATGTGCAGGACATCAGATACTTAGGGGCAGATACGAAGTCAATCTCTGTTGCCTTGCTCAGGATGCAATGGTGGGACCTGTCCCAACAATACTTGCTTCTGGTCTCCCGGAAGTACCTTCCTGAGTGAAATGACCCTATATTCACAGCTCCAACATTTAGTATTGCAAGTAGCTGTTCATCGTACTCTTAACCCTAATGATATAGCAACTGCACCTATTTACCTTGTATTGTCAGCATGCCTTTCAAATTCAGACAATAGGCTATCCATCTCATTACAGGATTTTAGGAACAGCAGGAGTGATTTGGTCAAGAACATGAGTTGGACAGATTGGTATGTAAATCCTTTTCACTCACTTGACACTTCTTCCATCTTGGCTTTAAAAGTATGAGAGGTTTGTAAAGCAACTATGCTCCAATAAAAATTAATTAAAAAATTAATACCTAAAAAAAAAAAGAAAATACCAAAGTAGAAGAGTGAAATAACTTTCCCCAGGCATACAATTAAGTTGATTAGCTCACTGGCCATGAGAAAGAAATGGATAAAGATAATAAATTCTAATCTATGTTCAAAAAAATTTAAAAAAAAAGGTACCAGAGGTGACCTGAGTGGACCTCACACAGAGAGAGCCAGGAGGAAGAAATGCAGTGTTGGCTTCACCTAACATCAAGGTTTCTGCTGAAATGAGGCTGGTCAATCGCTATCTTTCCTGGTATTGATCAGCTATTCTTCAAACACACCGAAAGGTATTGTGATTTGCCCTTTTTTCCTTTCAACAATTTCGAAATTTGTCATTTATTTTTTTAACAGGTTAGAGGGGAAACAAAATCTATATTTAATGTTTTTAAGTACACAGAAATGAAAGTTTTACAAGTGACACTTTGTTTCCAGCAAAATAATCATGTAGTTGGTTACATCCCTAAACATATATCAAACATCTCATTTTCAAAAGTATATCCCCATAGCAAGTTTCTTTTAAAAATAAAACATTATTGAAAAGTCACTAGTACTTCTAAAGAGCAGACGAAGCCTGTGGCTTCTGTCAAGGTAAGAGAAGTATCAGCTTGGTTCTCTGCTTTGCTATTTTCTTATCGTTCATGTATGTTTAGATTAGTAGTACTACTTTAGATCTGGAGGTTGCAGGGTTTCTTTGGTTTTGTTTTGGGGTTTTTGGGGAGCATTTTTTTTTTTATAATTTTAAAAAAAATTTATTTTATTTATTTATTTTTGGCTGTGTTGGGTCTTCATTGCTGCGCACGGGCTTTCTCTAGTTGCGGAGAGCGGGGGCTACTCTTCGTTGCGGCGAGTGGGCTTCTCATTGCGGTGGCTTCTCTTGTTATGGAGCACAGGCTCTAGGAGCGCAGGCTCAGTAGTTGTGGCGCACGGGCTTAGTTGCTCCACGGCATGTGGGATCTTCCCGGACTAGGGCTCGAACCCGTGTCCCCTGCATTGGCAGGCGGATTCCTAACCACTGCGCCACCAGGGAAGCCCTGGGAGCATTATTGTTAAGGCGTTGTCTAATTTGTAAGGGTTAATTTATTAATACTAGATCTTGTGATCTCTCAAAACTCTAACTCACAGACATGAAGAGAGCAAGGCTACCTGAGTTGATATACACTTTAGATAAAACTTATTTTTTCTTTTGTAGATTAAAAAGCATAAGTAAATACTCTGATACTTTGTTCCCCTACTCTATGGATCCAATACCTGCAATCAGGAATGCATATACCCCACCCACCCTGGGGACCTAGGAGGCTACAATTTAGCAAGAAGTGTGGTGGGAATACAGGTAGGTGTTCAGGGCTCAAACTGAGAGCTGAGAAGTTTGTTTCAATCCACGTTGTCTTTGGCCCCAGGTTTTGTCAGAGACTTGAGCATTTCAGCCATTGGTTGGCTGGTTTGTTGGTACTGGGAGCCTGAGTCAGAACTTCACAGTGTGGCTTCAACATTTTTGAAATGGATTCTCAAATTTTCAGATATTCATGTTCAAGTGCAAGGAAAGTGATTATACATCACATAGCACTGTGGTTGCTGGAAATCCAAATTGCCCTGATGAAACTAAACCAAGTGGGCCTGGTGAATTTAAAGCTCTTTGAAAGATTCTTCCCAGCGTAGCAACGCCACTTCTGAGCTTTTGCAATTTTGCAGTCAAATCATAAAACAATATAAATTCCTTTTTTAGATTGCTCATTTGGAAAATTCATTTTGGATTATACCTTGAGTCTTTCTGCATTCTCTCCATTAACACAAGCCATTTATATAAATGTTGATACATCTGATTAATTTCAGTGAGAGAAACAATACTCCTTCATATGTTATGTTGAGTTACAACCCCATCTTTTTGTTTTTTCAATCAATGAACAGAATTCACATATTATTGTGCGGGGGGTGGGGGGGGGGAACAATTGTCTGATTAATAGGAAAAGATCACATAATCATTTGATTGTAGCTTAGGTTTAATGCTAAGGCTCAGCTGTGTTAATACAACTGACATTGACAAGCAGCTGGAATGATAATTGGGCTAAAAATCTTTCTCCTAACCCCCTTCCTAATGACAGGATGGCAAGAGATGGTAACATTGTCACAGTTAACTTTTCCACAAATGGTAATACACCAGGGCAATCAAGTGGTATTAACCATCAAAGCTTCCTGGCTTTACAATGTAAACTCTTTTGTATTCGAAATATCTCTTACCTATGAACAGATAAAATTAAAATGGTATTTTAAAATGCCAGTGTTTAGAGCCATGAAAATTTAATTTTCTGATCATTCTGTAATAAGGTATAGAAATATTGAATCACTCTGTTGTGTACCTGGAACTAACATATTGTAGTAGGTCAATTATATTTCAATTATTAAAAAAAAAAAGAAAGGCACTGGGAGGAAATGCATCAGAACACTAATGGTGGTTATCTCTGGGGGTTGGGGATTTTAGGTGATTATTATTTTTTACTTTATGCTTTTACGTATTTCTAGTTGTCGGCAATGAACATGTAAAATTTGAAAGAAAACAATAAAAGTCATTAAAAATGAGGGAAAAAAACCACTCTAGACTCAGTACAGTGGAGGCGTGTCCTTAGATTATGTTGACATGTTCTTAAGCACAGCGTCGTACAGTTTTCCGGTTTAAAAAACCCTCGGGGTTTGATAACCCTGAAACAGACCCATTGACTGCCTTCATTTCCGAGGCTCTCTCTTTGAGCTCCCTTTCCACAAAAATACCAAAACCTTTTTGCTTAGGGCATGAAGGAGTGGTAGGCATGGAAAGAGAAGAAGACAAGCGTAAGTTCTCATTCTCCTTCTGCCTCCTTTATATTTCTCCCCTTTCCTTTGGCATCTCTTCTTGCCCCCCTCATCTCTCTGAGGGCACGTACGGCTTCATGCAGCAGTGATTTGTTTTCCTGTCTTTTTGTGGGTCGTAAATGAGCACCACTAAAGCAGGCATTGGAGGAACCCACTGGTCCTGGAGTGATCTGGAGTCCAGGTTTTGAATTTGCTGGCAGCAGGGTGAAGGTAGAAGAAGGGAAACAGAGGATCCAGCCTCTTCACCTGTAAACAGGCAGTAATACGACTTGCCTCCCAGGTTTGCTGCCAGCCTTAAATAAAGTGACTTTTACAAGAGTTCTATTACTTGTAACTACTGGGGAAAGCTAAGGCACTCTGGGAGCCTGGCGTGCAGTATATATATGGACATGGGGTGTGTGGGCTTGCTTTCGTCCTCTGGGGGGGGCTCATGAATACTAACTAGCATGAAAATAAGAAAGAAAAAAATTTTTTGTAAGTTTAAAACTTTTTTTGTTGATCATTTGTAAACATGATTCAATAAGTAGTGCCAACACTATTTTGGGCCGTTAATGAAACATTGTATTCCACGGTGGCCAGCCCTAGAAGACCATGCTGGGAGGATTGTAATCAATTCTCGCTGCCGTATTTAAGAGGTGTATTAATGTACTAGTGTGTGTTCATAGATTATCTTTGAACGCTTCTGCGTTTAAGGGGACAGATTGATGACAGTTCTCAAAAACCAGCTCACCAAGAGAACAAGCAAAAGAATACGGTTTCTCTGCCGAAAAGGGATGCTTAGAGATGGGGGTAATGCTCTAAGAATGGTTCTTACATCTTTAAATCGAAAAATCTCAAAAAAAAGAAGAGTATTTTGCAGAATGTGAAAATTATAAAAAATTCAAATTTCATTGTCAATAAATAGAATGTATTGGAATTTCTACAGCTATGCCCATGCGTCTCCATATTTTCTATGGCTGCTTTCATGCTGCAAAAGGAGATTCAGGTACTTGTGGCAGAGACTGTATGTCCTGCAAAGCTGAAATATTTGCTCTCTGGCCCTTTGTGGAAAAACTTTGCCGATCTCGTCTTAGGGGATCCAGGGTTGTGGACTTTTGACACCTGAGCATTTGAAGGAGAGAGCCTTTTGGTCTCTAGGACTTCATCCCTGGTGAGCTGGCAGCCCATAAGCATGAATATGGGGTCATGGGCTGTCTCTTGGGGTGTTGGAGAGACACTGGTGGACTTAAATTTTCAGAAAAGTAGACTCAGCAAAACAGTTAGGCTTAAAATTTTGAAAATTGTGGTATTACCAAGCACGGAACAGATTTCTGGACCTTCAGTTTATTTCAGGAGACCTTACGATTAGCAGATAGAATTATTCCGCTATTCTGGACACACAGAGGTTTTTGGTTGAGTTCCTTAGAAATGGCATTTCCTCTTTGGGCGATGTCCTTCTGCACGTGCCCTGTCACTAGCTTTCCTGTATGGGAGGACACAATGATGGAATCTAGGGTCAGCTTAGTGGGGATTTACAACCTTTCTCCCCGACTCACTGTCTATACACAAATAACTTCACCTCTCTAGACCTCGACCTTCTCATCTGTAAAATGGGAAGACTGAGGGAACCACGTGCATACATGCTGGGTGCATAATAGGACAACTGCACAGGGAAGCCAGTTTCTTCCTCCTCTGTGTTCCCACATATACTCTGTTCTTACCTCTCTTCCTTTCCTTGAATTGTCCTGTTGTCATTTTTACCTGCGTGCGAGATTGTCCCTTCCCTCAGGCAGAGAACCCTTTGAAAGCTGGAAACTCGTCTTATGCCTTCACCCCTTCCAGAACACAACACACCACCTTCTACAAAGTGCATCCACAGTGCATTTATTTTTTTTATGACTACGTGGATTTGTTTTAATTAGTATACGTCTATAGAGTGTTAGACTTTTTGCCCAGAGAATGTCAATCCCATGCAAAAGGCTACAGATCTTATCTGACGTAGAATAAAACTGATGAATTCCTAATTCAACAGCCTAAAAAATCTACTTTGAGATTGCGTAGAATACTTAAATAATTTCCGATTCAGCTGAAAAAGTCATTGTATTCGGCGTGGCTATGAAAATTTAAAAATGGATCTTTCTAGGCTTGAAAATTTGTCAACTCTTCTATAGTAGCACTGGCCAATAGAATCATAATATGAGCCACAATGACAAGCCACAAATATAATTTAAATTTTTCTGGTAGCCACATGAAAAATATACATACCAGTGAAATTAATTTGAATATATTTTGTGTAATCCAATCCATCCAGAGTAGAATTTTAGCATATAATTAATATAGAACTATTACTGCTATATTTTACATTCTTTGTTCATACTAACTCCCTAATTGCCTGAAGATTTGTCCCCTGCATCTTCCTGGTGACACATGAGGCTGCTCAGAGGACCCCTTGCTGGTGAAACTTACAGAGGCAGTGACATTACAGCGCCCCTGGGACAGCTGTTTCCTGGGAGCTGCTGATTCTGGCAGATTAGATGAAGTGATCCTTAGGCATGTGCCTGTTCTTGATGGATGCGTCTGGGTGCAAGTCCCAATTTGTGCTATTTGGCAACTATGCAGGCAGGCATCAGGTTTCTGGTTAAACTAAACCAAATCCTATGGTCCCAGCTCAGTTTCATTGCCTGGGGTAGACATGACCCTAAGATATGCTTTTCTACGTAGGTAAATTTATGTTCATACTTTTCAATGCAAAGCAAAGTTAATTATCATACTAAGTGAAGTAAGCCTGACAGAGAAAGATAAATATCATATGATATCACATTTATATGTGGAATCTGAAAAAAAAAAGATACAAATGAACTTATTTACAAAAGAGAAATAGATCCACAGACATAGAAAACAAACTTATGGTTACCAAAGGGGAAGTGGGGGCAGGGATAAATTAGGAGGATGGGATTAACATATATACACTACTAGATATAAAATAGATAAACAACAAGGGCCTACTGTATAGCACAGGGGACTGTACTCAATATTTTGTAATAACCTATAAGGGTAAATAATCTGAAAAAAATAGATATATATGTATGTATAACTGAATCACTTTGCTGTACACCAGAAACTAACACAACATTGTAAATCAACTATACTTCAATAAAAAATAAATATATTAAAAAATAAAAATAAACATAAAAAGAAGAGAGGGAAAAAATAGCAAGATATGGGTCATGGTTTTTGCTGAGAAAACCAGATATTGGTGATTTAATTTACCTGTTTATTCACAAACACCTTATTAGTTACCCATAATGGGATTTTTTCTTATTTGGTTGTTTTGTTTTCCTTTAACAACCATATCCATGAAATGTATGCAGCTGCTATTTACATATTTAAAAAATGAATAATGGAAGCTTTTATATATTCTATTCTGCAGACTTTGAAAACCCATTTTGTTCTTGGTAGCTGTTTGGAAGGTTTTTATGGGCTGACAGCCAAGCCTAGACCTGGATTTTCTGGGAAAGCAAAGGAGCGATGAAAAAGGCCCCTTGCAGTTCCCGCCGTCCGTGATTCTTTGACTCAGAGATAAACCTTTTGCGATATGATGACGTCCTAACGTGTGAAGTGAAAGTGGCTTTAGAACACCATAAAGAGAAAATATCCAGCTGCAATTTATTGCTGTCAGGTCAATTAAATAGGATCCGAGTATCATCATCTTGTTTATATCTATTACGGATCATTGGAGATGAAAAAAATGTCTCTGTGGTCTCAGCTCCTGTTTTCCCCCTTTCAGAGAAAGAGCTGTAGAGACCTATAAGTAATGGTTGGAATACGTTTCAGCAGCAGCTTCTCCACATAAGCAAGCGATTACATTTAAATTGGTTAATATCCTATTGTTAATGGTCTGCCTTTTATATAGAAAGACATTCAGGAAAAGGATTGGATCACTACATAAATAGCATGACTTGGTCTTGGCTTTGTCCTGTGAAGTTCCTGCCAAAGACATTGGAGTCTTCACGTTTGTTCAATAGGTAAAAAAAAGCTTTTGCTTGTCACAAACGGTGTCTCATTTATTTATCGAGATCCTTTTCCTTCTGTTTCTCTGCATCCTGTTCTAAAAATATAAGCATATGGACGCTGACAGTACTGGTTTCTGCCCTGCCAGGGTTCTGTTTAGGCCACTTGTTTCCTTTAAAGAAAATTACCTGCCTTCAATCTGACATCTCTTGAGACTACTTTTACAATCAAAATATCATGTTTAGATGGCCAAGTGATTAAACAGATAAGCCAGAATAATAGCTGCAGTCTTTAGAACTTCACATATTTTTCTGGTACTTCAGGAGAAATGTTAGGAGGCTGTAATTTGAAAACAAATCCAAATATGGATGAAGAATAATTTGAAAGAAATGTGTAGCTCAGATTCCAAGTGTCTTTCAAAATTTTAACCCATTAGTTTTCAATTCTCAACTGCTACCTGTAAAAACAGGGCTTGTCATCATGAGGAAAAGTCCTTGAGATGGTGCCTGACACTGTGGTTTTATCTTTGTTTTATTAACTTTATAATTTCAGAGTTCTCTTGCCTAAAGGTGAATGTCAGAACTCTGAATCCCTATTGAGATGGCTGATTTTTTTTTTTTTTTTTAGGACCAACGCCAGCCCAGGGCAGTTGTCCTTAATACCACTTATGGACAATTTTGACAATTTTTCCATTTCCACTTTGGCCCAAGTCCTTATTCCTACTCCATTTGCTTCCCCCATCTCCCAAACTTGTGCACAACATTTCCATTTAAGTCCTCATTATGGACCCTCTAATTCCCTTCAGTGGCTGAGTTAGAACTGAGTAGGAAGGCAAAATCCAAAACAAAACAAAACAAATAGACTTTCAAGATGGCAGATAGACCACGTGGTTCCAAGAAGAGGCTCCTCCCAAACCAGACTGCAATGTGCTGCTGTTCAGACTGTTAGTGTGTCCTTTTGTGACCAAACTCCTGCCAAATGCCACCTTGAAAAGTCTCCGAGCTGCTACGTGGAGCCCCGGGGTACCGCTGTAGAGGGAAGGGATGCCTACAAATGGACATAAGGGTTGGTTCTGCTTGTACCTGTGTCCCCTTGGACACGACATTTTAATTATCCATGCCACTGTCCAATTGGGACAATTATATTTCCTCTCCCTCTTTTCCAGAACTCTTAAGGGGATCAGATGAGCATGTGAATATGAGAATGCTGTGTAGACAGGAAAAAGTTATTGTAATGAAGGTACTCACTCTGTGGACATTAGTTTGGGTATGTTTTTTGAGGCTGATGATTTCCTATTTTTGTTAGTGCCACCTTCCGTCCTTTCCTTCCAGAAACTTCTACTGCCCTTCTCTTGCTCAAAGGACCCCCCCTGTGACAGGCTATAGTCAATCCTTTTTGTAAACCTTGTGGCAGGATAGAGTAGAAGCTTGGAAGGGCCACCAAGCTTCATCCACGGCACCTTGAGGAATTCAGTGCAGAGACTGGTTCTTGCTCTTTCTACCACCAGACCAGTGTTTGAAATATGGCATATAATAAAAGTAAATAAAATAAAATGTGGCATGTGCTGAAAGTGATTCACTGGTTACTAACATGTGTACATGTTAGTATTTTACATGTAGTTATCTCTTACTTCAAGTTAACAGAATTACTCTAGTAATAAGGACTCAAATTAATTTGATTTTGGAAATCTAAAGCTTTGAAATAGAATATTGAAGATCGTACTTCTTGGGAAATTAAGATTTCATATTTCCAAATATTCTTGTCTCAAATCATTTGTGTTTAATAGGTTCTAGCTACTTATATTCAAATCATACTATCAACCATTTGAGCCCTGAAATTAATTATAGTCAACATTATAATTTTTATATTTATTTTAGATGTGGAGAACACTATTTTTTATTAGAGCAACTGGATCATTTAATTTTTTTTTAAAAAAGTCTGTCCTTTAACCAGTATTTACTGTGAGTCTACTCAGTGCCAAGCACCATGCTAAGTTTTGAGAATAAAATAATAAGAAAGACCCAGTCCATACATTTCAACGTTTTAAGGTCTAGAAAGCAAACAAATATGAGATAAGTAATTATTATGTTACTGGTTGCATGAAAGAGTTATTAATAAATGTTATAAGAGCCTTGAAGAGACAGTACCCTTTCTGCTATGAGTGGAACATGGCTAGCTTTGAAAGGGGAGGCAGCCTTGGGGTGACCCCGAAAGAAAGGCAAGAGTTTGTCATTGGTGGAAGAGAGAGAGAGAGAAGTGTAGATGGAGGGAATGATATTGAAGATGGGATAACAGACCTGTAGGCTTTGGGAAGATTATTTTGTTGTAGTAGGTAGGGAGTTTTGAAAGGGAAAAAAACTGGTAGAAAAAAAGACTGGTTAGGTAGGAGATAATTAGGAAAGTTTGGGTGAGTATTATGAGGTCAAACATAAGAGAGCGGCAAGGTGCATAAAGAATAGGGCACAGATCCAGATTCCTTAGAAGCTGACTTCACAGAAGTAGGCTATAAATAGGATTTGTCAGCAGGGTGTAAGGCAGGGAGGGCAATGTGTATAATAGTGAAGTAAAGGGAAGTGTGTAGTGGTGCTGATGGGTGAATGATAATGCTGTTATCTGAAAGATGGAACACAGGATGAAAATCAAGTTTGGGCAAAAAAACAATTTTCTATGATCCTGCTATGCAAAGAGTGACCCTTGACCCAGCAGCATCAGGGTTAGGGTTAGGAAGGCAGACTCTCGGGCCCCACCCCAGACCTACTGAATCAGAATCTGTTTGATAAGATCCCTAAGTGAATTCCATGCACGTGGAAGTGTGGTCCAGGAGCATCTTGTACAAGACGGACTGAATTTCAGACATCTGCATATTGTAAAACAGTGGCTACAAAACCAGCGTCTTACAAATAGTGGAATATGAGGCCTGAACACAATTGTTCCAGGAATTAAAGACGTCAAAATATTATTTTAAAATGAAATTGTCTGCAAAATTCAGGCAAAATGGGAGCCTAGCCTTAGAAGTTCTGGACATTGAGGAATTTATAAACTCTGTTTTAAAAGGAGATGCCTGAATTAATCAGCCATCAGCCCAATTAATTATGGGCTTCTTGGCCTTCTCACTCACATGTAAATTTTAGGTGCTCACATAGTAAATAGAAAGGGATAGGCTCTGCAGTGTTTTCTAAACACCGAGGGTTTCATTTGGCAGGGCTGTGTTGAAAGCACTTATATTCTGAGCTCTGTTTTTGGCTTGAAGAAACTCCATTTCAAAAGCATTGTTCAGAATCATGACTTTGACTTTGACTTTTACGTTTGGACTCAAAATGGCTGCAGGAGAATTTTCTGATTGCCATTTTTTGGGTTATTGTGTCGTTTCAGTCTTTAGTTACAATAACATGCAATGTAAAGCAATGACAAGCCACAAAAGATGTTTTACAATAACATACAATGTAAAGCAATGACAAAGTCACAAAAGATGTTTTACAATAACATATAATGTAAAGCAATGACAGCGTCCCAAAAGATGTTTTACATTAACAGTCGTACTTCACCTATTTGGCAAAGTTTGATTTTATCAAGCCATTCCCCACCCCACCCCGCCTCCCCGTTCTATCCAATTCCATCAGCATTGCCAGCCCTGGAAATGAATCCCTTTATTAAACTCAACCAGGCAAAGCCAATCAGGGCCAGTCATATGCCAACTGGTTACAATAGCTGATTCTAATGATGAAATATAACCCAGTGTTAAAGTCAGACCCAAAACAAACAAACAAATTCCTCCAGATTGGATGCCACATGGGCTCACTGGATATTCAGGATGAATTTTCTATTGGATGGAATCAGATTAAGTATGAGCATTACTTTCAAGAACCATGTAATTTCTGTTCTCTGAAAATAATTCTAAAATATGCTCCAATATCTTTGGAGTCTCCCGGATTCCTGAACTTGGCCTCTTTACAGTAGTTAATTATATTTATTGTAATGATGTGATATTTGGAAATCTACTTGGTCTTGACACTTGTGGGTTTGATCCAGGCAAAAGTCTATGACCACAGGAACCATATTAGCCTGGCTCAGAACCCCCATATTTTACAAAGTAATTCAGCACTCTCCCCTCTCCCTAAAAAGCCTTCAAGATAATAATCTATTTTTTAAATATGTAACATTTGAAAGCACTTTCCTGTCTCCCTAGATTAACAAAAATGGAAAATGTTTTCCATTCTGAAAATATGTGATGTAGGCTAGGGATTGACTTTCAGTCTAGGCAATCATTTTTCTGCAAAAATAAACATACCATCACATACATTTTAAAATATATACATATTACATATATATATATATATATAATATATTATAGATATATATTTTAAGATATATTTTTCCTGAAAATTTGTGGAACTTTAAATGTTATGATGCCATTCACATTCATTCATTCATATATAGCATTCATTTATAAATGAATATACATTTTTGGGATTCTGTTCAAGGATATGGCTAGCTCAAACTATTTGGCCTGCTTTGTCATGCTGTTAGGTTAAAATGGATATGTTTTGAAATATGAATTAAAATACAATTTGCCTGGACCAAGACTTTGTCTCTTGAGGCCTAACTGCTCCTCATGTGGACGTCAGGGGCTGGCAGGAAGCAGAAAAATATAAGCTGTTAAGATTCAGTTTACAAAACTGGAAAGCCATGTACCTTCTTCCTTCTCCATAGACAGCTCTTAGTAATCCGGTCCCTTTAGCCTGGCCTCAGGAGAATTCGTGTACACAGTGAAAGCATGTTACAAACTGGTCTTGTCCTGAGCCACCGAGAAGGCTTGGCTTTGAGATGTGGGTCCATAACAGGGTGGTCTTGTAAAGAGCTTAAAAAATCCACAAAAACCAACCCTGACAGTATTTGGCCATCATACTTTTTACTTGCCTAGTCATATTCATAATTGTAATACCCTCTTTGCTTCCCACGTGGTGTGAAATGCATTCCAATTAAGACCCAAATATAAAGCGTGCCCAATGATAGTAGAATCAAAGATTTAGACTTGTAAACCATATACTAATATTTGCAAGTACCACAAACAATATCCTATCACCTCTTTTGTGTCACCAGGTTGTCTTCTGAGCCATAATTAGTGAATTGGACTTAAATATTCTGGTTATGTTAGATTTAGCTAACATACGTATACACAACTATATGCATCTAGAAATAATAGCACATCAAGAGGGTTAACAACAAAAATAGAATTCATTAATATTTTGCATACACTCTAAAAATCTTTCAGGTTCTTCTGTTTAAATCTCTCTCCTGATCCCAGACTCATCAGACTAGCCACTTTCTTGATACGTATTCTCAAATGTCTCATAAGGATCTTGGATTCATCATGTCCAAACTAACTCCTGATTGTCCTCCCAGACCTGTTTATACCCTGTCTTCCTGTTCTCACTATAAGGCACTATAATCCACCCATTGCTCAAGCCAGAAATCTAGGAGTCATCTTTGAAGTCTGTGTCCCTCATCTGCACATCTGATGCCCAATCCACGCCAAGTTCTACTGCTTCTTTCTCCAAGATGTTTGTCAAGTCCATCAGACTCTCCATGGCAACCACCTCTGCAGTCCTCTCCCCTGGACCCCCGCAGTGGCCTCTTTCCACACTGCCACTCTTGCTTCCAACCAAATTAGTCCCTTCACAGCATCTAGAGATTATTTAAAAATGTGACCTGTGTCATGTTTCTCCTTTATATGAGGGCTCTTATTCACTTAGAATAAAATCCTAACCACTCGCCGGAGCTGCAAGGCTGCAGCCCATACCTATCTCACCAGCATCAACTCAGACCACTCTCCAGCTTGCTCACCAACTTCTGCCATGGTGGGTTGTGGGTTGAATTGTGCCCACTCCTCAAAAATATGTTGAAGTCCTAACTCTTGGAACCAGTAAATGTGACCTTATTTAAAAAGAGACACATTGTGGACATCCAGTTAAGACGTCAGGGCTGGTCCAGTATGACTGATGTCCTTATAAGAGGAGAGGCTGGTCATGAGAAGACACAGACTCACAGGGAGAACACCACGTGATGACCAGAGCACAGATGGGCGAGAGGCAGCTGCACGTCAGGGAAGCCAAGGATGGAAAGGCACCATAGGAAGCCAGCAAGAGGCAAGGAAGGATTCTACCCAGAATCTCAGGGGGCGTGGCCTTGGTGATGCCTTGAATTCTGACTTCTAGCCTCCAGAACAGTGAGAGGATATATCTCTGTTGTTCTAAACCCCCAAGTCAGTGGGACTTTATTCTGTCAGCCCTAAGAAACGAATCCACTTCCTTTCCCTTTTCCAGACACACGAGGTCCTTTTCTATCACAGGGCTTCCACACGTGTGGTTCCCACCGCCCACAATATTCTTTCCCACTCTTGTTTTCCAAACTTGAATCCAGTCTTTCGGGTCTTTGCTTAAATGTTACTTCTTAAAAGATGCCCTCTGAGCCTACTCAACATGAACTTATTGCCTGCGTTCATCTTCTCCTGGCACTCCCTCAGGAGAGACCCAAGGTTGACAGGGATCCTTCAGGAGCTGGCTCTGTGCCTGCTGTACCTCCGGACCTTGTCCCCGACCACATCCTCATACGACTCTGCCTGGTTTCCTCTTGCTCAACATTGAGCTTGGGCTCCAACATCACTTCCTTAGGGAGAGTTTCCCAGACTGTCCCAATCCACTCACTCCCAGATTCCATCACATCGCCTTGTTTTATTTTTCCAAATAGCCTCTACACTACGCTTACTTGGTTTTTATCAGTCACCTCCTCACTCCACACACACACATATGTAAGAGACTTAACTACGTACATAATTAAAAATAACTCTTTTCCAGTCCCTAGAATAGTGACGGGCAGTAGTAAGTATTCAATAAATCACTGATCAAGGGGTGGCTGAATGAGTGAATGAATACTGATTATATCCGCCTGGATTTCTTTTAAGTCTTGCATACAATGGCCAGTGGGTTTTTTTTTTTTAAATCACTGGAAATGAATTATTAAAGCATTTTTCTTTTCTTAAAGGAACTTTGACATTGAAAAAGCCATCTTAAAAAATCAGTTGTTTCCACAATGAGTTACTGTAGCACAATACCCAGCAGAAAAGGATAAATCAGGGAATTTACATTCTGACATTATACTTTAACAGCGGAAGCACCTTGTTTTGTTAATCAAGATTTCTCACACCTTTGATGAATGATAACTTTCTAGAGTGAATGGAATACTTACCAGCACATTCAGGGTCTCACTGAGTTTGCCTGGATAAGTGTTTCCTGGTTTTGTTTTTAGCCAGAAACAGCGGTAAGAAAATGCTGTCTCCTGCTAATTATGGATCTCGCTTATTTTAGTACAAACTTAAAATCCCTGGATGTTTTTACAAGTGGGATTCCTGAATATTTCTAGGCTTCAAAGAGCTTAGTTTAGCTCAAATAGCAGGAAAAATATGAGGTCATGGGTCCTCTTTGCTAAATTGTCCCATGCATCAAACATGCTTATCACATAGTAATACTGGGGTTTTTTTCTTTTGTTCTTTTGGTGAATCTTCATATGTTCACACACTAGCACTGAGGGAATAAAAAATTGATTAATAAAGGGAACCAAGTTGGGTACAATATTTTTATACTTGGTTTGCAATATGTCAGTGTCGGTGAGCGTATTATACATAGGATTTTATTTTCTGCTCAAATATGTCATGGGATATTTAGCAGTTGTATTTACAAATATTGGGAGAAAAACACTAAAATTCCATAAATATTCAGAAGTATTAATACAAAGATTACATATATATATATATATATATCTCCCCCCATAGGTCTTAGTTAAAGGCTAAAAGTCCACATAGCTGAGCTTAAGCTTTTGCTTTAGAATCTGTGGTCAGCTGAAGTCTAACTGTCCCAGTTGTGAGCTGAGATTTTATTTGTCTATCAATACCTTGTTTTTCTGGGTGGATCTCAAACGGGCTGCACAGATGCGGTTGAGAAAGAGTGAATGATGCTCGGCCAGGCTGAATGTGTTTTACCATGTAGAGACCATGGTGTGGTGAATAGAACGTGGCGTGTTTCAAGCCCAGCATTTCTTGGTGGTCGTGGACATTCCTGGGAGAGGTGTTTTCTGCGGATTCTGTAACGAGCAGGTGGAATTTCCTGGGTGCGGGTCGCTGGCACCTTGGACAGAGCTTTTCTAGGCTGGTTGAGTTCAAGAGCGATCACGTTGGCCAAGTGCATCTCCGAACATTCATAGGGCCATTTCTGTTTGGGGATCAGGCTTTCTTAAGAAAGAGGGGAACTGTGTTTTGTGCCTTTCTTTAGAAGACTGGTAACTCATCCCAAATGCGAAACGCAGCTGCCAGGACCACTGAGGAAGCATCACAGGGGCGGCGCACTTTTCTCTGCAGCTCCCTGTGATCCAAGGACCAGGAGTTGATGGGGAAACTTCAAAAGCAAGAGAAAACACAGTACACCTGTGAATAGAAATCCAGGAAGGACACACGTGCTTCATTACTAGGTGCCTGAGGGCCAAATAGGATCCAGGCCTCCACCACCTGTTCATAAGTCTCCCCCTCCCCCTCCTCCCCCTCCCCCTCCCACACAACTATTTTTTTTCTTGTGGAATTGGAACAAAGGGAAAAAATAGACCAAAGAGAAGAGTAAGTATGAGGCTTGTGGCTCCTAGGCTGTCATTCTCTCACATACTTTCTTTCCAAATCTTTTTTCCTTTGAAGTTATCAGCCCAGGTTTGCATGTTGCCTTCTTAAGTCTATTATCCTAAGAAGTGTCATCGATAATCTATAACCTTTTATTCTTAGCGTGATTGTCCAAAGGGATGGTAGTTCTTCAGACATATTTAATGCTCTTATTTTTTCTGGAGTACTAGAAGAAAATAAGATTTGACTGATCATACTAGTTCAAATAGCTCCAAATCAAATTCATGATAATTTTGCCATTCAAAGGTGAAGCGATTTGGACAAAACTTTAGCCAATAGATTTCCAGGCAGAATTTCCCTAAGAAAATTCCTGGATCCAAGTAACATTGCAAACCTGGCCCCAGAACTTTGCCTACAATAAGTTTAGGGTTCTCTCTCCTGAAGATAATAATAACGGGCCTTTTTGAGGAATTGGGACACTTTGTGTACTTATGTGGAGATATCATTTTCACTAGTTAATCTTGTTCCTGACCTGGCTGGGGGAAATTTAACAAATTACACAGAAGAATTATCGCTATCTAGTAGTACTCCAAGGTAGCACTCACAGAATTGTTGGAAATATTACAGAAGACTTGGCCACAATAGAAATCCACATTCTTATAATAATATTTTTTTTTAAATTGGATAATTACCCCACTTCTGATCCCAATTCTATAACTCTGACTCCACTCTCTTTTCCCAGCATTGTGCAGCAGAAAACCATCCTGTTTGTGCTCTGGGGCTGCTAATTTATGAGGTGACCCAGCTCCTCTGGGGCAACACCTCCAAAAAGGGGCCAGTTTGTAACCAGAGCCCATGCTTGCACCCTCAGACACATCCATCGCTTCTCCCAGACTTCTGTTTCCCTTCTGGAGTGTTCTCTTAACAAACACTTTCATCAAACAGAAAACAGAAACAGGACCCGCTATATCCATCACAGAAATATGAGGTCTTCAGAGATGGTAGCAAGTTCTCATTTGCTAGAAATCTAAGTGAGTAACATTTTCTTTTAAATGATGTGAAAACTATCTTTTTTCCCCCACTGCAGGGTTACATTTGTCACACATGTAAATTCTATTCTTAGTCCCCAGTGCAATCCATTCATTATTTTCGAGACCCCAAGTTTTCTAGTAAGTATTAGAAAACCACATCACAGACGGTTTGTGAGGCCTGCATTTTGCATATGGGTCTTTGATTTGTCTGACAGCTGTGGAGGAACCCACAGCCAGACGAAGCTCTGGGGAGCCCACATGTGTGGGGAGAAAGGCTGCATGCAAAGGTGAGGGTTAGCTTACATGCAATTTTTTTCCCTCCTGATTTTCCCCCTTTCTCCTAGAATAATACACCGTAACTGGGGAGGAAGCACGGTCCACCCGGCAGATCCTCTAGTGACGGAGAGGAGACTCAGTTTGGGTCCCAGTTCTACTGTCTCTCGTCACTGTCACCTGCGATGACAAAGTTCCCAAACTTCTCTGGGTCTCAGTTGCATCCTCTCCAGAGTCTAGAGGTTTCAAGCATGAGAATTCCTCATGTGTATTTTAACGCGTCTGCAAGGTGATGTGGGAGGATAAGACATCCTTCCAGAGAATGAGATTGTCTTTGGGGTCGTTTGGATGTATTTGGCTGCTTCAGATTTATGCACAAGGTAGTTGTTAGGTTCCCTCTTTACCAATAACATTCTAGCAAATTAAACGTGGAGGGAGAAAGAGTGAGAGCAAGGCTACCGAGCCCCTACGAAGGGCTGCCTGTTTCTTGACTCATTAGATTGTCAGGACAAGTTTGAGAAATAGATGCTCATTGTTTTTAGAGATGAGGAAAGGGAGCCTCAGATAAGCTTGTTACCTTGCCCACACATCACAGATCTGGTATAGTCCATGGATTTTGAACCCAGATTCCCCTCTTTTCCCAACTCCATGCCAGGCTTTGCCAGCCATTAGGAAGTTGCCCTGGGAATGAACTCCTTGCTCCTGCCCCTCCCCTCCCAAACTCCGTTCAGGTGACTACATCCTGCAGCTCCATGAACTTGATGATGGAGTTAATCCCCCCCTCGGCTCTCAGCCTCCCACGTGTGTGTTCGGGGCTCCCTTGACTCTGACCCCAGGCCCTGGTGTCCACAGCCAGCAGCCACAGCCTGGGACCCGAGGTCAGCCGGGGGAGACGGGTTGAGGGGGGGAGCCATCCACGTGAACCAAGCCGACAGTCCGAGACAGCAGTGCTCGTGACGACCCTGTCCCCTCATCCAGTCAGACCTCAACAGTGGATCTGAACCCAGATTTGCCCTCTTTTCCCGCTGCCACGGCTCCCAGCCCAGCTCTCTGCCCCTTTCTTCAGGGTACACCGAGCAGACAGAGTTTGCTTTAATCAAACAAGGTAAACGGGTATGAAAATACCAAGGTGTCCTGACCAGGAGGCGGGTGGCCATGAATTTTTGGTCTGGCAGAGATCCCCTGGTTTCCCACTTTTTCCCTTTCCCTCCCTGAGAGGTCAGTTTTTTTTTCTATTTGTGGGAAGCGTGTTTGATCATTTGAGAATGTGCTTTGCCTCACGCCGTGCAAGATGAAGCCGCTCTGGTGATATGGAAACAAAAGCCTCATTCCAGGGTCCAGCTTCTTCCAGGATGACCTTCATGGTGTCTCCTGTGAGCTGCTGCACCAAAATGCCCCAGGAAAGAAGCAGCCCAGGGAGAGGGTAAGGTTTTCCCTTAAACCATCTAACTGGGTCTTATTGGTTCATACTTCCTGAGAAACAGCAATTCAAATTCACTGATGATTCTTCAACACAGTCCAAAGAAAAATTTTTTTTTTATTCCAGCACACTTTAGTGAGAGGCTAATCTGGAATCAGGAATTTGCCCCAATAAATATCCATAACAGAGCAGTAAGTATTAAAGGTGACTCTTAACTGAAGGAAGAAATGACTCAGAAAAACATCTTGAAAATGATTACTACTTGGATTTCATTAACAAGAATTCTGACTGTCCTCAGAGGCCAATCAGTGCCCTGCCTAGGGGCCTGGGAAGTTTCCCAATTTTGACAATTTTTCCACCGTATAAAGATATTGAGACAAGAAGTAGGAGTGGCCTGCCTCCCTCATAACAGGATGTGAATTTACCTTACTCCTAGTTAAGCCAATAACAGCACCATGTAAAATTAGTAGCATTTTTAAAATTAACAAATTAACTATGCACGACTCCATGTTTTTAACTATGAACATTCCCATTGTAATTCAAAGGATCTCAGATAATTAGATTTAATAGAATCTGGTGAATACTCAGTCGCTTTCTAATTCGTTGTATTTGGTAGCAATTTTGTGGGCAATTACATGTATTGCCGTTTGGGATGCCTGAAAAATCCAAGTATGTTTTTGGTATCGGAGCAGAATTAACATAAAGTAATTAAATGGCATGAATAAGTATGCAAAGAGATGATCAGTCATTAGGGAAGAGAGCCATGGAAGAAAAGCAAAACAGGCAAATGAGAAGGATGGCCAGGTGGCTAAGGCAGGTAGAAGGGAGGGATTAAGGAGGTCAGGCTACGAGGTAACAATTCCAGTGAATTCTCTGAGGTCACCTCTTCGCGGTGTGTTGTCAAAGTAGTGAGAATAAGTTTAAATTCTGGACTGAAATAAATCGGAAGCATTCTCTTTTCCTTTATTAATGGCGGTTTCCTAACTAGGCTGTTCACCTGCACAGGTTTTTTGAGGCTGCTCGATGCACCATGCACTGCATTCAGGTCACTAGTTTTCAAGTTTCTTTAGTCTAAAAGGGACATCCTGCCATTCGCCAAACAGGAAAACCATCAGGAGGGACTAGAAGGGAGACATTAGTTTTGAAGAGAAACTGATGAGGGTGTAGCGCACAGGAGATGACTCATTCTTATTAGTTAAAAAAAAATCAGTAAAGATGCTGTGTGCCAAGCATCAACACTGCCCATCGTCAGCTTGCGGAACGCAGATCTGAGACTGTAGTTTGAAAGCTCACTCACGTAGAACCTGGTGTAAGTGGGTTTGTGCTTAGTTTACTCTTAAACAGTTCCAGCCCATTTTGTTCCTTGTACTCAGTTCCTCTCTCCATCCGGTACGTGTTCAGTTTTTAAAGACATATTTACCAGATTTCAGAGCATCTCACTGTGACAAATTTCCCCCAATCTTCTTCAAACCTGTATTATTTTCACTTAATATTTTTCTTCAATTCGATTTGCTTTTTAAAGTGCATGTCTTTTATAAGAAACTGCTATATATGAAAACTCAGTATCATGCTTCATTAATAGGAGAAAACCTTAAGTGTTAGGGTAACGCAAGTGATGTTATTAAACTTTAAAATAGGAGCAGCAAGCAAGAGAACACAGGGAATAATCAGTCTAATTCATTTTCAGTAAGGTATATTCTTGGGGAATTGGCTGGCTCGGAGAGTAGCAGGGGGCCTGTGGAAAATGAGGGTAACAGGCCAGGAAGGGTCTGGGAGAGAGCAGTTTAGGTGGAAAAATCTGGATCCTCTCACAACTCTGAATAGTCGAAGGGGCTTTACCACCAGCTGCCATATTAAACCCACTGCCCGGAATTTTTCTAGTACGACATGACAGCCAATAGTGGAATAAAACGCTGTTTAAAGGGAAGAATATGGGAAAACGTCACATAGTTGAAACAGCCAAACCAAGACCAAAAATTATTACCACCAAAGTCCGTTTCTAAAAAAGTTCTAAAGTTTTATTCCTGGAGATTTTACTCAAAAAGTTGTCAAAAAAATAGTTCATTGCTTTTTTTTTTTTTTAATATATCTTTATTGGAGTATAACTGCTTCACAATACTGCGCTAGCCTCTGTCACACAATAAAGTAAATCAGCCGTATACATACATACATACAACCCCATATGCCCTCCCTCTTGCATCTCCCTCCCACCCTCCCTATCCCACCCCTCTAGCTGGACACAAAGCACCGAGCTGATCTCCCTGTGCTATGCGGCTGCTTCCCACTAGCTAACTATCTCACTAAGGTAAATAGCATTTTCACAATAATATCTGTGAAATCATACTGGATTATGCTAGTTATAGATAAATGTGTGAAGATGAAAGTCATCTTAGAAAGTTTGTACCCCATCTCTTACAATGTCTAGTACCATGTCCAGGAAGCCCCATATGGATGGACATTCATATTCGGACCCGTTGCCTCTTTCTAATCACTCTTCTTCCTTCCGACACATTCTACGGCAATTCTTCCTTGTCCGGTGAACTCTGATCAAAGACCTGCCCCTCTCTCCTCTGAGGGTAGAGGATGTTATTTTACCAGCCTGTTTGAAACTGAGCTCTCTTCAGTGGTTGCATCCCTTGAGGAATATAAGAATCCAGCAGAGACTCAAATCACTGGATTAACTACCTATGCAAGTTATCTGGGAAACAAATATGTATGCACTGGGAATAAAAGTGTGCATCCATCTTGCTTCCTTTTAGAGCAAACACTTGGATATCAAGTCTGGGGGAATCGGGGAGAAAATGGTTTCACAGTGAAATAAACCAGTCACAGAAAGACAAACACTGTGTGATTCCACTTATAAGAGATATCTAAAATAGTCAAATTCATAGACACAAAAAGTAAAATGGTGGTTGCCAGGGCCTGGGCTGAGAGGGAAATGAAGTGATGTTTAATGGGGATAGAGTTCCAGCTTTGCAAGATGAAAAAGTTCTGTATTCTGATTACACAACAATGTGAATATATTTAACACTAACAAATTGTACTTAAGAATTGTACTTAAGAAATTGTAAGAAATTGTACTGTAAGAATTGTACATATAAAATTGGTTAAGGTGGTACATTGGATACTATGTGTGTTTTACCACAATTAAAAAAAAATCTTTACCATATAAGAACACCCGATCATTCCTGATTAGGATCAAAATGTGATTTTGTTTTTACCTATTGAAATAAAAATGTTACATCAATTAAAAATAATAATAATAATAAGGACAACTCTACCAGTCACACAGGGTAAAGAAACAAATGGAATAACTGTGTCTGGGTTCTACTTAGCTCAATAAAAATGCTTGATCACTATTATGCTGATCTCTTTTTATTGTTTGTTTATTTCCCCCATAGTACTTAGTTTAATTTTCCCATTTCTTGCATTTAAAAAAATCGAATCCTTGAAAGTATATGTTGCTTTTTGTTGTCGGTATTATAATTGCCCAAGGGAGAAACAGGCAATAAATAGCGCATTGGCTTCTACTTGTGGAGGGTGGGACTGAGACCATCCCAGCTTGCTAAAAATAACACTGAGGAAAACACAAGATTTGAGCTTGTAAAAACACGCATGTGAAGTTCCCTCGCTGACTGGCATTAAGCTAAACCACATATAACCTTTCAGATGAGACAGAGGGAAGGCAGCTGAACAAGAATATTTCAACAAACCATAAATCTTAATTGGAAATTTAAAGTACTTGAAGCAGGGGAAAAGTGACAGAAAAAGAAATAAAACTAATATGATCAAGCTGAAGTCAACCCTGGTCACCAGCAAAGACACTAGCGTTTTCAAGGGAAACGCTTCAGGATAATATTTCCTGGAAACCAGATGGGAAGTTAGATTAGCTCTTTTCTCTCCAAAATAACTTGTGTTTTTGTCATTATAATGTAACATTTACAGAAACGCAACAATATGCTGGCCTTCTGTTAGGCAGGGCCCTGTAAGAAATGGTTGTATTCAGTGTGAGACAAGGATGATCACAGGAGAAGCCCAAGTCTGGTACCACATAAAAGGTCAGGGACAGAAATTAGGACAGGAAGGGACAAGAGAGAAGAAAATTACAGATTAAAGCCAAGTGAGCAACAAAACTAATCTAAAACTACAGTCATAAATTATTTTTTTTAGTGATAGCAAAATTAGAGCGTGTTACAATAACACTTCATTAACATAAGAACTTCCTACGTGAATTTCCAGATAACTGAGGTTTATACAGTTGCTAGGTCAGTTTTCAACCCAACAATTTTTGCTGGATCTGACCAAGAATGCTTGGTATATTTCTCTTACCTTCCTAAAAGAGAGGATTGATCATATTTTGGTCCTTAATTGGCAATTCAGAGGAAACTCTATCAGCATGTATTATCGTTATCATGAGTGCCAAATACATTATGAAATAAGGATACTTTTGAGAGTGAAAGGGGAACTTTTAGTAACTATGCCAGAACTTGGGTGGAAACAGCTCTGTCCCAGGAAGATCGGGGGTGTGGTCACTGCACAATTCTAGGCTGACACAGTTTTCTGCATGCAGTTTTTTTTTTTTTTTTTGGATTAATTTTTATTGGAGTATAGTTGATTTACAATGTTGTGTTAGTTTCTGCTATACAGCAAAGTGAATCGGTTATACATACACATGTATTCACTCTTTTTTAGATTCTTTTCCCATATAGGTCATTACAGAGTATTGAGTAGAGTTCCCTGTGCTATACAGTAGGTTCTTATTAGTCATGTATTTTATATCTAGTAGTGTGTATATGTCAATCTCAACCTCTCAATTTATTGCCCACCTTCCCCTTGGTAACCGTAAGTTTTTTTTCTACATCTGTGACTTTATTTCTGTTTTGTAAATAAGTTCATTTGTACCATTTTTTTAGATTCCACACATAAGTGATATCATACAATATTTGTCTTTCTCTGTCTGACTTACTTCACTCAGTAGGACAATCTCTAGGTCCATCCATGTTGCTGCAAATGGCATTATTTCATTCATTTTTATGGCTGAGTAATATTCCATTGTATGTATGTATCAAATCTTCTTTACCCATTCCTCCGTCGACGGATATTCAGGTTGCTTCTGCACACACACAGTGTTATTTTTCAGCATCTTCTGCCCCTGAGAAACGGGGTGGTCACTTGGCTACAATCTGACAGGACTCACGTCCCCAGTTTCCTCTATTTCACAGCTTCAAATTGTGGGCACTCAAATGGGAAATCAGATTGCCAAGCTAGTTTAGAAATGTGCATTCAATAAGGAGCACATGTCTCAGAGTCAGAGAGGAAGCATAGTATAAATGACCCTATTATGTGAATTGAATCGGGTATTTTCGCTCAGGATTAGAATCCAGGGGAGTGAATACAGGTCTGGGGTTAAGTAGGAGTGGGTGTTAAGTAAAACTCTGTTTCTGAAATCAGGTGAAAAATCAGGCATCTTTCTTTCTATAAAGTACGTTTTGTTTTGTTAAAGTCTTTCTTGTTCTCCGTGATTTATCATGAAAATAGGGGAAGCTGTTGCTGGCGTCTCTCCTGGAGCATTTCAGTGGCCTCAGGGATGGGTACAAGCTGGCAGTAGCCCTTGGTCAACGTTTACACTGCCTCACTGCAATGTCTTGTCTGAATAAGTGGGAATAATGGCAGAGAGATAACTGCCAAGACATGCCCCATGCTTACGAGATGCCAGACGCTCTCCCGAGCATGTGCATCAGCACACGTGTCCAATATTTTACATGGAATAGTGTCATTTTAAAGCCCAGGTTATACCAATGAATTCTAATAATACTATAAATAATGCTGTAGTGAACATTGGTCCCAGGCAGGAGATAGAGGGGATCCCAGTGGAATCCCCAGGTAGCTGGAAAGCCTGGAACTGAAACACTCTGGAAGCAATAGTGCTTCTTGAAAAGCAAGTCTTCCTTTTCAGAAAGTGCCCGTCCCTGATGAGAATGTCAGGATTCAAACATCCTGAGTAAATCTTGTCTCTGTCATCAATGTTTCAGGGACAAAGAACAAGAATTCAACCCCTTAAGATGTTTATCATCAATTATTTTGACTTTACTACCTCTATCTGTGGGTTATTAAGATAGGTACTTAATCATCTCCGTGATCATGTGTTAGGCAGGTGTTGGCAAGAGCCAGCTGGCCTCACACCTGCTCTTTAAAAGCAAGACGGGAGTAAATGAACTCGGCAGACTGTGCACTCATCTCTCCATTACTTTACATTACAGAAAGACATTTACTTTACTTTTATATGAGAAATGGTTCTGTGATTTCAATTCTCTTTCTTACAAAAATCTGACTTTAGGAACTCATGTCTCGGTTACCATAGAGAGAGAGAGCAGCAATTTTGCCATTCAATAAACAATCACTTTTTAAGAAAATTGGGTGGGTCAGTAGAAAATTCTTCCCAGAACCCAAGGCTAAAATGTCTTTAGGTCAGTAACACATAGTATATCACATCACACAATGCTCAACTCCTATTTCTCCGATAAACCCACCACAGCACAAGGGGATGTCAAAGGCACAGCAGAGCCCAGGCGATTCTGACAGCTAATCAGTCAGCTGAGATAAGTGGTTACTTAATAAATATAATCCTTGCCCCCTTGGAGCTTTCAATCCAAACAGAAACGAAAGACTTAGCACAGACAGAGAAAACGAACTTATGGGAGATTTTGAAGACGGCGGAGTAGAAGGACGTGGGCTCACTCCCACTTGTGAGAGCACCAGAATCACAACTAACTGCTGAACAATCATCGACAGGAACACACTACACTGGAACTCACCAAAAAAGATACCCCACATCCAAAGACAATGGAGAAGCTGCAATGAGACGGTAGGAGGGGTGCAATCACAATAAAATCAAATCCCATAACTGCTGGGTGGGTGACTCACAAACTGGAGAATACTCATACCACAGAAGTCCACCCACTGGAGTGAAGGTTCAGGCTTCCCAACCTGGGGGTCTGGCAATGGAGGAGGAATTCCTAGAGAATCAGACTTTGAAGGCTAGTAGGATTTGATTGCAGGACTGTGACAGGACTGGAGGAAACAGAGACTCCACTCTTGGAGGGCACACACAAAGTAGTGTGCACATCGGGACTCAGAGGAAGGAGCAGCGACCCCATAGGATCTGAACCAGACCTACCTGCTAGTGTAGGAGGGTCTCCTGAGGAGGTGGGGGTGGCTGTGGCTCTCCATGGGGATGAAGTCATGAGCAGCAGAAGCTCTGGGAAGTACTCCTTGGCGTGAGCCCTCCCAGAGTCCACCATTAGCCCCACCAAAGGGCCTGTAGGTTCCAGTGTTGGATCACCTCAGGCCAAACAACCAACAAGGAGGGAACCCAGCCCCACCCATCAGCAGACAAGAAGATTAAAGTTTTACTGAGCTCTGCCCACCAGAGCAACACCCAGCTTTATCCACCACCAGTCCCTCCCATCAGGAAACTTGCACAAGCCTCTTAGATAGCCTCATCCACCAGAGGGAAGAAGGCAGAAGCAAAAAGAACTACAATCCTGCAGCCTATGGAACAAAAATCACATTCACAGACAGATAGGTAAAAAGAAAAGGCAGAGGACTTTTTACCAGATGAAGGAACAAGGTAAAACCCCAGAAAAACAATTAAATGAAGTGGACATAGGCACACTTCCAGAAAAAGAATTCAGAATAATGATAGTGAAGATGATCCAGGACCTCGGAAAAAGAATGGATGCAAAGATCGAGAAGATACAAGAAATGTTTAACAAAGACCTAGAAGAATTTAAAGAGCAAAAACCTAGAAGAATTAAAGAACAAGCAAACTGAGATGAACAATACAATAGCTGAAATGAAAAATACACTAGAAGGAATCAATAGAAGAATAACTGAGGCAAAAGAACAGATAAGCGACACATGGGGGCTAAACAATATGTGACTAAATAACCAAGAGATCACTGAAGAAATCAAAGAGGAAATCAAAAAATACCTAGAGACAAATTACACCAAAAACATGATGATCCAAAACCTATGGGATACTGCAAAAGCAGTTTTACGAGGGAAGTTTATAGCAATACAAGCCTACCTCAAGAAACAAGAAAAATCTCAAATAAACAATCTAACCTTACACCTAAAGGAACTAGAGAAAGAAGAACAAACAAAACCCAAAGTTAGTAGAAGGAAAGAAATCATAAAGATCAGAGCAGAAATAAATGAAACAGAAACAAAGAAAACAATAGCAAAGATCAATAAAACTAAAAGCTGGTTCTTTGAGAAGATAAACAAAATCGATAAGCCATTAGCCAGACTCATCAAGAAAAAGAGGGAGAGGACTCAAATCAATAAAATTAGAAATGAAAAAGGAGAAGTTACAATGAAGAACGCAGAAATGCAGAGCATCCTAAGAGACTACTACAAGCAACTCTATGCCAATAAAATGGACAACCTGGAAGAAATGGACAAATTCTTAGAAAGGTATAAACTTCCAAGACTGAACCAGGAAGAAATGGAAAATATGAACACACCAATCACAAGCAATGAAATTGAAACTGTGATTAAAAATCTTCCAACAAACAAAAGTCCAGGACCAGATGGCATCACAGGTGAATTCTAGCAAACATTTAGAGAAGAGCTAACACGCATCCTTCTCAGACTCTTCCAAAAAATTGCAGAGGAAGGAACACTCCCAAAATCATTCTACAAGGCCACCATCACCCTGACACCAAAACCAGACAAAGATACTACAAAAAAAGAAAATTACAGACCAATATCACTGATGAATATAGATGTAAAAATCCTCAACAAAATACTAGCAAACAGAATCCAACAACACATTAAAAGGATCATACACCACGATCAAGTGGGATTTAACCCAGGGATGCAAGGATTCTTCAATATATGCAAATCAATCAATGTGATACACCACATTAACAAATTGAAGAATAAAAACTATATGATCATCTCAATAGATGCAGAAAAAGGTTTAGACAAAATTCAACACCCATTTATGACAAAAACTCTCCAGAAAGTGGGCATAGAGTGATGCTACCTCAACGTAATAAAGGTCATATAGAGCAAACCCACAGCAAACATCCTTCTCAACGGTGAAAAACTGAAAGCATTTCCTCTAAGATCAGGAACAAGACAAGGACGTCCACTCTCGCCACCATTATTCAATGTAGGTTTGGAAGTCCTAGGCATGGCAATCAGAGAAGAAAAAAATAAATAAAAGGAGTACAAATTGGAAAAGAAGAGGTAAAACTGTCACTGTTTGTAGATGACATGATACTATACATAGAAAATCCTAAAGATGTCACCAGAAAACTACTAGAGCTAAATCAATCTGGTAAAGTTGCAGGATACAGAATTAATGCACAGAAATCTCTTGCATTCCTATACACTAACAATGAAAAATCAGAAAGGGAAATTAAGAAAACAATCCCATTCACCATTGCAACTAAAAGAATAAAATACCTAGGAATAAACCTACCTAAGGAGGTCAAAGACCTGTACTCAGAAAACTATAAGACACTGATGAAAGAAATCAAAGATGGCACAAACAGATGGAGAGATATACCATGTTCTTGGATTGGAAGAATCAATATTGTGAAAATGACTACACTACCCAAAGAAATCTACAGATTCAACGCAATCCCCATCAAATTACCAGTGGCATCTTATACAGAACTAGAACAAAAAATATTAAAATTTGTATGGAGACACAGAAGATATCAAATAGCCAAAGCAGTCTTGAGGGAAAAAAATGGAGCTGGAGGAATCAGACTCCCTGACTTCAGGCTATACTACAAAGTTACAGTAATCAAGACAATATGGTACTGGCACAAAAGCAGAAATATAGATTAATGGAATAGGATAGAATGCTCAGAGATAAACCCACGCACCTATGGTCAACTAAGTTATGACAAAGGAGACAAAGATATACAATGGAGAAAAGACAGTCTCTTGAATAAGTGGTGCTGGGAAAACTGGACAGCTGTACATAAAAGAATGAAATTAGAACACTCCCTAACACCATACACAAAAATAAACTCAAAATGCATTACAACCCTAAATGTAAGACCAGACACTATAAAACTCTTAGAGGGAAACATAGGAAGAACACACTTTGACGTAAATCACAGCAAGATCTTTTTTGATCCACCTCCTAGAGTAATGGAAATAAAAACAAAAATAAACAAATGGGACCTAATGAAACTTAAAAGCTTTGGCAAAGCAAAGGAAACTTTTATCAAGATGAAAAGACAACCTTCAGAATGGGAGAAAATATTTGCAAGTGAATCAATGGACAAAGGATTAATCTCCAAAATATATAAACAGCTCATGCAGGTCAATATTAAAAAAACAAACAACACAATCAAAAAATGGGCAGAAGGACCTCCCTGGGGGCGCAGTGGTTAAGAATCCGCCTGCCAATGCAGGAGACATGGGTTCGAGCCCTGGTCCGGGAAGATCCCATATGCCGTGGAGCAACTAAGCCTGTGTGCCACAACTACTGAGGCTGCGTGCTGCAACTACTGAAGCCCGTGCGCCTAGATCCCGTGCTCCGCAACAAGAGAAGCCACTGCAATGAGAAGCTCACACACTGCAACGAAGAGTAGCCTCCACTCGCCGCAACTAGAGAAAGCCCGTGCACAGCAGTGAAGACCCAACACAGCCAAAAAATTAATTAATTAATTAATAATAAATTTATTTTAAAAAATGGGCAGAAGACCTAAATAGACATTTCTCCAAAGAAGACATACAGATGACCAAGAAGCACATGAAAAGCTGCTCAATACCACTAATTATTAGAGAAATGCAAATCAAAACTACAATGAGGTACGACCTCACACTGATTAGAATGGGCATCATCAGAAAATCTACAAACAATAAATGTTGGAGAGGGTGTGGAGAAAAGGGAACCCTCTTGCACTGTTGGTGGGAATGTAAACTGATACAGCCACTATGGAGAACAGTATGGAGGTTCCTTCAAAAACTAAAAATAGAATTACCATATGATCCAGCAATCCCACTACTGGGCATATACCCAGAGAAAACCATAATTCAAAAAGACACATGCACCCCAATGTTCACTGCAACACTATTTACAATAGCCAGGTCATGGAAGCAACCTAAATGCCCATCGACAGACGAATGGATAAAGAAGATGTGGTACATATATACAATGGAATATTACTCAGCCATAAAAAGGAATGAAATTGGGTCATTTGTTGAGACGTGGATGGATCTAGAGACTGTCATACACAGTGAAGTAAGTCAGAACGAGGAAAACAAATATCGTATATTAATGCGTATATGTGGAACCTAGAAAAATGGTACAGATGAACTGGTTTGCAGGGCAGAAATAGAGACACAGATGTAGAAAACAAACGTATGGACACCAAGGGGGGAAAGTGGCAGGGGAGTGGTGGTGGTGGGATGAATTGGGAGATTGGGATTGACATGTAGACACTAATATGTATGAACTAGATCACTAATAAGAACCTGCTGTATGAAAAATAAATAAAATAATATTAAAAAATTTTAAAAAAAGAAAGTGAAAACAAACTTATGGTTACCAAAGGGGAAGCGGGGGAAGGGATAAATTAGGAGTTTGGGATTAACATATACACACTATTGTATATAAAATAAACAACAAGGACCTACTGTATAACACAGGGAACTATACTCAGTATTTTTTAATAACCTATAAGGGAAAAGAATCTGAAAAAGAATATATATATATATATATATATATATATATATATATATATATATATATATATATATATATGACTGAATCACTGTGCTGTACACCTGAAACTAACACAACATTGTAGATCAACTATACTTCAAAAAAAATAGAAAATATATAAATAAATAAAAACAGAGTAAGCTGGAGTGGGGAATGTAGACACTTCAAGATGACTGTACATCCTGGAGTCGAGGCCATTGAATGAAGAAACAAATGATTATTTTAGACCAAAGTGAGTAGCTTTCATTTGGGGTTTTGTAGGAGTGAATTCTCCCACTCCCAAGCATGAGTCATTTCTTCGTGCAAAACGGCCTGGGAGTTGCCATCTGAGCTCTCCGTGGGAATGCATTCCAGGGCAGAAGAAATGGACCTTCCCAAGCTCTTTGAAGCAGAAAGGAGTGTGCTTTATGACCAGGGGAAAGAGGGAGGGAGGGAGGAGTAGGGAGGAAGGATAGGTAGAAGAACATGAGGAGGGAGAGCAGGTTTCAGTGATGCTTTTTGTCATTTAGTGATGCTTTTGCGTCACAGTACCAACTTCACTCAGATCGCAATACCCATTTTTTTGAAGCCATTTTAAAAATTGAAATATAGTTAATTTACAATGTTGTGTTAGCTTCAGGCGTACAGTTAAGTGACTCAGTTATACGTGTATATGTATATAAATACATATATAAAAGTATATATTCTTTTTCAGATTCTTTTCTATTATAGGTTATTACAAGACACTGAATATAGTTCCCTGTGTTACACAGCAGGTCCTTGTTTTTTATCTCTTTTACACATAGTATTGTGTATCTGTTAATCCCACACTCCTAACTTATCTTCCCCAGCCTCCCCACCTCCCTGGCTGCCACTATCTCCTCTGGTAGCCATAAGTTTGTCTCTGTGTCTGTGAGGCTATTTCTGTTTTGTAAATAAGCTTATTTATATCATGTTTTTCGATTCCACATATAAGTGATGTCATATGATTTGTCTTTCTCTCTCTGACTTACCTTACTTAATATGATAATCTCTAGGTCCATTTATGTTGCTGCAAATGGCATTATTTCATTCTTTTTAATATTACTTTTTAAGTAATATTCCATTGTATATATACACCACATCTTCTTTATCCATTCATCTGTCGATGGACATTTAGGTTGCTTCCATGTCTTGGCTATTGTAAACAGTGCTGCAATACACACACACACAAACACACACACACAGACACACACACACATATGTTCTTATTATACAATCTTTCATGGATTTCAAAGAATAAGGTAAAAGGCTATCATCTCTGAAAAAAGCAAGCAGAGCCAAAGAATGGTGTGCAGGGGTAGAGAATAGGAAATGAAGAGAAAAACATCAAACTTCTAATCAGCAGTCCACACAGCAGATCTAAGGAAGTCACTGAAATGAATGACACTTCCTTCTTTTATTTATCTCTTCATAACTCAGTTATCCATTCACTCACTTTAATAAACATTTATCTATTATCTATTCTATGCCAAGGGATCTGACAATTTCCAGTAAGACGAAGAAGGTTGAAATCCTTCTGGTAGGGGAGAAATACACACAAATAAATAACTATAATGTAATATGGTAAATATAACAGGAGAAGGAACAAAATGTTTTGAAAGCAGAAGACAGAATTAATCGTTTCATCTGTAGACTAGATGAAAGCTTTCCAGAGGTGATGCCAGAGGGCACAGAAGGGTAATTAGGAGTTTTCCAGCCCTAGAAAAGGGGATAGTATAGGCTTAAAAGTGTCCACATGCCAGATAGCCAGGGTTGGAAACTAAGCCCTGCTTCTTACTAGTACTGTGACCTTGTGGAATCTACTTAATTTTTCTGTCTCTGAGTTTCCATTTGCGAGAAAAGGAGATAACTCTAGTAGGTACTCCAGAGGATTATTGTCTAAATTAAGAAAGACAGTAAGTCAAGGGCTGGGCACAGTGTTTGATGAACAACATACAATAATATCATTAAAAAGGAACTCCAGGTACAGAACTTGGCTCGCTCAAAAGCGAGTGCATGGAAGGTCATGATGTATTTGAGAGACCCTGGAACTTAAGTGCATGGGGTGCTTAGGCAGAAGCAGGGGCTGGAGCTCTCTAATTCCCCCACCCCACCCCTACCCGCCCCTCCCCTCAGATGGGATATTCTGAGTCTTAGCTTTCCCCTGGGTCACAGTGTGTATTTACATCTAGATGTGCTGCTGTCAGATGCTTGGAGCAATGATGACCTGGTCCAGCGCAGCCCTCAGCATCCTAAGGATCCTGGGTGAGGAGGTGGGTGAGGCAGAGGAAGCAGAGTACTTGCGATGGCAAGTCAGAGATGTGAGGAAAGAGCCACAGGTGAGGTATCCTGGCAGTCAAGATGGGCCAAGCAGAGCTTCGTTGTATGAATAAATGTCATTCATCTTGCTTTTATAAGACCCAGCTTGAAACTACAAACTTTGCATCTCTTGGTTACTACTTGGGATGAGAAAAAAGTAAGAGATTATTCACTTTTCTAGAAAGGCTATGCTTCAGAAGCCAGTAGTCAAATCTCAACTCCCCCTTCTAACAGTGGGCTACCTTGTTACTTAATTTTAGGGCCCGAGTTTCCTCCTGAGTGAGATCAGAGTGACAAGAGCCATCCCACAGGATTGAGTGTTAACGGAGGTCATTGGTGAGAACTAACACAGAGCCCAGAACACAGTCAGCACAGAGCACACATGTGTTTCCTTCCTTCCACGTTTCTCCATGACCTCCAACTACCTTTGACATAATACAGAATCTAAAGTTTACATCAATCTCCCACCTCGGTCTGAAGTACTCACTGACTCTAAAACATACGGTAAAGGCCATAGCATTGATGATCTGCAAGATCCCATCTGTGACACTGGGAGATGTATTAGGGAGGTCAGGGCAGAATTCGGGTCTCCTGAGGACTCTGGCGTCCCTATGACCAGATGTCCCCATGATATGGAGCTTCCAGGATGTGCTGATATCTTGGTTTGTGTCGTCATTTGTTGACTAGGGATCTTCAGATTTTTAAAACTCTCTTATTCTTATATTCGAGTTATAAAATATTAACAATACTGTGAGAACTACCAGTAAATGAGTATTTAATATGTTCTACATGTTACACTAAGCTCCTTACTCAAGTCATATTGCTTAGTCTTTGCAAAAAATTCACGAGACTAGTAATACCATCCACCATCCACATTTACACAGGGGAAAGCTCGGATTTTGAGGGAGTGTCAAGTCACTATTTCAAGGTCACACAGCTAAAAGGTGGCAGGAGAAAGAAAGAGGACCAGGCTGTCTGACTCCCAGACGGGGGCTCTTGTCTCTCCCTGTCTGCCTGTCCTAACACAAGATTCGGGAAGCATACAGGGCTCTGAGAAACCTGCATGGATAAAACTAGATCCCTAATTTATTCCCATAATTTGGTTCCAGTGGCCTCATTCATGGGTGAGCATGATTCTTCTATTACATAGTGGAGGCCATGCCAGCGAGTTTCTCTGGCTTTTCATTTCCAAGTTGCTGCCGTTGATTTGCTGTTATGAGAGAGCTCCTTAATTTTCTAGGATGTTGTTTTTCCTATTTTCTCTAGCTTACGATAGTCGGGGAAAGGACACTTAGAGTCTCCCAAATTAGATTTGATATCTATCTACTCCGCAGAGTTTATGTGAAGCTTAAATGAGCTTATGCGCGTAAGGTACCGTTTCAATGTTAAGACATCACACAAATGGAAAAATAATATGATGTTGATTACAGAGAGTACATCATATGTCAGCACTTCTTATGTTCCCCAAAGTAAATCAATAAGATAGTAATAATGATAGCTAACAGTTGTTGAGAGCTAACAAGGTACGCTATGGATTAGGCTAAGTGCTTGACATGGATTATTTCTAATATTTTCCAAACAGCCGTGCGAGATGAGTAGGATAAAAATCTCCATGTCACAGATGGAGAAACTGGGCTCTGAGTGCTGAGAAAATTGACGTGATCAGCTGGATGGGAACACTGGAGGTCTGAGACAGGATGGCTTTTTAGCCTCTATCCATCTATTCGTTCTACACCTGGTTTGTTGGGTGGTTTGTTTCGCTTAATAAACAGAAACCGAACTTTGCAAATCAGATTTTTAGGATTGCATTTTCTAATGTGATATTCCATGTTTCCAGATTCATTCTAGGAGGATAAGTTTTTTAGATTAGTTCACATATAGATTTGTGCTAAGCCCTGGTGGATTTCTCTTCCTTTCTTCTTGTGAGCAGACATCCCTCAACCCAGCCCAGTGTGTTAGGGGCACAAACGTATGATTGGCAATAGTTACTAACATCTCATGGCAAACTGAGAGCTCTCAGACAGGTACTGTCCTGGAGTGCAATGTATGTCTGAAATATATCACTCTGAATGAGAAGGAAAGGTAACCGTTTGCTGAAATCTAGCTGCTATCCACTCAGATCTGGACAGATTAAATGCAATTAATGCCACGTTCTTTGGACAACCATAGTCTTTGTATCAGAGATCGGCAGGAATATGGTCCAGTGATTACTCTTTTGTGGCAGTTTTTGGTGGGCAAAGTCATATTTTATATGTAAATGTATACTCTGTTTTTGATATTTAATGATAATATAATGATTCCTTCATGTTTTAAACAGTCATCTTACAGCATGTTTAAAAACTACAAAATAATGTACATTTTACAAATCTCTAGTGTCAGAAAGTGTGTTTCTGACCCATTCAAAGCTTTATAGCTAAGATTTGGGGACTTATGTCTAGAGATACAATGAAAGCCAGTTGTTGCATCCCAAGCTTCTGAAGCAGATGTTCTCTGGGCAAACTCATCAGAAGAGTACAGCTCCTGTGTCTTCCAGGCTTAAAATCCTTTGTAAATGCACCGTTAGCTACAAACCGTCAGGGATATCTTTCCCTGAAGGTAAGAGCCTGGTCCTTCACTTTACCAGCGAGGAAGAAAACGCATTGTCTCCATATGTACAATTTTTATAAAGAAGTCTATCTCAGATTATACTTCATGTTCACTAGTTGCTACACAAGCCAAAGAAGATCTGCATTATCTTTTAAGTCTCAACCTAACATTAATCAGCCTTCTGGAAATGTCCTGAGAGAAGGTCCTGGAAGGGTGCCCATATGCGTGAGCGTGTAGTGGAGGAGAGGGCTTTGTGGAAAGTGGCTGGCACGGATGTTAAAACAATATGTAATATTATGGGTTCAGGACTGATGATGTCTGATGTCTAGGCATCTTGCACCAAACTTTCCAAGGTATCTGACGATTCCAGTTGTCACGATGTCTTGGTGTTTCAAATGACCCCAAACTAAATTTTTCATCTTAGCAGTTCTCAGCTGTGAATTACATTTTACATGAATCTACATTTTAGTCTTAGCCCGGAAATTCCTGGACTTCTGGAAGGAGGGGTATTTGTGAGAGTAATGATGTTAACGAGCTACCTGTGTAACCGTGAGAGCCCCAGGTGTCATCCTGCTCTATCCCACTGACCCATGAGAGGTCTGAGGCACTTTCATGCTCAGATATCAGTCCTACTCGAAACCAGAGATTGCAGCCCAAGTGCAAGGAGGTGGGCTTAGGACAATGAACCTGCTATGCAATGAACCGTTAAGGACCTACTACACATCAGGCATTATGCTGCACAGCACACTACCTCGATTCGTCCCCAGCAATTTGGATACCAACTGCTACATTATAAGAGGAAGCAACTGACTGAGAGAAACAAGTTAATATACGGAGGAAACAGTGACTAGAAAGTAGCAAAGCCGAGGGGCAATTTTCTGTCACATGAGCGTCCATGTGATGCCTTCTGCTTCTCTACCTTTATTCTTCTGCTGGTGTTTCTGTTATCCAAGCCCCCCTCACCGCATGTTTAGAATACTGCTTAGGAATCTCTCATCGCGTTTCTCCCAGAACTCTTTCTCCGTGTCTGACTCTGCTTCCTGACCCTCCATGTATTGGTGGAGCCTCTGTCATGACTCGCTTCCTGGGCCTGGCCCTGCCTCTCCAGTCCTGGGGTACCCACCCAACCTCCCCCTGGACTTACTTGAATTCCTGTGATGCTATGTCTGGCCTGCCATGTGAAGGCTTGGCCCACCTAGTTTGGCATCGAACGGTATTCTACTAAGAACATGTGTCTGTTTGTGTGTGTGTGTGTGTCTGAAGGAGAAAGAGAAGGAAGAGTAAACATCACACAAGGACAGACTCTTTCTAGGCAAACTTTCCTGAGAACCTGAACATGGCCTCAATGGGCCCCCTGGGCATCCATGTGAACCTTGGGGTCTAATACACACCCTTTGGGGCACACATATCTGATGGCCTCCTGCCCAAGTATTGTGGTTGCTCTCATGAACCAGATTGGGCCAACATTGCCTTTGGGGCTGGACAAGGCTGAACCTTCAGGTAGAAGGTAAGTCTCGCTGGCAGTGGGAGGAGCTGAGGCTGGCAGAGCCTGGCCTAATGTTCAGGCCTCCAAACACGTCCCAGACCTGGACGCCTCCCAGCCTTCATTCTTCAACTGCTGCTCAAATCTCAGCAGGATAGGATAACCAAGAGCGCATCAGTTCTGATAACCCTTCACTTTTGCTCCAATTACTGGCAACATTTATCAAATGAAACTATTGCTTGAGGACTGCTCCTTTGAATGATCTTATTCATAATGGTGAAGGCCATAAATTCTGAGGAATGTGAGACAATCAAATTCCTGACCTGTCTGTGACTATGGAAACTAACTGCTATTTTCAGGTAGGGCCTGAAGTTCAAAGCAAATCAGCCCTGCAGCTTTGGTTTTTTTATTTGCATGACTTAATGCTGAACCAACCCCCTGTGCTTAGTGAGGTTCAAAATAAGGTCTAAATAATCATTTCCGTCTCAGGCTTCCTGCTTTCCCAGTGGCACCCTGTTTATTCCAGTTTGGGTCAATACCAGAAGCAGAATTGTCATAAAGCCTGAGGGAAGGTTTCTGGTTCTTAGGGATCAGAGACGGACATAGGGATGGGAGGGGATTGCAGAAGGGATTGTGATACAAGTCAGTTTTCCAGAAAGATAAAGAGACTGATGAACAAAGGAGACCGAAGGAAAAAGAGACACGGAGAGATGAAAACCCAGATTTATGCAGTTTCTCGAGCCATCCTGTGCTCATGTACGAACTTACTATCTCCCTGGAGCTTCATGTGTCTGGTACAAACACTGAATGTCAAGGGCATGTTCCTGCTTTCTCCTATTTGTCCTCCTCTAATCTCCAAATCAATTCCTCATTGCTTTATATTCAGGAACCATGGAAAAATATATTCTCTCCCTGTGGTTCAAAAATCCTTAAGACTTAACCTATGCCGTTTATGTATAATACTAATTATTCAGAAAAGCAATATTCTCTGTCAACACAAAAGGAAAGAAAATAAGTTAATTTCCTTAAATAATAAATACAAAATGCTTCAGGACATCCATCGACCTCCCCTTTCTTCTCAGGCCATGTTAGATCCTGATAACACTGGCAAATTACCTAAGGCCCTAAGTGAAATGAACAGATCTTTAGCTCTATTTTTGCAAAATCTGTTATAGTTTTTAGGCATTGTATTTTGAAACCCTAGGGTCAGATACTGGTAGTTTATAATGCAGCTATGCATAGTTTTGATGGCATTCTCCAAAGGTTTCCGTTTTCACTGGAACAAAAATCATTCTGAATTGTGGGGAGAAACCTACGTTTAAATCCAATCCAACTGAATCATTTCACACGATTCTGTTGTTGAAAGCTGGGCTAAAAAGCCCATGATTCCATATAACAGAAGTTTATTTAGCACATATTATGATAAGTCATTCATTGCAGTAGCCAATTCTGCAGGAATAGGAAAATGCTGAAGATGTAGTGTGGACCTCAGAGTCCAGAGTTCATCAAAGGACATGGTGAGGAAGGAGTTAATTATAGATCAAGGCAGGCACGACCAGGTACCCAAGGAAGGCTTCAGGTTCAGAGGAGGAAGCATCTTTGTGTCTCACCAACTGCAATCCACAGACTTTCTAATGTTATCAATGTGTAGCTCATGTTTACTGAACACATGCCTGGACCAGGCTCTTTCCTGAGTATCGTCTCATTTAGTCTCTACGCAATTTCTTTCCATTTCTATTCTCATCTTACAGATGAGAAAACTGAGGCTCAGAAAGGTTTCCTGACTTTCTGAAAGGTGGCCAGTGTAGCAACCAGCTGGTCCAAACCTCTGCCACCTGCCCTTGGAGATGGTCATGTGACAAGATGACCTGGGTGATAAGCATTTGAAAAGTTACGTGTTTATTCTCTGGTTTTCATTATGTCTTTAAGCTGATTATATATATATATATTTTTTTTTAATTTATTTTAATTAATTAATTTATTTATGGCTGTGTTGGGTCTTCGTTTCTGTGCGAGGGCTTTCTCCAGTTGCGGCAAGTGGGGGCCACTCTTCATCGCGGTGCGCGGTCCTCTCATTATCGCGGCCTCTCTTGTTGCGGAGCACAGGCTCCAGACGCGCAGGCTCAGTAATTGTGGCTCACGGGCCTAGTTGCTCCGCGGCATGTGGGATCTTCCCAGACCAGGGCTCAAACCCGTGTCCCCTGCATTGGCAGGCAGACTCTCAACCACTGCGCCACCAGGGAAGCCCTAAGCTGATTATATTTTTTGAATGGTATCTAGTTGCTCCAAATAACTTACCCAAAGAGATATTCAGTCAATGATTTGTTATAGTAACTCCACCTTATTTATCTGGGTCAGTAAAGGTCATTTGAATGTCTAATCATCACATTTATTTCACTGTTTTCCTTTGCTGATTTTCATTTTTTGTTTAATACAGAATTTTGAGAATTTAGGTAGTTTTTCAATAACAATACAAACGAAAGAAATAGTATTATAATACTTATTCAGATAATTTAAATGTTATTCAAATCTCTACTAATTGAAATGTTATAAAAATATCTGGACAACTTAAATTTTATTAAAAATAAATAATTGAAAACATATTTCTATATACACTAAAGTCTCTGTATTTTTTTTTTTACAAGTGAAGTCAGTGTTATCTGTGCACTGTTTTCTCGAACAGTCTGGAAAGTCTAGGGCATCTGAATCAGAAGATCAGGTACTAGTTTGAGCTCTGGTCCTGACTTACCTGAGGTTGATGTCAAAAACTTGGTCTCTGTATACGGGTGCTGAATCAAATCTCAGAGACAGAGTTTTGGGAGAAGTAGAAAAGAATAGCTTTATTGCTTTCCCAGGTAAAAGGGGCCACAGTTGGCTCCTGCCCTCAAAAACTGTGTGTCCCAACCAGGGAGGATTTGGTGAGGAGTTTTTTATAAAGAGCTTAAAGATATTGTCATGTGTATACCTTGACCCAGGACCCTGCCCCAAGGCTGCACTATTGTTTCTTGGCTGCTCCTCCCTTGTCTCTTCATCCCCTCCCTTCTCTGATTAGCAACTGTTCGAATCTGCCCTTTGGGACTCAGACAAAGTCATGGAGGCTGGAATCTGTTCCCTACAGGAAACGGGAGACAGAAAGGCTTCCGTGCCCAGGAGCACCACAGGGTCCTGCTCGGTTTCAAGGTCACTACACACGCTTTGCTAATCCTGATGGAAGCACATGTGAGATTCATCCTGAGTATTGTGATGAAGGGCAGGTAAGACGATGTGTAAGAAAGGGCTTGAGGACAGCCGAACTCTTTCTAAATATCAATGTCCATCATCCACCTTGCTGAACAGCCATCTCTTATGTGCTATCATTCTGTTCCCTCTTCCATCACGGCCACTGGGTGCCTGATGGATGCCTGTCAGACCTCCTGACCATGCTGATTGCCCTGGACGTCTAATGAACCGGATACTTGTGTCTGCCAGTCCTTTTGTGCACGTTGTATTCAGCATCTGGATTGCTGGTACTGTGCCAATCGTAATGAAGTTGTCTTGTTGTTTTCTAAATACCTTTGGACACCTAAGGGCATCATGACTGAGCTGGGGTGTACCTAAGGGCATCATGACTGAGCTGGGGTGTACGATAATGATAAAATGTGGCAAGGGCTGGATGGACTGTAGCTTGACTCGAGTTTGACGTGACCTGATGAGATTTCTTGACGTACAATCTCTTCCTTTTAGAAAAGACCCTTTTGGCATTGACTCAAGAATTATACATCCACAAAACAACGTTAATTTGTATGGCATGACTGACGTTGAATGAAAACAACTTTGTATTCAAGAATCATGCATTCCCAGTTAATTAATTGCCCTGGTAAATGTTGGGGTGGGTTATTGGTTAGTCACACACTTTTTTTTGTTCCCAGGATGAAGGCAGGTGTGCTACTCTGGTTCACTGTATAATTTTTCATGCCTGAATCAGCCTAGTCTGCTTCTGCCATTTTCATACACTCTTCATTAAGCTCTGTCTAAACACTTAATTGTCTAAGTGTGTTATTATAAAGCAAGACTATCCACAAATATTTCAAAACTGATTTAGTTAGTGTCTCTGCATATCATTGCTTGAAAAAAAAACCCAATCCAATTCCTTTTAGTTTACAAAAATGGAAGGAGAGACACTGAGAGACTAAGAAAGTCACCCAAGGTCAGAGCCTGTGGTATCCAATGAAGTTGGCCCCTTAGTGAGGGAAGGTTGGGACATTGGAGACCAAAAGAAAATAACAGATTTATGTCTCTTATCAACATATAATAAACCCAAATTTATAGGAAGAAAAGTTCCAATTCTTGAGGAAAGCTGTTTTTGTTATATTTTGTTGAATAATTAATATAAATAAAAATGGAAACCTTAAAATATTATTTGAGTTCATGTCCAAAATGATTTTAAAACTTAACTCAAGATTTTAGAATTCATTCAAAAAATCCCTTCTATTTCTTTTTAAAAATAATTAGTACGTTAAAATAACTTAAAAGTGTTTAAGACCACCTTTAATAATAAAATAATTAATCATTATTCCATTTTGAACAGGTAATTCTGCTTTACAGACGTTGCTGAAAGTGTTTTATAAAACAGGTAACTGAAGCAAAAGGAGGAATCAATTATAGAGTTTATCAGGAGAAAAATAGCAGATTTGGATCATTTAATTTTTAATATATGTTCATATATTTATCCCTACAGAAAGATATTTTTGGTACCAATTATTCTGAGCTATGGTGTCTCCAATTATTTCAAAGAAAAGGCATCATCAAAATAATTCATTAGCACAGAGAACTCTGCCTAATGCACTGTGATAACCTAAATGGGAGGAAAGTCTGATATCTCTATGTGTATGACTGATTCATTTTGTTGTGCGGTGGAGACTAACACAACACTGTAAAGTAACCATACTCCAATGAAAATTTAAAATAAATAAATAAATAAAATTAAAATATTACAATGCAAAAAAAATTATTAAATGAAATTCAGTTTAATTCTATATTAACCCTAAAATGTACATAGTACATAGCACATGACCCTCTGAGTTGATGGAGGGGATGGCTGGCAGTGGCATATCCTCCAAACCAGCATAGCCCAGAGAGACTCTCAGTTCCAAATAGTCTAGAAGTTATTTCTTATTCTATAAAAAAGTTGTTTTTAAAATACATTTTGAAAATACCTGATCGATGCCAAAAACATCAATCAAAATGCCAAGTGATCAGCTTTCAAGCAATACATGTTAATTTTTTGCTGTGGTTGTTGTTGTTTGTTTTTTTTAATATTGAGCTGCATGAGCTGTACATATATTTTGGAAATTAATCCTTTCTCTGTTGATTCACTTACAAATATTCTCTCCCATTCTGAGGGTTGTCTTATCGTCTTGTTTATAGTTTCCTTTGCTGTGCAAAAGTTTTTTAGTTTCATTGAGGTCCCATTTGTTTCTTTTGTTTTTATTTCCATTACTCTAGGAGGTGGGTCAAAAAAGATCTTGCTGTGATTTATGTCAAAGAGTGTTCTTCCTATGTTTTCCTCTAAGAGTTTTACAGTGTCTGGTCTTACATTTAGGTCATTAATCCATTTTGAGTTTATTTTTGTGTATGGTGTTAGGGAGTGTTCTAATTTCATTCTTTTACATGTAGCTGTCCAGTTTTCCCAGAACCACTTATTGAAGAGGCTGTCTTTTCTCCATTGTATATCCTTGCCTCCTTTGTTATAGATGAGTTGACCATGGGTGAGTGGGTTTATCTCTGGGCTTTCTATCCTGTTCCATTGATCTATATTTCTGTTTTTGTGCCAGTACCATACTGTCTTGATTACTGTAGCTTTGTAGTATAGTCTGAAGCTAGGGACTCTGATTCCTCCAGCTCCGTTTTTTTTTCCCCCTCAAGACTGCTTTGGCTATTCAGGGTCTTTTGTGTCTCCATACAAATTTTAAGAATTTTTGTTTTAGTTCTGTAAAAAATGCCACTGGTAATTTGATAGGGATTGCATTGAATCTGTAGATTGCTTTGGGTAGTATAGACATTTTCACAATATTGATTCTTCCAATCCAAGAACATGGTATATCTCTCCATCTGTTTGTGCCATCTTTGATTTCTTTCATCAGTGTCTTATAGTTTTCTGAGTACAGGTCTTTGACCTCCTTAGGTAGGTTTATTCCTAGGTATTTTATTCTTTTAGTTGCAATGGTGAATGGGATTGTTTTCTTAATTTCCCTTTCTGATTTTTCATTGTTAGTGTATAGGAATGCAAGAGATTTCTGTGCATTAATTCTGTATCCTGCAACTTTACCAGATTGATTTAGCTCTAGTAGTTTTCTGGTGACATCTTTAGGATTTTCTACGTATAGTATCATGTCATCTGCAAACAGTGACAGTTTTACCTCTTCTTTTCCAATTTGTATTCCTTTTATTTTCTTTTTTTTTCTTCTCTGATTGCCATGCCTAGGACTTCCAAACCTATGTTGAATAATAGTGGCGAGAGTGGACGTCCTTGTCTTGTTCCTGATCTTAGAGGAAATGCTTTCAGTTTTTCACTATTGAGAAGGATGTTTGCTGTGGGTTTGTTGTATATGGCCTTTATTATGTTGAGGTAGCATCACTCTATGCCCACTTTCTGGAGAGTTTTTATCATAAATGGGTGTTGAATTGTGTCAAAAGCTTCCATTGAGATGATCATATGGTTTTTATTCTTCAATTTGTTAATATGGTGTATCACATTGATTAATTTGTGTATATTGAAGAATTCTTGCATCCCTGGGATAAATCCCACTTGATCATGGTGTATGATCCTTTTAATGTGTTGTTGGATTCTATTTGCTAGTATTTTGTTGAGGATTTTTGCGTCTATATTCATCAGTGATATTGGTCTGTAATTTTCTTTTTTGTAGTATTTTTGTCTGGTTTTGGTATCAGGGTGATGGTGGCCTCATAGAATGAGTTTGGGAGTGTTCCTTCCTCTGCAATTTTTTGGAAGAGTCTGAGAAGGATGGGTGTTAGCTCTTCTCTAAATGTTTGCTAGAATTCACCTGTGACGCCATCTGGTCCTGGACTTTTGTTTGTTGGAAGATTTTTAATTGCAGTTTCAATTTCATTACTTGTGATTGGTGTGTTCATATTTTCCATTTCCTCCTGGTTCAGTCTTGGAAGTTTACACCTTTCTAAGAATTTGTCCATTTCTTCCAGGTTGTCCATTTTACTGGCATAGTGTTGCTTGTAGTAGTCTCTTAGGCTGCTTTGTATTTCTGCAGTGTCCATTGTAACTTCTCCTTTTTCATTTCTAATTTTATTGATTTGAGTCCTCTCCCTCTTTTTCTTGATGAGTCTGGCTAAAGGTTTATCAATTTTGTTTATCTTCTCAAAGAACCAGCTTTTAGTTTTATTGATCTTTGCTATTGTTTTCTTTGTTTCTGTTTCATTTATTTCTGCTCTGATCTTTATGATTTCTTTCCTTCTACTAACTTGGGTTTTGTTTGTTCTTCTTTGTTTGTTCCTTTATGTGTAATATTACATTGTTTATTTGAGATATTTCTTGTTACTTGAGGTAGGATTGTATAGCTATAAACTTCCCTCTTAGAACTGCTTTTGCTGCATCCCATAGGTTTTGGATCATCATGTTTCATTGTCATTTGTCTCTAGGTATTTTTTGATTTCCTTTTTGAATTTTTCAGTGATCTTGTGGTTATTTAGTAACATATTGTTTAATCTCCATGTGTTTGTGTTTTTTACGTTTTTTTCCCCTGTAGTTTATTTCTAATCTCATAGTGTTGTGGTTGGAAAAGATGCTTGATATGTTTCCAATTTCCTTAAGTTTACTGAGGCTTGGTTTGTTACCTAACATGTGATCTACTCTGGAGAATGTTCCATGTGTACTTGAGAAGAAAGTGTAATCTGCTGTTTTTGGATGGAATGTCCTATAAATATCAATTAAATCTATCTGGTCTATTGTGTCATTTAAAGCAATGTTTCCTTATTAATTTTCGGTCTGGATGATCTGTCCATTGGTGTAAGTGAGGTGTTAAAGTCCCCCACTATTATTGTGTTACTGTCAATTTCCTCTTTTATAGCTCTTAGCATTTGCCTTATGTATTGAGGTGCTTCTATGTTGGGTGCATATATATTTATAATTGTTATATCTTCTTGGATTGATCCCTTGATCATTATGTAGTGTCCTTCCTTGTCTCTTGTAACATTCTTTATTTTAAAGTTCATTTTATCTGATATGAGTATTGCCAGATTTTTTTTGATTTCCATTTGCATGGAATATCCTTTTCCATCTCTTCACTTTCAGTCTGTATGTGTCCCTAGGTCTCAAGTGAGTCTCTTGTAGACAGCATATATATGGGTCTTGTTTTTGTATCCATTCAGTGAGCCTGTGTCTTTTGGTTGGAGCATTTATTCCGCTCACATTTAAGGTAATTATGGATATGTACGTTCCTATTACACTTTTCTTAATTGTTAGGGGTTTGTTTTTGTAGGTCCTTTCCTTCTCTTGTGTTTCCCACTTAGAGAAGTTTCTTTAGCATTTGTTGTAGAGCTGGTTTGGTGGTGCTGAATTCTCTTAGCTTTTGCTTGTCTGTAAAGCTTTTCATTTCTCCATCGAATCTTAATGAGATCCTTGCAGGTAGAGTAATCTTGGTTTTAGGTTTTTCCCTTTCATCACTATAAATATATCATGCCACTCCCTTTGGCTTGTAGAGTTTCTGCTGAGAAATCAGCTGTTAACCTTATGGGAGTTCCCTTGTATGTTATTTGTCGTTTTTCCCTTGTTGCTTTCAATAATTTTTCTTTGTCTTTAAATTTTGTCAATTTGATTACTCTGTGTCTTGGAGTGTTTCTCCTTGGGTTTATCCTGCCTGGGGCTCTATGCTTTTTGGACTGGGTTGGCTATTTCCTTTCCCATGTTACAGAAGTTTTTGACTATAATCCCTTCAAATATTTTCTTGGGTCCTTTCTCTCTCTCGTCTCCTTCTGGGACCCCTATAATGTGAGTGTTGTTGCATTTAATGTCCCAGAGGTCTCTTAGGCTGTCTTCATTTCTTTTCATTCTTTTTTTTTTTTTTTATTCTGTTCCACAGCAGTGAATTCCACCATTCTGTCTTCTAGGTCACTTATCCATTCTTTTGCCTCAGTTTTTCTGCTATTGATTCCTTCTAGTGTATTTTTCATTTCAGTTACTGTATTGTTCATCTTTTTGTTTGTTCTTTAATTCTTCTAGGTTTTTGTTCTTTAAATTCTTCTACGTCTTTGTTGAACATTTCTTGCGTCTTCTCGATCTTTGCATCCATTCTTTTTCCGAGGTCCTGGATCATCTTCACTATCATTATTCTGTATCCTTTTTCTGAAAGGTTGCCTATCTCCACTTCATTTAGTTGTTTTTGTGGGGTTTTATCTTGTTCCTTCATCTGGTACATAGTCCTCTGCCTTTTTCTTTTGTCTATCTTCCTTTGGATGTGGTTTTTGCTCCACAGGCTGCAGGATTGTAGTTCTTCTTGCTTCTGCTGTCTGCCCATTGGTGGATGAGGCTATCTAATCCATGTTAATTTTATATTACATGGATAAAGGGGACAACATGTATAAGCTACAACTCAGGCTGCTATGGGTTGAATTGTGTCCCCCAAAGGGATATGTAGATGCCCCAACCCCCAGTACCTGTGAATATGACCTTATTTGGAAATAGGGTGTTGGCAGATATAATCAAGTTACGATTAGGGTGGACCCTAAGTCAATATGATTGGTGTCCTTATAAGAAGAGAAGAGGCACAGATGCACAGGATAAAAGCCATGTGATGACAGAGGCAGAGGTTGGAGTGATGGATTTGCAAGTCAAGGGATGCTGAGGACTGAAGGCCACCACCAGAAGTTAGGAGGAGACAAAGGGAGGGTCAACCCAGAGTCTCAGCAGGAGCATGGCGCTTCTGACATCTTGATTTCAAATGTCTATCCTCCAGAATTGTAGGAGAATATATTCCTGTTGCTTTAAGCCTCCCAATTTGTGGTAGTTTGTTACAGCAGCCCTAGGAAACCAATACAGATTTTGGTTTTTTTAAAAATATATATACATAATATGGTAACCATCTCAGAATACATAGAAAAATGTTACATAAACTTCTAACAATAACAACATAAGTGAGGATCCACTTGTATCATTAGTTCTTCTATCTCAGTAGAATTCTTAGTGCTATATTCAATTTAGTAAGTGTTTGTCTCTTTGTTGGAAATTGTTGGCTTATTTCTCTAGGCTTCAGGTTAATTTAAACTTCAGTTCTTCAAAATTTCAGATTTGAAAGTTTTGCCTGTTGCCGCGACACTCCTAACATGGGTCCTCTGTGTCTACTCAATAGTGTATGCATTAAACACTCTATATTTTCCAGTTTCCAGGACGGCTGTTTCTTCTGAAGCTACTTGCTAATGTGAATATCCTATTTTCTCAATGAACCAATTTAAAGAGAACAATCACCTCAACATTACATATTGTTCTGGATTGAACTTGTCCCCCAAAGAGGTATATTGAAGTAGTAACCCCCAGGACTTCAGAATGTGATTGTATTTGAAAATGGGATCTTTGTACCCATAATCAAGATAAAATGAGATCATTAAGGTGGACCCTAATGCAATACGACTTGTGTCCTTAGAAGAAGAGACACAGGAAGGACACCATGTGGCAGTGGAGGTGGAGAGAGATTGGAGTGATCCAGCTGCAAGTCAAGGAACACCAAGGGTTGCTGGCAACCACCAGAAGCTAAGAGAGGAGGCATGGGACAGATTCTTCCCTAGAGCCTTCTTAGAGAACATGGCCCTGCCATCGCTTCTGGCCTTTAGAACTGTGAGAGAATACACTTCTGTTGTCTTAAAACACCCAGTTTATGGTGCTTGGAATGACAATCTTAGAAAACTAATACACATATGAAGTATAATAAGTCTTTGACTGTAACTTTTTTATAAGAAAATATGAGAAGTAAATAATGAAAGTCCTTGACCTTTCTATTTCCAAAAGCATTACCTTAAACATTAATTTTCTAAAAGATACAGAAAATGCCATTTTCAAGTGGTTAGTTCATAGAAAGTCAAACAATAATCATTGACCTATCTGGGCTATCAAAATGTGAAGAGTGTGAAGTTTTAGAATTTTATGGGTCACAGGTGACAAGCAAGGATGTGTGAGCTATTGGTCCTTACCAATGTGCATGCAAAAAAGGAACCAAATATTCACTGGTGTGAATTCTGCTCATTGTCTCAACAAGATTCTTTGAACAATATCATTTAGATGAAACAGTTATGAATGTGGAAAGCAAAATAATTTTTTCAAAACAATTCAACATTATTCTTAGAGAGAAACATTAAATTGAAGTGACTTGTGCCATTCACTATGTTTCCATGTTGCTGAACTGTTTTCTACAGCTCAAGTCTTACCAAAAGAGTCAACTTTTCCTCCTAGAGAGCTCTGTCAATTGGCACGTGGCTCACATCTCCTTGACATGCCTTCCTACCCTCTAGAGTCTGCCTTTTTGGTTCAAGGCATAGATTACTTGTCATTTGAATAGTCTGTTTGAAGAGACCCAAAGGATTCTGAATTTAGGATCTCTTCTGCGTAACTAGTCTTCCCATCCATTAAAAAATGGTGACTGTAGCTAGTGCTCCCTTTAGGTCATGAATTCCATTAAGGAGAATGAATAGAGCATTTATTTTTTATCTCCAGCACTCAGGACTGCATTGGGCACATATTTGACAGTGATATCAAAGTTAGGTCCAATGAATGCATCCATTCTAATAAGTAGAGGTAAGTGAAGGGATGCTGAGAGATTTTTAAAAGGCTACTTGTTCTTCCTTTATTTCTGCTTCCCTTCTTTCCTTGCCTAATTCCCTACTTTCTTGATCAAACAGTTGCCACAATACTTGCTGAATCCTAAGAATTAGCATTATTGATTGAGTTTTGATCTATTGACATATCAATCAATCGATTAATCAATAAAACTTGGTTAAGGATACTTTCTCAATCCTGCACAAAAAATTTGATCATGATGAATATATTAAAAAGTAGCAGAGACTTGTGTCAACAAGTTTGGATAGACTCATTAAGCATTTCCTAAATTTGTCATTTTCATGGATTATAGCAAAATGAAGGCCACTATGTCTATTTTATAGAAGAAATCAAGAAGAGGCTCGGTAATACAAAACACTCAATAATGATAGTTTAACATTTTTTTCTCAACTAAAAAAATACTTTTTTACTGTTAACTTGTTTTTATTGGAGTTTTTTGGTTTTGTTTTTTTGTTTTTCTTTTTTCCCTATGTGATTGGGTGTGTTATCAAAAAAACTAAGCAAGTGAGAATGAAATTTAGGACACAAAGTGTAGAAGCAAATTGGCCGTTCTTTGTTAGAAGAGGGAATTTGATCTATTTCTAGTTTTTCAAAAGGCATTAATTTCTTGGTTTTGCTACATCAAGTGTAAGGAGATTACCTTAAGAAGCTCTCTTAACAAGGGCAAAATAATGTATCTTTGTGAAGAGTTAAGAGCACATATCCTAAATCATAAAAAGTAACCAGGGGACAATATTTGCTGAAGAATTAAATTACTCCATGAAGAAGATTAAAAGATGGGGGTAGAAGAAAATTCTTTCTCTATTTTTCATATACATTTGATTCTTTTTTAAGTGTTAGCACTTTAGATGGGTGATTCTCTTTCTCTCTCTCTCTTTTTCTCCCTTACTTCCTTCCTCCCTCTCTTCGCCCCTTTCTCTTTCTCTCTCTCAGATTTTTTGTTTTCATTCTGTGACCCTTTCAGGGATGCTATCAACATCTGAGCCCCTGACTGTGTCAAAAAAATCCTTAAAAAGGTATATGACTTGAGCTTAACCTCTGAGGGATCAAACGTTTAAAAACCAATTGGTTTTTGTGTATATTTATGTAGTTGACCAATAGTTGAGGTCAGCCTGAAGACAAAGGCAAGCAAGAAAGGCATGGAAGGCGATTCAGAAGCAGTTTGGAAAACTAACAATAAGTCAAGAAGATGTTAGAAGTGAGATGAAAAGAGTTTTCACCTGTTTGGAACTTTGGTTTATGATGATCACTCATCCAGAGGAGAACTGAGAGCTGGGTACGGGCTCAATGGGAGAAGGTTCAGGGATGGACCAGGGATGTCTGCCATCGATGGGCATGTAAAGGAGTTTGATACGCTTCCTCTACTTTTATAGCCCTATATTAGTGTACAGATTGATGAACATGGCACAGAATGTGCCAAGAAATATAAAGGTGGAAGGCCCAGAGAGTTGGAACTCAGCTTGAGCGATTAACGCTGGGGAGGTCTTCTTCAAAGAAATTCAGTGTGAGTTTAGGCAATTGCACTTGTTTAGGTAAACTTGAAACCAGAATGAGAGTGTAGGATTCATATTTTAAGGAAAAGGAGAAGGCGAGTGAAAGAAAATCTCCTTTATTAAATGAACTTTTGTGTGTGTAGCAGACATAATGCTGGGTGCTCTAGATGCATAAGTTACTCACTTTTCAAAAAACAAAGTTGGTATTTTTTCTCTGCAGATGAAGGCATTGAGTCTCCAAGAGGCTGAGGAATTTCCTCCATAACATACAACCATCTGAGCTGATATAACTCTGAGACATTTTTTCTCCCAAACTATTCTTAGTTTTTCTGTTTTTGCTTCACTTCTCTTCTGCCCCTCTGAGTATGACTCTCTCCTAGGAGTACCCATAAGATAGGCTAAGATCTTACTTTTAATTCTACTTCCTTCTCATCCTCAAGAAAGCATATTTGAACCCATGCAAATGAAACGGTAACACCATTTTTTTATTTTTCTTTTTTTTTAACATCTTTATTGGAGTATAATTGCTTTACAATGGTGTGTTAGTTTCTGCTTTATAATAAAGTGAATCAGCTATACATATACATATATCCCCATATCTCCCCCCTCTTGCATCTCCCTCCCATCCTCCCTATCCCACCCCTCCTAGGTGGTCACAAAGCACCGAGCTGATCTCCCTGTGCTATGCGGCTGCTTCCCACTAACTATCTATTTTACATTTGGTAGTGTATATATGTCCATGCCGCTCTCTCACTTCGTCCCAGCTTACCCTTCCCCCTCCCCGTGTCCTCAAGTCCATTCTCTACATCTGCGTCTTTATTCCTGTCCTGCCCCTAGGTTCTTTGGATAACACCATTTTTAAAAGGTAACCTTGCATCTATTCTAATAAAAATCTCAGCTATTATTTGCTGGGTCCTTACTCAGCAAGGCCACGCAAGGAACTAAGTGTCTTAAAAGTGTTGCCTCTTTTAATCTTCACACCAGGCCAATATGGTAGCAGAAACTACCTTAGAAGTTAGGAAGACTGAAAAGCAACGTTTAAATCCAAATTTCTAATTTCCAAGTGCTGGTCTTCACCACTGCTCAACACTACTGAACACAGGAAACACATGTATACTGAAATGCAGGCTGACAGTGACCTGGCACTTCATAAGTATTAACAAATGTCTGCTGTAGACATGAACAAATAAGTGAAAATATTTACAAAAAATGTAAGTCACAGTCAACCTTTGACACTGTAATGTTCATGCTAATACAATATTTACAATAGTTCTGATAACTAATGCTCAACCCACAAATGTGTCCCAAAACTGTAGATGAGAACATGTCCTTTGGTCAGTTTGCTTTCTTTTTATGGTACATGCCTGTAATTTACTTGCCGAGAAAAAGAAAGCTGCAACCAGAGAAAGCAGGAGAAATGGCCAAAAGATATCATGTGCATTACGGGTCATGCTTAAAATTGTTTACGAACTGGTAGAATTCTGGCTGTGTTTCAGTGGAATGGCACAAAAATAATGTGTTCTTTGCCTGAGAGAACTCATTTCCATATGAGAGGGAAGGAAAACTAAGCAAAAAGTTCCATTCTGTTCTGTCAAGTGTTCTAACGGAGGGTATCGCTGAGTACATTGGGGTGCCAGAAGGGTCTAAAGCCATCTCATGAGAGGAGGTTCAGTGACACAAAACAGCAATCAGAAACGGATCAAGGTGAAAACTTGACTTCTGTAGAGGATTGCCAGGTTTAGCAGATAAAAATACAGGCTGCTCAGCTAAACTTGAATGTCACATAAACAAAGAATCATTTTTTAGTATCAATGTAAGTATACTTCAACATCACATGAGACATACTTAACCTAAAAAATAATCCATGGTTTATCTGAAACTTAAATTTAACAGCATTCTCTATTTTATTTATCGACACCACTTATAGGTAAACTAGAAGCCAGTTAAATTTTTATCTGGCTTTATCTGGCATTATCTGGCATTATCTGTTCTATAGAATTGACAATGATTTTCATATCTAGTTTATACTCTGAGGTCCTCACCTTTAATAATCTTTTAATTTTTAAAAAATTACTGTGTGTGCTCTTCTAGCAAGAGTCTGCTACAGGTTTGTGGAAATATAGAGGGAGAGTTGTATAAAATATATTCTCAATTGAGAAGCAAGGCTTACTTAATATATTTTTAAAAATACTAAAACTTATCCTCAGCCAAAAGCTAAAAGATCTGATTTACCAAGATATTATTGTATATTATCACTTCAATGAAGCACCGGGGAGAGTTACAACTGAATGAATTCCAGGTTCTTTTCCATCCCAGAGACTGAGGCAGTGACAATTAAAAAGCAGTCGGAGGTACAATCTCTTACTCACTTTCAAGAATATTACCTGCATCAGAAATAGAGACACAGATGTAGAGAACAAACGTATGGACACCAAGGGGAGAAAGTGGTGGGGCGGGGTGGTGGTGGGATGAATTGGGAGATTGGGATTGACATGTATACACTAATACGTATAAAATGGATAACCAATAAGAACCTGCTGTATAAAAAAATAAATAAAATAAAATTCAAATATTCAAAAAAAAAAAACCAGAATATTGCCCGCATGCCTCTTCGAAGAGACCTGGGTTCATAATCTTCCCTCTGAAGTTTTATCTCGCCTCCTGTTTCACGAAGGCTTCTTCTACAGATGGCATAACTACATAGTTAATAATGGTTAGGTGATTTGCCTGAGATGACACCTTGAGTCACACCTTGAAAGCTGTCACCAGAGTCCACAGCTTTCAGTGTTCAGTCCCTGCCTTGCTCAGAGGCCGACTTAACCCGCCTTTAAAACTCATGTCCCTGATGACTGAAGACAATAGCCATCATCAGTGATGGAAGAGACACAAAAGCCTAGACCTGGAGCCCTAACTCAGAATGTAGATGCAGCCGGGAGGGAGTGTTAACGCAGTGCTGTGCCAGAATGTTCCCTGACAGCCTCCTGAGGACTCAGTTGCCCTAGAAAGATACAAATTCACCTCTTCATGAGACAGCACACCAATCCTAGTCTTTATAAGCCAAATGAAAGAAAAAGGACCTGGCATTTTTAGAATCCTCTACTGGAAGATAAATGTTTACTTGGAAAATTGACCTTTTTAATACCCACTTGCCTATCAACTCTACTTTCAAGAGAAATTTCAAGTTGGATGGGCTAATACGAATAAACCTTAAAAGTAAACACAGGCTTTTAGTAGTTTTCAGGGTTTTTTTCTGGGTCAGCTTGTTTCTCTCACTGCAGAGCTGGTGGAGGAAAAAAATCCTCATACTTTTTTATGTGTGTGCCCTCATTTTCTTCCTCAGGAAATAAACTGCACAAGACTGCCAATCATTACTTTTAAATAATTTTAGAAGAACGATTTCTGGCATTTTATTCTATACAGGTACCTTCAGCATGTAATCTAGAAGTCTTTTTTTTTTTTTTTTTTTTTCTGTAGTAAAAAGGTTACCATTGTTCTACCATGTACTTGTCTCTGTCATAGCTTCCAGAAAGAATCCATTCCAGGCCACAGGGATAGATCACCTGTCTACCTTCCTCACCTCTCAATAGGATCACTCTTGTTGGCAGAATAAACAAATCACTATTTTAAAGGCCTCCCTCTGGCTTTGCCTCCTGAGATCACCCACGACAATTTTACACCAGTCAGTCTGCAGTGCAAACGGTTATGTGTGCTAGTGTTAATTAGAAGGAAAAAAAACCAGTACAGGGCTTCCCTGGTGGCGCAGTGGTTGAGAGTCTGCCTGCCAATGCAGGGCACACGGGTTCGAGCCCTGGTCTGGGAAGATCCCACATGCCGCGGAGCAACTAGGCCCGTGAGCCACAACTGCTGAGCCTGCGCGTCTGGAGCCTGTGCTCCGCAACAGGAGAGGCCGCGACAGTGAGAGGCCCGCGCACCGCGATGAAGAGTGGCCCCCGCTTGCCGCAACTGGAGAAAGCCCTCGCACAGAAACGAAGACTCAACACAGCCCTAAATAAATAAATAAATAAATAAATTTTAAAAAAAGAAAGAAAAACTCATAGCTAACATCTTAAAAAACAAAAACAAAAAACCAGTACAGTATATTCCTTTTCCATACGTTACATGGATTTTTCTCTGTATTTATCGTTTATGTCCTACAATTATCATTACTTGTGTTTAGCATTATAAGATGTTGAGTAGCAATGGAATGCTTGGGAATACATCATCTTCCAACTCAGATGGTACGTTTTCTGTCAATCTGGGACTCTGTCTTTCTGCTTTATCATAATAAAGAGGCTTATATATCAGAATTTTATAATTTCTGCATTTTCAACTGCACTATGAGTATTTATGGAAAAAAATAAAGTTGGCTTTCTTTTTTAATGCAGTGAATTAGATACTTTATTTTTCTCAATGGGAAACAAAAAATAATAAGAAAACATAACAAGAAAACAAAAATAATAGGAATATAATAAGAAGAAGAAGAAAATAGATGCCCAGTGAAATACTCTTATTTCTTTTTTCCCTTTTAAAAATGGGTTTCTCTCAGATTACATAACAGAATAAATTATATAACCAAGTACTTTCATTTCTCATATTTTAATAATTGAGGGCTCAACTAAACTAGGAAGAATACCCATAGAATCCGTAAGATCCAAAAGCACTTAATAGTTATTTTGTAGTGAACTTTTCAAATCAATATTTAGAAATGTGATGCTAAATGTTCTGTTTGTTATGCTAATATTTAAATGAGTCAAGAGTTTCTGGTTTTTGAAAGTTTCATAGAGTATCTTTTGATCTTGATGAAGTCTGCCAAATAATTCTCCATGCTTCCTTAAGAACCAATTCATATATTGTGTTTATATTGCAGTTAGGACTTTGGATCGATTTCGCCAAGAGCTATGTGTCAAAGATCAACTCTTTTATTAGTCTGATGTGAATAAAGGTTATAATTATAATCAAGTGTGATTGATTTATGTGTGTGACTTTTCATTAATTTATAATAGTCTTTGGATTTCATGTAACATCTTCAGTGTAATTTTGAAATATAAGAAGAGTCTGCTGAAAGCTGACAGAGAAAATTACATCCTTTTCTCAACCACATTTATACCTATTGGAGTTCTGAAAAACAGTAAGTCAATCTTAGACAGTGAATAATGTTCAGAATGTCCAGAACCATAAAACTCCAGAATTCACTCACCCAAAGTAGTATACAAAACTTACCCGCTAAAGTCTAGTTTGGTTGCTTCTCTGAAAGTCCGGATCTATTTCAAGGTGAGAAAACTAAAATACATAAATAATAAAACTAAAAATGTTCACATTAAACCAATAGCATTTCATTAACTTACACTGCATTAAAATGAAAATAACACAGAGTCAAGTAATAGTAAGAGAATAATCAGAACCAAAGACTTTAGCTTTGTAAAGCTACTACAATTAACTTAAAGCTTCAATCAGAGCTTCCTAGTAGCCAGAGTAAATATAGAACATCAGAGGTTTTATGGCTCTCCTTTTCTAGTAAAAGAAAGTATATTAATCAGTCAGTAGAGGCAACTTTTTGTCTAATCTGAGTTTTCCCACATCTCATTTTTATGCAATATTGAATACCATGGGGAAGGCTGTCTTCAAAGGCAGTTTCACCAAAAAGAAAAAAAAAAATGCAGGGGTGTTCCACCTATAGCTATATCTTATAGTCATCTTTTCTAAAAGCTGCTAGCAGATATTGTTTGGCTTCACGAAGGTGTGACTGGTACGTTATCTGCTAACCTGTCATCACCTGAAAGAGTGATTGGCATCCTTAAGTACCTGTGAAGCGTAGCCTCTGAGCTGTAACCACTGATGAGAACACAGGCTCTGAATCAGACCACCTGCATTTAACGCCAGGGCAAGGGCAAGGTACTAACCAATATCTCTGTACAGGGAATAAATTGCGTAGAGCGTGTCTGATGCATATTAAGTGCATTAAGACAAGCTAGACATTATTATTTTTATCTGTTAGTATATTATTATCAACATGTCCTTTCAAAACCAGAGACATTCTGTGTCTTCAAAAGTATTCTAGTAAAGAAGAATCTGTGACCAAGTAGACAGCCCTCTTTCTTCTTTCCCTCCCACTTCCCTCCCAAAATCACAATGTTTTGAACACTCGTGTTCTATTGCTCAAAGATACTGCGAAAAAAGATTTTCACTGGGAAACCAACATTCATAATGCCCGTCACGTCTTAAGCTGCACGTCCAATGGAGTGTAAAATATACCTAAAAGGAGAAGAGGCTGTATTTAAGTACACAATGGTGTACTTTTTAAGTGCAAAATAGAATATTCACAGTGGTAGGCAGTGGTGAAGTATAAAGAGCTCTTTGTAGCAAGGTCCATTGTGTCACCAGCTAAGAGGCCAAATGACAGCCATAACGAAGTCTGGGAATATAACATGTCACTTCTCTCATTCCTATTTGCCCAGAGGTGTCCTTGGGTTTGGCTCTTCACTTAGATCATGGAAATCCTGGGGTCAGAACCAAATTCCTCTGCCTGTTCTCACTCACATCACTAAAATCAGCTTCCAATCCGTTTCTTACAATCCATTTGCCCAAGCTGTACAAAATGATTTTAGGCAAAACGCTCAACCTCTTTGGACATCAGTTAGCTCGCCTGCACTTGAGGTTAACACACCTGGTCCCTCTGACTCACAGGTGTGCTGTGTTGATCAAGTAAGACCCACAACACTGACAGAGGATTGACCTTATGATTGAACAGTGGGATACAGTGGGGACCTCTCTGCTCACCCACTCAGACTGGTTACTAGCCGGGTGAGATTACTCATTTAAGCCCTCTGAGAATACGCTTTATTCTTTGTGACATGTTGGGATCCATATCCATCCCACAGAGTTATGCTGCTATATTCACTGATTCTTTCAGCACACGTTTATTGAACGCTTACTATGTGCGAGGTACGGATTTATATGCTTAAATAATGATCTACTGTATTAGAAATTGAAATTGAAGAATATAGGGCTTCCCTGGTGGCGCAGTGGTTGAGAGTCTGCCTGCCAATGCAGGGCACACGGGTTCGAGCCCTGGTCTGGGAAGATCCCACATGCCGCGGAGCAACTGGGCCCGTGAGCCACAACTACTGAGCCTGCGCGTCTGGAGCCTGTGCTCCGCAACAAGAGAGGCCACGATAGTGAGAGGCCCGCGCACCGCGATGAAGAGTGGCCCCCGCTCGCCGCAACTAGAGAAAGCCCTCGCACAGAAACGAAGACCCAACACAGCCATAAATAAATAAATTAATTAAAAAAAAAAAAGAATATATCAGCAGCAGCAGCAGTAGCATTGTAGCAGCTAATATTTTTCCGCAATCATAATGTATATGTCACTGTGCCTCTATCTTCACATGGATTGTCTCATTTTGTCCTCACAACATTTCTACCTATATCACAGCACTAACATCACCATTTTACAGGTGGAGAACTCAAGGCTCCAAGAGCTTAAGGAATGTGCATAGCTTCACACAGAAATGGCTTGCCTTAGTTACTGTGAAATTTTGCCGTGATTATTAACAAATACCGTTCCTCATATCCACAGTTTACTCTAAAGGGTTTGGGGGTTCCCAGAGGCCAATGAGTGTAGACAGGGATATCTAGGCACGTGGATCCCACTCCTGTTTTATATAACAACGTGAACAGATGGGAGAGGCTAATGACGTTTAGTCCCAGTTGTGTTATACAAGATTGAAGATGCCAGCAAGGGCTAGAGATCTGCCCTGAAGACTTCGTATCTCATTACCCAGATCCTAAGTCATTCTGTCTCTTAGCGTTGCCATTATTCTTCTGGTCTGTACTGCAGACTGTGTGCTTTGTACGTGAAGGTGTGTGCGTTACTGTCTGGTTTGGCCAATGATGTCTCAGGGCCCTGATGCCTGCTTCCCAAAAGTGTTGGTTTGCTCTTTATGGAAGCCTATACTGACTGCAGCATTTGGATTTGCAGCTTCATCGTTGTTTCAGGGCTTGCTACTTAGTTAACTGTTGGTGGACCATCTGGGCTGTTCAGAGTTTTGCATGGCATTTTCTCTAGCTCACCTTGGAATCTTACGTTTGGACACATTGGTCTGTTTATGAACAAAGTTCTTTGGTAAACAGCAAGATCTATGCATGAACCATTAGAGAATTGTAGGGAAAAAATAACCACGTTTTGATTAGTTTTAGTGTAGGATCGGTAAAGCTAAAAATGTATACGTTAGTCTAACTTGGAATTACCTGTTTGTCGTGTAAGCTTTTTACATGAATTTTGGAGAACAGTATCATGTTTAGCACCTCTCACCTCATATCGCTTTGTGTTTCAGCCTTACTGCCTTAATTCTGTTCAACTTCAAGTTCTGGCAATTGAACAAAATAAGATATGGGTGCATGTTGCAAATACTTTAACCACGTTTCCAATATTAGAACAAAGATGTTCATGGAGGACATATTGTTTCGTATATATTTTCCTTAAGTTGGTTGAGTGACGTATTCCATTTACACACCAAGGGTTCTTTGTAACATAAGTCATAGCCAAGTCGGCCTGCTATTGGCATATATGTGTGGAGGATATACGTAGTGCATTTCCTTATGAGTAAGTCTTCAGTCTGTTAGTGCAGTGAGCTAGTAATTGAGATTTAACTGTCTCAAACAGACATACATATAACAAATTAAAAACAAATATATATGTGTGTACACACACACACACACACACACACACACACATTATGTGCTCCAGATTAAGACACACTGGAGGGTCATGTCTGTTTGTATGAGTGGGCTTACGAAATTATAAGCAAGAAATAATATAAATCTTTATTTTTCCTGTGCAAACGCTCTTGGATATACTACTGTATAAGCAGTTTGTTTCTTAATTTCTTGGAGCCAGTAAGTTTAGGAAATTCTTTCTAATAAACATAGACCATGATATTTGCTTTTTTCTTTTGGAGAAAGAATTATAAACTCAATCTGTAAAATGTAAGTAGGTTAATTTAAAATGACTCAAACATATTTGAATAGGTGTTGAAAGATTTTTAAAGACAAACAATAACACAGAACATGATCATATATGTAGAAAATTAATATTCAAAATTCTATATCATTTTTTCAAAAAACAAGACTTCTTTTCTTTGTTTTACTTTCTCTAGTCTTATACTATGTAACTCTGAAAGTCATTGAGAATATAAATATTGTTACTGTAATAATCCAAATGGTAATATACGTGAACATACTTAACTGTAATGCATCATTCTGAACAAGTTCCCGGTCAGCTGAACAAAAGGACAATTGAAAAAAGAACAACAGGATGGCAAAGTTGATAACGAAGATAATAGTGATGTGATAAAACCAACAACAGAAATAATGAGGTATCATCCTAAAATAAATTTGGTCCTTAGGAAATTGCTATGTGACCCTAAAGAAAGCTATTATCTGAAAGGTTTTCCTTTTTTTTTAAAAGATGAAAGCAGTATATTTTTTTTTCTTTTCTAAGTCCATTTAGCATGTTTCAACTTTGACCTGACAGGACGTCTAGGTTTTAATAAGTATGTAGCCAATCAGCCTCAGTTCTGACTAATTACAACAGAAGATTTTGATCAATGTGATAATGGGCAAATTGCTTCCCTGGCTGCTTTGGAGAGCTTTTTGGTTCAAACTCCCTCAAACATATACACATCTTTATACTCCTAGTCCTTTTATTTATTATTGTCAGTGGTTTTTCCAAACAAATTTTCATCAATTTTCCCTAAGCTGTCTCTAAGCTTCTTATAATTTTCAAAGTATAATTAAAAATAATCTTGGAATTCTAAACTTTATGTTACAGAAGAGACTGTTATACTGTGGTTCTAAGGGAGAAATATACTGAAAAAACTATGCAATATCTTCTTATAGTGAACATGGGGGCATTTCTTTAAGTAGTATCACCAAAAGCCAACATTGTTTAGTCTTTTTTTTTCCTACCAAATAGTTTTCAAAAGATAAATTTAAAATAATGAGATATATTTAAACAGTTTGGAGTTTTACTTTTCTTGGTTTTCCTTTCCCTTAATAAACCATCCCTTTAAAAAAAAAAAAAAGTTTGTTTGTTTGTTTTTTATTTACTTAAATTGTTGGGGAAAGAAGAATTGAAAGAATGTTAGACATCTTAGAAAAGGAAATTGCAGAGTTTACATTCTCTGAGACGGACACTAAAGGAAAGGAAGACTCAGGACAGTGGAGGCATCAAGGACTCTGCTCTCAGGGTCACTCAGACCTGGATTTGAATTCTGGCTCTTCTGCTTATTCGTTGGATGCCCTCGGGTCATCGAATTAACTTCTGAGTTCCTTGATCCTTAAATGACAGAAAATATAGTTACTTATCCCACAGAGATGTCATGGGATTCTTTGTTTTACTGGGTTTGCATTTTTTTGATTATCTGTTATGCATCACATAAACTCTCCATTGTTCTTGGTGGCTCAACATCATGACTCGAGGTGACAAATAAATAGAGGATGATTTCTTGATAGAATGAACAATAGAGCTTGTGGCGAAAATTATTAAAGCAATGACCTGATCTAATTCAGTAACTTCTAGAGAGGTACCCCAAAGGAGAGAATCAGACATTAAGGAGCTGTTATCCATTGGCCCCAAGTTGATTTGTGGAAAAAGTGGTAAGGATGGAGAATGAATCTCTTAATGTTCCAAGTAGGACTATTGTTATATTGTGTAAATTTCCTTATTATCGAAAACGACATCTATGGTCGATTGTAAAGCTCCCTGTGTTAGCAGAAGAAAATTCCAGATGTAGGGGAATGATCGTGGTCAGCATCCAACCTCTAGGAGGAATGAGGGTCCAGCGTAATCCCTAAGCAGAAGCATTTTAATAAGTCAAAGCTAAGAACACTGATGGCTACAGAGTTAAAAAGTGAGAACTGAAAATGAGGAATGAAGAGAAATCAAAAGCTTTTTGTTCACATAGTAGGCCGACTCTTAGTTCTTCTTTCTGGATCTTTCCTTATCCCCTTGGTTCCTTATTTTGAATTGCACTGTTATGCTCTTGTGTCCCTTGGAAATCCATAGGTATGGTGAACTGAAATGGTGACAGTCTCCTAACTCTGAAAGTTGCTTCCTAATATTTTTCCCATCCCCCAGCAGAAGGATAAGTGGATCCCAAGTTAACAGTCAGAAGGATGGAGCTTCGAGGCTTACTCTTTTTGTGCCGACTTTAGTTCATCGGGGGCTGCTATTTTGACATTATAGAAATGCTCCTCCAGCTGAGCTGTCAATATGTGACATAGTTGTCAGTGTCCTCAAAGCCATATCATCGACAGGCTACATCTTCCTGGAACATTTGGAGGTGGGAAAAACCATTTATAGCAAAATTGAATATGGGCACATGATAGTAGAATATTGGAAATTCACATACATTTTTAGGATAAAAACAAGGCTTCAAGAGAATGTTTCATGTTCGGTGTGATGCATTAGGACCTGACTCTGGCTAGTGGTGATGGTGATGGCATGGGGGTGGTCATGGAGGGGAGATGAAGGAAATGCTTGAAAGTCAATGTCACATATTAATAAATAGTACATATTTGTCTATGGTATGTATGGCTTTTAAACTATTTCTATTAGGCACCCAAGTCACTGTCATTGCCAAGTCAGAAATATTCATCCTGGTCACCATCATCATGACTAAAAATTACGTATGCAGTGGCAGTGATACTTTGCAAGTCATAGAACAAATAGAAGCGTTTTTTCTTTTAAATGATTCTTTTGATGCTTAATTTTAAGATTGTTTTAAAAAAATTCTGGGTTGGTTGCTTTATCTTGGCTAGAGAACAACTTTCAATCAAATATTTCTTTTAGAAGACCTGTAAAGGTACATACAAAAGTATGTGTGTTTGTATAACTAGAAGTTTTTTCTAAGAAAATTAGGTTTTCCTCTTTTGTAGTGCATTCTCACATGGAGTTACAGCACATTAATGGATGTCTAGGACTAATAACTAATGGAATTACAGTGTTTATAACAATTAACTGTTCACATAGTAGACACACAGCTGTTTGGACTTTTTTGTTTGTTTTCATCTACTGATACTTCTCCAAGAAAATGTTCATGAAACTTGTGGAAATGGAAAGTTAGGAGAACGTCATTAGACAAACAGATGCCTGAATTGCATTGCTCTACTCTTGCAATTTTTATAACGCCATAAATGTTTACACATGCGTAAGGTACAGGAAATTCTCCAAAGGTCAAGAATTTGTTTAGGCTGATCTAATTGGTTTACTGGCTTGGCTACAAGAGCTTTGGAAAAGCACATGTGGAACATCTTAATGATAACTCTTTTTTGAAGTCTCAAGTAAAATAGAGGCAGTAGTAAGTGAATCTGACTAGTGCCCCTCTAAAGCTAAACAACCACAACCATTGTTATTCTTTAAGAATACTGTGTAGGTGAAGAATTGATATGTGTCTCTTACAACTAAATATCTCCTTTTAGGCTTTTTTCACCTCTTTTATCACATTAATTGCCACCTAAGGACGCCTGAGCCTCCTTTTCTCCTCTGCCTTCCCCAAAGCACCATTTTCATCACTTCAAGCCTTAGCCCTAGAACCTCTGTGAGACTCTGTTCCCTACAATTTCAACAGCAAACAGCTCTGTCTATATTTTCAATTTGTACAATGTTCATTGTCTTTATATATTTATTAATTATGTTCCTGTGTGTAGTTCTATGGTTAAAAACAGTGTTTTCATTTTCTTTTTACTTTAGCTAAGGCCCTAGGCCTTGTTTAAAATTGTTATTAATGCATGTAAATTGACAGGTATGGGATCTTCCCTAATAGATGTAAGATCTCTGAATTTACATAGAATTATACAGTTCAATCATGGATTTCTTTTTTTAATTTATTTTTTTGAAGTCTAGTTGATTTACAATGTTGTGTTACTTTCTGCTGTACAGCAAAGTGATTCAGTTATACATGCATTCTTTTTCATATTCTTTACCATTATAGTTTATCACAGGATATTGAATACAGTTCCCTGTGCTCTACAGTAGGACCTTGTTGTTTACCCATTCTATGTATAATAGCTTGCTTCTGCTAATCCCAAACTCCCAATCCATCCCTCCCCCACTCCCCTCGCCTCCTTGGCAAGCACAAGTCTGTTCTCTGTGTCTGTGAGTCTGTTTCTGGTTTGTAGTTAAGTTCATTTGTGTCATATTTTAGATTCCACATATACATGGTATCATATGGTATTTATCTTTCTCTTTCTGACTTACTTCACTTAGTATGATAATCTCTAGGTCCATCCATGTTGCTGCAAATGGCATTATTTTATTCTTTTTTATGGCTGAGTAGTATTCCATTGTATATAAATGTATCACATCTTCTTTAAATCATGGATTTCTTGTAACTGACAAACCGTAACGAACTAAATGAGTACGACTTCAAACAAAGCAATGAGTATCACTACTAATGAAAGTATAACCTTGAGCCTAGTAAGTGGATTGGCTAAAAGTTCTTATTTGATAGTGAGTGTGGACTTTAGCTTTCTATGTATTCATTATAATCCTTCATTTTATTGATATGTATGTACTATGCCTATTAGAAACAGTTGCTAAAATATCTGACTTCTTGGAGGCTATAGGATTTTTTAAGTTGTTAATATTTGCAATGTAAATTAGAGAAGCATAAAATTAAAACATGGAAATGCTTTTAGTTCTCTAAAATTTAAAAAAAATACATTTTTTTTTAGCTTCTGAGGTTGGTTTCCTAAGATTTATACCAATTTTTACCTTTTATTCCAGTGAATATAAGAGATGGAATGAATGTAAAGGAGTTATTCAGATCAGTAGAAATGTTGACTTAAAACCATTTGTTTCTCATTCATATAGTAGTAGTTTAGCCTGAATGTGATATACAAAGGTCTTTAGAATAACCCAAATACAGTAAAAATTAGAAAGTGCAAATTGGAGATGGGACTGTCATCTTCACACCTCCTGTTGTTCAAGAAAAAAATGCATGTAAGTTGGAAACTAATTATAGTTTGATGCATTCATTTATCACCATCATAACAGACGTAGACATACATTCGGTCATTTGCAGCTGTGAGATGAAAGATTTATTCAGTAACTTTAAAAATACCTTACAAATCCATTAGTGACTCAGCTAAGATGTCTACAAATGCACATACTTAAACAGGTTTCAGCTTGCATCAGGTGCTGCGTTATTCAACATTTGCAAATTCAGTGTTCATGCTATGCTCTGTAGGTGTGAAAGGTTTAGTTGAAATTTTTAGTTCAACTGGCCAGTGTGTATCCTTTTCACAGTTCTGCTACAGAGGAGTTTTTTAAAATGTAAACACAAGTACATTTTAGTTGTTTACCATTTGAGGAGTGCAAATATATATATATATATATATATATATATGTATATATATTCCAATATGCACACTAGAGAGTATACAGTATGGTATATTTTTGTCAGTATTGGAAATATTTATAGACAGAGCAGAAAGCATAACAAATAAAATTAAATGCACCCCACTGTTATAGAAACTTGATAAGAATAAGGTCTTTCCAATTTGGTTTACAACTGTATCCCCCGGAACTAAAAAAAAGACCTGTCACACAATAGGTGCTTAAGAGGTATTTGTTGAATCAAAAAAAAAAAAAAAAAAAGGCATACCATCCTCCCCTTTATAAAATGGTAAAGGCTGTTCTTAGTGCTGGCACCTGATTACCCCTTGCCCAGGGACCCCAATATGGCTGAGTTGAATTCTGGTACCAATGCTTATACTAGCTCTATGACTATGGGCAGGATACTTACACTTTTTAAGCCCAAGTTATCTCATTTATAAAATCACAACGATACACTTACTCTTAGGATGCTGAATTAAATGAGTAACAGATGTATTGATAAATTGTTTAGGATAGTGCTTGAAATAAAATAGACACTCAATAAGTTATCATTCCTTTATTTCCATGGGTACCACATGATGATGCCATACCCAGGTCTGTTATCTTTGCTCGGGTTTAAGTATCTCCGATAGTTGGATACGTGCTGCTTTGCTTTGATCTGGTCTGTGATGACTCTGGAAAGTGATCTAATAAACTAACACCCAATTAAAGTATCAGTAACAGACAATAGATTAGTACTTGAAGAGTGATGAGTTAGTTTTAAAGGGATTTCTTGAAGTTTTAAAAGCCTCAACCCAATAGAAGAAAGATATAATGACAAATTTTTAGATACAGTGTCAAGAAAACGAGCAAGATAATTTTAGCTAGGAGTATGACTTTCCAAACGACCTAATCTCATTTGATATAACTACTTGTGCCCAATATCAAGCTGGTGATTAGAATGAACATTCTCAGATTTTCTGGGATGAAAAGCTAATATTTTTTCTCACTTAAGCCTTGAAAATGAGCTTGAGGCATGTAAGTGTTTGAGAGATAAGGCAGTGGATTCATAGTGCAGTACAGGTAGGCTTCTCTCTCTTTGGAATCTCAGCACATCATGGAGAAAGGGAACACGAGAAACAAATATATGACTATGATACCCAGTTTTGGACAATTCTAGTTATGACTTTGAGAGTTGCTGGTCGATTATAGCGACTAGTTGGGAAAACCTGGTAATATCAGAATGTGACTTTTCCCTGGATTCGCTCTCTTGTCCTTAAATACCAGATCCTCTGCGGAGCAGGTCAAGGATTTCCAAGGGATGTTGATAAGATGTGAGAATTCAGTTGGAAGAGATGCAACATCGCTTTTCAAAGATAACAACGACACCAATTCATAAGTTGTTCCCATGCAGAGAATTTCAGAATCTGTACATTGTACATCTTGGCTAATGACTGACCATGACTACATAAAACTTATGTTAATAATGATGTAATTTGAATAATAAGACCATCCATTTCACAGAGTTATTTTGCGTATCAATTAAGCTAATTAAATTAAATCACACTGACCACAAAGTCTCCACCCCAGTCTGTCTCAATCTTAAAAGCATTACGTGATTCAGTTCCAAGTTCTATTGTGTAAGAAGGGATTTATGTCAAGATCTTAACTTGCTGCATGAAGCTGGAGGAAGCCTTTTCTGGCGTCTGGGCACCTCAGTGAATCTCCTATTCATAGGGACAGAGATCTCAGAGGGAAGATAAAAGGAGGGTTATGTTAGTGGTGTAAAAATGATCAACATCCCCCCAAAATCACCAACTGTGTGTTCCCACTCAGTACTTCAATATATATTAACTGCCCACATTGTTTGAGATTCTCAGGAGGGCCTGAGGGCATAAAGATGAACAAGAAAAGCATCATTCTCTTCAAGACACTATACAGTTTGGGGGAAAAATTATTATTTAAAAAGTGTTGTGGGGGCTTCCCTGGTGGCGCAGTGGTTGAGAATCTGCCTGCCAATGCAGGGCACACGGGTTCGAGCCCTGGTCTGGGAAGATCCCACATGCCTCGGAGCAACTAGGCCCGTGAGCCACAATTACTGAGCCTGCGCGTCTGGAGCCTGTGCTCCGCAACAAGAGAGGCCGCGATAATGAGAGGACCGCGCACCGCGATGAAGAGTGGCCCCCGCTCGCCGCAACTGGAGAAAGCCCTCGCACAGAAATGAAGACCCAACACAGCCATAAATAAATAAATAAATAAAAATTAAACTTTAAAAAGAATATCACCAAACATTCCGAGAAGCAACTGGCCCTGAATCTGATCAGGGACCACTTCTTAAAAAAAAAAAAAAAAAAGTGTTGTAAGGGGCTTGCCTGGTGACACAGTGGTTAAGAATCCACCTGCCAATGCAGAGGACACGGGTTCGAGCCCTGGTCCGGGAAGATCCCACATGCCGTGGAGCAACTAAGCCCGTGCGCCACAATTACTGAGCCTTCGCTCTAGAGCTCGCAAGCCACAACTACTGAGCCTGCGTGCCACAACTACTGAGCCCATGTGCCACAACTACTGAAGCTCACGTGCCTAGAGCCCATGCTCTGCAACAAGAGAAGCCACCACAGTGAGAAGCCCGCACACCGCAACAAAGAGTAACCCCCACTCACTGCAACTAGAGAAAGCCCACGTGCAGCAACGAAAACCCAATGCAGCCAAAAATAAATTTTAAATAAAGAAAAGCACTTAAAAATATATATATTCTTTTAAAAGAATACTTTTTGAGAACCCAGCAGAGAATATTGGCTTCTGCTCAGGAAGGGGGGTAGTGTCAAGAGATGCTTCAAGGTTTCAAAAAAGATGAGTAGGTATTTTTACAAAAAACTAAGAAATAATGAGCTTACAGGCATTTGATCTGTTCAGGAAGATTCATGTAAGGCAGTATTGTTATCATTTGGATATATTAGAGGGCAATGACAAAGAACGGGGCTGGAAAGATGGCCAAGGCTTAGACATTTGATCTTGTGTGCTTAGCTAAGGAGTTAGGCTTACAGTACTCTAAATCATAAAGAACATTAAAGAATTTCAAGCAGAAGAAAATATGATAATATGATTGGATTTGGATTTTATAAGGATCACCTTCAGTGATAGGAAAGCAAGCATGTAGGTCAGCAAGACAGGAGGCAGGAAACATAGTTGAAGTGTGCTGCATCCATTTGGTCCAGAAGTGATGGGATTTGAATCAAAGCAGGAGGACATAATATGGAAGAGGCCACTGGGAATTATAGTCTTTTGGGTAGGAAACAGTGTGTGCAGCTAAAATGCAGGGTTTTGTTAAAGGAGGAAGGAGAAAAGGAATATTGGGACAGGCAAGTAGAGTTCTCTGCCATTGTCAACAAGAAGCAGTCAATGACATCGAACAATTTTCCGTCAACTTCTCCCACAGCTCTGGCCTCTCCTAAGCTGATGGTCTGGCCCAATGTGACAACATTTACGTTGGAGTGCTACACGATGGTAATTCCAGTGTTTTTAAACTTGAGGTTTGAAAGTTTGTCTTGGCAGATTTCCCTGGGTTTCGGTTTGGTTTGTTTGGCTAGAAAGTGGCATATTCAGACAGGCTTAAATCCCAATCACGGCAAACACAATCTTAGGCTTTTCAGATTCTATAGTTCAACATACCAGTGGTCCTAGGTAGACAGCCCTGGATTACACATGTGACGTGCTGGCACGATGAGGGGTTAGGTCATGAATCCAGCTTCCTTGGCTGCCTGGGAGAGGAATAGGAAGAAAACTGTGTCTGGAGTCTGGAAACTTGGGGCAGCCTTGACTCTGAAACTCACTCATTTTTATCTCCTCAGGGAAAATACATCAAATGTCAGTTTTTGGATAAACCGAAAAACAGTTCCACTTTAGACAAACTTCGTATAAAACGTCACCTATTCATTTCTTTCTCAGTTTTATCTTTCTAGCCAGAAAACGTTTATAAGCAAAGCATATTTCTCTTTTGTGTCTTTAACCTCGGCTTATCTTCTTGTCTTGAGTAAAACAGGCTTGTTGATCATTTAAAATCTATTTTCTGGGTATTTATATGTGTATGGAATTACTGGCTTAAATAAAACGATTACTGGCATTTGATAGTTTAATGAATCTTTATTTTTCCTGGAACCGAGCACCTCAATGTTGCAAAGGAAATGATTATACATGTTTCATTAAAAGAAAATCCGGTAAATCAAACACAATCGAGAATTAAGAGAAGTGCATATGGTTTAGTGCACTGGTGGTACATCATGTCTTTCAGCAGAAAGAGGTCTATTATAAAAGAAATAACCAGCAGTTGTCACCTTGACAACTCTTTGGTCCAAGGATGTCTCCATCTGATATATGGGCACCTATTAGCTAAGCTATGCTTGTTGCTGATCTTGTACAACTCGTTCAGAAGCGGTCATCTCGTTTCACTGGGTAGTGAGGAGTAAATAAAACAATGTATATAAAAGCACACTGGATGTTTAAAGTAAAATACAAATGTTTATTATTCTTCTTCTCATCACAGGAGACAGATTTTCCATTAGTTAGAAGGGCTCTAAAGAGGCTTCAGGAAGCTGTTTCTTGAGGCATAGTTGGCCACATACACATAGAATTTGGGGGTTTGACTCTTAGATAATACAAATGGTTAAGCTTGCTTCAATTGCTCAAGGAAAGACATCCATCTCACTGAGGGGACTGGGTAATGACACTATAAAACATCCGTGTAGACGGCTCTAGTGAGAAATACTAAACTTAGAACAGACATGGAAAATTACCTATTGCAGTATAAGGTAGTTGCTTTAAAAATTGTCATGGAGGATATTGATCCAACCAAGAATGGCAAGAAAAATACATGGGAGCTGCCTATATATTTATATATATATATATATATATGTATATATATACATATAATTTATACATATTTATACTTAAATATAAATATATATTTATAAATATATATATGTACATATATAATCCTTTGTGCAGAGAAAAAAAGAAAAAGAGTAGCATTTAACAAATAAAATAACCCTAGATTACAAATGTGATTTATGCACAGAAGAGTGTTTGTGTTGGGGCGATTTAATTATGCTTTTAATGCTAGAAGGTATGATATTCATTGACAGATGATTTAATATCCACACACAAACTGTAACAGTTAGATTATTCTAATCAATTCTATGAAAAGATACCAAGTTATTTTTTCCCCAAAAGCTTTTCACATACTCTGTAGGTGCAATTTGAGTATAAGTTGCATTTTTCTCCAGGAGTAATAGGGTTTTTTTTTTTGGAAAAATATCCCAGGAAATATGCTGATTTCTTCATAAACATTATCTCACTTTATTCTCCAGAAGGAACACTTAAAGTAGGTCTTATTCTCAGGGCCAGCTGAGTCCCAGACAGTTAAATATCTATCCTCAAGTCACATGGTCAGTAAATACAGCACCAGAACTGACCAGTAGGTCCGTCTGATAGAAAAACCCCTTACTCTTAGGCAACTTACCAGACTGAGGCTAGTGGATTGTTACCATCTCGGAGAAGGACTTTCCAACTATCTGTGGAGAAGTGCCAAGTATTGTTTTCATATTTTAAAATTTTCAGCCCATGGAGAACTAATATTTTTGTAAAATACAATATAATGTCACAGCAGTGTTCAACTGCTATAAAGTTCCTAAATACTTTCATTGTAATTCTATCATAAAACTGTCCACAAACTGGTGTTAATCTCCTTTCAAGAGCATGAACTTAAATTCCAGTTTGGGACTTCTTAGCTCTCACTTTCTAAAACTTTCTGATGTCACTGAATTCAAGTTGCAGAAAGTTTCCTCCAGGAATTTGATTATTTTCACCCTTTGCAACAACCGATACAAAATGTCTAAAATAATTTGGGAGCACCAGGAAGTTTTATTACCTATGCTCCAAAAATTGCTCAGCTAAATAAATTCTCTCAGTTATATTAGCTTTATAGATTGCGTATTATAAAACAGGATAGTTTATAAAAAATATCCCTTTTTACTTAGATATGTTTTTCATTATTATCCAAAATGTTATGGGCTGGTTTTAGGGTGTATGGTATTATTTACACCGGGAGTAAGAATTCAGCATATTATGCTGTGGTTCTATTTCTTTCTTTATCCTTAGAATTCCCTTCTCCTTCAGATAATTTGATGAAAGCCTGAAGTTTGGTAAGATTCGCCTTCGTATGGCATGGAAAGTAAGAGTACTGGACAGCTCCTTAGATACATCTACTAATATTTCTAGAAAGTCTCAGTTTAAATGAGTCCAAACCACACTCTCTGGGTTTCTATTTTGAGTTGGATAAGTATTTTTAAAAAACAGAAATTGTTCTGTGCTCTTTAACAAATATGTTAGCTAAGAGAAGGTTATCATTTATCTCTCGGAATCAGAGATGGCAACCTTACACGACCACAGGAGGTATGTAGTAATTTAAATGAGCGCAGGCTTCTGGTTTAAGACAAAAGATCCTGGTGCAGGCTTAGCTCAGTGGAAAACACTTACCCCATACGAAGGCATCCGCGTTCAACATTGTAAAGCCCTCCATGAGGCCAATAAAACAGGGGTCTTGGCAGATTTGGTTAATGGCATTTCTATTTTCATCCTTTGTATATATCAGCAGCATGAATTTTCAAAGCTTTAAAATAAATAAAAACTAATTCTAGACCATTCAGTTTCATCTAATATAAAAATGCTTTTAATTTTCTGATTTACAAGCTACTTATAAGAGTTTCCCAACACTAGTAAAATCCTCCCCGTTTTGAGGATCATACTGATGAGAGGGGAGAAAATGCAAAAATAAGAAGCAGAATGGGAAAGGCATTTCGGACTAAGTCTCAGAGGCAGGACCGGGTAGCCCCTGGTCCAGCAAGGCAGAGATGTTGGTTTTGTGTCGGGTGGGGTAGGGTGTAGTAGCTGGGCAGGGGTTGACGTGGGAGGGTGGAACCCAGTTGAAGAAGTGCTTCTACTCAGGGTTAAGATTTAATGAATTCTTACTCTGTGCCAAGCACTGTGCCCAGCACTTTCCACGGAGTATATCATTTGTTACTTAGAACAACTTTATGAACTAGTTACTCTCAAGTTCTCATGAGATGAACTATGTTCTCACTAGGGATGTTTAGGTATATTTAGATTCTTTTGTGCATCTTTATTTACCATATTTACGTGCATAATTCATAACTTCTTGTAGCAAATATTGAGGACGGAAGAGATTTTATACATTTTAAACATTCTCATTTACCCAGGTAATGACTTATTTTGTGTTTGTCCCTCGAGTATCCTGCAGATAAGGGTCATGTTTCCATTCTCTTTGGAGCCCATGAGAACGTAAGCTTCATGAGGGCGGGAGTTTTCCTGTCTAGGTCACTGATGTATCCTCATGTCTAGGGCAGCATCTGCCTCATGCTAGGATCTCAATGTCATTTCCGAAGGGTTAGTGAGTGAATGAATTGTTCTCATTTACAGATGAGGAATGGAAAGATTTAGTAACCCGATTAGTGTCACATGGCCCAAACAGTCTGAAGAAAAGCCACTGCTCTTAACAACAATCTTAATCTCTGTGCAGTGAGGACCCACGAATCAGAATAATTATTATACTTGTGCGAGTCTGGACTCAGGTAGATGATCCTGGCAACAGTGAGAATAGATGGTCCTAAGGAGGATTCAAGGTGTGGGGGGCACAGAGCCCAGGACTGAGTATCTTTAATAAGAGAAGTAGGGGGATTAAAGAGATGCTCTCCAGGGCAAATGGGGAGTGGGAGATGAGAGAAGGGTAATCACAGGTGACTCTAAATGTTCTAGGACTAGAGACTGAATCTCTTCACGGGAGTGTCCAGCAATTTCTTCCTCATCCCTGACCAAGGACCAGTTCCCTATTCGACGGTATTACCCTCTGTAACAGGGATGCCAACTAAGAAAGGAACAAAAGAAGGATATTATCATGTGGCCACCCCATCCAGCTGAGTCAAGCCTGGGAATTCCAGAACTTACCAGAGCCCAATCCCCCTCATGTCCAGCCTGAAGTCCTGGCAAGAAAAAAGAAGACACGGGAAGGGTCCTTCTCAGGGCTGTGCAGAGCGGTGGCCCTGGCTCACCATCCAAGTGCTGCTTGGATAGCACATCTAGGTCTGGCACTCGGAAGTTTATTCCAGCTACACACATTCGCTCTGCCTGTGAAGGCTGTGAAGGTTAGTCTGTATGATCTCAGTGCCTGCACTTTCATCTTGTCTGTTCTAAAACATATCCTCTTTCATTTTCTTAGAAGCTGTTTTAGTGCTATTCTCTTATAATGCATGTTGGATATATGTTCGAATTTTGAGTAGATCATAAGCAATTAGAGAGAAAAGACCATATATTTTATTCATATATGTATATATGTATGTATACATATATATATGTACACATATATACATATATATATATTGGATCTTTTATAATTTGTGGTGCAGTCATCGTATGCTGTATGTGCTCAAATGTTGATACAGCAATAACAGCTTAATTGAATGAACCCCTTCCTTCAAGTCAGTGATGATAGATAGCTAGCTAGCTAGCTAGCTAGCTAGCTAGCTTACGATACCTAGATAGATGGGCAGGTAGATGATACAGCCTGGCCTGACCTTTCCCAGGTAATAATTCATACCTGCTGGGAAATTACCTACCTTTGAGGAGGTGAATTGTCTATTTTTAAGGCAGGAAGGTATCATTGACCAAAGAAGGTTACTTTATTCTTTTTTCTTGAAAAAGAAAAATGTGTCTTCTAAGTGTGGGCAATTTATTTCCAAGGACTAGTTTACTCAGTGGGAACACTACACATGCAGTAAACATCTATTAGTTGGTATAGCTCGCTAGACAAGATACAGTTTCAACTTTCAGAGCCTACATTCTGAAACATACTTTAACCAATTTGAAATTCACCAGAGAATCTAATACAGAATAATAAATATTCAGGAGTCAAACTAACTAATAGTGTAACAGGACTCTAGAAAATCTTCCTGTCTCCCTCTGACAATTTTCTTTTGCTGAAGTACTGATTTAGTGTCACAGGGTCAGAGCTCTGTGTTACATTGGAATACAATGCATAATGAACCTTCATGCCAGTTGTAGCCTTTATCACAAACACCTTCTGGAGATGGAATTGCAGAAGAATTAATTTTAGAGATAATATAAGCTTGAAAGCGTGGTTGTTTGCTAAAAACAATATAATTCTAAGCTCAGTGATTCTTTATGCCACTTAACGATTTCAGAATTATTTATTAGGGCATCTCAAGTTCACAGAAAGTTTTCAAAGCACAGAAACGGTTTACCACACTGTTATCTCCGAAGCAATAGAAATGAAAGCGAAAAGGAAATGCTTCCACCACCGTCATTAAGAAGTTTATTGAACTGCTCATTTCAACAGTGGGATATAAACAGAGAAAACAGCCCTGAGAAATAAATATTAAAAGCTCATACTCATAGACCTGTAGGAGAGAACAGAGAGCTAACAACCTTTGATATAGCTTGGGAGACTCTTCCTCAGCTGGAAATGCACCGAAGGAAATCTTCCCAAGAAAGAAATCTTTTTTTTCTGAGAAAGAAAGGGAAATTCCCTAAAAGCCTATTAAAATACCCAGTGTGAAGTAATAGAAAAAATTAAAGGATGCATCATAAAATAATCCGGCCTACGAAATCAGCAGGTTATAACAGAAAAGGAAAAATACCACCTCAGTGATGCTAACAAAATGAGAAGTGAAATTAAATACTATAAATAAGATTTCTCACAGCCTTTAAAAAGAAACTGGTTCAAAGGGAATCATTTTCTGAGGCTTAACTGTTTAAAATAATTCCTCTTTCAATGAAATTCTATCATTCTGCAGCTCGGTCTGGCTTGGGGTCTTGACCCCTGGGTGCTGAACATGGTGGAAAGAGCAGGGCTTTGCAAGAAAATGAAATCGAGTTCAGCTCTTGGTCCTGCTTCATGTTACAGGACCTTAGACTGTTACTTACTCTCCATGGTCTCAGATTAATGATCTGTAAATTAAGTGATCCTGTTTTGGCTGTGGTAGAGAGCATGGGTTGTAGAACCGGACCAACCTGAGTTGTAATCTGCCATTACAACCTATGGGCAAGCAAATCACCTTTTAGAGAAGTCTGTGTTTCCTAATCTGTGAGAAGGATACTAAGATGCATCTCTCACAATTGCCAGGGTTGAATAAGCCAACAGGAAGTGTTTGGTTTAGCACCTGGGACACAGTAAGTGCTCAATAAATCAGGCCAACATGAGGTTGGTGATGGAGGTAAAGAAGATTAAGTGATATACCTTATACAAAGCTCTTGAAATCTGGCAAATTCTGAGTAAATAGGAATTCTCTTCTCCTGTCCTACTATTTTTGTCCAAGACATAAAGTCCTTAATGGCAAAGGCCAGTGGTTATTATAGTGCCTATTACATATAAATAATTAGTTAATATCTGCTTAATTAATGACTGATTGAAACACACACACACACACACACAAGTAGAGTGCCTAGGTGGGTATGATTTATTCTTGTGTAAAAATGAATCATTCTTGGGTCTGTCACCTGATGTGAATCACCAATGCCGAAAGCACAGCCTTCCTGTGAGGTAGATACCACTAGCATAGTTTTCTCATTTTTCAAAAATGGTTAGGATTCAGAAGAATTAACTTGCACTAGGTGAGTGACATGGCTGGTTAGTAGATCCGGTGCACCTGTCACTTAATTAGGCGTACTTTCTACGATCACACACACACACACACACACACACACACACACACACACACTGGTCTCTGGGGAGTTCTAGAATTTTTGTACAGAGAAGTTGTTGCTCACATGTAAGAAGCAAGCCTCTGGTTAGGAACACACCAGGATTCCCTCAGAAAGAGAGTTCTGGGAAAATCCACAACAACGTTGACAGTTCGGCAGCCCTCTTTTGAGGAGATCCCAGAGTTTCACTGGCCTCAGTCAGATTCGGAATATCTTCTCCAGAGACAGAACTGTGCACAAAAACTGAGTCTTTTGATACCAGGAGAGCACAAAACTTAGTGGGCTTGGATGTTCCTTTAATCAAAGTTCAGGACCAAGTTTTGCATCCAGCTTCTAAAAGACTGCAATGTTATGGGGCCAAGAAACAGACTGGAAAAGAGTAGACAGAGGACGTGAAACAGCAATGCTTCTATTTACTGAGAAGGTAATGCTTCTATTTACTGACATTGAACCCAAAAGACCAGAAGACTCTGGGACAAGAATGCCCTCCCGTCCCCCCACCTCTGCTTATGATACTTGTTCTTTTCATGTGAAGTCAGTTTGCAAAATTCCTGGCTCCCGACTCCCCCCTTCCCTTCCTGTCTTAAGCTCTGTGGATTAACATAACTGACAGTCAGAGCTGGGCAACCAGGGACCACAGGTGTCTCTTGCTTGTAAACAGAAAGTTAAGGTGGTTTTATTGTTTATATGGAGTGACTGAGCAGATCGCTGGGTGGATTAAGTAGAAACCTCTTCTTCCTGGGAAAGGTCGGACTCATGCCAATAGGAAGGGTTCTTTCAAGCCTGTTCCCACTGCCTGAAAAACACCACATCTGCCTGCCGTCCCTGTCCTAAGACACAGGTCATCTCCCCATTTTATTAACAGTAATTAATTAATGGTGTTATGGCGGCTACCTTTCTGATGTTCTTAAAATGGAAACACTCAAGAGGGGGAAGAGGGCAAAAAGATCTGGGATGTAGAGACACAGGTGAGAAAAAGCTTTAATTTGGAAAGAGGCAATTATGGCCCCAAATAAATGGTACCATCTAAAGTCCTGGGAACGTTTTGCAGTTTCTTTGAGATACATTCCTTGAATCAGTAGTATAATTATTCTGAACCCGGAGATGACAGAAATCTGCTTAAGGAAACAGAAAAATTGAGAATACCTTTCCAGACTCAAGCAGTAATGCAGCTGCCTTTGGAGTGGTTTGTGGCATCACGGAAAGAAGGTGGGCTTGGCTCAGATTCGGGTCTTGTTTAAAACAGGTTTTCGTCTGATGATCAGCTCTGTGGCTTTGGAGAGTTTTTCAGCTTCTCTTGTTTCCCTGGTAGGGTTGTTTATTGTGCAACATGTATGCCGTAGCTCATGGTGAGCGTTCAGTAAATGGAAGCTCTCCTTCTACTAAGACATCCTCTCCGATGAGTCATTCTCCTAACAGTATCATTATTTTGCACAGCAGAATGAGATGTATCCAGAGTGTTTGTTTCATCTGACTTTTTATACCCAGTTGTGTAGTCAGCAAGGGACACGGTTATGATAGAACCTTTTGTTACTCTGAGCGAATTAGTCATGACCTGTGACGGCCAATCCTCAAGGAATCGTCTCTCTGTGCTTAGTTCTACTTCTGTCATACAGGATCCGCTCTTTCCTGATCAGTGTAGACAAAGATAATTTAGGAAACTTGCTTAATCATTTTGTCAGTGTACCTTGATCCAATGAACTGGTGAACTGCCTGGTGTGAACATGAGATGGCCTGCAGACAATGATGTCAGTTATTCTAATGAAAACCTGAAACAGTGAATTAACAATAGCCGTGTTAGTAATGCAAAGTGTAAATAGCTAAGCATTAGTGTGTGAAGGTGAGCACAATGCCTAGGGCAATTGTTACAGAATAAAGCACGCTTTTATGCCAATAGATCGATGAGGAAGAGAAAGAAAAATTCTCTTGGAAATGAACGAATGGTATGGTTGAAAAACAGAGGTTGTGAAAGTAGGTGCTCCCAGCTCTCAGCGTGACCTTGCAAGTTGGTGGAAGGCAGAATTCCGCAGACTCTGTGGGGCTAACGCAGACTGCCCGTCTTCCAAGGATGGCAAGACACTGGTGAAGCAAACACGCTGAGATCAAAGGACACCCGGTGATCCAATAAGGAGGACTTTTGTTCGTGTCTGCCTTCCTGGGGCTGGGGATTGTAAACAAAGACAGTGGCCTTCACAAAAGCAGTCCTATGCACCAGGATTTTCAGGCCCTGAGTAAAAGAGTCCTCTGGAATCGAAACTTCTCAGGGGTATTACATCAAAAAACTATCACTAAAATCCCTTCTCGCTGTCTTTCTGTCCTACCAGGCTACTCTGAAAAGGAAATTATGAATTCTGTGTGTGAAAGAGTTGTCTGGGTGAATGTAGAAGAAAATAAAAATCAGCAGTTTTGATTCAGTGAGTCAGGACGTGTCTCTGGAACCTGCATTTTCATAAACATTGCAAGTGGCAGTGATGCAGGCTGTCTGCGGACCACACGTATAAACACAACTGCTCTGTGATCCTTTCTGTAGTTTGCTTCTCCAGCCTCAAAGTCTGGCCTCCGTGAACTGGCAATTCCAGCCTTGTGTTGCCTTCCGGAAGCTGTATTCCCAATTCTCTGCTTTCTGCCAGCCTTCTGCAACTTGGTTATACTTTTGGTCTGATCACACCTGGGAAACAAAGCTGATACTCCAGAAAAAAGTTCGGTGTTTTCCTTCATGTCGTGTAGATAAGACAAGAATAGGAAATTTAGAAAGTAGTCAGGGTTTTTTTGGTTGTTGTTGTTTACTTCCTGTCTTCCATTCTGTTTATAGAGGCAGTGATATGAAAATGTCTGTCAGAATATATGGAACTAGTTCAGGAAGAAGAGAGACATCCAGAGGATACAGGTGAGCTGGGGAGGGCAGGGGCAATGGGGAAATTATACGTACTTGGAAATAGTGGATGGAGGCCAATTGGCCTGAACTGATTCTTTTATAATTCGCAGATAGATCACTAAGCTGGATTCCAGATTTCCCCTCCTGTAGCCAACTTTAACTGACTTCTAACTATCCCTAAAGTTTCCATGGGTCGTTATCAAAGAGAGGAACATTCGTTTTTACTTAGCTTTTTTTTTTTTAACTTTTCTCTCTCCTTCTGCCTGCATGGGGAGGGGACTCCCATGTCCCACTGGTGGGGGTGGGAGAGCAGGCAGTCTCCCCTCCCCCCTTGAACATCGTGAACCTGTTTGGGCCTTAATGTCTATGTTTTTCATAAGACGGGAACTGTTTAAATATTAACTCATGCTTCTTTGATTTATGTAGCCCAAACCTTTATATCTTTTCTTGGTTGTAAAGACTGATAAATAATTGTGGGTAATAATTTTATCATAAAACTTGGCTATATTTTTAAAAATTTAGTAACCATGTTTTCAAGCATTGAGTGTTTAACTAATGTAAGGTAAATTTACTATACTGACTGATTTTAAACTACTTATCCTTTCCACCAATACTGGTAGAAATTAGGACATTTAGGCTGCAAAGACCCTTACTGAGAATTCTTCCCTTTGCCCAAGTTTGTGTAGCCCCCGAAGGTCTTCCTAGTGGCTTCATGCTGCCTTCTGGGCCTTAAAGTCTGACACTGGGTGAGATTACAAGGCCTTATCCTTTATCTATATCCTTACCCTTCCCACACTCCAAATTAAATCAGTTCTTCAGTATTCCTAATCCACTGCCCAACTATTAACTAACTGTGCCTGGATGTAGAACATGATAATGCTGAATGCTACATGCTTATATAACCATAATAGAATGTCTGCTATTCCTCTTAGCAGACCTCTTAGGTCTGTTTTCATTTTGACAGAGAGCTCATAAAGACGAAGAATGCTTAAAACCAACATAGCTTTCTCTCAAACAATGAGATTTCAAAAATTATAAATAGCCAGGGTAGTGGTAAACTTCATATCACACCATGAAGACATCCACGTTGCTTGCTGGTGTACAGAGTTCCATACACAATTGCAAATATATTAGCCTATATGTGAATCAATGTACCAATGCCAATTAAATATGTACTTGGAGTAGTTTTTGGCTCAAGCATTATCTTCATTTTTCTTTGAGATATTTCAAAAATAATATTTTCTGTTTCTATTTTATAATAACACTGACATTGATGACAGGGGTCTAGAATGATCTGTGTGGTATTTGATTCGAGTTGAAGACATCATCAATATGAACTCACATTAGGTTAATATAGATCACTTGGCTAAATACAGAAATACATGTTGATGTATATATATACACAGGTTAATACACACGTGTATTTTCTTGCTCTGTCAGCTGAGAGGGACCAGAAGCAATGACACCCCAGTACGGTGAGCACACGCAGAACCCAGATCTCGATCTCTAATTCCATTCTTTAATGAAAGCATTCAGGGCTCCTTGGAGCAATGGCTGCTTCCGGGACTTGGAAAGGAAAAAAAATGATCCTGGATCATCTTGAAATGTTAGAAGGCAGGGAAATGCTCAGATGGAAAAAAAAAAAAATCCACCTTGATGGGGGTATGGCAAAGGGACATAGGAGCCAACTGGAAGAACCAAATGGACAATGCTGGAATAATTTGAGCAACAATATGGAATAGTATTAGATTATAACTCAAGGTATAAAATAAATATCTAGGTCCATCCATGTTGCTGCAAAAGGCATTATTTCATTCTTTTTAATGGCTGAATAATATTCCCGTTGTATATATGTACCGCAACTTCTTTATCCACTCCTCTGTTGATGGACATTTAGGCTGCTTCCATGTCTTGGCTATTGTAAACAGTGCTGCAATGACCATTGAGGCCCATGTATCCTTATAATACTAGCGAACTTATTTACAAAACAGAAACAGACTCACAGACTTAGAGAATGAAGTTATGGTTACTGGGGCTGGGGTGGGGGGGTGGGAGTGGGGAGGGTCGGGGGAGGGATAGTTAGGGAGTTTGGGGTTGACATGCGCATGTGCACACTGCTATACTTAAAATAAGTAACCAACAAGGAAAAATAAAATAAAATCAACATCTAGGAGTCCACACTGGTATAAATAAATGATTGAAAAAGTCAATACTTGAGGAAGGAGAGACAAATTGCCAGTGCAGAATAATTCCAAAGATTGTGTGTAGACACCCCTCAAGGTGGGGCAGAGCTCCCACTCCTCTGTATGGGTTGCGCATAATGGCTTCCTTGCAGAGTGTACACAACGGAAAGGGGTTATAAAAGGTAACTTTACAGTCAAGAAACCTGACAAACACAATCTCATCCAGGTGATCAAGGTCAACACCAACCGTGGCAAGTGGTACGTCACGTTAATAGGTCCTCTTGATACGATGTGATAAAAATCGCACACTAGCTCTGTCCTCTCCCACCCTAAAACACAGAACCCAGTCTGGTTATGAAAAAATAATCAGACCAATCTTAACTGTGGGACATTCTACAAAATGTATGACTAGTACTCATCAAAACAGTTGACATTAAAAAAAGAGAAAATCTGAGAGACTGCCACAGTCAAGAGAAGTCTAAGGAGATGTGTTGAGTAAAGGCAATGTGGTATCCAAGATAGGATCCCAGAATAGAAAAGGGACATTAAGTAAAAACTAAAGACATCAGAACAAAATATGGGCTTTAGTTTAAAGTGATGTGGCAGTATTTATTCATTAATTGTAGTAAATGTATTAGTTAAATAGAACATGTTAAGAACAGGAGAAACTGAGTGTGGGGCATATGGGAATGCTGTCCTATCTTCTCAATCTCTCTCTGTAAATTTAAAAACTAAAGTTTATTTTAAAACGGAAAAGATATTTTTAAAATTTTACAGTGGAAAGAGAGAATGGCATTTTAGCCCATTCCGCCTAAACCATGAATAGGAAACGTGAACTCTCATTCATCCATCATTTTTAACCTTTAAAAATTTCAAGAGAGCATTTTAAATGTGATATATTTTCTTTTCCCCTCTTTAGTATGGTGCTAGTGTTACAATAAGGAGGCATGAAACTACCATCACATTAGACAATTTACTTTCACAGACTCTTTCCTTCAAATATATGTTTTGAATTTTTTTTTCCTATCCGACACTTCCCTGTATTTTTGCTCCCTCGATTCTTTTGTTATCAACTTTTAAAGCCAAAATTTGAGTCCCTCAGCAGTATACATAATAATTTAAGCTTCACCAGTTAGGTGTGGACTGAAATGTTATCTTCTAGTTACACAGAGATAATTTAAGCAACACAAATTATGTTAGCTCATTTAGGAGAAAAAGCATGATCAACTCCATAAACCACGAGGTTTGATATATATCAGTACAATGTAGAAGGTTAATCTTGCTATATTAGTCTAGTTTACTAAAACTCACTCTGTGTCGGTAGTGGAGACATTGCTTTTAAGGGAGACAATAAAAATGTTTTTAATAAACTAAACTTATTACACACATTTAATGATTCTACTCTCCAGTGTACATTTTTATATTATAAATGTTTTTCTATTAAAAAGCACTAGTCAAGACTGAATTGTTTTTAATGTAGAATTAAGGAGACATGTAAGAATCTATTTTTAGAAAAATGTACATTTTATTTTGCTATAAAACGTACATTATACATACAGAATTAAAGCACTGTGCATCTTTTTTCTTTTTAATGTACTAAGAGCAAGAGAGGTCATTATGATTATTTGCTGGTTATTCCCAGATTCCAATATCTAGTCTTAAACTCTGACTCTGTTGCCTGAAGGCACTTCTCTTTAGGTATCTCATTATCACTTCTTACTCAGGGCTTTTGAAGATTGCACCCAATCCAACTTGCTTTCTCATTTCTATTCAGAGTACCATTCTTTTCATCTTCTTGTTGATGATTCCTTTCTCCCATTTTGAAGGCCACACATTCATCACTGATGCATTGACAAATGAGTTTGTGTTGCATGTTTGCTGAGACCTCTTGTATCCTTCTTGAGTTGTGTTATTCTTTAAAGTCTCAGGCCTCAATAACTTGGAATCAAAACTAATTTGGGGGCGGGGGGGGGCTTTTAAAATGTATTTTAGATCTCGATAACTTACCACTATGAATCATCCATCTTTAACTTCTAAGATGCCAATGGTTGTTCTACCCAAATAACTAATGAAGGAAGAACATGAGTGATAAGACTGGAAGGTATTTAGATTTAGGGGGTCAGGCTTGATGTCACACATTGCTTTTGCTGACAGTCCTTCGGCTGCAACTCAATCCCTCGGCCACAGCTAACTACAAGGGACCCTGAAGCAGAAAGACTTGCTGTGTATCCAGTAGCAGAAAGAAACTTGGGTTTGAATGAGCAAAGAGTGGTCTCCGTCATACTGAGTATGTCTTTACCCTCTAAAGTTCACTAAATTAAATAAAAATTTGGTTAACACACAGGTTTTTTTGCCCCTGTCTCAACATTTAAAAATATCCAGATGTTTAAGGGTTAATATCCAGATGACTCAAAATTTTCTGTCTTCACCAACATGAGGGTGCTGTACAGCCCTGTGCTGAATTCGCATGTCTGTTATTCTCTACAAGTGGAAATCGGATTCTCAACTCCTTTTGACTAAAATTACTTCCTATAAAAAGATCTAGGAATTCCCACAAGTACAGCTCAGTCAGAATCTTTATTTAGTCTCTTTAAAATGGAAAACCATTTGGAAAATAAAAATTTTAGGATGAAACACTATGCATAGAGATTGTAATTAAAATACACATATGAAAAAAAAGCAAAAAAAAAAAAAAATTAGTCTTCTTGGAAAATCCAGGAGGAGAAATATGCATAATTCAATGTCATTGCCATCACTGTTAATTGCTCTTACGACATTTGCAAGCTTCTATATTACCCATATACGTCTAAGGACCAACAGTGTTATTGTGAGTCACATTACTTCTTAACAATCATGAGGGACGATTTGCTAGGATTTCTTGGCATCCTCACATTCTGCTGACCCCCCACCTCTTTTTCCCATCTCTGCTTTTTCTTCTCTCTCTTCTTTCTACCTACCCACAGGCAAATTTCTTTTCCTACATTCTTGCATTCAGCAATCCTATCTCATTCCTTATCTTCAACTGTTTCCCCTATTGATCCGTTTCTGACCCGCCATCCTAGATGTCCTTCCATGACCTAAAACTAAAAATGTTCAATATCACGCATGCTCTTAACCACCTCTCCTTTATTAACCCAACACATGTACCTTAGCTTTTGAAATCTGAGTAGTTTTTGACAACTTTCTTTCCCCGTAATTAATCACCAGTCAAACGCAATGCTGTTAATTCCATCTTTGCTGTTCCTCATATTTTACTTTTACTGCTTTATTATCTCCTGCATGGACAAGGGGTACAACCTCGCAATTCACATTCTAATGTCTAAATCTCACTCACATCCATAGTTCACATTTTTTTTGTTTTGCAAAATTAACCTAAATCATAGGTCTAATAGTGTCATTCCTATATTCAACAGCCTACAGTAGCTTCTCATTATTCAAATGGCATAAAAATCCAATCATTTTAATACAACACACAAACTCCATTAAAATTTTGCCCCAAAGTTTACTCTGAAAGTAAGTCTTTACTTTTACTTAATTCTTTTACTTGTGCTTTTTTCTTGAACTGTTATTAAACTTTGACATCTATCCTTAAGGAACACGATTATGTGCTACCTTACATGACCGTTTAGAATGGATCTATCTAGAACAGGTATACTATTTTCAGGACAAAAATTGGGGTATGCAAATTTCCATAAGCTCATCTTTTCAAACTCACCTTTATTTTGAGCTTATTTCCCTTATGGAAGAAATTTTATGTAGTTAATTAGGGACTGTCTAAATCTAATCCCATTTCCTCCAAGGGAATGACCTGCAATTCTAGAGATTTTTGTTTTGGGGTTTTTGTTTGTTTGTTTTTGCTTTTGTTTTTCTTTCTTTCTTTTTTTTTAAATAATAACAGTATAAGGGTGTGAATGTCTGATCTTTGTTGACTGGTCCACACTGGCATCCTCATAAATTGCGTGGTCCTGTCTGATCCTTAGTGAGCACCCACTAAGATTATTTTGATCTCATAAGCAGTCTGACCTATGGCCCACACGGTCATTGGCAAGCATATTGCCTAAGTTTTGATATCTCTCCCCTTGACACAATTCCTGGTGATGGGGGAAAGGGGGTCAGGAAGAGGAGGAGACCTCAACTCAAAAACTCAGACATCATCACAGCCTCCCCTCAGCTCCCCAGCCCAGAGAAGGGAAACTGACTCCTATTCATTGGATCTTTTTTTTCCATCTGTATCCAATTGCATACACATTATGCTGGGAGTCCTTTCCTATCAACAGACCATGCTTTCAAAACTTTCTTTTACATGGTGCTTGACATTAACTCTTTTTCTTGCTGTATCATTCCTCCCCTGAGCTAGTTGTCTTATAAGGCATAAAGTATTAGCTAAAATGGGTTGGAGGAGCAGAGGAGAGGCCAAAAAAATATTGTAAGTATAAACACCCAGGTTAACATTTCCAAATAACCTTCTTGGAAAGAAGGATGTAATAGATATAGGTCCAGATAATGTATATATAAACATAGAGTCTCTCTGATACTCAAAGACCCTGGTACTAGACCTTACAGGTTTCAGATGTGGGTTGAATTAATGAAAAATATTAAACATATCTTTCTACATATAATGGAACTTTTAACCAAGTTGGTTCAAACAATCATAAAACTGAGTTAATTGAGTAGTTGCTTGGGTATTCTATTTTTATTTGATAAATAAAGTGGCCACTAAAATATTATGTTTCAAACATTGGTAGGAGTTTGTCATTTAATTTGTCTCATTCACTTGTAAATGTTCACAACCTATCAGTAAGTGATGAAATTTCTATAGCATAGGTATAAAATGAAAGCTTTCAAAGTACTATTTTTCTCAGTGCCAGATATTAAAGTCTTAAATGGCCAATTCTAAGGATACTTGAACATTGTGTATTGTTTTACAAATACTTTATATAACATGTAAAAAATGGCATTTATTAGCTGTTTGGTTATTTTTCTTTGTGATTGTGAACAATGTAGTCCAGGAAGGGAAGAAAGGGATTGAATTTGAAAGCTGAAAAGGCTACAGATAATTAACTTGAAAAAAATGGCCACTGGGAAGAATGAGAGAAACAAAAGGATGAAATTAAACATTGATAGAGTGAGAGGTATAAAGTACATTCAGAAAATAAAAGATTCGCATTTCCTCTTTTATTGGTTATTTTGTCTTAGAAGTCTAAAAATACCATTTTTAAATTAAGAAAAAAATCAAGAGTTGTGGCTGTAATCTCAGATGAGACTGAAATTTATGATAAGGATATTTGATTTCTTAGTGGTCAGCATTAGGAATAAATTAAAAGTTTTGTAAAAATAAGTGACATGATATAAGTTATTGTTTAATTTATTGTATCCATTCACTGGGTAGATAACTACTGAGCATCCAGTATGATCTTGATTCAATGATAATTACTGAACCAATCTTAAAATTATATAGTAGAAAAAGCATAGCATCCAGGTCAAATTACTAAATCCTTTTAATCTGCTGTTTTATCATTTGTAAAAGGGGATGATGATGAGAACGATAAAAAATGTCTCACTCAGATAAACCACAATGGAAAAGACTATGAAAAAGAATATATATGTATAACTGAATCGCTTTGCTGTACAGCAGAAATTAACACAACATTGTAAACCAACTATATTTCAATAAAAATTTTTTTAAAAAAGTCTCACTCATACACTTGATGCGTAAAACTTCAAGCTAATGCATATAAAAGTACTTTGTAAACTGCTAATAAAAATAAAATGTAATATATTTCACATTTCAGTCTAAGATTTTTTTCCCTTCCATTTCAAATTTTGCAAGGTTGCAAATACCTAGAGCAAGAAGGAAATATGTAGGATGTGTTCATGTGAATTCTTATTTGACTCAGGTCTTACCATTTCCACCCACCAGGTTCACTGAAGTCATTTTCATTTCCTTTATTTCTGAAGTCTCTGATGCTATTTGATACCCATCTGCATTGAGTTGAATTGCACTTAGAAAATTATTTCTCTATGCAACTCCAAGAGAGCCTGGTATCACATGAGTCAGGTATTACTGTAAGGCATTGTGACTCAGAAGAGAAAGCTGCTCATTATGTCAATTACATTTATGGGAAGCAAGGGAACCCAGTTTCCCATCCCTCTTGTGAATTCGTTCAGCAAATTAAATTATGGGCAGGCAGACTTGTTTAATTAATGGAGTGCATTGCAACTTGGAATTGTAGCGTCTGTCCACAGAGAAATCAGCGTATCACAGTCTCAGACATGTTTTCTACTTGGCCTTTCATCATGGGTGGCTATTCATAGCCCTCAATTTTCGAGAGAAGGGAACCTCACTATTGTTGTGTTTATATAAAACACCAACGACCTCTGGGTCTAGCATCGTACCTTGTGCTTAGATGCCTAATAAATATGTTTGCTTAGAATAAAATACTCTATGAAGATTGTAGAGCATGCTCATTGTACAAATTCTTTTCCCAGTAATTTTGACCGACAAATAACTATGACACTTTTATATGTCACTGACACTGGAAAAGTTTGTAAGTTCTTACTCTATGTTGTATGATCAAAGCTGAGTGGATTAACACAAATAATATGAACAGCTCTGAAATATTTCTGTTGCTAAGTGTACAAAAGTTGAAATTAGTAAATGTTTACTGAGCTTGTGTTTTATGCAAAGCACTTTCTTGGGCATCTTGGTTTACCAAGTTGAAAAGACTTAACCTTGGCAACTAAGAGAGACTGAAAGATAAACATAAATTCCCACATATCTACTTGATTATTACCTTAACAGGGATGTTTGCAATGTGCCACAGAAATACAGGTCCAAAAGCAATTATATCTGTCAGAGGAAGGGGTGGACTTGTAGAGATGAGGACCAGGAAAAAGTCTACAGTACAAATGCTATCCCAGCTAAGAGAATAACTTAAGTTAAGCCATGGAAGTGTACAAAATGAATCCCATTTCTGAGAAAACCAAGCAGTTTAGTTTGGACTGTAATTAGAAATGGAGCCTCAAAGGGCCACTGAAATAGCCCGAAGGCTATGCTTAGGAATTTGAATATTTGTGCCACAAGTGTCCATTAAGATGTTTTAAAGGAGAGTGACAAGATCATACCTGTTTGAAAAACTCTAATTTGAAAAGACACATGTACTCCAACGTTCATAACATCACTATTCACAATAGCCAAGATATGGAAGCAACCTGAATGTCCATTGACAGATGAATGGATAAAGAAGAAGCGGTGTATATATACAATGGAAAACCTACTCAACCATAAAAAAGAATGAAATAATACCATTTGTAGCAACATGGATGGACCTAGAGATTATCATACTAAGCGAAGTACATCATACAGAGAAAGACAAATATCATATGATATCACTTATATGTGGAATCTAAAAAAAATGATACAAATGAACTTATTTACAAAAAAGAAATAGACCCACAGACATAGAAAACAAATTTATGGTTACCAATGGGGAAAGGTAGGGGGAGGGATAAATTAAGATTTTGGATTAACAGATACACACTACTATATATAAAATAGATAACCAGCAAGGTCCTACTGTATAGCACAGGGGACTATATTCAATATCTTGTAATGACCTATGATAGAAAAGAATATGAAAAAGTTATATATATATTTAACTGAATCACTTTGCTATACACTTGAAACTAACACAACATTGTAAATCAACTATATTTCAATACAAATTTGAAAAAAATTTAAAAAAGATTATACCTGCTTTTATAAAATCAGTGATCCCACCTGGACGGAGAATATTGGAGGAAGAAGAGGAAGAAGAATCTCTGCAGGGCAGTAGATGAGCACAGGAGTTACGTGCAGTGTCCTGGGGAAGGATGCGGAAGCCTGGACAGTGGCGGTGCGTGTGGAGGGGACAGAGCAGCAGGGGACACGTGTTGTTTGTCACCGGCATCCATTGTCCATCCTTCTAGGTAACAGGACCTGTCTTTGGACAGACCACCTCTTCCTCCACGGTCAGCCGTATGGTTTGAGGAAGTTGACTCTGTCCTTTCTCCAACTGGAGGAGCAAGTGATGAAGAACAAGCCAATTTGCATGTTTTCCTTGTCAAGATACTAAGGGATCAGGAGTAGATACGTGCAATCAGAATGAATCCCAAGACATACTAAGAATTTACACACACAGTACATCTTAAACGTTTTTTACATCTTCACGTTTCTTCAGCATTATCTCCACTTACTCACATGAATTCCATTATAGTACTATACCACAATTCATTTAATCCATCCCCTGATTGTGGCCGTTCAGCAATTTCTCCTCATATTTTTTTTTCTGTTATAAACAATGAACATCCTTATAGAAAGTGTATAATTATGTTCTTAGGATAAATTTTTAGACCGGGTTTATTACAGGATCAAAGTGGGATATCTAATTGCCTTTTATATGAAAGCAAAAGTTCCAGATTATCTAACTCTGACAGAGCTCACATCCTGTAGTTAACAGCAGCTGACTTATAATTGGATCCATGCAAGTAATGTTTTTATAAACCTTAAACTTATTTACAAGACTAGAGTCTGAAGTGGCTTCTCCTCTCTACACTGTTTGATAAAGATAAGGCTCAACGAGATGTGAACCACTGATGGCCACTCAGGAGATTTTAAGAACGGAGTCCAGTCATTAGGAAGCAAATTTAGGACAGAAAAATTCTCTTTGTCTTCCCCTATCCCCATCTATTAATGTAAAAATCCTATTTATCTATCTTTCAAGAGACAACTAAAAGTCTGCCATTCACAAAAACTTCTTTGTCTAGAAGTAATCTCAGTAATCTCTCCTTTTTTTCCACTTTCTTTGTTTTCACTTCCTTAACACTTTTTTTTTTTTTCTACAACCATCTCCTCACCCCCATCCTCAAACTTTTGCTTGGAAAATATGGTCACTTCACACACGAGTTCTCCATGCCCCCATCTCCCTCATAGTCCTCAACCAAGACACTGTTTTTTCACCTACCTCTCTTTCCCAACTGACCCTATTTTCTGTGAAATAGCAGCAGTTAAGAGATGGCCTCGCCTTGCCACTGTGCTGGCACAATGGAGAAAGGGTATCATTCATGTGTTTAATGAACACTTCAGTCCTTTGGATGCCCAGTGTCTCTGCTTTCTGAGTCTGCCTTACTACAAAAGAAAGAAAGAGAGAAAGAAAGAAGGAAGGAAGGAAGGAAAGGAAGGAAGGAAAGGAAGGAAAGAAGGAAGGAAGGAAGGAAGGAAGGAAGGAAGGAAGGAAGGAAGGAAGGAAGGGAAGGGGGCAGTGATGGCACAGTCTATAGTCCAGAGATGGCAGTGGTCGGTGGTGTACGGCTTAACAACGTCCACGCACAACTTCAGTTGTTTCTGTGTGTGACCTTAATTTTTGTGATAGCTCGCCATCTTTCTGAACCTGGGTCCTCCAATCTGGTTGTCCAGGTTCCCTGTTGATTCTCTGAGTTACCTGTACGCCTATGATTCATTTCTTTCTGTTTCTGTTAGCCAAGTCCATTTCTTTTGTTCCAGACAGTAGCCTTGATTGACAAAGGGTTGGCCCTGTGTGACAAGAATGTCAGGCTTGTGTAATTTAGATTATTTGGGAATAACTAGACCTAAGTTCAAAGACTTGATAGAACAAGAAACTACAGAGGAATTTTTATGACACATCTCATAGACTGAAAATGAATGATGGCTAGATTTCTGAAAAATTGGAGCTACAGAGTAACGTATTTATTATCATTTTGAATCTAACTGTGCCTGATGAATCATCTGTTCTGACAAAATAATGTTACAATCTTAGACTAATCAAGTGTCTTGTAAAACAAAGTACAGTTGTAGCATTATTTTTAACCCCATCTCATCAGAAATTATTCAATGTGCATTTTTAAATCATACAATTTTTAAGTACTATCCCTTGCTTGAATTTATTTCCCATGAATAAAACCTTTTTTTGATTTAATATCCTTTTCATATTTCTTCAGAAATTTTACCATCTCAGAATCTCAATTACTTCACATGGACATCTGGATCAGGCCAATTATTGTATCTTTCTCATCCAATACATGAGCAAGTGTCCATAAAGAATAACATCTGCTGCCTGGTTAATTGCACTAGTATCTGGGAGAATATGAAATAATTTTATGTTTTGTAAGTAGTGTAACTCAAATAGGAATCTGGAATCATCTTTCCCATCATCCTCTTCTGATTGTCTATTTATAGCCCAAAGTGATTGAAGAACAAACTTTGGTATGATTGTTACTGATAGAACTTTTTATGAAAATAATTATCTCACTATTTCACTTTCTGTTTACTTTCTTCTTCAAATGCCAACTATCAGCATTTGGCAGACAGAATAATCTCACTCAGAAGATGGGTTTTCTCAAAGTTCAACAGATTTTTCTGAGAAGAAAAAAACATAATGAGTTGGAATTTATGATAAAATTGTAACAAAACATAAATATAAAGTGATTTTCTGAAGATAATGATTAAACTAGTTTCTCTCAATTGCTTTAGTTTCAGCCATAGTCATGTGGGCTACAAACAAATACTTAAAAATTAAAGTAATTATTTTTTGATGAAAGGCTGTTTCCTGCAAGCAGGAAGGTAAATAGGAGGAATGGTTCTGAGTAGATCTTAGCTTTTACTCTCTAAGTGGAAATTCTACATGAAACAATATCAATGCTGGTTTCAAATCACACTAAATGCTCTGTTACCAGAAAGCGATGAAATCACCATTGCATTGCTCAGACATCTTGGATTCTGCAGAGCTATTCAGGGTTGCTACAGGAGGTAAGACAGAGGTGAAAGGGAAAAGTTCATTTTTAAACTGGCAGGTATACTGGAGTGTTATAAAGGATTTCATCTGTCTTCTCCTTTTCAAATAAAATTTGAAAATTACTGCCTTAAAAGTTGGCATACAATTCCTAAAAAGAAAACTACCTTTAACTAAATTTCATCTTAAAGAAGTGAAGTATTTGCTATGCCATATTTAGGGAGTTCTGTGACTTACAATCAACCTAGAGAGTGATAGGGTCTTAGGGCAATAAAGTCGATCCACAAAACAAGGTTTCTGAAGGATAGAGTTTCAGGCAAATAGAGCATTTAGCCTGTTCAATTCACTCTAAATTAGAGCTCATTACTCTTCATGATACATTTGATTGCTCTCAAATTCTCAGTAAACATACCATAAGAGGAGCAGTGCTATTACTTTTGATCAGCAACCAAAGCTTCCTTGGGGTAAGTCAGAGACGTCCCTCATCTCTGGGCACTAGGAAGAGTCAGAACAGGAGAGCTCTCAGAGCTGCTGACCTTGAAAGAACTCAGAAAAAGTGCAGGAGAAGCAAATGATCAGAAGCAAACAAATGACAAACACAATTTAATGCCTGGAGTCATCACTCTTTGAAAGATCAGTACTTAAGCTAAGAGGATCAATTACTCACATGTCTCTTTTTCTCAAAGGTTCCTTCTTTTGTGTTCACTAAAACAGGGCACAGACCTCCTCCGTCCCAAGAATATGGACAATCAACTGCAAAGACATTTAATTATTTTCCATATTTGGGCGGCCCCAGCGGGATAGCTCTGCTGGAGCCCACTTTCCCTTGCTACAATCCAACAGAAGTTGAGGAGAAATATGGAAAGAAGTGTCATGTATCAGTGCTGATATTAATCTATCTCCAATATATAGATATATAATCAGTATACAAAATAGCAATAGTATATATACACACATATATAATTAGTATATAAAATATCAATATTATATATATACACATAATCAGTATACAAAATATCAATAGTATATATATGTACACACATATATAATCAGTATATGAAATATCAATATTATATATACACATATATAATCAGTATATAAAATATCGATATATATGTACACATATATAATCAGCATATAAAATATGAGATTATATACACACATATATAATCAGTATATGAAATACCAATATTATATACACACATGCATAATCAGTATACAAAATATCAATAGTGTATATATACATATATAACCAGTATATAAAATATCAATATTATATATACATATATAATCAGTATATAAAATATCAGCATAATATATACACATATACAATCAGTATACAAAATATCCATAGTATATACATACACATATATAATCAGTATATAAAATATCAATATTATATACACACATATATAATCAGTATATAAAACATCAATACTATATATATACACACACACACACACACACACACACACACGCACACAGTCAAAATCCCTTGGGTCTTCCTTTAGTTTTTCCTCTTTAATGGCAGTACTTTGCATCTCCTCAGGCTACCTATGCTGAATTTCATGCAGAAGATATGCAAAGGAATAACTAATGTTTGCTCCTGTGAGAAAGTTAGGTGGAAAAATTATATATTTTTTAATATATATTTTTTTTACATCTTTATTGGAATATAATTGCTTTACAATGGTGTGTTAGTTTCTGCTATACAACAAAGTGAATCAGCTATACGTATACGTATATCCCCATATCTCCTCCCTCTTGCGTCTCCCTCCCACCCTCCCTATCCCACCCCTCTAGGTGGTCACAAAGCACCCAGCTGATCTCCCTGTGCTATGCGGCTGCTTCCCACTAGCTATCTATTTGACATTTGGTAGTGTATATATGTCCATGCCGCTCTCTCACATCGTCCCAGCTTACCCTTCCCCCTCCCCGTGTCCTCAAGTCCATTCTCTACATCTGCTTCTTTATTCCTGTCCTGCCCCTAGGTTCTTCAGAACCATTTTATTTTTTTTTTAGATTCCATATATATGTGTTAGCATACGGTGTTTGTTTTCCTCTTTCTGACTGACTTCATTCTGTATGACTGACTCTTGCAAATGTAATTCCTGTGTGCCTACTACAGCCATGAGACAGGTCCCTGTCCTTATGAAATTATAGACCCATTATATATCATGATAGAATGTTTTAAGCCTCAAACAGATGTTCTCTGCTTTTACATATTTTTTTCTTACTCATTCAACCAAAGTTACCCTCATCCTCAAGAGAAGTTTTCTAGAAACCTCAGAGGTTCCTGCAGAAGTGGGTTATCTCCCACCTGGTTAGCTGCAGGGCAACACCCCACCTCACACACCATGTCAACTGCCGACCCAGCTGGTGGCCCCAGATCTTCCTCAGAGAAACCTTGGGCTTCACCTCTTATTGGATGCTAGACCCTCACTCATTTATTTCTTTGCCTGACAAACTAAAGTCTAACCAGTATGTTCTGGGTTTCCTCCTATTGCTCTTGAACTCTCTCTGATCTTCCGTTGATCTCCACCACCAAATTTTTCCTCCAAGATTTTAGGATATCTGTTTCCTTTCTGAATCTACACAATCACTCAGTTTTTAAAAAAAAATTATTTTATATTGGTGTATAGTTGATTTACAAAGTTGTGTTAGTTTCAGGTGCACAGCAAAAGTGATTCAGTTATACATATACATGTATCTTTCCTTTTCCGGATTCTTTTCCCATTTAGGTTATTAGAGAGTATTGAATAGAGTTCCCTGTTCTATACAGTAGGTCCTTGTTGATTACCTATTTTATTTTATTTTAAATTTATTTATTTATTTTTGGCCGCGTTGGGTCTTCGTTGCTGCACGCGGGCTTTCTCTAGTTGCGGCGAGTGGGGGCTACTCTTCGTTGCGGTGCACGGGCTTCTCATTGCGGTGGCTCCTCTAGTTGCGGAGCTTGGGCCCTAGGCACATGGGCTTCAGTAGTTGCGGCACGCGGGCTCAAGGTTGTGGCTCGCGGGCTCTGTAGTTGTGGCTCGTGGGCTATAGAGTGCAGACTCAGTAGTTGTGGCGCACAGGCCTAGTTGCTCCGTGGCATCGTGTCTGCAATGTGTCTCCTGCATTGGCAGGCGGATTCTTAACCACTGGCACCACCAGGGAAGTCCGATTACCTATTTTATATATGGAAAGTGTGTATATGTTAATCCCAAATTTTTTACAATTCTGCCATACAGTTATCAAACCTCATCTCCTCAGCACTGATTGTACATCTTTACTTGGGACACAAGTACCTTAAAAGAAGCTTTTCAACCCTTCTTCTCCTAATTAAGGCTCATGATGCCTGGTTTTTTCTATGACTTTGGGGAAACAGTATTTTTACCACATTCTCCACTCAGGAAGACTTCCCTTTTGTTCACGACAGTTTTGTTGTTGCTGTTGATCCAGCTATTAACTTGGAGCTCAGGGTTGCTGGGAAATTCCTGCCTGAACCTATTTGATTAATGAAACAAGAGGCCTCTACACTCAGTTTCCTCGGTTTCTTTGCTTAGCCAGTTTCCCAATGTGATATGACCTTGGAACTGCTCTTCCCCTTGAAATTGACACTTAAAGTCACTGAGACCAGTGTACGTAATCCAAACGGAGAAAGCAAAATAGGTCAGCCATGGTCAAGACTCTTCATGCCTGTTGTCTTCACAAAGCCGCGAACAAGGCTACTTACAATGTTGATACATATGTTAGTCTCTGTTTGGCATCACCCATTAGTAAATCAAATGTGTCACATGTATTTATTAAAGTAGATCTAATTGTCCCCATTGGGTCCCACAATGTACAACCAAACACATATTTGAGTTTATGCAATGGGAAGACAAGAATTAGCAAATATAAAAGAATATTATAGTGTGAAATACAATATAAATATTTATGAAAAAATTGGGAAGAAGCTAAAATTGCAGTTATGTTCTCAAGGGACAAGGAAACCTTGGAGGACTGAAAGATCCCAGAAGATCTTTATGGAAAAGTAGAAAATGAAGCTGAGGTTTTTAAATAAATGTTCTTGAGTTCTTATAATATGGTAGAGAGATTGCTCTGATAGGTACAAATCTTTGCTGTGTGCTTTTCCTAGAGCTACATGGATCTGCTTGAACACCCTCACTAATGTTATCCCAAGGCAGACGTCCTTTGTGATTCAATGATAACCAACTTTACAAAAGCTCTGGGAAAGTAGGAATATCATGGGTAAGTGGGCCCTGCGATTCTCTCCCTTGAGAAATTTCTATTGATCTTCCAAAGGCCTTGGTTCTTTAGAAGTAGGGTATATGAGAATTCTCTGAAAACCTGTTAAATTTCAGATGCACAACACCACTACAAATACTCTGATTTAGTATGTCTTGGGTGGGTGTGGAAGTCAGCACTATCACCAAATATTCGAGGTGATTCTGATACTGGGGGTCCATGGGTTGCTTGGAAAAACGCCATCCTAGTACAGCCAGAGTCCTAATCACCACGTTCATTCATTGTTCGTCATGTGCTTATTCTAGACATTCACATCTGGCAAGTAATCTTATCATATTATGGTTAACTGTGCATGTCCACACTACTTAGGTCAGTTCTCCCCATTCATGTAATAGAGGGATGGGGCAATATTCTCTAAGGCATGTCCCATACACACTGGTGCCAGAGAGTTTGGGGAATGTTCTGAGAACAACAGGAGTTTTGCAAATAATGGGTTAAGTAAAGCAAAACTGGCTCCTTGCTTGTAGATGGCCTCAGCATATGAATAAAAACACAGTTATAGATTATTAAGAACCTCCAGTAGGAAGTTATTATATGTAGTTCTTCCCAAATGTATTTGAGCACAGAAATATATATTTTTTGAAAGTCATCCTACAGAGAAAATAAGCTCGGACATGCTGCCAGAAAATGAAGAAGCTCAGACAGGGAAGGCACTGTTGATGCCTTTCCTTTTACCCCATTCATGTTGCATCTGTTTATTATAAAGAGTCATCAGCTCTATCATAAAAAGGCTGCCATGGGCCCTGCAGGAGTACAGCTGGTGACAGAGGATGCATGTAAAGGACCAGAGAGGAAATAGTTTGCTCTTTAAGGGAAGCCAAAGACAGAGGTAAATGAGTGGGTGTGATTGTTTCCAATTAAATTTTATTTAGGAAGCCAGACCACATATGGTCTGGGGGTTGTACTTCGCTGCCCCCTGGTCTAGAGCTGGACAGCCAACGTCCAGAGAAAACTGCTTCTTTTCACCTTCTTCATAGTGTTTGTTTCCTCCCTGGAAAAATGAAAATAGGGAATCAGCTTACTTTATCTCAGATTTTTATTGCAAACATGTCTGTGGACAAATCATTTATTCATTCATCCCCACCAATTAGTTGAGCATCTGCTATGTGCCAGGCACACTGATGTTTTCTCCCCATTTGATGCTGGCTAATAGTTCTTACTGAATTGTAGAAATTTTATGGCTTTTTACTTGATGCCTTGCTTCTCTGTTTGGGATAATGATAGATCCTTTAAAGTGAGATTTGTATTAGGGATTTTAGCAGCTGCTACACTGACTCCTTATCTTCTGTTTACAGCTAGTTCTCAGTTCTTTGTAACTTGAACATAGGAAACAGACTATTTTTAAACTAAGTGGAGAGTTTACACTTGTCAATTGTTCCTTTCTTTTATTAATTTTGGGCCAATATTTTTGTGATTTTTTTCTCATAGTTACCTACGTACACTACCTCACTCTGATTTTGAGGAGAAAATATCTGATACTTTCTAACATCCTTTATAACACCTTACATAGGGTTAGTCCATAGTAGAGCTTCAATAAGTATTTGTTGAATGGATTAGTGTTATATTATTTCAATTGATCTATAGGCTACTTTGATAAGCATAACAAGTTCTCGTTTCTAAAGTGGTGTATTTATTCCATATTTCTTTTGATTTAGTTCATCTTGCAAAGTATATGGGGTGAAAGGAAGGCTGTGAAATGTTCTCTTGGAAGATCAAGAATAGACATAAAGTAATATATTGATTTTTTTCATTGAATATCTACTAACGTGGATAAAAGTCATTTACTATCATTAACTACTCAGAGGGAAATGAGAACAGAAGAAGTAAAAATTGGGTGTATTAAGGTAAGAAAAGTAATGATTTGGAAGATACAGAAAAGTTAATTCCATTTCAGTGTAAAGAATTTCTGTGCCTCTATCTGAAAATCCTTGCCATGGAGGTGTTCTTGATATGATATGATGTAGGTTGAACTTGATATGATAAAGATTGAATTTGGTTTTCTGTTGATCTCTTGGGCAAGCATTTTGTTTTCTGAAAATAAAGTGAAATCTATTTAAACCTTAACGAAGGTAAGGATCAATCTCTATACTTCACTTGAGGGAAACAGTGCATACATACAGTTTAAAATGAATTGTTAAGAGGGAAATATATAAAAGAACAGAAGTGATCTTTGTTGCTACAGAAAAGTACATAGGTTGATGGTCACATTCTATTGTATGAACGCAGCCATCTACACTTTTGCACTCAGGTTCTCTTCTTATTTTTCTCTTAGGAGATGAATGTCAAGTCCATCTTTCATAAATCTCACCTGAGGTTGGGTTTAAGCAGGATTTATTCTTTGTGAAGTGAACATTTTTCATGGGTTTAAAAATAAAGCCTTCATTTCCTTTTTAGATTTCCACCAGTAATTTGGCAGAAACAACATATTCTTCTCATAATTATATTTATATCTCTGTATTTCCTAAGTGGTATTTATTACATTTCCTTCTCAGGAGAGGATTTTTTTCCCCTCAAAATTATTCAAACAATAGGTCAAAAGCTAGGAATAATTAAAAAGCCACGCTCAGCATAATTTCCTACAACAATGCTTTACTTCTCACAAGCTCCTTATTGCATTTACCAAGGAGGATCTAAGCATAGGGGAGCCGTTTCCTGTAGCTTTTTTGTTACTGTCTTGCTTTAGAATTAAGGGTGATTGTACCATAGTCCCCAACGACATCTTGAATAAAGTTCAATGTGGACATAGTATTTTCAAATCAGTTTAAAAATAAAGTTTAGGATACTTTATTTCTTTCATTGTTCTAAAATGTGTACGTTCCCCCAGATGGTCCCCAATTTGAGTGTCTACTAAATGTGGCTTACTCCACTTGAGAGCACTGGGGAGTAGATGAGCTCTGATGCACGTTTATATGTACAAACTTGAGAATGCGATTTGGCGAATTCATCCAAGGATAAGACATGCATACTTTTTTACTTTTTTGCATACACTGCTAGGAATTTATCTTACTGAAGCTTAAACACAAGTGGCAACATATATGTATAAGGAGAGTCATTAAAGCATTTCAATAACAAAAACTGGACATGGACTGTCTTCATTAGTAGTAGGGGGGTTAAATAAATGATGGTGTTTCAAGGGAAGATAAGGAAAGGTGGTCCCAATAGAACATTAAGTGGAAAAAGCAATTTAATAAAAAAAAAGTGGGGGTTGCAAACTCAAAATGCTCCCAGGGACCAGACAAGTAACATCAGGCCAGGTGTGACCTAGGACAGCTGACCCTGGGCAGGTGAGAGGGTAGAAGGTAGTGTGAACAGAAGGCAGCATCCTCCCAGGGTCTGCTCATTATTGCCATAATGGAGGAACCAATACTCCATTTATCAGATATCTGGATTTTTTCAAGAGATGGTGGATTAGATTCAGGTGCTAATGTATACTTTTATGTGTGTTTAATGTTTTTATTTCATTTAAATGCATTTAAAGTACAGTGTTAGCCAAGCAGAGTGCATGTGTAGGCGAACCTTGGTGCAGCTACAACGTTACCCCTGTTTTCTAGACACTGACACGTTTAGAAAGCTGTACCTTGAATCCTGATAATGATACCTTATTCAAAGTCAGTTTGGAATGACTTGATTGAATGGCATTGTAATTTATACATTTCTATATTGTTCAATCTAGTTTCACTATGTGTACACTACATATTTTCTTTTTTTTAAATTTTTAAATTAATTTTTATTGGAGTATAGTTGCATTACAATGTTGTGTTAGTTTCTTGCTGTACAGCAAAGTGAATCAGCTATACGTCTACATTTATCCCTTCTTTATTGGATTTCCTTCCCATTAATGTCACCACAGAGTACTGAGTAGAGCTCCCTGTGTTATACAGTAGGTTCTTATTAGTTATCTATTTTATACATAGTGGTGTATATATGTCAGTCCCTGTCTCCCAATTCATCCCACACCCTCTTCCCCCCTTGGTAACCATAAGTTTGTTCTCTACATCTGTGACTCTATTTCCGCTTTGCAAATAAGTTCATCTCTACCATTTTTCTAGAACTATATATTTTCAGTGATCATGCCTGGGTGGGGATGGTGGAGGAGGGACATCCCTTTAGGTCCGTGGTTTGAGGGGAAAAACCAATTTTGAGTACACGCACCATCCCTATCTCTGTGATTGGGGCAATTTGCTCTAAATTTCTAGAGCGCAATTTCTTCATCGGTAAAAAGTTTGCCTTACATGTTGGTTAGATTTATGAAAGATGATATTTACAAATGCCCTGTAAATAGCCCTTGTTTTTTCTTTTTAATTAATTTTTACTGGCATATAGTTGATTTACAATGTTGTATTAGTTTCTGCTGTACAGCAAAGTGAATTAGTTATACGTATATATATATCCACTCTTTTTTAGATTCTTTTCCCATGTAGGCCATTACAGAGTATTGAGTAGAGTTCCCTGTGCTATACATTAGGTTCTTATTAGTTATGTATTTTATATATAATAGTATGTGTATGTCAATCCCAATCTCCCAATTTATCCCTCTCCCTCTTTCCCCCTGGTAACCGTAAGTTGTTTTCTACATCTGTGGCTCTATTTCTGTTTTGTAACTAGGTTCATTTGTACCATTTTTTTTTTTTTAGATTCCACATATAAACAATATCATATGATATTTGTCTTTCTCTGTATGACTTACTTCACTAAGTATGACCGTTTCTAGGTCCATCCATGTCGCTGCAAATCATAACCCTTGTTTTGTCATTGTTCATTCCTTCCCTATGTCTATTGTACAACCGAACTAAAATGGAGCCACTTATGTCAGGACAAGTGGAGACAGTCAATGCAGGAGCATAAGGGAAACCTAACCTCACTGTACAGGAACGTCCAGCTCTTCTCAGAAACAGCAGAGGACACCAGCCAATCCCTAAATGCCAAATCTCTTCATGCCATCCCTGGAGTTCTTTATTCACCTGACTTAGCTACCCTGGCCAAAGTAAGAAAGAAAGCCACCAGGCAACCATTCAGCTGCAAAAGCCAAATAACTTCCAAATTTATCCCATAAAAATCCCTTACTCTGTGAGCAAGACAGAATTCACTGCTCCTGTACCCTCGAGTTTCCCAGCTTAGCGGGTCAAACTCTTGCCACAAACTCATCTCTGCCTTGTTTTATTTCGTGCTCAGAGTTTGGTTTTTGACATCATCAACTCCACCATCCTTTGGAGATGCCAAGAAGCAAGTGAAATTGAAGACTATTCTAAATCTAGACTTTTAAAGTGTGCTTCTTTATTCACCTGGCAATGAATTACCAAAATGTGGCTACCTTTAAGAAGGATTTGTTTACATTAAGGATTAAGTAATTCCATAATTGTTTTCTTAGTATAACTAGGGATTGAGGGGGTATCACTCTTCATCTGTTCCTTCAGTAATTCATTTCGGTGATCATTTGCTCTTTTCAGACTTTAAGAGTTAACCTTTAGTTTTAATAGTGGGTAAAAAGCAATGGAGTGCATATCATTCAAGATATTTAAAATGTCAGTCATAGCCTTTGTCGTTTTTTTTTTTTCTTTCCTCATTAGAGAATCTGGTTCCATTAAACATTTCAACATTTAAGTGAGCTATCCAAATCAGAAAGAAAAAAGGGAAGATGGAAGTCTCCTGGTATAAGGGAGAAAAACTGACTTTGAATACAGACACTCAAATTAAGGACTGCATAAAGAACTTACTATTACCTTCCTACTACTGCTTTAACCCAGAAAAATCTCCCTGTGGTTGTTAATTCCTAAAACATCAGCAATATTCAATTCAAGGGAAAAGAAGAGCATGAATATTTTTCTTTTCAAGAAACCCAGGACAAAGTTAGAGGAAGGAAGAAACACACACACACACACACACACACACACACACACACACACTCAGCCTCAAAAACAAAAATAAACCAAAAAATTGAATACAATTATTAACCAGGTAGTCTAAAAAGAGCCAGTGAAATTCTAACAATGAGATGCTAAATTATTGCATATATTATATTACAGGATATATCTAGTACTTGAACTAGACGATCTGTACTTCTCCACATGCAAAATGTCAGCTGTTCATTCACACTTAACCATGTTTTTGTGAAAGTTGCAAAATAGTGAAAATTTTCTCTGTCCCTTTAAAAGCACCTCAGCCCTCCAAGTAAGCCTCCTGCAAACAAACAAACAAACAAAAAAACAAAAACCACCAACAACAAAAATTGTAGTGTGGTCCACTTGGGACCCTCCAGGTTTCTCTGCTCAGGGTCAGGCCAGCCTTTTGGAATTAGTGCCACCACTTCTGGACCTCACTCCTATCTCCATTGTAGGAGTTTACTTATGCTGAGCTATGTTTCCTCAAAGCCCCATCCTCAGACATCATGCCTCAATCATAGTGAAAAGAGCAAGCCTTTGAAAGCAGAGCATCTTGGGATTAGATCCCAAACCCACCGCTTGGTGGATATGTGGTCTAAAGAGGCAAGACCCTTAATTGCTCTGACATTCAGTGTCCTGACCTGAAAAATTGGTGTAATAATTCCTTGGTGGCTTGCAAGATAATTTTAAGTGTTAGAAAAAATACACATAAAAAGTCTCTGACACATAGTAGTTTCTCAGTATAGAGTGGGTATTATTATGATTATTGTTTTAATATTATTTAATTAGCTTAAATCACATTCAAGTTCCCTCCTGGAAAAATATTGTCATTTAAAACACTATATAAATGTGTTTTAAAATGCCAGCTGCTAAGTATTTAGGGCCTGGTAAGCTATTAACATATAAGCATGGCAGAGGTTCATTAGGTTCAGACACTAGTTTGAGGTAGTCCAAAGAGACGGAAGTTTAAGAAAAGGAAAAAGTCAGAGGAAAGGGCTGTGAGCTCTTTACATCATCTTTAAAATGACAAAAACCGTAACAACTAACATGTAGTAGGCATTTTGCACCAGGCATCACTCTAACTGCTTTGTGACATTATTTAACCATCCTAGAAATCCTATATTGTGGTTTCTATTATTGTACCCATTTCATGGATGAAAAAACTGAGGCAGAGTGAGGTTTATTTATTTATGTATGATGTTGAAAAAGAAGAGCTAAAGTCCTTAATCTCATGAAACTTACATTACATCTGGACATAAAGACAACAAACACAAACAACAACAACAAAAATATGTATACATATAATGTTTGGAGAAGGTAAGTACAAGAAAGGAAAAGAAAGCAGAATAAGAACTCAGAGTGGAGATGGTTCTACCAGAGGTAGGTTGGCCGGTGAATAGCAGCCCTTCTACTAAGGTGACAGTTGAGTGAAAAGACAGCTGTTTCTGTATGACACACAACAGAGAATACGTGTCATTATACATTTGGCCAAACCTGTAGATCGTACAACACCAAGAGTGAACCTAAATGTACACTGTGGACTTTAGGTGATAACGATGTGTCCGTGTAGGTTCATCTATTGTAACAAATGTACCATCTGGTGGGGATGTTGCTAGTGGAGAACGTTGTATGAAATGGGGCAGGGAACATATGTGAAATTTCTGTATTTTCCACTTAATTTTGTTGTGAACCTAAAACTGCTCTAAAAAATAAAGTCTATTTTTTTTTTTTTAAAAGGAAGATAACTGGCAGCCTTGTGGACTTTAAACCTTAGGGGAGAAAAGGCAGAAGCAGAAAGACGTGTTAGGAAATTTTAGCAATTGTCTAGGTGAGAAATCTTGGTGCCTTTTGTCAGACAGTAGGTGTGGAGGTTCTAAGAAGCATTAGATTATGGACCTATTTTGAAGATAGAGCTGATGGTATATTTTTTTAGTAGATGGAACAAGTTGTAGAAGAGGAAGTGAGGCATCTAAATGACTTTAAGGTTTTTGGCCTGTGCGCCCTGAAGAATTGAGATGCTGTATTTTAAGAGGGGGGACTTTGGGGGAGGATCAGTTTTGGGAACGAAGATGACGAGTTTAGTTTTGGGCATAGGTTTGAGATATGGTACATTTGAGAAGTTAAGGTAATTCCCCAAGGCCACAAAGGTGTGTAAGTAACAGAGCGAGGATAGGGACCTTATCACGTAAACAAGGAGCCTGACTCTTCCCGCAAGCCCTGTGTCCCAGTCTGTCTCCTCTTTGCAGGGCTCAGTGTATGTTTTCAGGTCTAGTAGGCTCAACATTTAGTGGTTGGAAGGAAAAGACTCCGTGACTGGGTCGATCTCATTTACTGCTCTTTCCCCAACACCTAACATAATGTCTGGCATGCATTCGAAGAAATAAAATGATATTGAAGATGATTCTTTAATTCATAGATATTTTTTTTCTTTTCAATTATGGTTTATTACAGGATATTGAATATCCCTTGCTATACGTTAGGACCTTGTAGTTTCTCTATTTTATATATAGTAGTTTGTGTTTCTCTATTTTATATATAGTAGCTCATGTCTGCTGATCCCACACTCCTAATTTATCCCTTCCCCCATTCCCTTTCCCCTTTGGTAACCATAAGTTTGTTTCCTTTTTTTTTTTTTTTTGAATTTTATTTATTTTATATTTTTATACAGCAGCTTCTTATTAGTTATCTATTTTACACATATTAGAGTATATATGTCAACCCCAATCTCCCAATTCATCCCACCACCACCTCCTCACCCCCTGCTTTCCCCCCTTGGTGTCCCTACGTTTCCATAAATTTGTTTTCTATGTCTGTCAGTTTCTGTTTTGTAAATACGTTCATTTGTGTCATATTTTAGATTCCACCTGTAAGTGATATCATACGGTATTTGTCTTTCTCTTTCTGACTTACTTCACTTAGTATGTTAATCTCTAGGTCCATCCATGTTGCTGCAAATGGCATTATTTCATTCTTTTTTATGGCTGAGTACTATTCCATTGTATATATATGTATATATACCACATCCTTTTTATCCATTCATCTGTCGATGGACATTTAGGTTGCTTCCATGTCTTGGCTATTGTAAATAGTGCTTAATTCATAGATTTTTTTAAACCCTGAAATAGAAAGCTTTTAGACATGAAGTCACTGCAGATAGATATAGGAAATTTCCATTAATATTAGCGAATCAAGACAGGTAATGCATGACTTTTTTTTTTTTTAATTAATGCAGAAGTCTGAGAATATGATTCTCACTAAAGAGAATTAGAACTTTATTCAAGGACAAACTGAATAAAAATTGTGTATATTTTGACAGAAAGTTAAGGTGGGGCATAGGAGAAATTATTTTAGCTTGTGTGGGTTTTTTAGTTTAAAAAGGGAAGTTAAATTAGAGATAAACTGGAAAGATTTAATCATTTGTTAGAGGAAAGTGTTTAAAAGAAAGAAAAGTCTAAGAAGTAAATCCATGCAGCAAATTATATGTTAAATAGTAGAGATTTTTCAACAAAGATAATGAAAAACTACTCTTTTATTATAAAGAGAGCAAACACAAATAGGTAAACAAAACAAGTATTAGGTAAAGCACAAAGCGCCAATCAGCAGGCTCAACACAAACAATTGTCTAATGCCCTGAACTGTGCAGGTGGGCCCAGCGAGAAGGGCTTTCCCAGGTAAACCCAGCTGCCTAGAGTAGGCCGGGCCCTTTGTGGGCCCAGCCGCTGGCTTCCGACAGGCCAGCAAAAGTGATTCCAGTCTCTTTGGACCAAGTCAGAACACCCAAGATTCAACTGCTGGAACATGAGCCAGGAAATCCGAATCCAGAAAAAAAAAGAATAAGAAACTTAATTCCACTGGGCATTAGATGAGGCTTCTGGAAGATAATGTGTATAAGACATCACTTCCATACCTGGGCTTTGACAACAAGGCATTTTGTTATGTGAATGGACCAGATTTGATCCACGGCTGAGAGCTGAAATAGGCATAACTCAAAAGAAGACAGTGTAATTGATAAACCATTGTTTTAAAAGTTTAACATCGCTATTAATCAAAGAAAAGCAAAATAAAATATCCATTCGCTCATTCATTCATTCATTCCTTAAATACATATTTTTGAAAGTCTTTCTATTTGCAGGCACTGGGAATAAATAAACAAAGAGACAAAAATCCCTGCCTTCATAAAGCCCATATTTTTGTGGGGGTAATGAAAACTTTACAAAATAAATCGCATGTCATTCGATGTTAGTGTGAAGTGCAAGAGAAAAAAAGGGAGGGAACATCATGGACGGAAGGACGGCAGGAGTAGCAGGTCTAAGACACAAAGAGAAGGCGAAGGCGACATAGGAGCCAAGCCCTGTGATCGTATTTTATTGTATAACGTTGGTGGAAAATGCAACAAACACTGGGCTTTGTGCCTGACTGTGTATGAGTCCATCCCCTACTGGGTACTGTGTTGTAGTTTCCTTATTTGCAAATTAGGGGTAGTGGTGATGACAGCCCTTGGACGGGTGTGAGGATTAGGTGAAATAATAAAGAAAAACGATTCGCGATGACTCGTGCAGCAAGCACACAAGGTTAGCTTCCATCCTATCTGTTAGTCAGTTACTGCAGGAAGATCTTTTTGAAGGCAATGTTCAATGCTGATGAGGATAGGACAATGTATCTTGCTAAGGATAGGGCACAGCTGATACAATTAGGGGGGAATGTGTTTTAGTTAGCATGCTTTCAGGTTCATGCAACTTAAACATACAGACCTTTATAAGAACACCGGACAGGGACTCTGGAGTTAGGGCAGGTGTGAGGGCTGGTTTAGTTGGAGGATCAATGACGCGCCACAGTGTGGCTTTCTCCATTGCTCCTTTTTGCAATGGTGTTTTCTTCTCTGGAGGCTTGTAGCATGACAGTGACCCTGTATCCAGGTGTGACACTGTCTGGAATGAGGCTCTTCAATACAATAGCCACTAGGCACATGCGACTATTTCCATTTAATTTAATCAAATTAAATACAATTTAAAGTTCATTGCATATATTGCTGATAGGATAACAGAATTATGATTATTTTTTAAAGTTTTCTCTGTCTCTGTTTTTCTTTTTCTGTCCTCCTACTTTTTTGTGTTTTATTAAAATTTTTTCTGATTTATGCTATTTTTGCAGAGAAATAATCATTAAGAAATACACACCCACACACATATGTACGTATGGATTAGATACAGCTAGCTAGCTAGGTATATACACACACACACACACACACACACACACACACACACCCTATTGAAATATGTCTTCTTGGCTTATATAATATAGAAAAACTATTCTTAATATGAGGAGAAAAAATTGTGTATTTAATATGATTGCAACTGAAAAAAATAGAGGCATAGAATAAAATTGGAATGGAATATATAGAAATTTTGACAGACAGTGATATATTGTTAGGAAAATTAGAGGTGAAAATTTTTTTCCCTTTCTAGGTTTTATCAATTATATATAATTTTTATCCTGGAAGTTTAAAAAAAGTATTTAAAGGAAACAAATGAGGGAGAAACAAATGTATATTTCAGGAATACTGTGGTTTACAAATCTGGGCTCATATGCAACTATTTTACAATAGGCTCATGTCAGTTCTTTTAGCATGAAAAGAAAAGCAAGGAAGGGTATTACTCCCTTCAATGTTGAACACACCTTGTCAATTATTTTACATGTTATAAAAATATTGGATAGACCATTTTATAATTAAAGACAATACGTTATAAAACAATTATTCTTACTTGCAGTTTTGCATTTTAGCGAGGTACAGATTTACATATAGATCTAAGTTTTTCAAACCGATGTCAGTCAAAGTCTGTAGCTAGCTAGGAAGTGCCTTTGACCTGCAGAAGTGGCCAGTCAAGGCACTGGAGAGAGAAAGAGGGTCTTTGAGACTCTGACCACTCCCTTTACTCAGAGAAGCTGCACTTTGATTTGCTGTCTTTTACAGTGAATTGCTGTGTAAATTTTTAATTAGAAGAAAATCATGTCTCAATAATGCGAGAAATCACTGCTTTAAATAGTGGAAATGTTGTCCAGTGATCTCATTTCTGTCCTGCAGGAGAGCAGTTGAGAGAAATATTAGAAGGAACTCTCCGTTTCCCTACATTCAGAGCTGTACACAACCTTTTCTGTTTGCGTACAACCTAAGCCTTCCACCTCTAGTTACTGGATGTACTAAGTACTATCACAGGGCAATCTGCCCCTTAGAACCCAGTGCTGAAGATGCCAGGAACGACTGCACCTGTTCTGGCTCTTTTCAATGACCACGTACAGTGTGGGTGTTCCCTATTGCAGGCATGTGGGATATACAAAGGAAGAATAAAGCATGACTCTTGCAATGAAATAGCTATCCTTGAATCAGAGTAAGGGTGGAAGATACAGGGTGATATAAAATTAGTTGGGATGTTTTAAATGCATGCAGTAGAAATCAAAATCTAAACAATAAAGAACTTTATAAGTATCTAACTAAGAATCGGAATTAAGGTAGCTGTCAGGCTGGTTTATTTCGAGGATCAATGATGCACCAGGATGTGGTTTTTTTTTTCCATTGCTGCTTTTTGCCATCCGTAGTGTTGTCTTTATTTGCAGGCTTGTAGTGTGTCAGTGACCTTATATCCAGGCATGACACTGTCCAGAGCTAAGTTCTTCAATATGGTAGCCACAAGCCATAGGCAACTATTTAAATTGATCAAAATTAAATAAAATTCAAAGTTCAGTTCCTCAGGGGCCACATTTCAAAGCTCAAGAGCCACATGTGGCTAGTCGCCATCATGTTGGACAGATATGGAACGTCTACATCTTTCCAGAGAGTTCTGTTGGATAGCACGGAATTTAGCAAAACTGACAATGATCCTCCTGTGGTTCTTTCTTAAGAGGCAGGACATTTTCCTGTAAGCATGCAAGTAATCTTACCCACATGGCTTCTTTGACCAGAATTGATTCCCAAATTTATTTGGATCAAAACCCTGACAAGGCGATGGGAATGACTGCTGGACCCGTCAACGAACCGCACACGGAGGATTGAGACAGCATCCCTCCATTCCTGAGTTTGTTTTTCAGGGAAAAGGCTCCAGAAATAGGCAGTGATGGTCTCCTGGGATAAATTCTAGACACATTGCAGCTGACGGCAGGAAAAATTGGCCCAGAGGACGTGCAGTGGAACTGCGTGTCTGGGTCGCTGTGGCCTTGGACCTCAGCAGACGTGGCGCTCTCGCGCAGAGCGTCTCGGGGCCTTTAGCCGCCGGAAAAGTAGAGCTTCGCGGCCTGCGCCCGCGCAGTTCACTCGCTGGTTCTGGCCGCGGCAAGCCTCGCCCCTCCCCGGCTCCCCTGCCACCTGGCCAGCCCCTGAGAAGCACCCCTGCACTGGGACCCTGGGGTGCTCTGGGGGGTGGGTGTCCAAGAAGATTGGGGCTTGCAAGACTCCTTACAGACAAGTCTGGGCTGAGGGGCATCTGGCACCCGGGGCACCTGGACGTTCCTCATGCCAGGACTCCCCTGCTGGCCTCCTCGAACTCCCGAGGTCCCGCGAAGTCCCGCGAGATCCCGCGATATCCCACGAGGTTTGGCTCTCTTTGTAAAGTCGGGGCCCCAGCGCCTCAGGCCTGGTCCAGTCAGCCCCAGGGCTTCCGCTGTCGGCCGGCGCATCGCCGCGCACCCGCTCCTGCCGCTCTTCAGGACCCCCACTTGCTCGCTCCGCACACACCCAAAGCCACGTAGCGCACCGCCACTGCGGCGCCCTGTTTGCTTTCCCGGGAAACCCCACGCTCCACCCGTCCGGCCCGGGTCCTGGTCTCGGCCTTGAGCGTCCCTCGCGCTGCTGGGAAGAGTGTGGCCGAGTGAACACGGATGCAGGGAGAAGATGGGGCCCCGGTCCCGATGGACTCTGTTAAGAAGATGGGGCGCTGGGGGCCAAGCAGAAGCGGCTGAACAACGTTGACGCTTGCTGCTGACTGAACTCCAAGGAAGGCAGATCCCAGAAGTCGAGGACTGTCAGGTGAGATTTTAATCAAGAAGGTTGATTGGAGCAGAATTTGAAGTTAGAAAAATAGGGCTTAGATCTCTCGAGAGTGAGTGGAAGGATATTTCAAACACGCTTTCTACTTTTTAAGATCTATATTTAGTTCTTTGTCGTACGTCTACTCTAGTTTTCTAATTAGAATGAAAATTATGACTCAATTTGACAAGACATAAATGAATTCTTAACTGGGGACACTGGCCTTTTCGAATGGCTGTTCTGTTGGAGAGGAGCTGGGCGGGACCCTGGAGTGTCTGCAGGGAAGGTCGTAGACATATTTTACATCTGAGTCTGTTTGAAAACACTGATGGTAATGATAAACATTGGACTCGTCCTTTTGAGGTATGCTTTTCAATCTAAGTTTCCTATCAGAATCTCACTATAGAGCTTTTTCTTTATTTATTTTTATCTTTTAAATTATTTTTTATTTTTTAAACTTTTTATTTTATATTGGAGTACAGTTGATTAACAATGTTTTGATACTTTCAGGTGTACAGCACAGTGAGTCAGTTATACATATACCTATATCTATTCGTTTTCAAATTCTTTTCCCATTTAGGTTGTTACGTAGTATACTGTCTCCCAGAGTAATGGAAGTAAAAACAAAAATAAACAAATAGAGCTTTTTAAAAATAAACATTTTTAGATGACTCTAAAACAAATCATGAATATTATTATCAGGTTTTACAAAGAGTTCTATTGCTATGTCACTATGTCCAAATAGGCCTGTTGCTTAAGGAAAAAAAAAAAAAAAAAAATCTTCCTTTGCTTCCCATCGCTTTCAGAGTCAAGGTGAAGTTCCTTGGAATTGCATCAAGGCCCTCCAGGATCCACCCCATCTACCTCTTCAGTCTTGCTTCTAGCTCCTCCTCTTTCTGTTCTCTGCAGTGAAACTGTAACACGTGCAGCTTCTGGAATGGAAGCGCCCCCATTCTTCTTTGCCTAACTCATTGCTGTACCTTTTTAAGACCTAACCCTGGCTTAGTGTCCTCTGGGAAGTTGTGGCGTTGCTATCCTTGTTATTCAATATCTAGTTCTCCTGTAAGCTGTCTTTCTCAAAGAAGAACTTTCCGTTGGTATGTTGTCGAATTCCGGCACCACAAGACCGTGTGACTTTGACCAAGGACTTGTGGGTGGGAGTGATGATATATGTCACTTCCCAGCACGAGCTTAAAGAACCAGTGTGTGTGTCTGAGATGCTGGTCCTTGTTTCCAGCGCCAAGGTTGCAGGCAGAGTTCCAGACAGCAGCTGCGCCATCAGCTTTTCCTATCTGATGACCACATGGAACAAAGCCCCCAGGCCCCATTGATGCACATTAGTATGAACAAGAAATGAGCTGTGTTAAATCACTGTCATTTGGGGCTGCTTTGTTACCTCAGTATAACCTAGTCCGTCTTGACCGGTAGAAAAGTATTCCCAGACTCTCCTGGTCTAGGTTTGGTTTCATATTGAGTATCAGATTTTAGCTAGATGGTAAATATTGTGGACTCTGTGGGCCATGCTGTCTCTGTTGCAGCTACTTAACTCCATGTAGCACAAAAGCAGCCATAGATAAAATGTAAAGGAATGAGTGGGATTGTGTGCTGATAAAACTTTATTTATATGAACAGGCGCTGGGTTGGGTTTGGTCCTCAGGCCGTAGTTTGTTGACTGCTGTTTGAATTCGTGAGTCTGAAATCAGTAGCAAGAGTCCTTTGGTTTGTATTTTAAGGATCAATTAAATTTTTCTTCTCATGTCTCTATCTTGTTTACATACTAATTGAATTTGGGGCTACGATTTTTAGTAAGAAAGTCAGGATAGATTTGAACTCAAGAGTATAAGCGTTTGTGAAATCATACTTGCGGTTTGGAGAGAGCATTTGAAAAATTAATTCCTAATGAGTAATGAAAGAAATGGCATATAGAAACATGATTTGAAAAGATGAACAGTCTATTAATTATTTTACCTACGACTTCTAAATAACTGATATTAGGAAGAGCCATATGAAATTGCTCTTCTGTAGAGAAATATTGACAATATCAGATGACATAACCTGTTACTAATAATTACACACTGGGATTTTTAAAATTATAGTTTCTGTATGCAAGAACCTAGAGCAACACCCGTTTCCGAGGAGATAGGTAACTTGGTTCATGACTAGCCCACACTGCTGTGTACATGATTTTCCTGCGTCCGTGAACTTTAGTGCCAAAGTCCTAAAATCTCTAAGAGAAATTAAGCTAGTTCTATTAAAAAAAAAAACAAAAAACAAGCACACTCTATGTGCTCAGCTCTCTCTTTCTGGTTTGTTTTCACAAGAATGTGTATTTGTGAAGGAACTGTCTGTAGGTACCATGCAGGTGAAAGCTTTCATCCTTTAGTGAGAGTGATGAAAGAAGCGTCTCCAGAGGTTACCAGTGCTACGGCAGGAGGGGGAAACAGGGTGCATTCATACCTTCTCTGCACATCTTTCAGCCAAAGGGACTATTTCCTTTTTGGTGATTTCGAAAAATAGAAGTTAAAAAAAAATGGTGACGCATCTCTGCCATCACAGAAAATTGCAAATCAGGACATAATATAATACAATATAGCTCATATTTTCTGTGGGGCAGAATGTTTATACCATGTTGCTTTCCCAGGGTATTTATAGATTTCCTGAGAATGACTAATTGTTCTCCAAAATTATATTTTTAGTTGCCTTCTCTCCATCCTCAGCCCTAGGAAATGTTAGCCTGAAAAAATTGAGGCCTGTTGGTGGACTTCCATCTGTTGTTACTGGTTTCATTACAAAAAACGAGTGTATCTCTAGAAGAAATTTTTTTAGAAAGAAGTCATTTCAGCTCCATGTCAATTGATAGCTTTACAAGTTACCTGTCATAGTTTATTTTATGTGAGATATACCCTTTCAGAAAAAAAAAAATCTCTTGATCTTACAGAAACTGTGCTAGGATATTATATGTATGAGAAGACTCTAAGAAAACAAACCTATGGACCGAAGCTAATGAATTATCTATGGGTTCAAGTTCAGATTTCCTAGGTTTACTTAAGAAGATGAATATATTCAGAGAAATAAATGCCATTACTATTTCTTTGTCTGTTAACAAATGACATTAGCAATAGATTTTATTTTATAAGACATGCACATTGCTTTACCTAGGGTAGCTCAGGAAATATTAATAGTCAGAAATAATGTAAATTCCAGTAATGTATTTATGAAATATATTGATGCTGTCAGTCTTTATTTGTTATACTGTGCCATGAAGTCTAGACAGAATAATAGTGCATTCTTTGTAGAGGCATGCGTTTCAAAAATCATTGAATTTGCTGTAATGCCAGGCCCTGGGTCTCACTCATGAATTTTTTACAGTTGGTTTTACATTCCATCTATAGAGAAAAATAATAGTTAGCAGCACTTTTTTCCCAATTCAACTAGAACTTTGCCTTTGGTATGAACAAGTAACCTTTAATTTGACCATTGAGCTATGTCTTCTTCCCGCTTGCCTATTCCACACAATCCAATTTCTCATGCAAATGTCAACAATTTCAAATATTTCCCTCCTAAGAAGATTTCATAATGATACAGCTTGCGTCATTATACAAACGTCCATTTTAAAAATTCTAATTCGTTACAGATCCTCTTTTAGCCCCTGAATAAAAGCAGTACCTCTAACCCTGAAGTTTTATTGTTCGTTAACTTAAATTTGACCTGCTTTTCTTTTTCAACCTAAAAGCCATAGCTAAATAACCTAAATGTAAGGAATAACAGAGCTCACTCTTGACAAATCTAAAAGGACCAAATGACAGAGAATGAGGAATCTATTAAATCTTCAAAGATCTAGTTTTCTGCAGCCCGACCTCCTTTGCTCCAGGCGACTCTGCACATTCAGCATCAATCATGCATCCCTCCTCTTAGGCCTGCTTCCTCTCCTGTGCCTCCTGAAATACAGCGTGACGTTTGCTATCGCCATCCCTGGAACTCATTCAATACACACTAGCCCGCAACAGAAGAATCTGTCTTTAAATTATGGACTCTCCAATAGTTTAAACATGTTTATTTTCCCTTCACCTTGCTCTTGGTCATGTCCACAAGAAATTGATTTTCTACCTGACAGCCATCCATTTATTAAAAAACAGGTGCTTTGAACAAACTTCTTTATCTTCTTTGCTGATGGTCTTGTTTTCTTTGTGCTCTATTTCTGTCCTGATAGTTTTCTGCATGATAAGAAGGTTACCTGCCAAAAGGCAGTAGAATAGAATAGACTTGAGTTCCAAGTCCTGGCAGCTACTCTATTTTAGATGATTTTCTTTATCATGCTAACTTTCCCAAAGAAAAGACACAGTAGATATCCATTAAATGGAATTATTTTGAAGTGTGCTTGTTCACGTGTACAATCAGGACTTCAGCCCTCCGCCTCTGGGCAGAGGAAATAACTCTCCATAAAGAAAAGCCCTGTGTTTTGCTGGTAACGTGTGCTCTTGAGGCCGCCTGGCTGCTTTGAATCCTGTCTCCATAATTTACTAGTTTTGGGCTTTGCGCAGGATATTTAATTTCTCTGTCCTCACTTCTCGGCCGCAAAACAGAGATGTAAGTATTACCTTCTTTGCAGTGTTGTTGTGAGGATTAAATAAGTTAATATGTGTGAAAGTCTTAGTTCGGTGCCTGTCATGTAGGAAACACTCCATTAATGACGGCCATTCTCATCTTTGCATCAGCACTCCAGGAATCATTTAATATTTATTCAGTCTTGGATGTTTTGCCCATATGACTGATGCGATGGCATTTTCATTGTATTAACCATTATTTAAGATGGCGCTGAGGGCACGCAACTGTCCAGTGATGTTATTATAGGCGCTGAGTGACACCCAAGAAAAGTCTGAGCAGCGTTGTTCAATAATGTGGAAGAACCTTTGCAGTCAGTTTAAACACCGGGATCTAAACAACCCTGCTCCTTCTGGGGCTGTTTTCCTGGCAAGGCATGTTGTATAGTGCAACAGGTTCACCCACGTGCGGGGGCTCTGACCCTTATCTATACAGTTAAATATAAATGTGAACAGGAGAATATAAAATAATGTAAAGCTATTTTAATTGTGTGTGTGTGTGTGTGTGTGATGACAGTATTATGACAAGAAATGAAAAGTTTCTTTTATTCCGTTAGGCCTTCACTTACAGAAATGGGAAAATAAACATTCATAGATCTCATTGAATGTTAGAAAGCATTTAATATTAGAAAGATTTACAGAAGCAAAGGAAGTCGTTTTATAAAAAGTACGGGCATCATGTTTTGAGACACGAGCATCTAGAAAGGAACATACTTCAGTGCTGATGCTGGAGCAAGGGAGCTGTGGGGGATGGTCTCTGCCCCTCCCCTGCCTCACTCCGCCGCCTTCCCACCCGCTTTCACGCAGCCCTGTACCCTCTACACACCGGAGAACCTCTTAAATCCTTCCCCACCGAGTCCTCTCTAGGATGTGCCTCCACCATCTTGAGCGTGGATGACTGCTGCAGTCTCCCCGCTGGTGTGCACGTGTATGCTTCTCGCCTACGGCTGGACCAGAGACATCTTTTAAAGCCTGTAGTTGGAGCATGACCCTCCCAAGGTCTTAAGCCCATTGCACACCCAGCAAAGCCCCCAGTCCTCAGCTTGGCTGTGGGCCCCTACATGACCCAGCCCTGCCTCCTCGCCAGCCTCCCCCGGTCCCTCCTCCTCACTCCGTTCTCTAAGCCACATTGGTTTTCTTTAAGCGGGGTATGGCCCACTCTCCACAACGTTGACTAGTTAACTCCTTCCTGCCTTAAATCTCGGCCTGATCCCCGCTCACTGCTGCTGGCCTTTCCTCCATCCATTCGCCCTCCCCACACACACGCCTGCTGCTGGGCGTCAGACCAAGCCGTGCTTCTTCTTGAAATGTTCGTCTCACTTAGGACTGCTGGTTCCCATTCTCCCCGTAAGAACGTGAGCCCAGAGCTCAGAGCAGGCAGCGCACCTGTCTTACTGCAGAGCCAGCCCCAGATTCAGCAGAGGATCGGACTCATAATTTTTAACGCTCGTTGAATGAATAAACAAAGAAATTTAGAGAAAGCCTAGGTAATTTCCTAACACCCGATTACTATATTATGAAATGGCATGTGGAACTAGTTTCAGTTAGGGCCTGGATAATGCCAGACCTACTCAGTTAAGTGAAAGTTTGAAACATCTTCAATTAGATTCCTTGACCATTGGAGGAGAAGAGAATGGAATTGTGGAAAACATTGTCACCACGGCTGGAATGCTGGGTTCAAATCCCGTCTGCGCCACTTGGATGTGTCCTTGGGTTAACTGTTGACTTCTCTGTATTGCCTCCGTTTCTTCATCTGTCACATAGTTGCAGGAATAAAGTAGTAAAAGTGTGTAAACCACTTAGAACAGTGCTTCATAGTAAGCATAGTAAGCCTAATACTCAGAGACACCATCATCTACAAGGAAACTGGCTCCTTTTGTCCTTCCTTAAACTGGCTGTTTCTCTAACTTTCCCTTTTACAAACTAAAATATTAAGTTGTGTAGAACTCTAAAGTTGTACAAGGTGAAAAAAAAAAAAAAAAAGCCCCGTGTCCTTTCCTCTGTGTAAGTAGCAGATTGGTCTGAACATTTTGGATGTTGGGGTCTGTGTCCACGCAGCTCAGATGCCCTCCAGCCAAGTCAGCTGGACCGAAGGAATTTATATTGGTTTCATGAGCCAGGGTGTCTACACACCATGGGTTTTTCCTTCTCCCTCCTCTCGACTCACTGAGCAGGGTAGAGACAGGCTCTCAGGCACTTCCCAACTGACACGGCAGATTTCCCATCAGGGCAGCAGTCGGTAACCAGTCGAAGAGAGAAACCAAACCTTCTGTTAGGGTGCTTGATAAGCTGCCAGTAGCTGAGAAGTCTTTGCTTTTGCCCAAACAAGAATGTCTGTGTACACCTATCTTCATACATTTTGGTGACAAATTTCTATTCTACCACATTAAGAGCTCCAAATAATTTTTCTTGGGTAGTTGACAGGAGCTTGACAAAAAATCACATTGAATTTCGGGTTCTGGGTTTTCTAAAGAACATGCCTTCATCAAGACCTTCAATATGTTTCAAAAATTAATCAAATGGAATTATTAATTTTTCCTCTTTTACCCACCACAGACTACTTTACAGAGGAGTTAATCCATTGGTATGCTACCAAAGGGAAGACATATTTTCCCAGGTAAATTTGCTCTTGAGAAATAATCAGGCTGCTTTGGATGAATTTTGAAGTCTCTATATTTCAAAGAAATAGCATTTAAAGTACAAAATTATAATTGGCTATTTCTGTCAAACTGAAAAAAGACCCTATCCCTTTCGGTAATTAATTTTAGATATATAGTGATTCTAAAATTTTTCATCTTTTAAATTAGCTCATATTAGCACATTTTGGTCAATGAGTTTATTTTTCTTTTTGTTCTCAAAGATGCATTAAGTAAGAGAAAAAAAGCTTTTAAACAGACTTAATTAACAGCCAGAAATGACGTGATTTATTTTCATGAATTGTACATATGGCTGTAGTTCTTCCCGTGCCATATTTTGAATACATTAAAAATATTTTTTACATTATGATGTTTTATAAAATTATCCCCAACAGCTCTGGGGAAAATAGCTATTATATCCTTAGGAAGATAAAATGATTCTCATTCCTCTGGGAGTTTAACTTTGAAGAGCTTTATAAGCTGTAGGGTATGGGGGCTAAAACCATTTTTCTTTATTTCCTTTTGTGTTTCTTACTAGGCACCATAAAAATGCAGAGAAGGGCAGACATAGGCAGTAATAAAAGTAAAAATGTTGTTTATCTTCCCTGTACTTCAAATGTATACTGACCCATTTTGTCTTAAATAAGCTGGGGAAAACCATTTTTTATATACACATATATATAAAACTATTATATATATTCAATATATATAGTATAGATATTTAACATATTTTTAATATTTATACATATAATATTTATATACTTAATTTACATATGTGATTTTTGCTAAGCTTCTGTCAACTTTCCAAGAAAAATTATTTTGAGCTCTTAATCTGGTGGTATAGAAATTTATCACAGAGGTGTATGAGAAAATAGGTGTGCATAGACATTTTTGTTAGGCAAAATGTATAAACATATATATATATATGCAAGCATATTAGATCTAGTAATATATATGTACCTTTAGGATTGCTATATTGGAGGCTAATAAAAGTCTTGCTATTTCCCTGGATTAGTGCTACACACATTTTAAAACCAAACAAAGTAGATTTACTAGTGATGACATTTTAAAACAGGAACATTTGGATGATTGGGAAAGTGAACTGATTCTGTGACTCAGCTATTACCATGGCAACTCCAGGGTTCAGAAGGCATCTCTTGGAGTAATCATTGGGTGCTCTCAGGTAAAGCCTGGATGATTTAGTCCTCCTTTTCTCAGGGGATGTTAAATGGAACCTGTTAATAAACTGAAAAATGCGGAGACTTAGATACAATGTTCTGATAAGGTTCAGTATCCCCAAGAGCAGATATCATTAATGGTGTATCCAGCCTTAATCTCCCACGAATAGATGGACTTGTTTCAGGCAGAGTGGAGGCTTGTTTCCCCCTCGTTTCTGGAATGGTGTAATGTTAGCCTTGCCAAAAGTGAAGGAGGATTATTGGTTCCTTTAACCAATTTTACAACTCATTTCTTGTTCATAACTTTTACTAATAAAAGTAAGTATATTCCCCCACCCACCCACCCAAAATATTCCCGTATTAGAAGGCGCAAGCGATAAGCACAAATGTCTCCTTTGGAAGAAGAGGGTATCACAAGAAGAGACAAACACACACACAACACACACACACACACACACACACAAACAAAACCAAGATGCTTTGGCAATGCTTCTCTGTCATTTTAGTGAACAAGGACCATAATGACAAATGTTTTGTCTTTATTTATAAATTTGGACACTTTGCTTAAGGAGAATAAAATAAGCTCTTAATCTTTCCCCCTATTTTTTTTTATTGAAGTAGAGTTGATTTACAATATTATATTAGTTTCAGGTGTACAGCATGGTGATTCAGTATTTTCATAGATTATACTGCATTAAAAATTAAAACAAAATAATGGCTTTAATTTCCTGTTCTGTACAATATATCCTTGTTGCTTATCTATTGTAGACATACTAGTTTGTATTTCTTAATCACATAACCCTATCTTGCCCTTCCCCACCTTCTCTCACCCCACTGGTAACCACAAGTTGCTTTTCTATATCTGGGAGTCTATTTCTGTTTTGTATATACATTTGTTTGTTTTATTTCTTAGATTCCACGTGTAAGTGATCTCATACTGTGTTTGTCTTTCTCTGTCTGATTTATTTCCCTTAGCCTAGTGCTCTCTAGGTCCATCCATGTTGTTGTAAATGGCAGAATTTCATTCTTCCGTATGGCAGAATGTACAGACTCGTACTTAGTAGGTCATGGGAACCTGCAGGAGTACCTTTTGACTGCTTCTATTTTCTAACTGAAATAAGAATCAGGGAAATCAACGCAGAGTGAGAATGGAGAAGGAGGTTTCAGAAGTTTGAGGAGAGAAGAAAAGGTATGAAGTAGAAATGTGAGAGAGAGAGAGAGTGAAAGCACTAGGAAGACACAGTGTAGTTATGGTTTTCAGGCAGTATTAAGGACTCCTTTAGGGTTAGTGATGGTGAACTTAAGGAGAGACCTATCAGCATGAATGTTTGTTTCTCTCCAGTTGTGATTAGTTCCATAAGTGGTTGCACATGTATAATAATGGGGGAGGCAGAGAGTGAATAAAATCCAGTCCAAAATGTGGTTTTACAAGTACAATGAGTCCCCTACATACGAATGAGTTCCATTCCGAGAGCGCATTCATAAATGCAATTTGTTTGTAAGTCCGACAGAGTTAGCCTAGGTACCCAACTAACACAATCGGCCATATGGTACTGTACTGTAATAGGTTTATAATACTTTTCACACTAATAATATAAAACAAACACAAAAAATAAAGAAAACATCTTTAATCTTACAGTACAGTACCTTGAAAAGTACAGTGGTACAGTCCAACAGCTGGCATACCGGGGCTGGCATCGAGTGAACAGGCAAGAAGAGTTACTGACTGGAGGAGGGAGAGGAGGTGGGAGATGGCAGAGCTGAAGGATCGTCAGCAATGGGAGACGGAGGGCAAACTGCAATTTCACTTGCGCCTGACATTGATGGCACAGGTCTGGTTCCTTGCTGGATTCAATTCTGTCTGCCCTCTTGAAAAAACGATCCAGTGATGTTTGGGTAGTAGCTCTTTTTTTCTCATCATAGAGGACACGGTAGCATGTATAAGAATGAGCGACATCTACCATCTTTTCACATCGCTCCACTCTCTCAATTATTTTCACTTTTGTTTCCATCATTATTGCTTGGTGCTTCTTAGCAGTACCAGCTACATCACTGCTGCTTTTACGCTTGCTTCCGGACATCCTGGGCTTGAAATAAAGATACTGTACTACTGTACTCTATACAGTACTGCACAGTAAAGTACACAAAAGCACAACCACTTGTGGAGGATGCACGCACGTGACAACGTATGCCAGACACACGAGCTAACTTGCGTGACTGGACATGCGAGTGCACGTTTGCATCTTTGAAAGTTCGCAGCTTGAAGGTTCATATGTAAGGGACTTACTTGTAACTGCAATGGAGTGAGAGGAGGATAGAGGTTGAGGATACATGGAAGGGAGTGATTATATCCATGGGCCATGGAAATTATTTGAAGAAAAGGAAGAGTGAGGTAGAGAGGGAGAGAGTATAAATATAGAAGAATTAATGAGGTCAAAGGGAACCAGTAGGTGGTGTCTGAAGAGAAGGATCTCTGATCCTTGGTCATGACCAGGTCTATGAAATGGCCGTGGGAGGAATGATGAGTTGCATGAGGACAAACTCATTGGAGGAAAGGATTCTCAAGAACTGAGTGGCCAGGTTATTGGAAGGGTCATCTGTACAAGTATTAAAAGCACTAAGAATAATGGCAGGAGGAGAGGGACCAGATAGTAAATGACAACAACAAGATGTAGGAGAAAGAGTCTAGCACCATATTCCAGGCTGGACTTTTAGGGAGGGGAAATTGTCTGTCTGGGAGTGAGGGTGAGAAGCTAGGAGTCCTGTACCTCACCCCAGGCTCAAGTGTGTGCCCGTGGGAGGAGGACAGGGGACACGGAGAGGGCTGCAGAGAGTGCGGGCTCTGGGCTTCTCTCCTCACCAAGTGCTTCATTCCCTCTGTGATCCTTAGTTCCAAGTCATGGAGGATAAACAGTGAAAGGCATTGTGCATTTTTTTTTTTTTTTTTAGGATAAAATACATCATATTACAATCCTGCAGTTTCTACCCGATTAGTATTTGGCCAATACGATACTACCTGGCTCAAAAATAATTCTGTGAAAGGCTGTGTGTGAAACAATGGTTCTGCCCCCTTTCCTGCTCCCTTTGTGCTCCTGGTGGGTCTTCTGTGCAGCATGTTTGCCTGGGCTAACCTTTGAACAGCAGCTAGGCCTAGGCAAGGCTGTGACCCCATTGCTTTCCAAAATGCGGAAACTGTTGAGCATGAAGAAATCACATTTAATTTGACTTCTTTCTTCAGTAGTGAACCACACTAAGCCAGAACCCAAACAAACGTTTAATTGGAATTGTTTTTTCATAGAATTCTCTTAGCAGAAAGAGGCAATTTTGACTTCACCCAACACACACACACACACACACACACACACACACACATACATTATACCGCGCGCACACACACACACACTCAAATAAAATATTTAAATAATAAAAAAAACCAAAGAAAAATAGGGGCTTTAATTATATACCTTTGAGTCTACTGTGTGGTAGAATGAATCTTGAATTCTGGAATGGAAGTTCAGAAACTTAATCTTCAAAGAAAAATTAAAGTATAATCACTAAATTTTAGTTCTTTTATCAGGAAAGTGTACAAATTGAAACAAGTAAGTAAAGAAGGAAACAAACAAAAAAGTTGAGCTTTATTAGACCATAGTCTCCCCCAACATTCTGTTTCTTTAACATTACTGTGATTTTTTTCTTTTTTTTTTAATAAATTTATTTATTTTTGGCTGCGTTGGGTCTTCGTTGCTGCTCTAGTTGCGGTGAGCGGGGGCTACTCTTCGTTGCGGTGCTCGGGCTTCTCATTGCGGTGGCTTCTCTTGTTGCGGAGCACAGGCTGTAGGCACACGGGCTTCAGTAGTTGTGGCATGTGGGCTCAGTAGTTGTGGCGCACGGGCTTAGTTGCTCCGCGGCATGTGGGATCTTCCCAGACCAGGGCTCGAACCTGTGTCCCCTGCATTGGCAGGAGGATTCTTAACCACTGCGCCACCCGGGAAGCCCCAGCATTACTGTGTTTTGATTCAGGGTGTTGCATAGAAAACACAGAAGTTAAACTGCGACAAAATTTAATGAAGGCTATTGCACTGAAGGCTGTCTCCCTTTCTTCTCATATATTTGAAATTCTTTGCAGAATTACAGCTTGTATCAGGAAACAGAATACCTGTCCTGGTCTAGACATGTAGGAAAAATGTGAATATTTACTCAGTAGTCCTTGACTGACAAAAGAAGTACCTAAGTGGAAGGTCAAGCGTTTGTGTACATGGTGAAGATGGAAACTTAGATCGGATGATATAGAAGTTAAGCAGTTTGCAGCTCCGACCCTAACGTAGTATATTCTTCCCTACACGCAGGCTGCATGGAACGTGAACTAGGCACTCCTCCAGCAGGAAGTGATCAAGAAAATATGCCTGGTCACTTTATGCTTATCTATCATGTGTCCTTTGCTCCTCTTAATTGTAGCTCAGGTGAACAAACCTCAAACCCAGATAAGTCTTTTGTTGTTTCCCTGGTCTCACTTGCAAAGCAAATTAAATACACGTGCATACCTTTTGCATATACTAGTAGGTTTTGAACATTTTGCTGGCAACTGTCTGATGACTGTTTCGGGTATCCTCAAAGAGTATGACAGTGGCGATTCTCCCCTCATGGCTCTGAACAAAGACATTCTGTCTATGGAATGAGGTTGGAGAATAAATGTCAAGATGCTTTCTCTTTTATGGCAGACAGAAATTGGATCTTAGTTTTCTTCTTTACACCTTATTCTCTATCTAATAAAATTAGTGATATAAACACATTGAAACACTGGATGCGATTCATTTATGTACTTTGTTATGACCCGACCTCACAGGATTTCATTAATACTCCCACGCAGTTGTCATTGGGCACTCTTCCTTGGCAGATATGTAATAACAGTCTTTTACCATATTTGATTCGTAAGCATGGAATTTTTGTCCTGTATTTATGCTGTTGACTTCTGTGTTAGACAATAAGCAATAATAACGAGGATTGCTCCTTTCAGTTAGCTCTTATAATCATTCATTGGAACTATGGTAATAGTTATAAATTATAAGGACCACATAGCATTTCCTGGTGTAAAACAACAAAGTCACTTAACTGTTTTAACATAGATGTGAACCCTTTCAGCCTACTCAGTTTCATTGAAATGTTAAAATTGGCCTTTTCTCATAATAGCTTTTCTTACATCATTCCTTTTGTCTTTCATCCAGACAAACCAAGGTCCAGACATCATGGTATTTTCAGACAACTCTGAAAGAATTTCCCAGGAAAATTGCATGCAGTAAAATTCTGCTTGTGATAGAAAGTATTTAAAGTCTCCGAGAAAATCTCACAGTGCTTAATTCTAGTATAAGCACGAAAAAATCTTGATATTTTATTATCAGTTAAAACAACTCATATCAACAGAAAAGAATCTCATTTCCCACCTCTGTCGCTTAATTTATCATAAAGGAGCAAAAAGAAGTCAAACTACTGAAGCTAATCCCCTGCAGGAAGACATTGTTTTATTGGGTGATTTTCCAAAGAATCCTTGAAAATATGCGATCCTAAAAATCTATGACCTAAGTCTATTAAACAGAATGGGCATTCCTGAAGTTAATTCCAAATTTGCTAATAAATAGATGCATATTTGTCAATAATTGCAAATTCCCAGATCATTAAATATGTTTAATATCCTTAAAGGAGAACAAATAAACAGTGTTTCTCCATTAGCTGCTTATATGTTTTTGCTTATGTGAATATTTTAGAGGACAAAAGAAAGATTGTGCAGAGAAAATTTTTTTTTGATGAAATTTTTCCCCATCACTGCCAACAGACTGATCTCTTTTTTATGTTCATTTATTTGGCAAAACGCTGATTTAACCGTTGCCAATTTTTTTTTTCATGAAGAGCTACAAGATAAAGCTATTCTTTAGTTTTCTCATTTGCAGATGGCATCTCCTGGGTCCTTAGCAAGGCACTGCAATGAATTTCAAAGGCACCTGCCATTATTAGTGTACTGTGGTCCTTAAAATGAAGCAGCCTTCAAAGTTGTAAATATTTTTATCCAAATGTGATGCAGATTCATTATCTAATTGAAACAGTGGTGAAATATTTAACTACAAATGAAAATACCATGGTTGCAGACATGGTGTTATCTATATAATAGTCTATTTAATCAGTGATGGAAGAAAAATACAACCTGTATAAGAAAGAGCTTTTCAAAGGATAATGGTATAAGGAGGATTAACAGGAAGTGGATTTACTCTCTTACTTCAGAAAACTAAGAGAGTGGACAAAATGCATAAAACAATGCTTTGCAAGACACTTTGCTTCAGGGAAAAAAGGACGGTGATCCCTAAGAGATCAACAATAAATAATACGAGTGCTACAATCCAGGTCATGGCATACGCAGAGGGAACCCAGTTAGAATCCCGTGGAATTCTTGAGTTGGGGAGAAGAAGATCAAGGTAGGTTGACTTTTCAGGACAATGTTCTAGAGAGATGAGAAAGTAGACTGTAATAAATTAACATTGTGTATTAAAAGCACTAAGGTAACCTATTAAGATCATATAGAGTGTCTTATCTATTAATAATTAATAAAAGAAATAGACAGAAAATCAGCGAGGACATAGAAGACCTGAACAATCAAATTAACCTAATTGACACACATGGAACATTCCTCTGGACACCTGCAGAGTTCATATTATTCTCAAATTCACATGTAATGTTTACAAAGATAGACCGTATTCAGGACAATAATACAAGTATTAATACATTTAACATACTTCACTTCATGTAAGATATATTCTCTGATGAATATAAAACTAAACTAGAAATAAATAACAGGAAGATCTCTGGAAATGGCCCAATTATTTGGAACGTAAATAACATACTTCTAAATAATCCATGTGTCAAATGAGAAACCAAAATGAAAATTAGAAAATATTTTGAACAAAATAAAAATGCAGCATATCAGAGTAAGTGGGATGCTACTAAAGCAGTGCTTCAGGTGGAACATGTAGCACCTGACCTCCATACTGGGGAAAAAAAAGGCTTCAAATCAGTGATTTGACTCTCCAACTTAAGAAACTAGAAAAAAGATACACAAATTAATCACAAAGTAAATAGAAGAAAGTAATAATCAAATAGTAATCAATACAATAGAAAGTAAAACACAATAGAGAAGACCAATGAGCTAAAGCTGGTTCTTTGAGAAGATCAATAAAATTGATAACTCTCAGGACAGAATGATCTGGAAAAATGTGGTAGAACCAAATTACCAAGTAACGGGAGAGGTGACATCACTATAGATACCATAGATATGAAGAGATAAAAAAGAAAGTTATGAACAACTGCATGCCAAGAAACTTAGAAAACAGTGGACGGATTCCTTGAAAAACACAAACTACCAATATTCACTCAAAAAAAGTGCTTTATAGTGTAGTTAAAAACCTTTCCACAAAGAAAAATTTCAGCCTCAGTGGCTTCACAAGTGATTTCTACCACGTATTTAAAGAATAAATTCTGTTCAAACGTTTATGTTCATTCTGTCCAAACTTTTCCAGAAAGTTTAAAAGGTGGAAACACCCCCCAACATGTTCTATGAGATCAGCTTCATTCTGATATCATAACCAAAGATATTTCCAGAAAAGAAAACAAGAATCATATTACTTAAAGGGAAAGATGCAAATTTCTAAACAAAATTTTAGCAAATCAAACCCAACAATATTCAAAACAGGTAATATACAGTGAAGAAGAGGCATTTATCCTAGAATTAAAGTTCAGTTCAGTTTAATATTTGAAAATTAACTAATGCAGTTTTGCATATTAATAAATATGAATATATTCCTGATAAATACTCTTATCAAAGTTAGAATAGAATTGTCTTGATCTGATAAATGTCATCAAAAACAAGCAAAAAAAACAAACCTACAGTTAACGTAAAGCTCAGTGGTGAGAGACTGAACTTTTTCTTACTAAGATGAACAAAACAAGGATTCCTCTCTCACAACTTCTACTCAGTATTTTTACTGGAGTTCCTAGTCCGTGAAATCAGGAAAGAAAAAAAAATCGAGATTAGAAAATTATGACTCTTTATTTATCAAAATTCCAGGCTATTTTTTGGTAGAAGTTGATAAATATTCTAAAGTAAATATGGAAATGCGAAGGATCTAAAATAGTCAAAATAACTTGGATAAAGAAGAAAAAAGATGGAGAGCTAACACTATCTGATTGTAAGACTTGTTACAGAGCTCTAGTAATGAAGATGCTGATGTATTGGCATAAAGTCAAATAGATCAAGGGACCAGAATGGATGTTCCAGAAATAGACCCTTACACATACTGGCAACTGATTTTTTACAAAGCTTCATAAACAATTGAGTGGAGAAAGGATTGCCTTTTAAACAAACAATGTTGAAATAATTGGGTATCCACATGTTAAAAAAAAATGATCTCTGATCAGTACCTTGCCCCATAAAAAATATTAACTCAAAATTTGTCATAAACTTCAATGTGAAACCAAGAACTATAAAACTTCTGGGAAAAAGGCTTTGTAATTTTGGGTTATATGCAGATGGCTTAGAAATTACACCAAAAGAATGCTCAAAAAAATAAATTGGTAAATTGGAATTCATCAAAATTAAAATTTCTGCTCTTCAAAAGATACTAGACAGAAGAAAAGAAACCAAAGTTTAGGAGAAAATATTTACCAATTTATTTATCTAATAAAGAACTTATATCCAAAATAAATAAAGAACTCTAAAAAATGACAAAAAAAACCCAACCCAATTAAAAATTGGCAAATGATTTGAACATACACTTTACCAAAGAATATATATGGGCAGCAATAAGCACATTAAAAGATACTCAAAATGGTAGCTGCAGTGGGATACAGCTCTACACCTATTTGAATAGGTAAATTTCAAGACACTGGCCATGGAAGTTTTGATTCAGGATGTGGAGGAAAATAGAACTCTCATACACTGCTGTTATGAGTATAAAGTCATGCAGTTATTTTAGGGACTAGGTTGCCAGTTGCTTAAAATTCTAGGTATTTCCCTGTAGGAAAATATATGTACATACATGCAAAGACTTGTACAGAATTGTTCACAGCAGTTCTTTTTGTAATAGCCCAAGTTTGGAATCATCACAAGTGTTCATCAACAGATGAATAGATACACAAACTATGGTATATCCATGCAACGAAGTACTACTAAGTAATAAAAATGAATAAACTGTTGATACAGGCAACAATGTGGATGAATCTCAAAATAATCCTTCTGAATGAAAGAAGCCAGACCAAAAACTAATGTGCTCTTTGATTCTATTTCTCTAAAGTCTTAGGAAATGCAAACTAATATTAGAGAAAGAAACATATCAATGGTCGTCTTGAGATAAAGGAGTCAGGATCAAAAAGGTATAAGAAGGAAGGTTTAAATGGGGCATGAGGAAACTTTTAGGGGTTATGAAATGTTCATTATCTTGATGGGAATGATAATTTTAAGGGATATAAAATGTCAAAATTTATTAAACGGTGCACTTTAAACATGTGAAATTTATTGTATACCAGTTATTCCTTAATAAAGCAGTTAACTAATTTTAAGTACTTTGATGACAATTTTTGGGCTTCATAAATACGGATTCGTAAACAATTTACCAGAATTATGGCTTAAAAATCTAATTTTAGCATGTGATGGGATAAAAAGAGAAAATGGTAATTGCTGCAAAGTGTGTGCCAGTGGAAATTTTGTAATTCATTTTTACATAACCACACTTAAGGTTTACCCATAAAATACTTGGTTTAAGAGTAGTAACAAAATGCTCTTTTAAAGACCTTTAATCATTCATTCACTTACGCACACACCAAATTATGTGCTTGCTGTCTGAAAGGATGTATGTGAAGACATTATATATCATGTTTGAAAAAAATATCAGACAAAATTTTGTCTTCATGCCCTCATCTAGAAAAGGGGCCACAAGATAAGGACACTTAACTACATTATTTCAGTAATTAAGTTGAATGATTTTTGTAAAATACGTCACACGGAGCTTGATACACAGCACGTACTCAGTAATAGTAGCACATCATTAATAAAGGAGAGAGAGTGATAAGTCATATGAAAAGGATGAATAAGATATCATGGGAATTTAAAGAGGTAAAAAGTAACAGATTTTTAGCTCTCCCTTCACATGTCTCCCTGTCTGTCTGTCTGTCTGTCTGTCTGTCTGTCTGTCTCTTTCCCCTCTCTGGACAGCCCCCTCCCTAGCCCCCATGTGTAGGGGGATTGTGTTGGGGTAAATGTGAGTGTCCCATCTTCTCTGTGACTGGGGTAACTTTGAGAGCTGATGGAAGGCCGCCCTGCAGCATAAGGCTACAAGTCATATGAAGATGAAGCTGGATAAATGGATGAGAAGAGGAAAAAACCGTTTAGGTCTGAATTCCATATTTTTCCTTAAATATTATTGATTTCGCCTCCCTCTTCAACGTAACCTTTGTTAATAAAGGCAGAGAATGAATTGAAAATGAATAAATTGGCAGTTTTATAGAATACACCAGAAAATGGAGATTTGGAACTTAATTATAGATGACGAGAGAACCACCTGCTCTTTAAAAAAAAGGAAAACAAAACCAAAAACCAAATAGGTCACTTAAAAAGTTCCCCAGACCAGGTTTTCTCCTGGCCCCCACACCTTTCTTTTCTCAGTGTACTCCCTCCTCTCACCTTGCCAACCCCCATTCACGATACAGGCCATCACCTCTAAACTAAGTTACAGGGAGAAATTCACATTACTCAGGGAGTTTGGCTCAGGAGTTTGGATAGGGTGTAAAGTTGTATTTTTTTGCTAGTAAATATTTCTAGGCCTGCTACTGTGTACAAAGCACTCTTCTGGGCCCCAGATGGGAAATGAAAAATACTATAAAACAGGCCCCCGACAAAGACTGCATTACCCCAGTATGGAGGAGGGAGATAACAGAACTACATTCTTCAAAGGAGTAACATTCAGGGGAGGAAGAAAGAGGTGCTGAGTAGAGAAGAGGCTTAGCTCAAGGCTCGGCAGCTCATGACTGCCGAAATTCCTCTTGCGTCTCTCTAGATGCCCTTTCTAAATTTCACATGTTTCAAGTATACAGATAGAGGCACTGTGAGGGACTTGAGAGATGGTGTTTCATGCTTATTATTTTTTTAGAACGCTCTTTGAAAAGGTTCAGTGTTTGAAAGTGTTAGCAAGTGTTAAACAATGATTGCATATGTTTAATGAATCTCTCTGCATTGTTCAGTGATGTGAGTAGGCCCTGCGTCCAGTGGACAGAAGATCCCATCTGCGTTGTGGGACATGGATGTAGGTCCCGAGAGATGGCCTAGTTGAAGGGCCACGTGAACACGCTTCCTCCCACTTCCTTACTTTTTACCTCTGAGATGAAAACAAGGTGCCCAGACTGTATTTCCTCTCCCATTGGCTCATTCCATCAGTGTCTTTTCAATTGAAGTTTCCTGTGTTTTTAAAATCATATCATTGGTCTTCAATTTTATAATGCTCTTTGGCCAAATACGCACAGCCAAAGGATACTGAGTGGTAAAGCAAAGGCGAGCACTGATACATTCCGTTCAAGTTCATCCACATGTTGACCAGAGTGATATTTCATAGACTTCAGTGCTGTCATGTCACTTGCCCATTTAAAGCACCCTGTCACACTCCGTCGCAAAGCCTAACTCCTTAGCACTGCTGGGTACATCTTTACCTCCCGACCTTTCTGGCCTTTCCCATAGCCTTCACTGTGGCACCAGTGGCACCCATGCTGCATTCCTAACACTTCCAGAAAGGTACCAGGCTCACCCTGCCTTTGCTCAGGCAGATGCCTCACTGCAGCGTGCTTTCACCTCCTTTGTCCCTCTGGCTCACCCCGCATGCCTTCGGGACACGCCCCCTTCTAGTGTCAGCAAATCCTGAGCGCTCCTCCCCGCCGCGATGAGCGCAGTGCTCCTTTGTGCTCCCTTTTCACAGTGTACTGACAGAGTAACGCCTTATATCGGCATCTGTGCCTGGCACACAGCACGCACTGAGTGTTTACTGGATTGAAGTAAAGTACAGTTGGCCCTTGAACATTGCAGGGGCTAGGCGGGCTGACCCTCCGTGCAGTCAGAAATCCACATATAACTTAGAGTAGGCCCTTTGTAAATGCAGTTCCTCCTGATCTGCAGTTCTGCATCTGCAGATTCAACCAATCTGGGATCCTGTAGTACTGTAGTATTTACTACTGAAAAAAAATCTGCATATAAGTGGGCCCAAGCAGTTCAAATCTGTGTTGTTCAAGAATCAAGTGTAAATACTGTCTTAGATAATCAAGTACAAAGCATAGTTTTTAAAACCTAAATAATTCAGTACGATCATCTGTATCAGAAATTGTGGTAAAAAAAAATCCTCTCTGAAAAGGCTGATAAAATAGGTAACCTCCAGTATGCAGTTTAAGTAGATACCATAAAATAAAAAGGCAATCTGTGTATGTTCAGAAATTCTTCCGGCTTATCAGAGAGGCATGATTTCTTTTGAAGACCCCAGTGGAAAAGGATGTATATCCAGATGCTCAGAGAATACCCTCTCAAGTCCAGGGCACTTCATCCTCTATAAAAAAGGGATCGTACAACCGTGATGTTGAGGTGGGTACCAGCATCACGTTGCCTCAGTGCTAACCTGTGCCCTTAGTCAAGTTGTCTAGGCTTTCCCTCCAATTTTTAAAATTGTGGTAAAATATACATAATGTAAAAGTTACTATCTTAATAAGTTTTAAATGTACAGCTCAGTGGTTTTAAGTACATTCATTTTGTTGTTCAACCATCACTACCATCCATCTCCAGAACTCTTTTCTCTTGCAAAAATAATACTCCGTACCCATTAAACAATGACCCCTCATTTCCCTTCCTCCTTGGCCCCTGGAAACCACCGTGCTACTCTTTGTCTCTATGACTTTGATGACTCTGAGTACCTCATGTAAGAGGAGTCATACAGTGTTTGTCTTTTTTTTTTTTTTTAATTCAAGTATAATTTACAGTGTTGTGTTAGTTTCAAGTGTATGGCAAAGTGATTCCGTTATACATATATATTCCTCTTCAGATTCTTTTCCATATGGGTTGTTACAAGATACCGAGTATAGTTCCCTGTGCTAAACAGTAGGTCCTTGTTGTTTAGTATTTGTCTTGTTTTGACTAGCTTATTTTACTTAGCAAAATATCCTCAAGGTTCAGCCAAGTTGCAGTATATTTCAGAATTTCCTTCCTTTTTAAGGCTGAATAATATTCCATTGTATGCATATATCACATTTTGCTTATCCATTTATCCGTCGGTGGACACTTGGGTGGCTTCCACATTTTAGCTGTTATGAATAATGCTGCTGTGAACACGGATGTGCAAACAATCTAGCCTTTTCAAACCGCAGATTCCACACTGTAAAGTGAGAGGAATAATAATACATAAAACATTAAATGAAATGATCTATGTAGAGAAATTAGCACAGCTCTGGCACATCATATAATGTTTAAGTAAAATGTTAACTCTTTATCGAAGTGTTTGCTCTACACTATTTAGCAATGTATACCTTTCCTAGAGCCCCAGGAACTGAATACTAAATGTCAGATAGACAAATCCAGTATCAACAGTGTATAGTGAGAGCCAACTGTGAGGTCACACCTATGTGTTCACTCAACTGAAATATGTTTGTTTTTTTTAACCTTAATTTTTAGAGTTGTGTCTTTGTATTTTATCCTGTGGAGCCATAATAGGCCAAATGGTGAAGCGGTCTGGAGAATTATGACTTCCCACATCTGGCCCTTTACACATCTGATCATTTGAGTGCTTGACATCATCTATCTTTCCACTTATCTGTCCCTACAATAATAAAATGTGGGATTAAAGTGGCTCTTATCTGTAATGGGAGAGTGGATATATTTTATACATCAGTTCTTTAAAGGGGAAACTCTTTCGGAGCTTCAGAAAATATCACTGAAGAGTTAGATGAGTGTTTGGGAAGAATATTTCTGAGTATTACCTGTTAAGATCACAGTTTTACCGCTTTAGAGGAATTATAATTTTCATTGCAGGATCTATTAAAACCACTTTCACCTGACAGTAATTTTTCTTGTAGTTACAGGTGATTATTAGAATGAAGGGAAGAAAGGAAGACATGAAGGGGACATGGGACTGTTTACCAAGAGTATCTTCACAGACAGAGGGAGACAAGAAGTGCTGAGAACCTTAGTGTCTACGGAGCATAAATCATTTCCGAGGTGTAAGAATCCGGCTGCGGCCTCCCAGAAGCCTGCTTGTTCACATGTGAGTACTCAACGTGATTTCACTTCATACTCGTATTTCTTTATTAGATAATTTTATTTCACATCTAATCTTAGATTTTATTCACACTCCGGGATATATAGCTGTTTTTTATATTATCATTTATGTCATCGACGATGGAGAGAGATTCCTTTTTATTTTTATATTATGTTTAAAAAACTGTAGGTACAATTATCGAGCACTTCTAAATGCCAGATAGCACAGGCCACTTAATTTTATATGTCACTATTAAGTGTCCTCATGACAAACATTTGAATCCGTTTATATGTGGAAGAGAGATTTGAAATTATGCAAATTATGCAACTTTTCCAAAGTTCCTCTAATATCTATAAAAGAGGTAAAATTAATTGCAGATCTATCTTCAAAGCCTATGCTTTTCCCCACCACACAACACTGAACGTTCATGGGCGTGGAAATTCCCTATACCTCTTAAGTAAACATCTAAACTTCACTTTTAAAGAACTTACATTCTAGATCCGTCATAGACCAAATGATCAAACATAGTCAGAGGTGTTTGTATGTTTGTTTTGGTCTCAAAAGAATCTTGAAACTTTCCTAGAGCCTTGAGTGTCTAATGGTAAGATGTGGAAGCTGCATGAATGGCGGTATCATTAAGTGAGCAAGGAAGGAAGAGTAGGAACAAGATTGACACCAAATAACTTGTTTGGCTTCTGAGGCATAAAGAGGAAGGGAGCCTCCTCCAGACATTCAGGTAGCTGGTCCTTCATACCTACTTAACGGAGTTTTGTGTCTTCATGTCGTGAACTAAGTTACATTTTGAAGAAATGCTATATCGGCAGCAAGTATTTCTAATACTAGGAGATTGTCACAGTTTCTGAAATTTTGTCAAGTATCATTTTAACCAACAAAATCATCCTCTTTCCATGCATTTGTCTAAAATGAAATTTATTGCACAAAATAAATATAGCACAGCTTCATTTGTAGTCATTAATGTTTGATAGGCAGTTACTGTAATCCATTAATAACCTAAAATCGCATTTAGCCACTTGTTTCAGCTCTCTCATTTGTGAATATTTTTAAAAAGCACTTCCAGAAACAATAAACTTAATACCTTTCCCCCGTCTTTGTGGAAGTACTGATACTGAAATAGGTAAAGCTAGATGGCAGCTTGTGGCTGGAAGCACCATGTAGGTACAGTGTGCAACCTGGATAAACAGCCTCTCAACTTCTAGAATTAGCTGTAAAAATCTGTTGTTGGCTCCACTTATGTTACGCCAAAAATCCTTAATTTTCTTAGCAAGTTGTATGTGTTTGATGGACTGATTTTTGGAAGGGGCCCTAGAATTTCGGTTGACAGTGTTTTCTGAGTAACTCAGTATGGACTAGAGAAACCGTAGTAAACCGCACACGGAAACCGGGAAGGCAGTGTCTGATGTACATTGTCTGCATGCGACCTACTGTAACGAGGAGATGGAAGTCATAAAATTAGCTTTTATCTTATGGTTTAAAACTTGGTTATGAAAAGTGTTGCCGATGACAAAGGAAATATTACCTCGTGCTGGTGGCTGGGAGACTTATGGGCACCTGAGTGACCCACAGCTGAACAGCTGGCAATGGAAACCCGTGTTGTCAACGTCAGGCATAGTCCATCTTCCCGATTTGCCAGAGAAAGTACAGCCACACTTTGCTTGCAGCCTCTGGTGTCAGAAGGACCACGCTCTTGGCTCCCATCCCTTTAGGACCGTGGAGAGAAAGCCAAGGTGTACACTCAGCGTGCCCACCCCGTCAGCTGCGCGACAGAAGGAGATGGAGAATGCGGTCCATTACGAATCATTGCTTTCAAGTGTTCAGAGGCCAAAATCGGACAAAGTGTTTTTTAAATATAATTATATAAAGCAGAAGAAGGAAAATAAGTCAAAATTATGCCTCCCCATACTTCAGTTTTGAACGTGTGGAGATCGGAAAGAAAATCCATTTCCTTCATCTCTTAAGCTTAGGCTTGAGACATGTAAGAGATAATCTCTATTAGTAAATTATCCTCAAGACTCATTTACTCAAAAAAGGAAAGCAACTCAAGATACGCTGTAAGCAAACAGCTCATAAGTGCTGCTATAAATAAGATTAAAAGAGGATAAAGATGGAAGAGGGTAGGGAATATCAAAGAGAAATAAAATAGAACTTTCCAGAGCTTACGAGTACAAACAGTCACATCAAAAAGAATTCACCGAAGACCTAGCATGTTGAATGTAAAGACTTATACTTAAAAACAACTCTTGAAATCACAGAAAATAACCACAAAGAAAAATATGGTCAACTACAAAAAATAGGAGTCAGATTTCCATCAAAAATTCTTCCTAGAAGAGAAGGACACTTCCCCTCTCTGGCATTCTTCCCACAAATCCATAACCCAAGTCTATTCATGAGAAAACATCAGCCAAGGCAAAAATGAGGTATGTTTTACCAAATACCTGACCAGTACTCTTTGAAATGTGAAGGCCAAGGAAGAAGAAGGACTGAAGAACTGTCTCAGATTGGAGGAGTCTATGAAGACATGAAGACTGAATGCATGTGGTGCAGTGGGTGGACTCCTGGAACACAGTGAAGAGCGCCAGGGGGACAACTAGCCAAATCCAGATAAAGTCCGTGTTTCAGTTAGTAGCGTTGTACCAGCAATCTTAGTTGTGACAAATGAAACACTGTTACGTAAGGTGATAACATTAGGACAAATTGAAGAAAGGGCATAGAAGAGCATCAGGACTCTGACAGGGGCAGCACCACGCAGGAGGGGTACCGAACCTAGGCTGCAGGGATCAAGAAAAGCTTTCCACGGGAAGTCTTGTCCGTGCTGAAACCTGGAGGCTGCCTAGTCTGGGAGAAGGGCATGGCAGTAGAGAGGATTGCAATCAAAAGAAACAAAAAGTTGAGAAGGCCCACAAGTAAAAGAAAACATTCTGTGTTCAAGGTCCTGAAAGTAATGAAGATTAATAGGAGTAAAAACAGCTAGGCATGGGGAGGCGTTGGTAAGAAATGTGATTTGAGAAGAAAGGCCTGTGTCATGGAGTAACATACATTTCTTAAGTTTTGAACCTATTCTAAGATTGATAACAAAGTGGTTAAGCAGGAGATCCGCAGTTATGATGCCACTCCTACAAAGATGACTTTGAATGCAGCGTGGGGAATGGTTGGAATTGAGAAAGAATGAAGGCAGAGAGGAGAGGAATTGCTATAACAAGAAGTCGTTTGGCCTAGATTAGAATAGGGCCAGTAAGAAAGGGGAGAAGTGAATGGATATGAAGGGCGTTTAGAGGGAAGCATAGGTAAGACTTTGTGATTGTGTGAACTTGGGGAACCAGGAAGATGCAAGAGTAAAAAAGAGTATCCATTTCTGACTTGAGTCACTTTGTAGGTAGAGGAGCCAGTCTCTTCTCTCAGCACAGGTGGTGTTGGGAAGTGGAGGGCAGAAAAGCTGATGACCCCAGTGATCCAGTTGTCGATATCTAAGAGATGCAGGATGAGATATAGGGCAGGGAGTTGGGTATGTGATTTCAAGCTCAGCGTGGCGACTTGGGCCAGAGACATTTTGGGGTAGCATCTGGTAATGATTAGTGTTTGAGGTCATGGCAGTCAGTGTTACCTCAGTGTTCTTTTGAGGGTCGTATCAATCCACAGCTATCTGATGTCTTTTTTTAATGGGATAAAACAAATAGTAATTCAGAAGTTTCTATAGAGAAAGGTCAGCTACTCATCCCTTCCCTTTCATTCACAAATCAAACAATAAATACCTACTAAGGTGTTTGGGAAAACATAGGTGAAAAAATTCAAGGTGCCTACATATACAGACTAGTTAAGAATTCCCCAAAATGGGAATGTAATGTGTTCTATCAGAATGTGGAGAAACACACATAAGGCAAATCTAGGCAAAAATATTCATTTCATACTGAGACAGAATTTGCAAAGTATAAACTATATTCTGTTACAAATTTAGATGCTTTTGGAGTGGGTCTTCTCTATAGCTACACCTATCCTGAGGTTGTATTTAACCTACTGTTCTACAGCATTTGGCTTACAAAAGTGTTCAGATTGCCAGCAGGAAACACCATAAGCCTGAGGAGAATCTGGCTCAGTAGTTGCTCTGCTGCCTGAAATGTGCTGGTTGGGGTCTGTGTGCAGTGATGTGAACCGGGGAGCCTGGGGCGGGGTCTGGGCAGGAGCGGTCTTCTGTGATGCACATTTGCTTATCCGTCTTTGGATGAAATAAGCTTTGAGCAGTACTCTTTAAGTTTGAAAGTCTTATCTTTTGGGACCTAAGGATATATTTATTTGACCATATCAAATCTAATCTTCTGGAATGTTATTAACCTGAGGTTATTGCCGGGATCATATGATATCCATTGAATAAGAATATCTCTGAGATTATATACTAAGTGAAATAGCTAGAAAACTGTCTTTACTTTGACTCACTACCAATTAATTCCAAACCACCTTTATTCAAGGGGTTTAGGGATGAAAAAGGCCAGTAAAGCAATGAGCAGGATGGAAATGTGAGAGCAAGTTAAGTCCACCTGGCTTTGAGAGTTAGGTAATGCCAGGCATTAACACGATGAGAGCAGAATGACGTCAGCCCAGGAGGCAGCATGTGAAGGAGAGCCTGGCAGGAGAGGAAGGAGCTGCTTGAGTAGGCAGGTCGGAGGATTCAGGAAAGGTGTGTGGGAGAAGTTGAGGGAAATGGAGGGCTGGCGTCAGTGGATGCGGGAATGAGACTGGGAAGATGAAGAATGGACTGATTTGTGAACAGAGTGAATTTCAAGTTATACTGTGGTAGGAGAAAAAGTTAAAAGCATTAAAACATGTTGGTGGCTCCTGAATTACATTCATGCTTAGTAATCCGATGTAAGAAATAATGGGAGATGCTCTAGGTTTTGCCTCTGTTTCAGGGAAAGGGCTAGGGAGATAATGAAATAAAAATGCTAAACAGATACAGATGAAGGGGCTGGTTTCTTCTTCAAAGGAAGCAACAGTGAAACTGCTAAGAGAGATAAAATTTGAGTCGTTATAACCTAAATTAAGTCTGTGGTGATAAACCATTTTCATACAGAAGGATACGAAATTTTTTCCCAGCCAAGAAAAGTTTTTAATAAAATAACATGCATAAAAACATATAATAAAGTTACTACTGTGTTTATTTTCAATGTGACAGTTTTTAACTGCGCAGAATCAGAACATCCTCAGCTGAGGGCAGGCTCGATCAGGTAAGAGAGGATTTAATTTGGAGCAGTGGGACCTAGGAGGCATGGCCAAGTATTGAGGAAGACTGGTGGGCTTTGGAAGCCAAAGTGGTTTTGGCACAAGAATTGTGCGATAATGTAAATGTGGAATTGCGGCATGATGGTAATCAGTTATGAAGTGATAGCCATAAGAGTGGAGAGAAATGCTTCAGCAAAAAATCATTTTTTAAAGAAAAAACATGAAAAAGTTGCGATGAGATTATGGGGGAAAAAAAAAGGTTGGTAAAGAATGATGACTCCAAAATGTACTGCAAGAACAGTGACACCATCCCAGGGACAGAAATGAATTATTTTAAAGGGAAGCCAGTTTTTGAAGGAAAATGATGAGTTAAGAGTTTGAACACATTGAGTTTGAGGTGACAGTCAGTTAATCAAGGGGATTTTTATTGGACAGGTAGACTGATGGGGGAGGAATACCAGAAATAAAAGTAAAGTCATGGGTACATTTACTGAGTGAATTAGCACATAGAGTAAAATACGGGGGTCTCATATTTGGGAGTAGAAAGACTAATGAAATCAGCAAGAGAAAGTTAGAAAGAGTGAGACAAGGTGAACCGAAAAACTTGAGATCCACGGAAGCCAAGGTAGGTGAGATTTGTAGGAGGCAAACATCATTCAGCAATTGGAACTTTCGCAGAGGTCCAAGGATGGTGCTGGCCAAGAGGAGGTCCGTGGCCTGGCGCTCAGGTGGACCTCAGTCATCTAAGAGCAACCGAAGGAGATAATGAATTGGGGCAACAGAAACCAAGATAGCTGGGGGCTAAAAAAACAAGCAGCAGCTAAGGCTTATACTTCTGAGAAGGAGTTTTTGGAAAAGCTTTCTCTACATTTCTATTTTAGGCCAGAAATCTTTGAGGACGTGCTAGAAAGAAAAATGGATTTCTTTAGAAAGATGATTAAATGAGGTGGTTGAAATTTTTGGCAAAGAAAGGTTTAGCTTTAGAAGACCAAAAAAAGTTAACAGCAATATTTAGACCCAAAATAGTGTGGCATGAAATGTTTGTCAAATTCCTGCTGAATTTGAAGAGAGACTCCAAATTACAGTTTTGTTTTTTTGTTTGTGTTTGCAATAGGTTGTGTTCACAATATTCTTAAAGCTAAAATGTATGTCACTGGAATAATATTGATTATTTTATTATTGAATATTTAACGCAGAATTGATGAGATGATCATCACCGATGGCACCACTAGGAAAAGTGGTGCTAAAAAACAAAATTAAACTGGGCAGATTTGAAGATCTACTTGCCTTTATTGAATGATTCATGAATTGGGCAGCATCCCATTAGCAAATAGAAAGTAGCTCCAGACATCTGTACAAAATGGAAGACTTTTATAGGCAGAAGGAGGTGAGGCAAGGAAGTTACTCTTGCAAAGAGTGGGTTGTTTTAGGCAAGGTCACCTTTCTTTGGGGAAGGCAGAGGTCTGTCAGGCAGATTATCTTGCTAGTGCTGACCAGGTAATTCCAGACTAACTGGTTGAAGGTTACATTCCTGGAAGAGGCTGAAACTGCAATCAGTTTAGGTACTAAGTCTTGGTTTGCTGACATGGGTCTTAGCACAAGTGACTCCATTTTGGACTTATTTTCTTTTTTTAACAATGGTATAGTTCCAATTTAAACTCAAACTTTTCAAAGTAGGATGAAGTGAGTACCTTCTATGAGGTAGACATAGAGTGGTGTTGCAGACATCAACAAATAAAAATGAGAAAAAAGTTGTTTTTAGGTTATGCAGTTTATTAATGACACAGGCATACCACCAAGGTATTGCAGATTTGGTTCCAGACACCTCAATAAAGTGAATATTGCAATAAAGCCAGTCACACAAATGTTTTGATTTCCCAGGGCACATAAATGTTATGTTTTCACTATACTGTAGTCTATTAAGTGTTCAATAGCATTATGTCTAATGTCTATTACATACCTTAATTAAAAAATACTTTATTGCTAAAATATGCTAACGATCATCTGAGCCTTCAGCAAGTCACAGTAGTAATGTCGAAGATCACTTATCACAGATCACCATAAAAAATATAATGATATTGAAAATGTTTGAAATATTTCAGGAATCACCAAAATAGGACACAGAACTACAAAGTGAGCAAATGCCATTGGAAAAATGACACCAATAGACTTGCTTGAAGCAGAGTAGCCACAAGCCTTCAATTTGTAAAAAATGCTGTAATATCTGTGAAGTGAAATTAAGCAAGGTGCAATAAAACAAGGTATGCCTGTATTTCTTATGTACATTCAAGGAGGGCTAGAGAATTATATTCCCCACCATATCATAAAGTGATCCCAGTTCAAACCCTGTATATAGCAGAAGGTGCCCAAGAACCACTATCAAAAAGGTGCAGGGAGTATATCCAGTGTCCCACTGGACTCTCTGCCTTCCCTCTCCTGTCTCCCTCTACTTCCTCTCTCTGCCCATCATCTTCTCCATCCTCCCCCAGTTCTGAGGGCTCAGCTCCCTTGAGGTTTGCCTCAGAGGCGTCTGTTCATAAGAGCACGCCCTGTTTCTCAGAGCAACAGAGGGGAGCCGTTTGGAGAAAGGACAGTGAACCTCAGGTCTTTTCCTTGCTTTATTTGTGCCTCCTGCTTGCTAATCCCCAGCCAGCGGGCACGGTGGGGACACATAAGGAATCCCTCAGAACTCAGGAGCGCAGGTGTACTCCAGGCCAGAGAGAGAACTGTCACCATACCAGCCGTTAGGCATGACATCCCTGTCCTCGGTCCTTCCAAACTCTAGTCTGAAGTTACAAATGGCTCCTCGCAGCGCTCTCGTCAGCTCTGTGGATTTTATTCATGTCCTAGGCAGAGCTGTGTGAATGGCTATTTTGGAGAAAACGAAAAAAGACTTACTCAGAAAATCCAGAAACGGAAATTCCATTGTACTTTGATTTTTCCTTTGGAAAAGACAAAGGAGTTACCTTTGCCCAGGCAGGGTGGCTCCTGGGAAGTCAGACTTCATCCATATAATAACCCACTGTATTGATCACCAGTATGCACAGGTTATCATGTTTTTACTCAAGAACTATGCTAATACATGTTTGTCCATTGGAGTGACTTTTAAACCCCACAGCATTCCTTATTATATATTTGTTAAGGAAACTCCAGTGTGATTTAAAGGGCCACCATGAATCACTGGGGAAAAGGAATTGCTTCCAAGACATGTGGATATCTTTTGAAATAACATTTCTTCCATAGAATTCAGTGCTTCTCTGCTGTCTTGAAAAGATGATTTCCCCTCAGATGGGTGAAGTAGTTATATGTATATTGTATACAAAGTAAATAAATTCAACAAAATAGGTGTAAGGAATCTAACAACTTAAAACATTACTTCTTTTTTCTGTTTGCTCACAGAGAGAGTGTTCCCATGATTATATGATAAGAAAACACTTTATTGAGTGTATTCTATGTACAGGATAATTTGTAGAACCCTGCAATTATTGTCCAGATTTTATTAAACACAGTCTTTATCCTATTCAGTGCCAAATCGTAAGGTTTTTTTTCACGCCACTCTTGTGCTGTCTGAGATCTGATCCCCATTAGTGTGTCCTATATACAGATGTTTGTAAACATGTGTGCACACATACACTGACACACGTCTTTTGCATCTGTAATTTTTTTTTTTACCCAGTCGCTTCATAAAAGATTAAAATGAAAGATTAGACCCCATTCAGAATTTCACAATGCCACAATAATAAATCAGTCCTCATCATTTGAAGAACATTTCAGAACTATGAGGTGGGACAAAAGCTGATTTGAGATTCATACCGTTGTATACCTACTCTTAAAAAAAAAAACAGAAGCAATTTACACATCTGCAAATCTTAGGAAATGGCTGAGAGAATTTGCATTTGCATGATTTGGGCACATGAAGCCATTTTAGCACACAGATTCCTTCCTTTCATCTCTAAAGGGTGTCGAAAGGACACAAACATATTTTTTGCAGATGATGGGGACTATTGACTGGCATAAATAGCAACTCACACTAATGCTTCAGGAATTTTTTTTTTAATTGAGTGAAGATGGCATATGGAAAATATATGTAGGAAAAACCATATTTTATGAGCGCTTAAGATATGGAGTGGGATATACTGTTTTTTTGTGTGTACTGTAAATGACATTCATGTTTTAGTTTGATCTTTGTTGCCCATGTAATGTGTATAGCCTTGGAGGAGACATTTATTCTCAAAGCTGACAAAATAAATAATTAATAAGTAAGAAAACTTGGAAATTATTCACTAGACTTTCACAGTCTACATTAAGTGAGATGAACTAAAAGGTAAATACGGGTTTTTACTTACTAAGGGAAACTGTTAGAAATTTGTTTCATTTTTACAGTGCTATGCAGTGTATTCTAAAATAATCCCAATCCGATTTTCTGTTAAAGGACTACATTAGTCAAGGCATTGTAAATAGTTTCCCTGAGAGTGAAATTTTTGCACCATAATTCAAACAATCCAAGAACTGTAAGCAATCAACTGAAGTGCAAAGTCTATGAGCTAAAAAGATCTTGGTGTTCATTGGGTTCAGTCACTCTTTTACACGTGGGAAGTGAGGGCCAGAGCATCCCAGTGGGTAATGAAAGCTTATACATCATGATTGTGACAAAGCCGTGACTAAATCAGGTAGTTGAAATTCTTTTGATCCACCATTTACTGGTCTTTCCACTGCATATGATATACTATCTCTTTAAGAAGATAAAGTAAAGCTTTGAACCATTGGCAATCTGTAATATAGGCATATCTCATTTTATTGCGCTTCACAGATATTGCATTTTTTTACAAATTAAAGGTTTGTGCAACCCTGCGTCTAGGAATTCTATCAGGGCTATTTTCCAATAGCATTTGCTCACTTTGTGGTACTGTGTCACGTTTTGCTAATTCTTGCACTATTTCGGACATTTTCATTATTATTATATTTGCTATGGCGATATTTGATCAGTGATCTTTGATGTTATTACGACAACTTGCTGAAGGCTCAGATGATGGTTAGCATGTTTTAGCAATAAACTATTTTCGAATTAAGGTATGTTCTCTGCTTTTTTAGACATAATGCTATTGTATACTTAATAGTTACAGTATAGTGTAAAAATAACTTTTATATGCACTGGGAAGCCAAAAAATTCATGTGACTCGCTTTATTACTGTATTTGCTTTATTGTGATGGTCTGGAACCAAACCTGCAGTATCTCTGAGGTATGTCGTGCCCAGGTTCTTGGTCTTGAGGGCTACTTACCCCAGGGAGCATCTCAGACATAGAGACTAATCTTGGATGCAGCAAGTGGGATTGAATGGTAAATGGTATAAATATTGAAAGTTCAGCTTATACAAATGCAAGAAGGTCTGTTGTGATCAAAAAAGTTTGTCATTTTAACATGTTGAGTCTAGTTTAATTGGCTCTGTGAATGGCAGGAAATTTAGAAATGCTAAATCTGTTATTTGTTTTTTGCCTATTGGTTAACTATAGTAAATCAAATTGTTGGACTGAAAAGTCTCATGAAGGTAAGGGACAGGTTCAGATGGTTTTAGTTTCCTACCCCAGGACTTGCACATTGCCTAGTGCATAATGAACTTTATCGTTCTCTCCCCCTCTCTCTCTTTCTCTCATACATATAGTTGGCTCTCCATATCTGCGGATATGGAGGGCTGACTGCACTATGCCATTATATAGGGTTTTATATAAGGGACTTGAGCATCTGTGGATTTTGGTATTCACAGGGGTCCTGGAACCAATCTCCCTTGGATACCAAGGGACTACTGTATACACACACACACATATATATACACACATATATATATACATATACACATATATACAATGAATAAATAGTTAAATGTATGTGTAAGTGACTAAATGGAAAACGTATTTAGTTGTGCCTTAGGGCTATAGTGAAACCCAAGGAATTGCACAGATTTGTCAAAAAGCCCTGTAATTGAGTTAAATTCTTGAAGTAAAATTCCAGATCTCCTACAACCCAATCATTTCACTCTAAGGTATTTATACAGCAGAAATGTGTAAATATGTGCACCATAAGACACGCACAGAATGTTCATGCAGCATTACTTGGAATAGGCCAAAGTTGGGAACAGTCCAAATGTTCATTAACAAGAGAATGGATTAGTTGTAATATATCTATAGATGGATAGTCTATAAGGCAATAAAAATGAATGAATTATTGTTGTACCCAACAATATGGATGAAACTCAGAACTTCTTGAGTGGGTCAAACCAGAAACAAAAGATTGCACTCTATATTACATTTATTTAAACTCAACTACAAGCTTAACTATACTATGATGGTAGAAATCAGATAGGAGTTTTCCTTTAGGGATTAGTGTCACCAGGAGAAGGTCTGGGGGAAATTTATAGGGTGATAGTGATACATTGTTTTCTGATTTGGGTGTCGTTACACTGATGGGTTTACTTTGAAAAATTCATCAGGCTGATTGTGTGCTTTCTGTATGTTCACATAAAAAATTCAGGGTCATCCATTTCGTGGTTGGGTGACCTGATACAAGCTACTTTTCTTCTCTGTGCCTCAATTTCCTCATCCGGAAAATGAGACAGTAATGCTGCCCATGACAAAATTTGTTGTCATAATCATTTCTAAGTGTAGAGCTCAGTAATGTTAACTGTATTCACGTTGTACAACAGATATCCAGAACTTTTTTAACTCTTAAAACTGAGACTCAACACCCATTGAACCACTGCTTCCCATTTCCCCTTTCCCTCAGATCCAGGAAAATACCATTACGCTTTCTGTTTCCTTGAGTTCACTTACTTTAGATTCCTCCTAGAAGTGAAATCAAGATTTTTGTTTTATTTTTTAACTAAGACCAAGATTCCCCCATTTCACATCAACCCATATTGTTAATTTCTGTGATTTTTTTAGCATTTTCAAGTATTGGTTTACAAAAATGTTAGATAAATCTAAGGGTTCTTGTGCTGTGCTGGATTTCTGATGGAAATCTGGATAATTGGCTGACATCTCATGTCAAGGAGGATTTCATGTTTTTCCCCACCTGTCCTTTTGGTGTCTCTTTCAGAAACCCAGTGCTGGGTAGATGTATCACAGGCTTGACTCGTTTCTGGTGTGGGGAGGATTAAACCAGAAGAAAGAATCCAATGGACACCCCCCTAGTGCCTTTACTCCCCCAGAGTCTCTTTACTGCTTTTCCTGATCTCTCAACTGAGAACAATGGCATTTAAACAATTTTAGCAGCAGAAGCTCCTTTTACCTGAAGCAAAAGTTGTACGTGTAATCACATTATCACACAATTTGAAACATATCAAAACAATATCTTATTAGTATTTTTATAAATTCAAATTTATAAAATTTACTTATTTCAAAGTCAGTCAATATAAATAGCAATTAATTTCAGTGCATTTTAATGGGCTGTAATTTGGTTTATAACTCATTTTGGGAGTACATGGTCTATTTAATTATACTTTTAAGAGTATGGCTTATACATAAAAAATGTTAAATAAAAATTTGAAGACACCTTAAGAGCAGTTGTGAAAAGAGTACTTGTGAACCTTTAGAAATAACAGACACATTTTAAGGGCAGAGAAGGAGTTTATTTATGTAAAGAAAAGGGCAGTACAGCTAAAGAAGTAGGAAAGAGCTTAGTGGGTACAGGGAACTGTACGCAACTGTTGGGTCATTGGTGAACCTAGGTTTCTCAGTTGAAAACCTGGCTGGATAGTCGCCTGTATATAGGTTGTGGTTGAAATCACAGGAACGGATAAATCGTCCAGGGGGTATGTGTTACAGCTTCATGTCCTCCGTTTGCCCCTCAGAGCTGCCCTTGTTACTGTGCTCTGGACCCCAGAACACTGACCCAAGTGAACTGTGTCAGTGGGCTCTGCTGCCCTCTGGTTTTTGCTGAATTGATCAGTGGGAGACATTGAGAGAAAACTGGGAGATAGAAAGACAGTGAAAACATATGTGTTTCCTGAGCTCCTTCCCTGCTGGGTCAGTGAGTCACAGAAGGTTGAGTGTGATTCTCTATGAGAGACCACAGCTCCAGCAGGTGGACCTCTTCATACGGCTCCCTCTGGGGAGCCCTGTGACCTCTCATCCCTTGATTTCCTTCAGGCCTCGGGATGATGAAGTCTCCCAACTGTTACCAGCCCTACAGTTCTGAACTACCCTCTGTTGGTTTCCCAGAACCTACCTATCCCTTTGTAGATAGTGCCTTTATTAAACTCTCCTCATTAATTAAAAAGCCATGGCAGTGTGCCATCTGTTTATGCCATGCCCCTGGCTGATGTGGTAGCACAAGGAAAGCTGTGGCCTGAGGATGGAATGTAGGGGAAGGATGACCTTCAAAGGATGAGTGAAAGAACAGCTCAGGAAAGAGATGGAGAGGGAGCCAAGAGTAGGGAGGGAGACCAGGGACGCTTATGGGGATAGTCAGAGGGGCCAGAGAGTTTAAATGTAAGGAAAGGAAAATGTCCGTCATATTGAAAGGTCATGAAATGTTTCTTCCTCAGAAGTTTTGTGCTCTGCTGACAGCAAAAACCAGATGACAGGGGACCAGGGCATGAATGCAGCTGAAGAAGTGAAGACTAGTTATTTGACAAATTGATGACAGGAGGAAGAAAGTGTATGGAATCTATTAAAGAGAAGACTTAGAGTTAATCAATTTATTGATGTTGTTGAATACTTTCAGTGAAGACTAACTATGCTCCATCTCCCGTTTTCGTGACAGAATCCTAAAATAACATCATTAAGAGTCTTTGTAGGTGTGTGTGCAATGTACATAATTTGTGCCCTTAAGGTTTAGACTTATGTTAGTCATTCAAGGAAGAACACCAAAGTGTTAAGTCTTGATTTAGAAAGTGAGCAAAGGCATAAAAAGATAAGACACGGAAGATGTACAAATAAAATCCAGTCTATCCTACCTATTTGGAAGTGATTCCTGGATTAAGTCAGAGTGTCAGAGAGCTGAATATCTAGACATCGTTTCGTGCCCTTCCTCTCCCCTTTCCCAGAAATGTTTCGCCAAGTTGGACTTTGCAGTGATACTGCTTTATCTGGAAGGGTATTTAAGAAATCAACACAAGATATTGTTAAAGACAATAGTCATTATATCACAGAGTGTCTTCTTTAGTGGAGTGAATCTGAAAATTGTTTCCGTTAGTACTTATAGCAGCCTCTTTCATTTCATATCAGCAGGCTTGCTTTTTACCCAGGGACTGTGCTTTTGGTAACTGCGTGTATTTTCCAGTTCGCCTCTACTGCCAGAAGTTGAGAGTTCACCTTGAAACTTCTTGTTGGGAAAAGCAATGACTTCACAGGCAAATTTCATGGATTAACTTTGCTGCTGGTTTCTTAATTTTTAAACTTTATTTCACTTGCCTCTTTTGTCTGATTTTTTAAGACGTATTTTATTTTACTTCTTTATCCATAAAGCAAACTAAGGTTTTTTCTATTTTTAGGAAAAGACTGAATTTAAAGGCATAAATAAATAAAAATAAGAATAATGAAAAGGCAAGAAGACTGTAAAGTAGTAGATGCTCCTTGTTTGGCTCTGTGTTTTGATATGTGTGCTGTTGCTACCCCACCTGTTTCCCTGTGATTACTTTCCAATCAGTCACAACTTCAGTCACACCTCAGGCCGCATTTGTATATCACCAAGTGAAGCAGAGAACTGACAATTTCCTTGACTTAACTGCATCAATTGAAACAGTCAATCTTGATAATTCAGCCTGCTAATTTAACTTTGTCTATGTTGATGAAATTAACTGACCTATTGCCAAATTCCTTCCCTTCTTTCTTTCTTTGCTTTAGAGAATTCCAAAAGAAAGAAAGAAGGAAAGAAAAAAGGAGGAAACGAAGGAGAGGAAAAACGGCTCTTCTGTTCAGCTGACAGATACCATTTAAGATCTGGGCGAAAAAGGAGTATAGAGTCATCTGAAGCTTTATAGTTTTTTTATTACAAACTATGGACATAGGCTACTTAACTGAATGGCCACCATGATATGGCACAAGTGGATAAGACTACAGACTCTGGGAACTTTGTGTGTGTGTGTGTGTGTGTGTGTGTGTGTAGGATCCATTGGTTTTTCACACATATTTGCTCTTAACTAAAGAACATAAATAAAGTCATATAACATGGATACCATTAATCCAGTTTGAAGGGAGATAACACTAATGTTAAGGTAGGCATGAGGGGTTTTCTGAGTTGGACAGGGACCCAGCAGCCTGACAGAGTCATAGAATGTAGTTATCACCTATAGGCATATATATTCCACTGACAGGAAAGACACCGCCAGTGAAAGATTTTGAAATGGGAAAAACAAAACAAAAAAACCCCAAAACAGCTTCCTATCTATTTCAGGGTAACCCTTCAGGTTATCTGTTTTAACTGTTTTTGAACTAGGTAGAAATTCGTAAAGTGTGAATAACCGGCAGTTGTTAAAGTGACACCTGTCCGTGGAAATGCAAATGAATTCTGTCTCAGGAATTGACAGGTCATTCCTGGATGTCTCCCCTCCCTGCGCCCCACACACACCTCCACGGAAAAGCCAGTTTGGCATCTATTTGTAAATTCATCTCAGCATTTCTGACTTCCCTGTGTAGGGGAGGAAAAATAATTTTTCCTCTTCCCTTTTAGGTTTTTGACTGAGATACCCCTGAAATAAAGGCAGATTAACAAGAGAAAAACAAATAGACATTTAGCAACATATATACCTCCTATATACATGGGAGAGACCCCAGAAAACTACCATCTCCAGCTAAAGACAAGGGAAGAATGCTGGGGGTTGGGGGGCATTTTTGGGGGGTTACCAGGAAGGGCACAGTAAACAGGGTATGGCTTCTATGCAGAGCTAAGTCATTGCCTTCTTCATTGAGAAGAGGTTTTATCCATTTAGTCATCCTTCTCTTCCTGGTACAGAGAGGGAGACACCCTTAAAAATGGAGAGTTCCCTTATACATGAAAATGTCTCTTACAAAAGGGCAACTTCTACTCCGTTTTCAGAGTTTCTCCCGTCTCTATAGCCTCTTGAATATGATCAATATGCCAAAGAGACGTATGTTAGGGCGGCAAATTCTGCTTCCTTTCGTGTGTGTGTGTGTGTGTGTGTGTGTGTGTGTGTTATGTTGAATTCCACTTTGAACCGATTGTACCATCTTACTAGTTCCCTAATTAAATGGAAGGTTAAATAAAATATAAAGTATTTGGTGGGTTCTTTTGATATGTGTATGAGTTTCATGATATCTTTTTTTAAAAATTATTTTTTAACCTCGATACACTTTCTTTTCAATAATGGCCCTCTTTGTACTTCTTAAATATTATGTTTAAGGGGATTTAATAACATTACAGCAGAGATTTATTTTAACTGTTATTTTATATGTATCTATGTTTTTTAGTTAAGAGCAACTTATCGTGAAGAATCAATAGCCCCAATTATATGTACAGTAGTACCTCCTTAACCAGTGGGGATTATGTTCCAAGACTTCACATGGATACCTGAAACCACAGATAGTACCTGTCGACTTACAGAAAAACACACAACATAAGGGTAGTGAGTTTAGGTTTTATTCAAGGTCTTGCTGAAGACTATAGCCCGGGAGTAGTTTCCTCAGAGCTGAGTGGCTGCTCCTGGTCTGTCGTCCTCAGCAAGACTCACAACTCACAACTCTTGTGTTATGTGTTGTCAGTATACCGAACCCTATAAGTACTATGTTTTTTCCTATACTAATGGGCAGGTAGCGTATACAGTGTGGATACACTGAAAAAAGGGATAATTCATGTCCTGGGCAAAATGGAGAGGAGCAGAAAGCATGGTGCAAGATTTCATCACACTACTCAGAAGGGTGCACAATTTAAAACTTACGAATTGTTTATTTCTGGAATTCTCCATTTAAAATACTTGGACTGCAGTTGATATCAGGTAACTGAAACCACAGAAAGAGAAACTGTGAGTGAGGAGGAGGGGTACTTTGTGTGTGTATGTGTGTGTGTGTGTGTGTGTGTGTGTGTGTGTGTGTGTATCTGTATGTAACAGATACATATGTATACACATATATGTATCTGTTATGAAATAATGCCTTAAAAATTCAGCATTCAATGACAATAGGTGGCCTTTTCATCACTCATATTCTATGAACCAGTGGCATTAAGGAAACTTTAAAAACTGAAGATAAGTGGTGACTTACAGTGCTGAAGAGAGCTTCCTTAAGGCAGAAAGAACCTGGACAGGAGAGTGTGGCTAGATGAAAACAGAGCTTCAGTGAAGCAATTAATTTTTACTTTACTAGTGTCAGTATGCAAATACTAAGCTTTCTTGGGTAAATGTTGGAAATTTCCTTGAGGAATGGCTGTCTTATTTTAATCAAATGATATACAGTACATTTTAAACTAAAATATATTTATATTTATGCTTGAGGTTATTAGACATAATTGTATAAGTATTTATGTACTGCATCCCCATAATCCATATACAACCATACTAAAAAGGATGCAGAAACATGTATTATTTATTCCATTGTTTGAGTGCCTGACTAAGGAATTCCACATACCCATCAGCAAGTCAGATAAGGGTTTAACAACAACCTTATTGTTGGTGTCTAGTTTTTATTTGTTTTTATATTAACAGATAATTTCTATAATGTTGATCCAATCAGTTTCAGGGTCTACACGGCAAGGCTTTGTGTGGCCTGCAAAGTAAAGTTACTGTTGTTTTAATTGAATTAGTTGCTTTCCATGAATTAAAAATAACAGATGATTTTACATAAAAACCTGGATTTCCAGCCTCTCTTTAAAGATTGTAAAATTTCCCAACACTAGTCCACATCCTCCCATGGTGATGCTGTGTACAGAGGCTGTCTTTCTAAGACTGGGCATGTCCCTCTGCTTCCCTGCTCCCTGTGGCCTCCTGGACTCTGAGATTGACCATATAGCATTTCCAATTATCACCTACTTACACTTTTATTTTTCCTAAAGTTAGGAAAAAGAGTGAAATATTTCTTTATCCATGTCACTGTCAAAAGTGAAAAAAATGAAAAATAAAACAAGACTCCTGGACATAGAAAAGATGCACTATGCAAAGTTTTATGAACTAATAAAGAAATTTCAATAGAATTGTTCTTGAATCTAGTAAAATTAATGATGCTACAGTGAAACGCTTTAAGACACGTTGGCAATGATGAATCTATGACTCTCCCCCTTTGTTGATATGGACCCTGCCTGTCCCCTGAGGCCGCTGAGTTTGCAATTCCTGGTGGAGGACAATACTCCTGGTCTCTGTGCTGAGACTTCTTCTATTAGTTTAATTTCATTTGCATTTTTAATGAATCATTAGTTTATTTTCATCAGGTTAAAATCTTATTTTTAAAAATTAAAAATATGTTTTATTATTAGTCTTCTTGGGCTGCCAGAACACAATATCACAGACAGGGTGACTTAACATAAGTTGATTTTCTCACGGTTATGGAAGTTAGAAGTCCTACGTCAAGGTGCCCCAGATTCAGCTCCTGGGAGGATTTTTTTCCTGCCTTGTGGACAGCCACCTTCTTCTGTGTGCACCTTGACCTTTACTTATTTATTTTTTGTGTGTGCTCAAGGGAGAGAGAGAGCAAGCGCTCAGCGTCTTTTCTTACAAGGGCACTAACCCCCTTATGGGGGCCCCACCCTCATGACTTCATCTTACCTTAATTACCCCCCAAAGGCTCCATCTCCAAACACCACCATGCTGTGCAGTAATGTGGGGGCTAGGCTTCAGCATATGAACTGTGGGTGGACACAGACGTTCAGTCCATATACATTAAAATTTAATGCATTCAGAATGTGTGTATAAAGTCTTGTTTTTCGTATCTAGAGTGGATTATTATTTCCTTATATTTTAGTATATTTATTTAAATTAAACAGACTTGGATTGCTTCTGTCTTGCTTGCCTTCGCCACAGAGATTCCAGCTTCTATACCGAATCAGGGCAGAATATGTAAATACCAAACTACCACAACAAGATTTTTATTTAGTATAATAAATGATAAGTGGTTAGAACCTGCTCCACTTTGTTCTTTTCTTTAGCATCAAATTAATTAAACGTATTTCAGTAAATTCTGCTGCTGTTCTCTAAGAAATGGAAATAGTTTAAACTGTGCTGTACCTTCAAAAACTATTTTTTCTTGATTTGATTTATTGAATTCAAAGTTGAATGATTAACCAGACGTTTTTTACATGCTTAAAGTTCCAGATAACTTTTCATAGAATCAGAGTACAAATACAGGGATGATTTTAGTATAAGTGCCCAAGAAATTTCTAAGTAGCCACTATGACATTTTTCACGCTCTTTCAACCAAAGTCACCTTGAATACCTCCCAGAACAGGACCTCAGTAACTCTCAGGCAGTTCATTTCACTAATGCATATTTGTGGTTGTTAGAAAATTATTTTGATATCCATTTGAATCAATTGATCCAGGTTCTGCCCACTAAAACAACCCAAATCCAGTATATTCCGCCTCTACGTAATAGCCCTTTACATCTTTAAAAACAATTATTATGGTTCCTTGAGTTCCTGTTTCTCCCTGTTCTTCCCTCGGGCTGCCTGCCTTTCCATACTCTCTCCTGGGGCTTCCTCTGACTTTGGTCCACCACCTTTTACAGAAGCCTGTGCACTGTTGGGTAGATTCTTCCCACTGAGGTCTGCTCAGGCCAGCCTACACTGGAGCTAAGGCTTCTTCTGATGTGGACTTTGCCATTGTCTCCTGTCATAAAAAGGAGATTCCGTTATTGGTCTTTCAAGGTATATTTCTAGGTGCTGAACCAGAGCTCCCTGATTCTTTATTTTAAATTGGTTTTCGAAGTTAAATTGAGAACTTTCAAATTTTATACTTTTTAGAGTCAAAAAGAACCGTGAAATCAGCTGGAGATTAGGATTAATGTTCCAGTTTCACTGCAAAATACTTATGTGACTTTGGACAGGTTACTTAACTTCCTGGAGCCTCTCTTTTCTCTTCGGTAATCTGGGAATAGTAATGTTATCTCCCCCTACCTTACAGCATTTTTGTGGGAATCAAGTAAAGAATACCTACAAAAGTTTGTTGAAAAGGATACAAAACGCAAGATCTCCTTGGTTTATGCATGTATTCCTTGATCCTATATGTCCATTCCACTACTGCGGTATCCTCGTCTCCATGAAAACCAGACTTCCCAAAAAAGCTGTTGGGTGGTTTCTTCTAACACCAGCCAATTCTCTGACACCAACTGGGTGTCTAAGAATTCAGTTCAGTTCTGACACGAACAATCCAGAGTTAGAGAAGACCTCACAGTACAAGGGCTCAGGCCCACAAGACTGCCCCCACTTTAGATGCTGGGTGCAAAAGCGGTGCCCAGGCTACCCACACTTCTGCCCGGCCAACTACAAATTTGGGGTTTCCATGATTTCCCTTCAGGTTTGATTTTGCTAGAGCGACTCATAGAACTCAGGAAAATACTACACTTAGCAATTTTCAGTTTATTTTAAAGGATGCAAGTCAGGAGCAGCCAAATGGAAGAGATGCAAAGGACAGTGTATTGGAGGGAGGAGTGACTGAGAGCTTCCGTGCCTTCTAGGACTGAGGCAGGAGATAGCTGGGCCCCCCAGGGTGAGCAGCTGGAGTTCATTCCCTGTGGACCAGTCCTCCAAGATGAAAATAGCAGGACAGTTGAGAGAAGAGACTGAGCCCTGCCCAGATAAGAGAGAAAAGACCACATATTTCTCATTCTCGAAGTCAAGGAGACCTTCCCGACTAAAAAGCTCCTTGGTGGTCACAAGGGGAGTGATACCAAGCTACCCATAGGCCTCTTCACTGGAATCCATCTTGGCTGAGAGATGCACACATGGGAGGACCATGGGAGGACCCTGAGCTATACCAAATACGGATTCAGAACCAGGCAAAGCAAAATGATTGGCCAGAGAAAACCCGGAAGAAATGCCCCATAAAAGCAGTTCAAACTACCGCCAGGGCACGACTCTCTCTGAGCCCGCCTGTATGTCCACACGTACTGTACTCTTTTTCCTCCTAAGAAACTCTTTACTTGTTTCACTACTCTCGGTCTCTGGGGGGATTCTTTTCTGCAAAGCTGTAGGGCCAGGGCTTTGTCGCTGACCACTGGTCTAGTGGCCAGGATTCGGCGCTCTCCCTGCCACGGCCCGGCCTCAGTCTCCGGCGGGAGCTAAAACCCTGCTTCAGGCCGCTGCCGGCCGAGGCCGCCTGGGACCAGCGGTGCGCCACCTTCCTGACGCGTCAGTGCGTTCACTGACCCAGAAGCGCTCCGAATCGCTTCGGTCAAGAGAGTCTTTATAACTCAGTATTCCTTTGTAATCCAGTAACATCCAGGGAGGGGAGAGAGGCTTGAAATTGGGTTATAAAAACTCTTGAATAAAGAGTTCTAGCCCCCATCCCCCCCCATCACCTCATTAGCATAAACCCAGGTGTGCTAGAAAGGGGCTTCTAATGAATAACAAAAGGCACTCCTATCTTTCAGGAAATCGCAAGAATTTTAGGAGCTCTGAGCCAGGAACTGGGGACAAAGACCGAATATCGTTTTTATTACACCACAGCTGTCAGTACCTGTTTCCAGCATTTTCTTTTACTCATTCAGCTGACATAATCTCCCTCTGCCCCTTCACTCCACTAAAACAGCTCTGTATTTTTCTCTCCTCATCCTACGTAACCTCTCAGGAGCATTAGGAGCAGTTACGCCTCCATCTTTCTTGAAAGCACTCCCTCTCTTTGGAGACATTAATATCACAATTTCCTTGTTTTCCTTCTACAGTTCTGACTATTCCTGATTTGTCTCCTTGGAGACGTATTAATGGGGGAAGAAATAAGATGTTACAACTGGTTCCAATGAGAATTTGACGTACAGAGATATATATCCCCCAGGGGACACGGTGCTGTTGTACTACCATGAACACTAATTATTTGCACGCCTGTGGAAGGAAACATTTGCATTACTATTAATTTTTTACAACTTGAGTTCTTTCTATACAGAATTGTAAAACAACCAAAGATGTGCACTCTTAAAGAATCAGGCAGTCACCCAGAGGTTCTGCTGGACTAACTCGCAGCATTTCACTGAAAGGACACCCAGTAATCCTGCTGCCCATTTCCTGGCAATTTCCCTAACTGCGATGAAATTAATCTCCAAAGATAATTCTTGATAACAAAAAGACAAGTCTCATTATATTTGACCTGATTATTTACATAGGAGCAACAGAATTTAAATTAGCCGTATGGGCATCCTTGAGTTTGCTTTGTAGATATAAATCAGTGAATTACTAAGCTACTACTGAGGCCAGGAAATAAAGTTATATCTGGGAGTTTTCACTAAGAATCTTGGATTGGGCTTTTAAAAGCCTCTACTATTTGCTATTCCAAAGCCAGAAAACCAGCCTTAAGATACTCTTTTTACCAGACTTCACTTGTACAGTATTTTCTATACATTTGGGTGAATACCTCAAATTGGCTAAGGTATGTGATGGGCCAGCAAGTGATCCTTGTTATCACCTGAGGCAGTGACACTGTAAGCCAGGTACCTGGATGAATTTTTCAGGGAAGGCTTTGGGCTTGGGCTCCACACATAATGTCGGCCTTGTTACTTAATAGCAGGCTTGTCAGGCCTGATTAAATGAGAATCATTTTCAAATATGGCTCTCCAAGTCAAGTCTTGGTTGCACAAAGTGTCCATTTATATCCTATAAAGAGGAAGCCACATTCTTAGAGAGTCTATGCAAATATCTATACAGCACTTCCATAAATCATTAGGAGACTTAATAAAGTTTCTGACTTCTGGGGAGTCAGTGAGAATCAGACCTTTGAAAACTGTTTCACCTTCAAAAGCAGAGTTATGAAATTAAGGGTCAAATTTGCTTCAAAAGAGTCATTATATATCTTTTAGAACATTAAAAAATATTAACAATATTCCAAAATCTTCCGTTTCTCTTACCAGTTCACACCCACGCAATTAATTCATGTTCTGCAGGATCTTGCTTTCATGAAGGACGTTTACTTCCAGATTATCAAGTGGCCTGCAAAGCCTGACTCCGTTTATGGATACTCTCTCAGAATTGTTAGGTAATGTCATTTCAGAAGTCTGTATACAAGAGGCCATTCTAGAGGTTATCAGTAGTTAAAAATCCTTGCTGCAGACCTTTCCACCAGGCTTTCAGACTGTTTTTCTTTATAAAGAAAACTCTGGCGTGAGGCTTATATCAATCTTACAATAAGCATCAGTGTAAAAAGAAGGTACCTATAGCTGGTAAAGAGTGAATGGCTGTGGGTATTTTATTGTAATAGCCGATCATCTCAGAATGGAGCAGAGAGGAATTCTCTATTGGGGTATACTACACAACCATTTCATCAGGGTTTGGTAATGTAGCCTCTGAGCTAAGAATATATCCTGGATAGCCAGAACTTTGACAAATCTCCAGGGCCTTCCCATAAGTTGTATAATTTCTGAAATATTTACATTAATAATTACTGTGAACTGAATTATGTCCCTCCTCCATTCATATGTTGAAGGCCTAATCCTCAATGTGACTGTATTTGGCAATGGGGCCTTTAAGGAGGATATTAAGGTAAATGAGATAATAAGGATGGGGCCGTAATGCAGCACGGCTGCTGTCCTCATCAGGAGAGAGAGGCGCCAGGGAAGCACAGCCACACACACAGAACAGCCACGTGAGGGCACAGCGACAAGGCAGCCACCTGCAAGCTAAGGAGAGAATTCTCACCAGAAACCAAACCTCCCAACACTGTGATCTTGGACTTCCAGCTCTCAGAACTGTAAGAAAATAAAGTTTTGCTGTTTAAGCCTCCCAACCTCTGGTATTTTGTTATAGCAGCCCAAATAAACTAATACAGCAATATTTTCCTGGTCAAACTGTGTCTAGCAAAGGCCAAGCATCTCTACTGATTTAACGGCCCTTCCCATGCGCTTACTACACTGGTAAGACATATGGAGCACATCAAACAAACCTATTACTTCTAGTATCTTTTTTTTTAATAAGGTGAAAGAACATACCTTTGTTTTTCTTAGGGACCCTTTAGGAAATATCAAAAATAGTTTTAAACGTAAAAGATTTACAAAATTTTATTCTTTCTTAATTTAGGATACCATCTTAGAAAGGCAAAATCTAAAGAATTATCAGAGCAGATCTGAGCATTTGTTTAGGATAAAATCATGGGTACCTGAGAAAGAGCACTTAGCTAAGTAATTGATCAAAATGACAATAAAAGATTTTATGTAAACAGAGCAATCCAATTATAAATAATCTTAGCTATTTCATAAACTGGAAGACATTTTTAAATAATAAAGAATATACTAAAGTCAGTACAGAAAATTATTCAGGTAAGATGCAGATTCTCTAGTATATCGGCAGTTTACACAAAAGATAAAAAATGACTGTGCATATTGTAGGTGAGTCACGAGTCAACAAACCAAGGGAATAAGTGCATCAAAACTAAGTGAAATCTGCCAAAATTTAAAGCATTTGAGTTTCATGTCAGGCTCAGGTATTATAAACAAAGACATATAAAATTCACTTTCCAAGTTTTGTCCTTAACTCCGCTCTTTCCTATTCTGGAAATATCAGTCACTTTACTTGAAAACAAACTGCTCATTTTTCTTGGAAGACATACTCACCTGTATTTCTGTGACTCTGTTAATCCTAGTAGAGTCTTAATCACCCATATGATTATAATTATTTGGTAGAAAAAACTGAGTTTGGGTGTGAATAATTGACAACTGATGTCATGCACTATTATTTAGCATATTAGCAAAATATGCACACCTTTCTACAGCCTCACGCATCCCTGACACCTGTCTCTAAATGACAAAATTGAACATGCTCTTTAACATGACGCTAACATAGAGCCTACTGTATAGCATATAAAAATAACAAGCAAAAGTACTGAAGCTTAAATTTATATTTTGTAGTTAAGTCTTCACTGTTGTATCCTAAAGAGAAATTATTTTGATTTCTATGGATTCCCAATAGTCCTAATATTAAAGTCAGTTTACTATTAGCCAAGATGTTACAGCAACCTAAAGAATATGGAAATTAAACGTCAAACTGACACTCTACACATAATTAGTGTTGATATAAAAAGTATATCACAAAATGATTTAATTTAATTAAATGCAGTTTTTTTCATATCTTAAGCATGTGGAATTAATGTTAAGTTTTTATTTTCAGTAGAAGAATCTAAATTTAGAGACTGCCGTTTAACTCTTATCATCATGAGAAAACAAGCCAAAATAAAGTAAATCGTAGGGTTGAATTGTAGTTAACATTGATAGATCAGAGAAAGGATATAGATTGTTTTTCAAAAATACAATATTATTAAATTAGTCTAATTTGTCAAAGATTTATTCAATTATATTAACTTGGAATCTTAAAATGTTTCTGAAGTAGAAGGTTTTTTTGAAAAGATTTTTTTTTTTAATCTGGTCTGATGTAAAGTATTAGAAGTTCTTTCCTAATTTTCTTTGAATTTTGAGAATATTGAATGTTTTGGATGCTCTTTTATATGCATAAACTAATTGGAACAGATATTTTCTAATGTAAAGAGAAAGGAAAATATTTCTTCATAGGCATAAGAAGAGCGCAAGGCCTTTATTAATCACAGACACAGATTAGAAAGCTTCCATTCAACCACTTCAGCTACAAAGGTACCAAAGTTCGTCAGTCCAGATGTCAAAGAGCTGTTCTGTTTCCCAATGTGTATAAAATCAGTAGTTGCTTTGAGCTCACAAATGGAAAAATACGCAATAGGGCTAAATAGTGAGATCATCGGTCATCTTTCACTTAAAAGAGAATAGGTCTAGAGAGAGAATCAAATTGTCAGATAATAAAACCAAATTCCTAATTGTTTCCTCCAGTGAGGAATATATTACCAGCCATGTAGTAGCCAGGGACAAGACAAAACACAAAGTCTGTAGGACTACAATGTGAGAGAAACAGCGGGCAAAATTAAATTTCTGTTGCCATTTGTGATTCTCTCTTTGAAGCAGGAAGAATTGTGCCTGGCTTAAGCCACCCCTGAGGTGTGCTTGTCCGGCAGCGCAGTTTAACTGGATTTGTTAAGTTGATCAACTCAGAGTTTTGATAGATGACCTGCCTCTAAACCTGTTAATACATAATTTTCAAAAAGATAAAATCATGATTCTAAGAAAAATATAGAATAAACACCTGTTTAAATTTTATTTAACTCATCAATGAATGAGGGAACCAGTAAGATGTTAAAATCAGTTCTAACCACAGATGTAGAGGACAAACGTATGGACACCAAGGGGGGAAAACCACGGTGGGGTGGGGATGGTGGTGTGCTGAATTGGGCAATTGGGATTGACATGTATACACTGATGTGTATAAAATTGATGACTGATAAGAACCTGCAGTACAAACAAACAAACAAAAAAAACAACTAATACTAAACTTTCTTTGGGTTATCTTGTATGGAAATATGTTAATATAAATGTTTCAGACATTACATGAAATTTCTAAAAATCTTACATGTTCTGGCATAATGTTATAAGTCATAATTCTAGTTATTACTTTAAAATGTATATCTCAGAAGTTAAAAAAAAAAAATCAGTTCTAACAAATTTTTATTTTCAACCCAGCACTCTCCACTGCCCAGACCCTGTCAACAGTTGCTTATTTGACATTCCATCTTAACTGCCTCTCAAATTCTGTCAGTATGTCCAAGAGGGAATTCATGAATTTTCTTTCCAAACATCTTTCACTCCTCTTCTAGTATTTCCTGCTTCTGGTAATGGTTCCACCTTCTGTAGAATTATTTACGTCGGAAATCGAAGACTAATACTGAATGCCTTCTCTCCCTACACATTCGCCTGTAATCATAATCACTTTATTACCAGGCTCTGTTGGTTTCACTTTCTAAATATCCCTCACCTCTGTCTCCTTCACCTTAATCACCTTCACCAATATTCTTATACCACCATCACCGTTTCCCTAGACCAGATCCCATAGATGGTGGCATTGTCCTTGCTTCTGCCCATTGCTTCCACTACCTTAGGCATCCTCTTAGCCACCAAATTATTTCACATATATCGGTCAGAGTGATATTTGCCAAATGCAAATCTGATCATTTATTGCACTACTGAAAGCCTATAATGATTTCCCATTGTTCTTAGGATAAAGATCCAAGCTCTGCGCCTGGCCTACAGGGCTCTGTTATTCTGCTGCTTTTCACTCTTCTCTCCTCGTCAGTGTTACTGTGAACCAGGTTCGCCTTCACTTTCTGGTTCAGGCTACACTAATTACACGTCTTTCAGCTTCTTCCCACCGTGGTATCTTAGATGTGCTATTTTCTTTCCCTCCATGTTTTTTTCTAACTCTCCCATTTTTCTTGGTTCATACCTGTAGTCATCAAAGTTCATCTCATTTACTACTTTTTCAGGGCTCTTTTTCTTGACTTAAAAACACTTAAAAACCACTGTGATCTTACACTGATGTTTGTGATTATTTGAGTGTTTTCTCTCCCATTGCACTGTAAGTTTCAGGAGGGCAGGGCCATGTTTATTTCTATTTATCATTATGTTCCTAGAGCATAGTGTGTAGTTGGCACATGCTTTGGGTGGTGAATATATATTTACTAAGGGAATGAATGAATAAATACATTGCTATTATGTAATCTATTTCCAAGACAGATTCTATCTTCTACTCTACTAAATAAATTTATTACTTCCAAATTTGATGTACACCTGTTATGATGTGTTCTGATTCCAATAAAAATGTATTAAACAATGTGAGGCTTCCTGTATCACATCACAAGAAGGCCAGAGGTAGAGAAGATGCAGCTGTTCAGCCTCTGAATCAGAGTAGATGGGGGTCACAAATGAAAGTCCATCTCTCAATCACTCACCAGCTGTGTGAGCAGAGTTCTATATTTAGATTACTGTGACTATCTTTTCAACTTAGTCTTAGTAAGAACATAGGGATGATAATATCACCTTTCACACAGAGGTTCTTTGAGAATTACTGAATGAATTCATTCAAGTAATTATTTGAGTAGTGTTCAAGCACTTCAGTAGTACCTATTGTTCCAAGTTCCTTTAGTATCTTGGATTTTATTCATTTGGAATGTTAACCATTTAAGACATCACTGACTTTTCCTGTTGCCTTACTTATCTCATCAGTTAGGACTAGGTTCACCTGCTGGAAACAGGAGATACTACTGGTATTTATCTTGTGCTGCAAGAAGTTCAGGGATAGGCAGTCAGAGTCAATGACAGCGAGAAACCAGACCCTCGTGACTTCCTGCAGTAGCTGTGGCGCCCTGAGCAGGAAAACTGAGACAGGCAGGAAGTAGCCGTGGTAGACTTTGGCTTACACAAAGAGGAGGGGAAATCAAGTTTTTAGCTTTCTCAGACTCTCCAGTAGAGGCAGACAAGGCAGCAGGAAAGGAAAGAGGAGTTGGGTGCATCAAGTCAGAGTGCTTGCCACATATATCCTGGTGCAGGAATTTGCTTTTTCCTGGAGGTGAGGGCCACGCTGGCCATTCAGTGGTGTGTGTCACCAGCTCCTCATCTCTGGGAGGTGTGGGAACTTCACTTTGCCTCAGTTGTTATTCATATAACCACTGCAAACGGCCATCTTGAAGATTTTGTGAAATGCGCATCATTCCCTTTCTGTACAGGGTCAGACCTTCCAAGTGATCGAGGCACACACTTAAGGACAGACACCGACCAGTTCAGAGCTGATACGAAGTAAGCATTTTCAAGAAAAAGAAATACTTCTCATTCTTGGGCTCAGGCAACTCTTTACTTATTTTTTGAATTCCGAAACAGCAATTTGAAAAGAGAAAAATATTTTCTTTTCTGAAGGCTGCCAAGAATAAAAGCTATTCTTATTTGTTAAAATAAGGAGAGGTAATAAGTTAAAATAAGAATACTCTGATCTTATCCTCAAGCCCAGCTGCCTCTAGGAAAACATTTCAAGTGAAGGGAAGTTCAGTTATTTTTGCAGTCATTGCCTTTTTGTAGGTTCTAGTTGTCTTTCAAGTTTTATCTCTAACAATTTACTGTTGCAAGGGAACTTTTGAAATCTATTACTGAACACTTAGGAGTCTCTTAGGTCATTTGGCATTCTTACAAGGGAATTTGCTTTGTGGATTTAAACCATTCTGGGGTGCAGGTTCTTTCATTCCATCAGTTAGACACATAAGGTTGCATGGAGATCACCATACACTATTTTCAGAGGAAAATGCAGACCATGGTAATTTAGTAACTACAATGTTGTATGGACTGAAAGCTTCCACTTTCCTCACTTTTCCTACCTCAACACTTTGCTTTCTGAAGCTGTGATACTCCGCTCAAAAAAATCACTATTTTTAGGTAATAAGCCAATATTATTGAAGGCTTATTGAAGGACAGACTCTATAATCTGAATAACTGGGACAACAAAATCCAAAATATTTATCATGAAGCAGAATTGTTGCGTTTGACTCCATACGCTGCTGCTAATAACCCAGAATCGTTTGGTCAATGCAGATACTCCTTTAGGGCTCAATATTTCTTATAAACTCAGATTAAATGTCTTTGACTATCCCCATAAGAGTAGAAGAATGAGAAGAGATTACTAAAAATAATCCCATTCTTTTGTCTCTTTTCTGAATAATTTTCCCCTTTCACACTTATACCACTTTCTGAATTTTTATCTATAGTCTGATTTTAATAAAAATAAATGCTTAAGTTTGGAGTAGACGATAGGGCATCATATCACAGGTGCATACTATCAACAAGGCTTCCCACCACCTGTGTTAACAGTGGTTCCCTGGTTGACGTACTGTTTGTCATGTGTCCCCACCATTACTGCTTTCCTTGTTTCCATTCTGTATGCTTTTGGAAGGAAGTCACTAAAGCTTAAGGAGTGGGGAGTTTTGCTTCATATCCTTGGGAACAAAATATCAACGTAAATTATTCGGAATTCATCTGAATGAGATATCTAGCTATTCTCCCCAGTTTGTTTACTTACTTACTCATTTACTTATATTAATATGGTTCATGAATATTTATTTTAATCTTTGGGTTAAAAGTCCAGTCCTACTTTATTTTTGCTCAGATTGTTCTGGCTTTGACCCTTTGGCGCTATTTGGCCCTTTCAGTTGGCCACTGTGTCTCTTTGACATTGTCATGGATTTGGGGGATGCACTTCCTTACTGCCTGACATTTTAAGGTGTTCCAGGCTCATGTTGTATATTACCTAAGCCAGCCCTAGGGTTAGCCATTTCTCCAAGGTTGTGACAAATGCGTAGTGTCATAAATCTGCCATTACGGTACCATACAGTGTCATACAAAATAGTCTCACTGCCCCCTCCCCCAAATAACCCTGTACTTCACTTGTTCAACTCTCTCCTCTTCCTAGAACCCCTGGCAACCGCTGACCTGTTACTGTCTCTATAGTGTTGTTCTTCCCATAATGTCGTAAACATAGAATCGTATAGTATGTAGCCTTTTCAGACTGACTTCTTTCACTCAGTATATTAATTTCAGATTCACCCATATCTTTGCGTGTGTTAATAGCTCATTCCTTTTTTTTTTTTGTCACTGACAGTATCCATGTATGGATGTACCACTGCTTATTTTTCCATTTACCTATTGAAAGACATCTCGATTCTTTCACATTTTGAGTGCTTATGAATAAAGCTGTATGTGCGTTTGTTTGCTGGTTTTTGTGGGGACATGATTTTTCAAATAAGTTGGTTAAATACCTCATAGCATGACTGCTGTATTATACGTTAAGACTGTCTTTTGCTTTGTAAGCAACAGCCAACCTGTTTTCCAAAGCAGGTGTACCATTTTGAATTCTCATTGGCAACACGTGAGAGTTCTTACTCCATATTCTTGCCAGAGATTAATATTTTCAGGTTTTGTGGGGTTTTTTGTTTTAGACATTTAGTAGATATGTAGTAGTATCTCTTTTAGTTTGCATTTCCTAATGATAAATGACGTTGGATATTTTTTGTACGCTTATTTTAAGTCTGTATGTCTTCGGTGGTGAGATGTGTGTCCAGATCTTATGCCCATGTTTTAGTTGTGTTGTTTGTTTTCTTTTTGGTTAAGTTTGAATTGCTTATCTCTATGTAATGTAGAATTCACAGAGGAAGAGAATTAGCAAATATAAATAATAGTTATTACAGTTCTAAAGACAATTGTGAACGTGCCCAACAAAAAGTGATGTCAATAATTTGGAGGCAAGTTTTTATTTAGACAGTATGGACATTCCCATTTTACTTTTTTTCCCCAATGAAGCCCAGTATGAGGTCTCTGGAAACCAGGAAAAACACTTCCTGTCAACCCCTGAGCTATTCTTATTCTTGCTTTTAGAGTGGAATCTAAAAGCAGCTGGGGCCAGTGGAGGAGATATTTGAGAAAAACAGGAGTCAGTTGTTGGCCACATTGGACGGAGGACACAGGCGCACACATACACATACTGAAGTGATTAGCACCTGAGCCGAGCTCACATAAGGGGGGCAAGGAACAGCATGGAGACAGTGGGGCAGCGGCAAACCACTGCTTACTCTGCCATTGGTATCTCTCTTCCGTTTGGCCCGAAATGTCAATACAAGAAGCATTACTAAAACACATGTATTTCCACATAGAATCTGTCCTAAGTCACACATGCTATGGTACAGTAAGGATGACTGACTTTAAGATGAGAACACATGGAGCCAGTCTTTAAAGCCTGCATGCCATGTACTGTTCTCCCCTTGAAGTTTCATGAAGGCTGTCCTGGGCATTTTTCTGCCTTTGCGTCCATTTTAGCAGTTGGAAAGAAGGAGCATCAAAACATGTACTCATGGGGCAAGAATGACTGTGGGGGTGGAAATGGGGGACCATGTTAAAATAAAGCAATATAATTTAATGATTTAATAACCACAGTGAAATTTGCTTTACATCTCGTAATTTTCATGTGTACATGATTTACCATAGTGTATTCATAGCTATGCCATTCAATCCTAAATCATTTTGTTTTTAGACCAACATAGAAATCGTAAAGACAAACGCAAATAATGTAAAATCTAATAATTCTATAGCAATAGAGTTACTAACTAGAGCTACTGTAACTTAGTTACCCTTTTAAAGTGATCAGACTATTGCCATTATAAATCCATTATAAACTATATATTGACAGAGTTTTTCTTCTTTATGCACTGTATCTAAAGTATATTTGAAGACATTGCCAAGACTTATTCCATGACTATTTCATGGATTCTATTGCATAAGAGAATTCTTTCCCTCTTCTCCCTGTTAACCATGAAATGGTATGTCAAGCTGGCGGCTTGTGCTCTGAAGCAGTGGTAGAGAACATCTGCAAAATGGCAAATGCCTCCTGTTACTGAGAGCAGTGATTACAAAGTTACTTTTGTATCTGGGTTATTTGTGTTCAGAGCAAAATAAAGGACTGACGTATAGTTTGTCAAAAGAAGGTGGGATCGGAGGAGCTGGTAATAAGTTTAAATCCAGCTTTTGCTTTTAGTGGCTGTATCAGTTATCTGTTGCTGCATAACAAATCATCTTGAACGTTCGAGTTTCTTAAAACAGCCAGTATTTGTCATCTCTTATCCATTCAGAGGGTCAGGAGTTTGGGGATGGCTTAGTTCGGTGATTCTGGCCTGGAGTCCTTCAGGTTGCCGTCGAGCTGTGAGCCAGCGCTGCAGGCATCTGAAGTCTTGACTGGATGAGACCATCGGCTTCCCCAGTACCCCATTTGCAAGGTCTCTGGCAGGAGGAATCTCTTCCTCACTGGCAGCTTGAATGTCTGCATACCTGGCAGCTGGCTTCTCCCAGAGTGAGTGATCCAAGTAAGAGGGATCAAGAAAGAAAACACACATCATCACTTCTACATATTCCATCCATTGGAAGCCGGTCACCAAGGCGAGCTGACGCTCCAGGGCAGGAGAAGTAAGCTCCATCATTTGAGATGAGGAGCGACAAAGAACGTGTGGGCATATTTGAAACCACTGTAGGAGCCGTATGATCTTGAGCAATATCACCTCTCGGAATACCAGTTTCCTTCACAAATGAAAATGATGCCATCCCCCTAGGAGAAGTTTTGAGGTTGTTAAATAAGATGGTGCGTGTGGTGTGTCTGTAAGATGCTGACTGCCGTATGAATGTGACATGTGAGCAGATGACAGTATCAGTGCCGGTCAGCGCTGTCCGTCGCGGACCTGACATGTGCTGAGGACCAGGGTAATGACCCCCGAGGTGCGCAGAGAGCAGCACTGTGTGTAGAGAACAATCAATTTATAAGGGAAACTTCTAATTTCCAAAGAATGGGGGACAGTAAAAAAAAAAATTAGAATTATTTCTCATTTCGTCAGCGGCTTGACGCTGTTGTTTTCTTCCCCACGTGACACGATGCTGGAGACAGGCAGGCGGGGCCAGGCGGGAGCAACGCCGGCTGGACCGAGGGCCCTTGGGGACCCGCCCTGTCTCTCCCTGCACAGTCGTCCTTGTCGGGTCCTTGTGACCTTGCCTCTGCTCCTCTTGGGGCAGGGGGCCTGCATTCCAAGCGGACAGAGGAGGCCCTGTGCTTTTTTTTTTCCTAACTTTTATTGTGAAAGAACTTTAGACTTACGGAAAAGTTGTGAAAATAGTAGATACTTCCCGTATATCCCCTTCCCAGCTACACTTGCTGTTAACGTCATCCTTAACAGTGGTCAATGTATTGAAATCAGGAAATTAGTGTTTGCTGTAAACCAATTGCTACTAGTTACATTGGAACTAATTAACAGCTATTACCATTAACTCAAAGTTCGGTTATTTATTCATAATATGGTAATACTAGTAATATAAAGGAATGTAACATAGAATATAAAATATAGTAATATAGGATCTTAACTGTAATACTCCTCGTGTTTTTAGTTAATAATACTACTAACTAAGTTACAGACCTTTTTAAAATTTTACCAGTTTTACCACTAATGTCCTTTGCCTGACTCCGCTTTCCACAGTGCATTTATTCATCACGTTTCCTCTGTTTTCTCCAATCTATGCCAGTCCCTAATTTTTTCCTTGTTTTTTGTGACCTGGAAAATTTTGAAGAGTACAATTTTGAAGTCTACAATTATTTTGTAGAATGCCCCTCAATTTGGGTTTGCCTGATGTTTTCACATGATTAGATTGAAGTTATGTATTTTTGCAAAAACACTGCAGAGGTGACACTGTGCTTTTGTTGTCATGTGGCATCAGGGGTACATGAGATGTAAACCTGGATTATTTGGTTTTGATGGTGTCTGCCAGCTTCACATATTACGTACCTCGTGATACCATGTGATGAGAAAAGCACAATTATTTTTGACTTAGTAATTTATAAGTGTCTTCTGGAGAGAGATTTTAAGGCCATGGAAACATCTGTTTTTCATCATACATTTTGCCCACTACTTTTAGCATCAATAGATAGCTTTTGCCTGCAACAAGTATTTCTGCAGTATTGGTTTAATTTGATGACTTCTCTAGGTACAGATAAATGAATCAATGAGAAACCACAGAACTTACAGAAATGAAATTCATAGCTTAATACTGAAATGTGAATGCCTACTTGGCAAAAAAAAAAAAAAAAAAAAAAAAAAAAAAGTTGGGGGAATTTGGTTTCACCAAGGGAAGCAAAGAAAAAGTGAATAGTTTGAATTTCTGATCCTAGGACAGTATTCTTGAATCTTCTTCTGAGTATGAAAACAATAAAATATATTTACAAGAGTAAGAAGTAGATAAACTTGCAAAATCCAAAGATACCAAAACAATGTAGCTAAATTCTCAGGTCCAGGTCCAGGTCCAGCAGATCCACGAAAAATGATAGAGTTGGTAAAGGCATGTACTTTTCAACCTGGGCAGAAAGGTGGAGAGGAGGAGTGGGTATTGTGACGGCTAGGCTACAACAAGGAGCCGAGGAGCCTGTGATTCTTTATTCCTTCTGAATCACCCTCGCATTGTTTAAAAAAGTCAGATAATTGGGGCTTTCCTTTCTTATTGGCCAATGAATTGAAGTGGAGAAAAGGGGTGTGCAAATGAAGACTGTGTGATGGCTGTCAGAGTTGGTAATACACTCTGGACACCAAGGTGGAGTTTTTAGATTGGCTGTCTGTGCAGAAATGGGTCAGCGTTTGAGAAACAACCCGGCAGCGTCAACAAAGAGTGGTTAAACACACTGATCTGGAAGTCAGAAGGGTGTGTGTTGCAGAGGGCCGGTGGTGTTAATTCTACATGGATTAACCACGGTTATTTCCTGAAACAGAAAAGATGTGACACAGTGTGTGAGCCCAGAGTCCTTTCTTGCATAAACTCTAGAGCAGGCATTTACCGTTTTCTTTGAGCTCTCTCACCAGTGAGCCTAAATGAATAGCTTCTGAGTGGATCACAGAATCCAGTTCTGCCCTTAGGTCTCAGGAGAGGGGGATGTACCCTGGACCCCATGTTGCAGAGGGCCCGCTCTGACCCTCCCGTGGACAATCATTTCATCCTCTGCCACAGAGCAAGGAGGCTGAGTATCCTGTGGGCCAGGGGGCCATGCCCACAGTCAGCCTGTGCCCACTTCAACACGTGCTCCCAGAGTTTCCTGCTCACAGGGTCTAGAGCTCATTTGCAAGAGCAAGGAGCCCTCTTGTGTGGATTCCTCATCTTGAGGTCAGAACGATGGGACTGAGTTGCATACGCGTGATCACAGAACCCCCAAGGTGAGGGAGAAGCCAGGGTAGGAAGAGCAGAGAATCAGCTTCGTGTGCACGGAAGTGGGTAGCACAGGAAGGAGGCTGCCCTGTCTATACCACCACATTCCAGATGGGAGAGAGAATTCGACCACACCTAAACCCAAATTATACCAAAAGTTCCATTTATCAAGATAAAAGATGAGGATATAACTCACTTACTTATTGTTTCCTTGTTTTTCTAATACTCTATGTTTTGAACAGTAAGATATACATTAAATATATATAAAATGTACATAAAATTGAACATTTCATAATTTTTAAGTGTACTATTCAGTAGCATTAGGTACTTTCACAGTCACCACTATCTATTTCCAGAACTTTTCCATCTTCCTGAAGAAGAATTCTTATAGCCTTGAACACTAACTCCCAGCTCTCTGCTACCCCCTGGTAAACTATTTTTTATGACCTTAGGAATTTTCCTATTCGAGGTACCTCACATAAGTGGAATCATAAAATATTTTTCCCTTTGTGTCTGGCTCCTTTCACCTTTCACAGTGTGTCCCAGGTTCATGCACGTTGTAGCGTGTATCAGAGCTCCATTCTTTTTTGGCTGAGTGACATTCCACTGTACGGCTCTACCACATTGTCGTCTATCCATTCATCTGTTGATGGACACTTGGGTTGTTTCTCCATTTTGGCTATTGTGATTAATGCTGCTATGAACACTGTTGTACAAGTATCTGTTTGAGTCTTTGTTTTTAATTATTTTTGGGTATATACTTAGGAGTGGAATTGCTGGATCATATGGCAGTTGTATGTTGAACATTTTGAGGAACTGCAAAACTTGTTTCCTTGGTTTTAACTTATGTTCTTTGCACATATGGTGTGTGGACCTCCATGGTAGCCCTGGGCCCTACAGATATTAAGGGTAGGGCCTTATGGGTCTATAGATACAGTCTGTTCATCCTTATAAACATTGTTCTCTTACTTCTTTCTCCTATGCTTCTTACATCACAAAAATGAGAAATCTGGGTTTCCGTCAGTGTTCAAGCTTGGAAACTTTTGTGTCATATGAAAAAAAAAAAAAATCCAAGTCAAGCTGTTTTGTGATATTTTAGATCTGGCTTAAACCAGGAAGTAATAGGAATATAAAAAGAAAACTTGATCTTCCGAGATTTTCTGCACTACAGTACCTTGGATAAAAGTTAAGGCTTTAAAAATCTTGAGGTTCATCTATCAATGCCACTGGTTTAAAAAAAAATATTCTACTGCTAGCTTCTTTCAAAAGTAAAGAACTCATTTCCCTTCCAAGGCTTTATAGAAATTATTTGTCTTAAATAATATAGCTTAAAAAATGTGTCTTTTAACACTGAAGGATGTCAGAAAGAAATGTGAAGAAGGAAGAAAAGCAGAAATTAAAGGAAAAATGAGCGCTACGCTCGCAGGGAGACCCAACTCATACCGTTTGGGTCCAGCCAGAGCTTTTCAAATCTTTTGAAGCTCATGCAGTATTCTGATCCCTAACAACCCATATTCCTGAAAAATTAACCAGGAGACTAGCATGAGCGAAAAGTCTTTCTGTTTGACTTGAGAGCAGAGACCAGGCTTGCTGCCCTCAGGGAAGGCTTTTAATCAGACTATCTCTTCATCCTAGCTTTTGACCTTTCCTAACATTCAATTGTTTTTTCACACTGGTCCTGAAAGAGCCTGTGGCTCTAAGAAAAGAAGGATGGGTGTCTTCATCTTGCTTAGCATGGTTTATGTCAAGATTTTGCCCTTGTAAAAGCCCCCATGTGTGCTGGTGACAGACAGCAATGGTGATTTGGAAGTAGTTTCTGCTCTTGTTAAACTTTTATTTCAGGCTAACTGGAGACACATCCTATCACTGCCATGAAGATGTCTACTCACGTATTTCTCTAATAAGTTTCCTTCCTCATTTCTAGTGATGACACCGTGCATTTTCCACCCCCCCCACGTAATCTTTCTGTCCTCCTCATATGTCTGAGAATATCAAGTGGTATTTTCCTAGGACTGTACTGACTTAGCAGCAAATTAGCCTGTTTTTCACATACTGAAAGCCATAGTGATGAGCCTTAAAAAACTCTGCATAACATCCACAGGTAAGCATTAGAACCCGGAAGCCTTCCCACCCCTCTTACTCCTGGGAGCCTCACCTTGCTCTTTTCCTGTGGTCACGTAGCAGCATTGATATGTACGTGTGATCAATCCATTAGTAAATCTTTTATTCTCACCTGACTTTAAGGATCTTGAATGTAGGGCAGTAATCAATTTAAACGTTTTAAGCCATCTTGCTTCTGTTGTTATTCTACCCCTTGGCATTTAATGTATTTTGTTGGTGACTCCATAAGAGAAGTTGTGGGCAGTGGAAAGAAGGCGGGTTACAGAGGTTCAAATTATAGCCACTGACGAACTCTAAGAACTAGGGCAGTTGTGTATTAGATCTATCTTTCCAGTGCATCTATTTTAGAAATAACCAGTGAAACAAAAACAAATATCAGTAATTGTTCCAAGATATGGAATGTAAAGTGTGATGCCTAAGAAACTGACAGAACTGAGAAATGAAGAAATTTCAGAGAATCACATGCCTAAAAGCAGAAATTATATGTTACAGAGCAGACACGACATCAGTTAGTTTGAAAAACTCTGCAGCCGAAGGGAACGAAGGGACCATTTATTGTTTTCTAATATAGCACACATTTTAGGAAATGGTTCTGTTCTCAAACTTAAACTTTATATTTCCCATATGTTTTTATGTATCAAGTTTATCAATTCAGTGATATTTGTATAAACATTTATTGACCTCCTACTGTGTTCCAGGAACTTGTTATTGATGTAGCTCATATTCATATAAAACAAGTTAACAAGGAGATCTAATACACACACACACACATCCTCCGCTGTTACTCATTGTATAGAACTAAGTAGAATCTTCAAGTCTGATATGGCTAACAAATAATCTAAATTTCTAACACAAAACGACCTTTCAGAGAAAGCATCGTTGAGATGTAGAATAATTTACAGATCATTTGGGGCATTCTGAAAATTGTGACTTCATTCTAATGGAAGAAACTGTTGGCCTTGGGTAATTTTCAAACAGGTTGTCTCCTTTTCCCCATTGTGAGCTGCCATGTTTTATGCAACAAATGCATTATGAATTGCAGCCCTGCTCCTTGCAGAAAAGCGAATTTATAAAAGGCATACATTTTATATCCTATTCACCTTTCTCACCTAGATCACGCTGCTGCTGTTTTCTCTCACCTTTTCTGGACCCACACCTGGTCTTCCACCACTTTTTTCTTCGTCTCACAAAACTTTCCACCTCCTAACCTGCCACTGAAGCTTAGAGTCTGGCTTTGCACCTGAATGACCTTTTCTTCCTATTTTGAACACATTACTTAACAATTTTAAAAGCCAACTGTCTTTGCCATACACTCTGTATTTCTTCAGTTTCTTTTTAAAAATAATCTTTAATAAAATAGTTATAGTCAACATTGTGAGTATTCATTATACTGATCTTTTTCTTACATAGTCCTTGAACTAAATCATGGGTGGTTAGCTTTGAAAATGAAGTATAATACGACATTTTCGACACTATTCCTGGTACTATGCCAGATATAAGTATAATCCACGAGCAGAGTGCAAGTTCTAGATCATGTGATTTTATGAATTTGACTGTCATCATGGTATTTATAGTTAATAAATGTTATAATAAATGTTTATACTTAATAAAGAAATAAATGTCACTCCTCTTTCTGAAATACACATGTGTGCACAGACACATTCTATACATGGCAGCATAGGATGAAGATAAAGCAAATAGAGAAGTTACAGGTATTGCAGTGACTAAGTATACAAAATATATTATTGACCTGATTTGCTAATCAACTCGTGGTTAATAAGATGGTTGAAAAGACCAATTATGAGGGCTACAGCCAATTCAGCGGAAGTATGTGGTCATGCTTAGACCCTGATCAGGGGAAAATGGATAGCAAAGAATTGCAGATGTGTTAGAACCCAAGCTCGTTCAGTTATTTAAGTCACTGAGGCAAAGTCGATGTGGTGTCTGAGATGTCTGTGGATGGTCTTACTTCTCTTTTCCTTGGGAAGGTTGGTCTGGCCTCATAGTAGAGGAAATCAAGTAGGTTTTCTGAGATTTACTTTTGGACAAGATAGAGTTTTCTAGGAAGATGCAAATTAATCTTTAGAATTCGAGTTAAAGGAATCTAAAAATGCTTATATATACTGTGATTTTACCACTTTGCCACTGTGGGGTGCATGCCATGAGATTTTGTAAGTAGTTCTAAAAATCGTGTCTTGTTGGACAGTAGCCAAAGCAACCACATGCACAGTGAATCACGCTCACATGGTAGCTTTTCTATATATAAACATGGATATAAAAATGGTTTTATATCCATGTTTATATCTCTATCTTTAGCTAAAAGAGAAGATCCACACATTGATAAAGATATATAAAAGCACTAATGTTTGGTGGTTTCTATTATGATACTATGAGTTAAACAAAACACATGCAAAACAAAATGTTCTTGTTAAGTTACTAAGCATGCATGGGGAGAACATTTTGGTGCTTAGAAGGATCTCTGAGAATAGAAACAATTATTTCTTTGTTAGGGACCGTGTATTTAGGTACAGATCATTACCATTGTTTTGTTTAATATTTATTCAGTGAATGGTACGTGCTAACTCTGTGGGCAATTAAAATTCATAATTATAATATGAGATACTCCTGCTTCACTTAAATTTTTATTATAAACGTGGTAAGCATTGCATATATTTCATGTAATTTGCAGGCTCAGGGAACATCTGTTATAAAAAGTTTTTCCTGCAGAAAACATTTATCAATGTCCTACCTGATCTCTAGTTATCCTTGGTTATTAAGTGTTGTAGTAATCATAAAATTTAAACCATTTTAATTTACATTTTTGCTGTTCTAAGTTTGAGGAAATTATATTTTAGAATGCTTATGATTATTTCACTATACACTTTACAGAAATGGTAAATAGCATGGTGTGTGATTTCAGAATGAGACACTAGAATTTCTTCAATACCTGGAAGGTAATAGACTCTGCTACTTTGGGTGTATTGTTTCATATGTCAGTTAATTAACAAGTAGCATGGACATGCCTATCATTTGATAATCCGGTTATTGTAGACCACGTGCCTCCTTGATGCCACCTCCTTTATTAGTCAGGATGTGCTGTTATACTGTAGTCACGTGACCTCACATCTTAACAACTTATAATGGAAGTTTATTTCTCACTTAGTTTACATCTTCATCACCAGTTGGCTTAAGCTCTGCCTGACATCACCTTCACTCCAGGACGCAAGCCAGCTGAACGTCTTCTCTTTAGAAAACTACTGATGATCAAAGAGAAAAGGAGCACGGTGGATACATTTGTGCTGTCTCTCGAAAGCCCTCCTTGGAGGGGATACATGACTTCCGCTCACATTCCATGGACAAAACGAGTGACGTGCTAAGCCTGATGATAATGGTGTCAGAGCAGGGAGAACGGTAATAGTGTGAACAATACTACCATCTACCAGCGTATCATAGAATGATATTAGAGTCATTGATTCTCATTATCCCTTATATTTATTTTGTTTACATATTTTTTTCAGAATCTAATATAAACTAAAAAACAGAAAACAAAGCACGAACATTCCAGACAAATTGTTTTCTCATGTCCAAAATCAATGTCCTAAGTTCCACTCACTTTAATCAGAGTATTAAAAAAATCAGAGAGCAGAGGTTTTAATGGACTAGTAATTTTTGCCTAATTATTTGCTATATTTGTTTTATTTATTTATTTTATTATAACTTTTAAAAACATTTATTTATTTTATTCATTTATTTTTGGCTGCGTTGGGTCTCTTTTGCTGCGCACAGGCTTTCTCTAGTTGCGGCGAGCGGGGGCTACTCTTGGTTGTGGTGCGCGGGCTTCTCATTGTGGTGGCTTCTCTTGTTGTGGAGCACGGGCTTCAGGAGTTGTGGCTCACAGGCTCTAGAGCTCAGGCTAAGTAGTTGTGGCGCACCAGCTTAGTTGCTCCGTGGCATGTGGGATCTTCCCAGACCAGGGCTCGAACCTGTGTCTCCTGCATTGGCAGGCGGATTCTTAACCACTGTGCCACCAGGGAAGCCCTATAATTGTTTTATATTGATCATATTATCTAGAAGGAGAAAGCCTCCTCAGACCTTGTAAAACACACGCACATGCACACGCACACGCACACACAGCAGCAGCATTAGAGAAGTTGCTGTGACTTATACGTTTTGCTTAGCAAGTTATGTTCCGATATGTGGGTAGGGGAAAGCCAGTGAACTGCCATAATTATGCTGGTAGCTTCTTTGACAGTTTCTTATTATATTCTGGCCATAGCCGTTTCAGAGCAATTATCTCATCAAATATCTGTGTAGTGGTGCCTCTCCTAGAAGAGAAAAATAATCTATCCCACTGATTATAGTTCACTAAAATGTCCTTAAAAATTAGTGATTTTGGACTTTTCTGGGAGAAGGATTTTGTTGGAAGTGGTTGAACTCCCTAATACTCTTTAAGATGTTAGAAAACAGTTTTAACCTACCACGATAACAGAATTTAGCGGAGAGTCATCCTACTATTGAAAGCCCAAGATATTTTTGTGGTATAGTTATGAATATTGGAGTTATTAAGTAATATTAGTTCAAGTATTTGTCCTCTAGCAGTCTCATTTTAGTGTGCCTAACATTTTTTTGTGGAATCATATTTAAATATACAGTTTTAATCAGAGGATTTAAAGAGGATTTAACTTGATATATATTTAATGGTTCTAGTTTTACAGCTATAACATAAGAGGTTTAGTCCATCATTTCCAGAGTCATCAGTTTCTTTATCAGGCTTTGAGAGTTTATTTTTCCTTTTTTTAGGCTTTCTAAAATATCTGATAACAAAACACAAAGGGTTATCATTATATGTGTGATGTGGTTTACTCTACGTAATGCATCACATACAATATCTTCTTCCAGCTGAAGATAATTATTTTTTTTAAAGCAACTAAGGAAAAAGAAATAGGGTTGCATTGACATAAATAGACAGTAGTGAATTCAGAATGCATACTAGATGTTCAAATTAAAGCACATGTTTCCATGCTCAATTACCTAATTTGTAATTGCAACTATTCATTGCACTTGATTCTTCTCTTCAACTTCTTTCTTTCCCTCCCCCAACTTCTCCCTCTCAGTTTTTGTGTGACAGCTTAATAATAAACTCAGAATGCTTAGCTATTTCCTCCCCAAGTCACCCCACCTTTCAAGGCCCAGGTTCCAGAATACATGCTACAAAGATACTTTCAATAGGAAACTAAAATCTTTGTAACCTCATATTTCTCCTTGAAGGTTTTAGATGTGAATGACTGTGTCAGCCTGAAGCAGAACATAATTTTTGTGCTCAGAGACAGGTGAGAAATGAATAATGTGTGTGTTTGTGCGTGTGTGTGAGAGAGAGACGGAGAGAGAGAGACAGAGAGACAGAGAGAGACAGAGGGAGATAGAGACAGAGAGACAGAGACAGAGAGACAGAGACAGAGACAGAGAGACAGACAGAGAGAGGGGGAGAGGGAGAGATTTACAGAGACAGGGAGAGCACCCTACTGCTAGCATTGATGAGATGCTGTGTAGAGAGGAGGTATAAAGAGTAAGAAAAATATAGGGAGAGTGGTCCTGGAGAAATAATAAATCCTTGCTCAGAAATTATTATTGAAAGCTAATACCACTTAGTACTTAAAATCTCAATGATCACATTAAAGATCTATTCAAACACTTTTTAAAAAGTATATTGACTGCTGTGGAGCATGGGAGTGTTAAACATTACTACTGTTTTCAGCATTCAAGCCGGTGACTGCTCAAGCACATGTTGGTCCACTTAATAGTGTCCCGCAGGTCCCTGAGGCTCTGTTCACTCTTGCTTAATCTTTTTATTTCTGTTTCTCAGACACACTAATTTCCATTGTTTTATCCTCGAGTTCACTGATTCTTTCTTCTGCCTGCTCACATCTTCCTTTGACTCCCTCTACTGAATGTTTCACTTCAGTTATCGCACTTTTCAGCTCCAGAACTTATTTTTGGTTTCTTTTTAGATTTTCTTTTTACTGATGTTTTCATTTTGTTCATTCATCATTTTCTTGACTTTCTCCACATCTTCCTTTAGTTTGTAAAGCATCTTTAAGACAGTTTTAAAAAATTTTGTCTAGTAGATCCACCATCAGAGCTTTTTCAGGGACAGTTTATGTTGGTTTATTTTGTTCCTTGGAATTGGCCAGACTTTCCCATTTCTTTGTATGCCTTGTGATTTTTGTTGTTGCTGTTGAAAACTGGACATTTGAATCTAATAATGTCATAACTCTGGAAATTGTATTCTCCTTCTTCCCTGGGGTTTGCTCTTTTTATTTTTTTGTTTTTGTTTTCTGATTGTTGTCGGCTGTCTCTGTGCTGAGTACCATCCTAAGGTGTAAACTTAGGTTCTTCTGAGGTCTTTCCTGGGCCTGTGCCTTCCCCTGAACCTGCACAGCGATGTTCTGATTTCCCTGTTCAGATCTTCTTCACCTTACAGTGGGGTTACATCCTGGTAAACCCATCCTAAGTGGAAAATATCTTAAGTCAAAAATGCATTCAACACACCTAGCTTACTGAACATCATAGCTTAGTCCAGCCTACCTAACATGTCTCAGAACGCTTTCATTAGCCTACAGATGGGCAAAATCATCTAACACATTTGTAGTAAAGTATTGAGTATCTCATGTAATTTACTGAATACCGTACTGAAAGTGAAAAACAGAATGGTTGTCTCTGTACAGCTTGGTTGGAAGTGTATCAGTTGTTCACCTTGTGATCGCGTGGCGGACTGGGAGTTGTGGCTCCCTGCTGCTGCCCAGCATCATGAGAGAGGATCAGACTGAATATCTTTAGCTCAGGAAAGATCAAAATTCAAAATTCAAAGCACAGTTTTGGATGCGTATTGCTTTCCCACCATCATAAAGTTGAAAAATCATATGTTGAACCATCCTAAGTCAGGGACCGGCTGTATGTACACTTGCTTTTGAATGCCCTGGTCTTCAATGACCTGTTTCCAAAAGGGAACAAGGAAAGAACTGAAGGAGGGTGAGGGGGAAGTATGTTGGCTCTTTAAATCCCCTGGAAATGACTCCAGCCAGAGGGAAGGTGGGGGAGGTGTGACAACCGTGACTGCTGCCTCTTGGACTTCAACTCTGTGATCAGAAGCAGCAGTCATCGTCAGAGCACAGGTCCTCAATATTGGGTAGACAGGGTCCTTTTATGCCCCCCCCCCCACCTTTTGCAGGCTGTGTGCAAGCTGCTCTAGGAAGATACACACAGCTGTGTGCCCTGAGCTGACGGGTGGAGGATGGGATGTTTCTATTGTGCTAAGAACCTGTAGTGACTGAGACTAACCACAATTTACTGTCTAAGCCTCCCCCTGGTTGCAAGCCTTCAATAGACTGCAGAGCTCCAAAGCAGTTACATCGGGCAGAGTCTGCCAGTGCAATTGTTGTCTATGCAGGGTGACAGATTTCTAGTACTTCCTACTCCATATCTTCCCCAAATCCTTTCTCCTCAAATGTTTTATATCATGATACCTAAGACTGTTGCCCAATAATCTATATTTAAACAATTTCCGTAGGTGATTCTTTGCCTGCTTTGTTTGCAAGCCAGAGATAGTATTTAAGTATTTTCTATCCTCTGTGTAAAATGAAGGCACCATGAAAATGTTTGGCTCTGAGTACAGTTACCACATAATTTATTTTCTGAACCAGAGCAAAATTGAGAGTAAAAGGAGATGGTATTAATAGTTTTTCTGCAATGCAAGATGTGCAGTGGGACTGTTTAAGGCAATTGTTTGAGGGGCATTTAGATAAAAGTGTGCTCTAGGAAATTTCTTTAAGGGATGTCCCTAATATTCTTTGATGAGTTTTTGCATCAAAATCTTGACTTTCACAGTGAGGTGACATCCACAAAGTCCAGTTATTCATATGTAACAATCCGAAGGCATTTCTTTGTTAAGGATTCTATGTAGATCACAGAAGAATAACTTTACACGTATTGAATCCATACTATGTCATATGAGTTACAAATGGTTTACTACTTTGTTTTTATATATTCAATGTATGTGGTATATAGTGGGTTTCTGTTGCCAACTTCCGGTTCCTGCTTCTCACTGGACTGGAGAAGTCTCTCACCCAGGGCGATCCAGGTTCTGTTGTTTCTCTTCTGTGAGCTACTTACTATTCTTGTTCCGTGTCATCGTGCAGGGGACTGATCTCTTCCTTGTGTTAGAATCAGTATGATTATTTTCAGACAATCTTGGTGTTTCCATTGGCAAATGCTCAAATAAAACTTTAAAACCAAGTCTTTATAATTCTATTGCCAACTTTGCTTCTTCTGATAAAATACAGTTACTACAGGGCAATTGTGCAGTGGGATGGGTGTATGTGTGTGGAAAAAATGGCATTTTAGATGCTTTTTGGAGAAAAGCAACCAGTCTGGATTGAATTGAAAACTAAAGTGGCTTTCCACTTGGAGAATATTTAGACGTTATTGCAATTCTTATATAAGAGCATTAAACCTCTTACCCTAAGTGAAGCACGTCAGGGGATGTCATGATCTCTATAATGTTTATGGAGGAAATATTCAGTCTCAGAAAACGGGTACAGCAGGAGCTTGGGAAAGGAAGGACCACAAATATCCAACTGGGTGTCAGCAGGGGAGGTACAGTTATGTTCCTGGGTCCCTGGACTCTTGTCATGGATTTCATTGTCCAAACAATATAAATAGCCGTAAATAAGTGTAATCAGAGCTCTGTGAAGTGTGACTGTTCTGCTTGAATTCATCTTGTAAACAGTCCACCCCAAGTAGGTTTGCTAACAAATCAGTGTCGTTAACTATCAGCCTAGAAATTACCTAAACTTTGGTATTCTGCTCTTCCCTCAGTTAGTAGAAACTAGGCATTAGTGCATTCTTGCCCCAAATCTATTTTTGTATGCTGTGTCTGCTATAGCCTTTCTTGTTTGTAGGCTGCGCCCGGTGCACCTTCTCTATTTCATTTTAGTAGAAGGGCTGAGAACCCCCTTGTGGTCCTAAAGTTGCATCAGACTGGCTGCTGTCCCGTGCCTCCCGGGGGTGCTCAGTATCACGGAGGGGCTTTTCGCTGAGGCCCAGGTGGATGTCCGTGGTCCTTCCTTTTCCACGTCCTTGCGGCACCAAGTTTTCTGAGAGTGAATGCTTCCTCCATAAATTCGGTAGTGCTCCTGGCGTCCCCTGGGGCTGCTTCATTGAAGGCGAGATGCTTACTGCTCTAAGACTTGCAATAACATCAAAATATTTTCCAAATGGAAAGCCTCTTTAGCTTTCAGTTCAAGCCAGGCTGGTTGCTCTCCTCCAAAAAGCATGGTCCTGAGCAAGTGTCATCCGTCACCTCACCAAACGTTAATGAACCCGTGTCTTCCGTGGAAGAGGAAGTTGAGTTCCAGTATTGCAGCTTGTCTCACTGTTAGATGCCTCAGATGTGAGTTCTTCATTACTGTGACATTTTAAAATCGCCTTTCTCGCTTTATAAACATCTGTGAATAGCTGTAAAGTCTTTTGTATTTTGGCTGATGAAATGCCAAAACTTCACGTGCTTGCTTCTGCTTTGATGAGCTACTAGATGTTGTGTTTAACAGTGGAAAAGAGATTGCACTGGACAAGTATAGAAAGACGTACTTGCGCTAGCATGAAAGAAAAAGAAAAATATGTGTTGGACAACAGACAGCACCTGCATGAACACACCAGATTTCTGGCTGCCATCCAGAACATGTACCTTAGCAATGTGATGTCAGAGATGTGGGTGTTTTACCTACTTTCCATTTTATCATGTTTGTTTTGTGTAGATGTAACTTTTGACCATTTCTACATAATTTTAACAAAACAGACCTAACTGCAAAAAAAAAAAAAAATCCTAAAATCAGTTTGCCATGATGTATTTTAAAGCTTATGTCATCCCTGATGACAGCGTATTTTTGTAGTTCTGTCTTGAGAGAGACAGCAAGGAGATCTGGGATCTACCGCCAAGTGTGTGCTGTGTGCTCTTGGGCTGGTCATTTAGCCTCTGAGTTCTCATTTTCCCCTTAGCTCTAATACCTGCTGTTTTCCAAAGCTATCACCAAGCAGAACGTGGAGCTTGGCATCTTCTGTTCTGATAGAAGAGCTTATTTCCATGTAATCTTGCCTGTGAAAATGAATTAGCACAGCTTCAAACAATTCTTTTATAGAAACTCAGCCTTTGGGTTTAGGGCTATGTATAAAGAAATGGAATTCAGGTAATACATATAAAATTAAACTTACAAAAATTATCCTCAAGTAATTCAAAGGTACCAAAGGTTCAAGTATATAAAATATCTCTTTAATCTTCATGATGAGGACAAGCAAAACGGCCCTGAGTGGTGATGTCAAATCCAAGGCTGAATTTCCATGAAGTTAAACATTGTGGTGGAAACTCCGGAAGGCTTACTTCTTGATATCATTCTTCTGTATTCCATACATAATTAAATGCATATTTTCTTCCAGTGATTATCCATGTACAACTATAACTTTAGAAAGGCTGGCTCTTGTTTTCTCTTTTTTTCTCAATTGAATCCATTTTCCTTGGTGGAGAAAGTTTTTGTTTTTTTTTTTAATTAATAGACTTTTACTTTTTTTTTTAAGTATTTATTTATTTATTTACTTATGGCTGCGTTGAGTCTTCATTTCTGTGCGAGGGCTTTCTCTAGTTGTGGCAAGCGCGGGCCACTCTTCATTGCGGTGCACGGGCCTCTCACTATCACGGCCTCTCTTGTTGCGGAGCACAGGCTCCAGACGCGCAGGCTCAGTAATTGTGGCTCACGGGCCCAGCTGCTCCGTGGCACGTGGGATCTTCCCAGACCAGGGCTCGAACCCGTGTCCCCTGCATTGGCAGGCAGACTCTCAACCACTGCGCCACCAGGGAAGCCCGGTGGAGAAAGTTTTTAAATATAATGGAAGCAAGTGGTATTCATTTAGAGGGTTTAAGGAAAAGTGGGGAAATACAGATAATACAATCTCATAACATCAAGGTAATTCTTTTCTGTATTGTTTTAGACCTTTTAGGCCAAATGAGGCTGAGCATTCATTAGTGTAAAGGACCTAAAGGAATAAGCAAAGACACTAAGATCAAGACATAGCAAGGCATCAGTTTGGGGTTTTTTTGTTTTTAATAGTGGAACCACTGTGAAGGGGATACTACACAGGGTTGCATTTCTTTTTTGTTTGATATGCATGCAATCTCACTAGGAAGAGAAAGAAAGACAAAAGTAGAAGGAAAAAGAAAGGAAAGAGTGAAGGAAGGAAGGAAGGGAGGAAGGAGAAAGAAAGGGTAAGAGAGAAAGCCTCTTTCATCAAAGCAAGATCGTTTGATGGTTAAAGATCACGCCGAAGTCGTTTTTATATTGAGCTTGATCCTGATCTATAGCTCTTGCCAGTTACCTCTTGAAAACATGTCTGTTTTCTTGGCTGTTATTCTCAAGTGTAGAAACCCAACTTCTGCTGTACAGACGTGCAGACATATAGGTGGACATAGGATGCTTATTTCCATAAAGTTAGTAGGTGACAAAGCTCTTTTCTGCATGCATTATTGATTAGATGTTTTTTTTGAAATTCTGTTCACAGCCATATGTGTGCATTAAACTAGTACAACAATGTGTGCATTAAACTAGCTCCAGTGATGTCCACATTCATCAGTGTTTGACTGGAACTCTTCTTGCCCCCTGAGGTACATGATGTTGGAGACAAGAGGAGCTAACACTGTGAAGCTATGAGGAAGTCTTTATCAGGACCCAGAGACTGTTTTTAAATCCACATCCCTTTCGCCTTCTCAGTTTCAGTAATCCTGGAAGAGAACAGAATCAAACCTTGTATTTTAGTTAGAATTTTTCAGTGCTATGGCCTTGAGGAGCAAAAATGAGAAAGAAATTCTGTGGGTGTGTGTGAAAGAAAAGAGGACCAAGTTTGCTTCCTTTGTGTACAGAATTTATATTGTCTAAGAGTAAATAACAAACTTGAGATTAGATTTGTAATATGGAACCAAATGAATTTTAAAAGGGAAGTATAATATTTTAAATTAGAGATATTAAATCAGTGCCTCATGTAATATGACCTGGTGAATAGTAAAACAGAATATGTAAGAGAATAAAAAGCACTAGAAATGATAATTCTTAACTGATTGAAACATTTGCACTCGGACTTGTCATGTGCCATCATTTAAATATTAGTCAAGACTAAGGTATAAGCAAGTATTTTTCATTTTGAAGGGTCTTGGCAAAGCAGGGGAGATTGCCAATAAATGAATTGGCTGGCCTTCTAAATGTCTTTACTTATAGCTACAATTATAATTTTCCCATCACCATGCTGTGAGTTATTAAAAAAAATTGGCGTTTTGCTATATATTTTAATTATCTTTAAATCATTTCTCATAGTGGGAATAATATGATAGTAATTAAACTTTTGTTAAGCAAATTTTCAATCTGGGCTAAGTTTTTAAATCAATGCTCATTTCAGTTAACATGTAAATTTAATTTTTTTTTTCTTCTTTGAAATCAACGTTCACATGATTCCTTATAGATAAAAGTGTTCTATTCCTGAAATAAGAATGAACAGTCTGTAATTTTAATATCACCTAAGTTATTTTAATGCCTTTATGGATATGTATTTTAACTTGAACTACGTAGACAGAGATATATAGACATATCTACAAATAGAGCATGCACATTGAAAAAAAAAAGAATCCATCCCCAAAGACCCATGGAAATATATATCCCGTATGTGTAAAGTACATTAAAACTGCCTGATCACAAAAGATATCCTGTATTTATAGATGTACTTACATTTCTGTGTCTGCCAAATTTTCACATCTTGTTGTTGCTATTTGTGTAACAAGACTAACAGGACATTTAAAGTATCTAGAGCATCATCTTTAGCATTCATCTGGAACGCTGTAAAAGGCATGAAAATATTGATCTTGGACTTCTGCATAGGTCTGAGGGGCTTTAAATTTATGTACTTGAAGTTTACTGCGTTGTAGGAGACAATACATTAACTCTTTTTTTTTAAAAACATTATGAAGCTATTTTATTTTACTGTTTTTTTAGTTTTTGACCACACTCCGTAGCATGTGAGATCTTCGTTCCCTGACCAGGGATCGAACCTGCACCTCCTGCCTTGGAAGGCAGAGTCTCAACCACTGGACCGCCGGGGAAGTCCCGGTACATTGACGCTTACACCAGCACCATTTCTATGAGGTTTTGCTGACAAAGTGACAACATGCCTCTTCGCCGCACTACTGACGGGGTGCTGGGGAGGTGGCCTACCCTGACTCATCCAAAAATGTTTCCCCAGTTGCCATTTGACTTAGGAGTTTCTAGTATCCTCGTAAAAAATTCCCTTCTAGAATTAATTTGTTCAGGGTTGATTATGTTGCATGAAACTAAGTAACTGACTGCTGCAACAGGGTGCTGTCTGCATGATGGCAAACACACTATGTGAGCGAGGGGCACGTCCTCCCGCCCTGCCCCAGCACCCTCGTTAACCGAGGACGGCACACTTTTCCAGTGAGAGCAGGCGTAAGCTCGGGATCCCTCTCAGCCCAGGGCTCCAGGAAGCATTACACATTAAACTGCGTTCGCTCAGGAAAGAAAAGTATTTTGCCTGACTGCCAGATAGAGCTCATTTTCTTTTGTCTCTCACCAAAGGTTCTTTTTAAAATGAAATTGTTGTCAACTAATGGATATAAAGGTAACTATTGTGGTGATAGCTTTAAAATTCGTATTTTGTGACACCCGCCCCCCCCCCCCATAGAAAAAGACAATGAGATAAAGAGAAAACTTAAATGGTCAAAAGCAAATGAGCATGTCAATGAGTGAGACCAGGAGGAAAGGGCCAAGGTAGGCAGAGCTGAAGGGTGTGGAAGGAGACAGAAGCAGTGGTGCGCCTGTCTCCTCTGGGTACTAGAACATAAGCACCACGTCCAAGGTGAGTGGGCAGGGACAGTTTCACTGCTTAAAATAATAAACTGGGTTTGAGCTACCCAGTGTGAGAAAGGATGCTGGAAAAATGATGTGCTGTTGGCTGTTGCCTGGGACTAAGGCTTAGGTAGTGAGGTTTATGTCGGGCAGAGGAGGGAGCCAGGAAGGGGCCAAGTTGCCTGTTGGATGTGCTGCAGGACCTGAGATATCCCGACATCCCGGTGAAAAGGGGGCACTGTTCTAAAACACAGTTCTGGAATAGGGACCTCAGGATGGGCACGATGGAGGCAAAAGCAAAACTGTGAGACCTGTATCTCTAATGAGACAGAGTAGGATTTTGGGAAAAGGAGAAAGAGTGAAGATGAATCTACTCCAAATAGAATAAAGATAATAGAACAAATAGATAAAAGGATTCTAAATATGTTAAACATCCTCAAAACAAAAACGAATGACATAACATTAGAATTAGTTTCCAGTTCGTGCTGTCACAAAGTATCACAGACGTAGTGTTTTGAAACAACACAGATGTATTATCTTACAGTAGGTTGTAAGTCCAGCATGGGTCTCTCTGGGCCAGAATCAAGGTGTCAGCAGAGCTGCTTTCCTCCTGGAGGCTCTAGGGGGGGATTTGTTAACCTTTCCTTCTCCAGCTGCTAGAGGACACCTGACTCCTGTGGCTCAGGGCTCTTCTCTCTATTTTCAAAGAGCATCACTCCAGCCTCTGCTTCTGTCATTAGATCTGCTCTTTGTCTCCCATATTTCCGCCTCCCTTATAAGGATTCTTGAAATTACTTTTGACCCACCTACGTAATCCAGGACAGTCTTCCCATCTCAAGATTCTTAACTTAATCACATCCACAAAGTCCCTTTGGCCATACAAGGTAACATATTTACGGGGTCCTGGGAGTAGGGCATGCACATCTTTGGGTAGAGTGTACGGGGATATTGATTTGTTTACCACAGCATCCACATAGAGAACAAAAAAGATTAGGAAATAAGCAGATACAGAGATAAATTTGTGGCTACAGGAAAAACTAGACATAGTAGAAATGAAAGGTGTATCATTGTCATACAAATACTTGATAGATATTTTCTAGACTGGACACAGGTGTGAAAGAATTCACCCCCAAATGAGAATTACTTGCACGTGTGCACACACACATGTGCACACACAGACTGTGTATAAAAGAGTAATTCAGAGACAAAGAGGGTAGATTGAGAGACTCAAACACATGGCCAAAATAGGAGGAGAAAGAGAATAAAAGCGCGATTTGAAAAAAAAGTGGGGAATGTGCCACAATTGAAGAAAAACATGAACCTTCAGACTGAATGTGCAGGCCTAGTACTGAGAAAAGGAAATGAAAATAAATCCACACAAAGGCCCAGGGTAATGAAATTGCAGAACGTCAAAATATATACTCTGAAAAACTGCAAGAGAGAAAAACCCTGTCCAAAATAAAATAACAATTAGACTTCTCTTCTGCACCCTAATTTGAAGAAAGAGAGAGAAACACCTGTGACTCCAGAATTCTATACTCAGATAAAACATCACTTAAGGTTAAGGTGGGGGACAAAATAAATATAGTGTGTCCTGCAGCCTGATTTTCTTCATCTGGGTTCACTTTTCTTTTGCAAAGGTATACTGTTTAGTATTTCTTCCAGTAATATTCAACTCTTTGTACATCTGAATATTTCTGTTTCTCCGGTAACTAATCTGAGGGACAGCAGAAGTGAAGACATTAAGGACAGAAATGAGGATGGGGTCCGGCCATGAGACAAGAGGAGTCCCCAGCCCTCTTTGCCGTGGAGTACTTTTTTTTTTTTTTTTTAACCATATGAACACTTGATAATTTATTTAACCATTCTCCTATTTTGTTTGTTTGCTTGTTTTTAAAACATCTTTATTGGAGTATAATTGCTTTACAATGGTATGTCCGTTTCTGCTTTATAACAAAGTGAGTCAGTTATACATATGTCCCCATATCTCCTCCCTCTTGCGTCTCCCTCACACCCTCCGTATCCCACCCCTCTAGGTGGTCACAAAGCACCAAGCTGATCTCCCTGTGCTATGCGGCTGCTTCCCACTAGCTATCTATTTTACATTTGGTAGTGTATATATGTCCATGCCACTCTCTCACTTCGTCCCAGCTTACCCTTCCCCCTCCCCATGTCCTCAAGTCCATTCTCTATGTCTTCGTCTTTATTCCTGTCCTGCCCCTAGGTTCTTCGTAACCACTTTTTTTGTTTTTTCAGATTCCATATATATGTGTTAGCATACGGTATTTGTTTTTCTCTTTCTGACCTACTTCACTCTGTATGACAGATTCTAGGTCCATCCACCTCACTACAAATAACTCAATTTCATTGCTTTTTATGGCTGAGTAATATTCCATTGTATATATGTGCCACATCTTCTTTATCCATTCATCCGTTCATGGACACTTAGGTTGCTTCCATGTCCTGGTTATTGTAAATAGAGCTGCAGTGAACATTGTGGTACATGACTCTTTTTGAATTATGGTTTTCTCACGGTATATGCCCAGTAGTTGGATTGCTGGGTTGAATGGTAGTTCTATTTTTAGTTTTTTGAGGAACCTCCATACTGTTCCCCATAGTGGCTGTATCAGTTTACATTCCCACCAACAGTGCAAGAGTGTTCCCTTTTCTCCACACCCTCTCCAGCATTTATTGTTTGTAGATTTTTTGATGATGGCCATTCTGACCAGTGTGAGGTGATACCTCATTGTACTTTTGATTTGCATTTCTCTAATGATTAGTGATGTTGAGCATTCTTTCATGTGTTTGTTGGCCATCTGTATATCTTCTTTGGCGAAATGTCTGTTTAGGTCTTCTGAGCATTTTGTTGGCTCGTTTGTTTTTTTGATATTGAGCTGCATGAGCTGCTTGTAAATTTTGGAGATTAATCCTTTGTCAGTTGCTTAGTTTGCAAATATTTTCTCCCATTCTGAGGGCTGTTTTTTCATCTTGCTTATGGTTTCCTTTACTGTGCAAAAGCTTTGACGTTTCATTAGGTCCCATTTGTTTATTTTTGTTTTTATTTCCATTTCTCTAGGAGGTGGGTCAAAAAGGATCTTGCTGTGATTTATGTCATAGAGTGTTCTGCCTATTTTTCCTCTAAGAGTTTGCTAGTGTCTGGCCTTACATTTAGGTCTTTAATCCATTTTGAGTTTATTTTTGTGTATGGTGTTAGGGAGTGTTCTAATTTCATTCTTTTACACGTAGCTGTCTAGTTTTCCCAGCACCACTTATTAAAGAGGCTGTCTTTTCTCCATTGTATATTCTTGCCTCCTTTATCAAAAATAAGGTGACCATATGTGCGTGGGTTTATCTCTGGGCTTTCTGTCCTGTTCCATTGATCTATATTTCTGTTTTTGTGCCACTGCCATACTGTCTTGATTACTGTCGCTTTGTAGTATAGTCTGAAGTCAGGGAGTCTGATTCCTCTAGTTCCATTTTTCTTTCTCAAGACTGCTTTGGCTATTCGGGGTCTTTTGTGTTTCCATACAAATTGTGAAATTTTTTGTTCTAGTTCTGTGAAAAATGCCATTGGTAGTTTGATAGGGATTGCATTGAATCTGTAGATTGCTTTGGGTAGTATAGTCATTTTCATAATGTTGATTATTCCAATCCAACAACATGGTATATCTCTCCATCTGTTTGTATCATCTTTAATTTCTTTCATCAGTGTCTTATAGTTTTCTGCATACAGGTCTTTTGTCTCCTTAGGTAGGTTTATTCCTAGGTATTTTATTCTTTTTGTTGCAGTGGTAAATGGGAGTGTTTCCTTAATTTCTCTTCCAGATTTTCATCATTACTGTATAGGAATGCAAGAGATTTCTGTGCATTCATTTTGTATCCTGCTACTTTACCAAATTCATTGATTAGCTCTAGGAGTTTTCTGGTAGCATCTTTAGGATGCTCTATGTATAGTATCATGTCATCTGCAAACAGTGACAGCTTTACTTCTTCTTTTCCGATTTGGATTCCTTTTATTTCTTTTTCTTCTCTGATTGCTGTGGCTAACACTTCTAAAACTATGTTGAATAATAGTGGTGAGAGTGGGCAACCTTGTCTTGTTCCTGATCTTAGTGAAAATGGTTTCAGTTTTTCAGCATTGAGCATGATGTTGGCTGTGGGTTTGTCATATATGGCCTTTATTATGTTGAGGTAAGTTCCCTCTATGCCTACTTTCTGGAGGGTTTTTATCATAAATGGGTGTTGAATTTTAGGGAAAGCTTTTTCTGCATCTGTTGGGATGGTCATGTGATTTTTATCCTTCAATTTGTTAATGTGGTGTGTCACATTGATTGATTTGTGTATATTGAAAAATCCTTGCACTCCTGGGACAAAACCCACTTGATCATGGGGTATGATCCTTTTAATGTGCTGTTGGATTCTGTTTGCTAGTATTTTGTTGAGGATTTTTGCATCTATGTTCATCAGTGATATTGGCCTGTAGTTTTCTTTCTTTGTGACATCTTTGTCTGGTTTTGGTATCAGGGTGATGGTGGCCTCGTAGAATGAGTTTGGGAGTTTTCCTCCCTCTGCTATATTTTGGAAGAGTTTGAGAAGGATGGGTGTTAGCTCTTCTCTAAATGTTTGATAAAATTCGCCTGTGAAGCCCTCTGGTCTTTTGTTTGTTGGAATATTTTTAATCAGTTTCCATTTCATTACTTGTGATTGGTCTGTTTATATTTTCTATTTCTTTGTGGTTCAGTCTCGGAAAGTTGTGCTTTTCTAAGAATGTGTCCATTTCTTCCAGGTTGTCCATTTTATTGGCATAGAGTTGCTTGTAGCAATCTCTCATGATCCTTTGTATTTCTGCAGTGTCAGTTGTTACTTCTCCTTTTTCTTTTCTAATTCTATTGATTTGAGTCTTCTCCCTTTTTTTCTTGATGAGTCTGGCTAATGATTTATCAATTTTGTTTATCTTCTCAAAGAACCAGCTTTTAGTTTTATTGATCTTTGCTATCGTTTCCTTCATTTCTTTTTCATTTATTTCTGATCTGATCAGTGTGATTTCTTTCCTTCTGCTACCTTTGGGGGTGTTTTGTTCTTCTTTCTCTAATTGCTTTAGGTGTAAGGTTAGGTTGTTTATTTGAGATGTTTGTTGTTTCTTGAGGTATGTTGTATTGCTGTAATCTTCCCTCTTAGAACTGCTTTTGCTGCATCCCGTAGGTTTTGGGTTGTTGTGTTTTCATTGTCATTTGTTTCTAGGTATTTTTTGATTTCCTCTTTGATTTCTTCAGTGATCTCTTGGTTATTTAGTGTATTGTTAGCCTCCACATATTCGTATTTTTTTTACGGATTTTTTTCCTGTAATTGATATCTAGTCTCATAGCGTTGTGGTCGGAAAAGATGCTTGATATGATTTCAATTTTCTTAAATTTACCGAGGCTTGATTTGTGACCCAAGATGTGATCTATCCTGGAGAACGTTCCATGAGCACTTGAGAAGAAAGTGTATTGTGTTGTTTTTGGATGGAATGTCCTATAAATATCAATTTAGTCCATCTTGTTTAATGCGTCATTTAAAGCTTGTGTTTCCTTATTTATTTTCATTTTGGAATATCTGTCCATTGGTGAAAGTGGGGTGTTAAAGTCCCCTACTATGATTGTGTTACTGTCGATTTCTCCTTTTATGATTGCTAGCATTTGCCTTATGCAGTGAGATGCTCCTTTGTTGGGTGCATAAATATTTACAGTTGTTATGCCTTCTTTTTGGATTGATCCCTTGATCATTATGTAGTGTCCTCTTTGTCTCTTGTAATAATCTTTATTTTAAAGTCTATTTTGTCTGATACGAGAATTGCTACTACAGCTTTCTTTTGATTTCCATTTGCATGGAATGTCTTTTTCCATCCCCTCATTTTCAGTCTGTATGTGTCCCTAGGTCTGAAGTGGGTCTCTTGTTGACAGCATATATATGGATCTTGTTTTTGTATCCATTCAGCCGGTCGATGTCTTTTGGTTGGAGCATTTAACCCATTTACATTTAAGGTAATTATCGATATGTATATTCCTATTACCATTTTCTTAATTGTTTTGGGTTTGTTATTGTAGGTCTTTTCCTTCTCTTGTGTTTCCTACCTAGAGAAGTTCCTTCAGCATTTGTTGTAAAGCTGGTGTGGTGGTGCTGAATTCTCTTAGTTTTTGCTTGTCTGTAAAGGTTTTAATTTCTCCGTTGAATCTGAATGAGATCCTTGCTGGGTAGAGTAATCTTGGTTGTAGGTTTTTGCCTTTCATCACTTTAAATATGTCCTGCCACTCCCTGCTGGCTTGCAGAGTTTCTGCTGAAAGATCAGCTGTTAACCTTATGGGGATTCCCTTGTATGTTATTTGTTGTTTTTCCCTTTCTGCTTTTAATAGTTTTTGTTTGTATTTAATTTTTGACAGTTTGATTAATATGTGTCTTGGCGTGTTCCTCCTTGGATTTATCCTGTATGGGACTCTCTGTGCTTCCTGGACTTGATTAACTATTTCCTTTCCCATATTAGGGAAGGTTTCAACTATAATCTCTTCAAATATTTTCTCAGTCCCTTTCTTTTTGTCTTCTTCTTCTGGGACCCCTATAATTTGAATGTCGGTGCATTTAATGTTGTCCCAGAGGTCTCTGAGACTGTCCTCAATTCTTTTCATTCTTTTTTTCTTTATTCTGCTCTGCGGTAGTTACTTCCACTATTTTATCTTCCAGGTCACTTATCCATTCTTCCGCCTTAGTTATTGTGTTATTGATTCCTTCCAGAGAATTTTTAATTTCATTTATTGTGTTGTTCATCATTGTTTGTTTGCTCTTTAGTTCCTCTAGTTCCTTGTTAAACATTTCTTGTATTTTCTTCATTCTATTTCCAAGATTTTGGATCATCTTTACTCTCATTACTCTGAATTCTTTTTCAGGTAGACTGCCTATTTCCTTTTCATTAGTTTGGTTTGGTGGATTTTTACCTTGCTCCTTCATCTGCTGTGTATTTCTCTGTCTTCTCATTTTGCTTAACTTACTGTGTTTGGGGTCTCCTTTTCACAGGCTGCAGGTTCGTGGTTCCCATTGTTTTTGGTGTCTGCCCCCAGTGACTAAGGTTGGTTCAGTGGGTTGTGTAGGCTTCCTGGTGGAGGGGACTTGTGCCTGTGTTTTGGAGGATCAGGCTGGATCTTGTCTTTCTGGTTGGCAGGACCGCGTCCGGTGCTGGGTTTTGGGGTGTCTGTGACCTTATTATGATTTTAGGCAGCCTCTCTGCTAATAAGTGGGGTTGTGTTCCTGTCTAGCTAGTTGTTTGGCATAGGGTGTCCAGCACTGTAGCTTGCTGGTCATTGAGTGGAGCTGGGTCTTAGAGTTGAGATGGAGACCTCTGGGAGAGCTTTCACCGTTTAATATTACGTGGAGCTGGGAGGACTCTGTTGGACCAATGTCCTGAACTCGGCTCTCCCACCTCAGAGGCACAGGCCTGACACCCGGCCGGTGCGCCAAGACCCTGTCAGCCACACGGCTACAAGGCTTGTCTTGGGTGCGTGCAAGACGAGCAGATCTCGGCATCTGCTGTGGAGTTCTTGACTTGACCAGAGGATTTGAGACCCTGTGAGCTCTCTTGACCAATGAGAGTAGATTTACATGAATCAAAGGAAGTGTGTAGTGTTAAGTAACAAGGTCATAGTCCCAGGAACTTCCATTGTACAGGAATGGGTTTATTATGGAGTGTTTTGTTAAAGGAAGGTCATTGTCAGACAGGCTAAAAAAAGTAATTGGTAAACAACCTGATTTCTTTAGCTTGAAAGTACTTTTGAAGCCCCGGTTGTTCTTCATTGAAGTAAAACACTTTCCATGTTACTAGGGAGATAACAATAGAGAAGTTTCCTTTGGATCAGGATCCGGGACTTTCACATATTCTACTATCTATCTGGATGTTCATTATTTATCCAAGTTAGTGTCTTTTGTAAATAATGTATACATATTAAACTGCCAAGTAGGTTTACACTTAGGAGCCAACTCTAATCATCTTGGAGCCTTGGTTTTGGAAAGATATTTTGCATAATCAGAAGGCAAAGTCTAATGGAGTCTGGGGTCAATTACAGGTATCTGTTGTCAATGAACTGGAATGCAAAGGATGGCCACAGGGCTCTTGTGCATTTGTGGCCCATACAGTAGATCGCTGATAAGTGTTTAACAATAGGCTGTCATGGGTGGTGGGGAGGGCCTGATTATAGCATTTGCTAATTCCTCTTGTGTAAATATTCCTACTGTGGCTGATTTATAGCTACTCTCATGACATCATTCAGTTCTGAGCACAAATGGTTGTTGCTCATGGGTATGAACTGGCTCTAACACATCACTGAGCTGGTGACTCAGTTCATAAACTCCGAATCTGAAGTAGTAACCTGTTGGTCACCCACAGGTTATCCTAGGTAAGCAAAGTATGGAGATAGGAATCTGAATTTAGATAACATTTTTTATATATTATGAAGAGGGTTTGAAGAAGTCTGTGCTTTTATCTTGGAGTGGAGGCACCTGAAGGATGAAATGGTCTCCATGTTCATGCATGGTTTGTTTTTTTTTTTTTTTCGACAGCGTATAATTTCCAGTTGCTTTCCATCCCTAAGGATCAAACCCAGATAAGCACAGTCTGAAGCATTCCCCTTTCTCAGTGTGCATTGCTTTGAAAAAGATTTCAGAAAAAAAATTCTTTTAGAAAAAAAATTTTTTTATTGGTTGTCAGTTGACCCAGTTTTTACACTTTCAATCCTGCTTAACCCTTTATAGTATATGAAGGATTAGGCAGTAAGTAGCGAAGGTCCAAGGAGAAAATTTTGAGGCCAAATAATTCAACGGAGTTTGGAAATATAGAAAGGCTAGGGTTATTTTACTCAGTCACTCGAGCTAGGTACTTCATTCCTTCCTGCTCCCTGACGTGGAATTCATCACGCTGCTGTATGAATTCTAACTCTAGAAGTCCTCTTGAATTTTCCCTAGCCCTTCCTCTCAAATCACTGGCCAGTTCAAGCTAGTCTCTGTGATATTGTATTCTGTTCTTATTTCAATCGAAGTAAGCAGGATAGAGAATTGCTGGCCATATGTGTTAAATTTAGTCACCAATCTGACAATTTTCCCCCAAATAACATTCTATCTTAAACTGTACTTCTTGGGGGAGGGGGATACTTTTTAAGTCAATCCATGATGTTAGCAAAATGTATGATTGAATATCTTCTGCACCTGTTTCTATTGGTCAAATCTGAAAGATTATACTATTTTTAAGAGGTTACCAAATACCATTGCCATGGAAATTCTTGTGTTGCAATGTTCATCAGTTTAATTGCCCTGAATCCTTTGCATAGAATGCAGATATTATTTTCTATGAAAAAAGGCATTAGATTTTACATAAAACTTCTCAATTTTTCTATAAATTTTTTTTTCTCTGAATCCTGAAAATAACTTAGACCCATCAAACCTTTAGGGAAATCCCTAGTGAGAAAAATGAAATTTGTAGTTCATGGACAAGGTTGAACAGGAAAACATCTGTTCGACTTAAAACATTTTATCTCAAATAATAAATTAGTTCACAAATGATGATGGATTAAGTAACTGCATTAATTATTTATTGATTCATTTATTAACCCAACTCTTTAAGGACATTACGTTGTGTGAAGCGTATGTGTGAGGGGTATAGTGAGAAAGGAAACTAACATTTGATAATCTCCTAATATGTGCTGCTGTGTTTTATATTATTATATTTGAACAAATATTTCAGACAGATACTACCCCCCTTTTTAGAATGAGGAAACTGCGGCTCAAATAATTTGGTTATAGGATTTAAGTGTGTCACAGAACTCAAGTGTGGAGTAACAACAATCTATCCAATTCTTACTAGCTTCAGAAATCTTTATTCTTCCTCTGGTTCCATGTAGCTTCCTGCAGGGAAGTGTAATATGAAGATACAGCACATAGTTCCTGCTTTCAAAATTTTAGTCTAGATGAAGAAAAAAGACATGCCCAATTACCAATATTGCTTAAAAACAATGTTTTATTTAAGTTATGGTTAAAAATAAGTAAGCGGAAATGAAGGTAAATGTGCTTTTGGAGCCAAAAATAAACTTTGTGAGCTAAGGAGTTTCAGAGATTCAGTTTTATTTATTTATTGCATATAATGAAATAGCCAGTATCCCATCTGTCCATCTATCCATCCATCCATCCATCCGTCCATCGATCCATCCATCCGTCCATTGATCCATCTTTCCACACATCCTACCATCCATTCTTTCAACCAGCGTTCACACATCAGTAACTATTTTTTAAGGAAGAAGATGAATTTATTCAGATTTCTATATGAATAGAGGTATTCTGAGCTTAAATGTGGCTAGTTGTAATTTTATTATTACTTCTCCTTTCCAGATGTATGCAAATCACATATTCATAAAAATTGCACTAATAAAGATAATAAAATTTATGAAAAAAGGCATATTTTAAGGCTGATTTAGATCTACTACTACTACTAAGCACACACAACTAGAAGAAAAAAATTTGCTTTAAAATATGAACTTAAAATAAGGGAGGATTGGATCAGCTGGACAAGAGAAGTATCAGTTTTGCTGCAACAACATACGATGCCAAAGCCTCAGAGACTTAAAGCACAAAAATAACTCCGCTTCACACATTGTCCACTTGGGTTCCAGCGATGGACCAAGGGAACCAGGTGTCTTCTACACGTTGGCTCAGATGATGAGGATGTTGTCATCTGTGGCGCCTCCATCTGAACACAGTACTTTAGGGTTCAAGGCGAGGAAATGTGAGTGATCAAGATTTGGCTCTGAAATGCCTCCTCTTAGAGATGGCACACACCACTGACATTTTATGGGCCGAAAAACATTACTATACACGGTCATGCCTCATGTGAGTTAGAGAAGGCAAGGAAGTCAATTTTATCACCTGTCCAGGAAATATTGATGAGCACTAGTAATGTCCACTATGACAAAAAATGTGGCATAATTGTTAATATTTAAGACCCAAAGAGATATTCACCAAGATAAAAAAATATTTAAGACATAAAAGATATTTACCAGGAGAAAAACGTAAACCTGGGAGTGAAATTCTGAGTAGCATTAATTCTTCATCTTTTCTTAAGCTAACATTACTGCATTTCCCAAGACAAACACTCCCTTTCATTCAATGTCTTGGAGAACAGGAAAGGAAGCATTATATTACACATACATGTGTGTACATGTATGTAGGTACACATATACATATATGTGGATTGTATATATACTAATGCATCCACTATTGCTATGCCAGTGCATATTTATTATAGTTTTGTGTCTAACTCATAGTGAGAGTTTTTGTAATCATTTGTTAATATCATGTATTTTTTTTAAAGCCCTAAATTCTCTTAGTTTTTTCTTTGAAATAAAAATAGAATAGGAAGATTTTTACTGTTGACAATTGTGCCCTCAAGTGTTAACATTATTCACAAGTGTTTAAAGGAATAATTAGCTTCATTTCATTCCATCCTACTGGTACTATAATTATAACATGACCTTTGTTCTATTTATACATACAAGTAGTATATTCTAATAGGATTTTTTTGTGAAGAAGAAACACTTGATAATAGCCTAATTTCCCAACAGTATTATACAATAGATCATAAATGACCTTACCTTGGAGAAAAAATTAAATGAAAGACACCTGCATTAGAGATCAGTTTCCTAATGTTCAGTTTAAATTCATCATGCTGAGCTATCCAAGGACACCTTTCTTGTCCTATCATTTGATGGAAATGATTTCCATGTGTTTTGCGATTCAACTGCATTCTGCCTTAGATAATGCAGTGACATCAAACATTTCAACTGGCTGACTACACCTTGGAAAACTGGCTTTTTATTGTCAGAGTACTGGAAGTTGTAAATAAGAAGAGGAAAATACATTTGGGGCAAGAATAGTAGCACTCACATTTCAGAGTGATTTTGCATTTCAGTATTTACAAATATGACATCAAATATTAGTGGTTTTATTTCATTTAATATCAGAGGGATTCTAAAAATGTGATATTGACAACCTTAACTTTGAATTTCTCTGTTTTTGTCAGTTTAATCCAGATCTTTGCTAGGCAGTTCTGAACACTGCCATGCTTCTCACTTGTAAACAAGAAACACTTGGTTAAATACTTACATAACAACTCTGACAGCTTGACCGTAGCTTTGTATGTACTCTCTGGGTAAACCTTAAATATCATGCTTGTAATTGCCAAGAGGCAACTTACTGTCCCTTTATCAGTTCCATTAAATAGCATATTAATAGGAAATTAATTAAGATGAATATTAATAAAATTTCAATTTTCTAATCAGTGTCTTAAAAGATAATATTTTCAGTTTTGTTATTCATTTGGTGGCAGTCACACCTGGGTTCCATGAGCAGCTGTTTGGAGGATAACTTTGAGATTCATCTTTCTTTGACACACCTCAATTTGTACTGGAATCATGAATGCATGATCTGAAATTGTGACCCTTGAAGTGAAGTCCTGGGGAAACTTGGAGGTATTTCTCACCGTTTTATTGCCCCAACTCCAGTTTTTGGCAGCAGACTTACACTGGGTGAAGTCTCAGCGTTGCTCAGAGAGATTTCTCAGGGTTCTCCCAAACTTTGGCTTCAGGTGGGCTCTGTAAGCCTCAGTGGGGATTTTTTTTCAGATCTCCTACCTTGCCTCCATACCTGGGTATGTTCCTTGCATGCACGCAGTGAAAGCCCCATTTGGAAAGAAAGTGGAGGTGGATGCAGATTCTTCTTTGTCTGGGCTTCTTCAGGAATTTGAACCACCACACCAAACCTCATGGACCTTTAAAACTTTGTGGATAATTTGGCCTGTTTCCTCACACCCCCTCCCCTGGTGAATCCATCCTTCTCCCTTCACTCCACTTAGGATGAAGGCAGCAGTCGGTCCTTCTCTTAGGAGGAAGACTCACCACTTTCTGGATTTTAGTTCACTTAGGTTTTTTTTGGCATCTTTTAGTTCTTTAAGAGTTTTTTGTCCATTTGTTTTGTTTTTCTCTTTGTTTGTTTTTAAGTTATCTACCTTGTTCTCAATTTTAGGTCTTTTACAGATTTCTAATTCCTAACCAGAAGTGAAATCTTGTCGTTTTTATCGATATTTACAACGTGGTCCACTTGCTACTTGTAGCACTTATGTATGAATCCAGTGTGGAAAGAGCCAGAAAAAAAAATGTTAATGATAAGTATTATTCTATCTTAAGAACTGTCTTGCCTTTACCACCTATGCTGTGCCGTTCGTCGAATCTTCTCATGCCTGGTGTCTTCTCATTCCTTGAGGGCTTTGTCTTCCAGGAATGCCATCCATATAAATAAGCTTCTTGAAAAGCTTGATCTGCTGTCTCAAGACATGTGTAAATACTAGTTTAAGATCCAACTGAGAATCTCCTTGCCTTATTCTTTCCACACTTCCTCACCCACACAATGGACTTTAGAAACTGTCTTGACAAATTTGTACCTCAATCTGTCTAATTATCAGGGAGTTTATATTGGGATGAATTTCCAAATCTTGTTTGATTTTGCCCAGGAGAGTAGATTTTGGCTAGTCTGTGTGTTTCATGGAGAGGACAGGCAAATGCACGGCCAATGAAACAAGGAAAGGCCCAAAGGCAGGAGTAATATATATATATATATATATATATATATATATATATATATATATATATATATATATAAAGGAGTAATATATATATATTATATATATATGTTTCCCCTTTATATATATATATTTCCCCTTTATATATATATATTTCCCCTTTATATGTATATATATTTCCCCTTTATATATATATATATTTCTATATATATATATATATATATATATAGATATATATAATATAATATATATATATATATACAGATATTTCCCTTTATATATATATATAAAGGGAAAATTCAGAATGAGGAGATGTAAAAATAATGAATAGTGTTCATGTAGAATGAGGATGACCAAGAGTAACTGTTTGGGCCAATCTGTGCAGTGACAGAAAAACCCAGACTGGAAACCACTGAGCAAAATTAGTGGTAGAGATAGACAAATATAGAAAAATGTGAACAAATATGTGTATTTCCAAACTAGAAATCTCTTAGTATTTCCAACCAGCTCTAGTAACCCTTCCTTTTCATGTTAAAGCAGAGATACAAGAAAACTGTCTCTGTCCTACCGCCACGCACTGCAGGAAGCCAGAGTCTCTGCCCAAGTCTGCGCTGCCTCACCTCCCACCAGGATGCCTGCCATTGGCCCAGATGGCCACTTCCTGTTCCTGCTACTTAGATATGGGCCTCATCCCTCGGAATTCTTTTCTTCATTGTAGTGTCTGGGCTCACCTCAGCCTCAGAGAATATCTCACTAGCTGTCTATTTCTGAGCATCCCTCCCTCTTTCCTTCTTTCTCTCTGTAGCCAACACCATTTCTCTAGCAAATCCACTGACTTTATCCAGGCTTTACCAGACTGCATCTCCACCATAAACAAGTATGACTGTAAGTGTCTTTTGTCTAACAAAAAGAGGAGCTCTGTTTCTAAAAGGATTCCAATCTTCCTTTTAAATTGATCAGTTCAAGCTACTTCCAGCTTTTTAAAATAGCTGTCTTTTTTCTATTTCACTAAATTACTAATACAATAAATTGTTCTAAATGATATACATTTATTGACATATTTAACCCCCCCAAACACCATTTAAAATAGGTACATTTACTTTTATTTCATGCTTAGAGATAAGCAAAGAGATCTGAACAGGCAAATTACTGGCCCAAAGTCATGTGTGTAATAAAAGTCTGACTTCTGAGCCTGAACTCTTGACCACTTTGAATCACGAATGAATCATGAAGCAGGCAGTGGAGTGCCGTTCTCCTCAAGAAATGGCAGAACATATAATTCATTCAGTGCTTAACAGTAGCTTATGTTTTTCCCAAAACATTGGCTATTGCAAATGCTGGAGACAGTATGCGAGACTAAAAGAAATTTGCAAATTTGCGTTTTACACAATGTGAAAAATTTTCAATTTCTTAAAATTTGATCAACTGTAAAAATGCCTCTCTCTCCAAAATGCACCTTCTTATAATGAAACTCCCACCACGCTCCCTGTTTTTGGGAAACAATCAAAATGATACAATAACAGCCAAATATGAAATTATTATTTTACCAAAGAATTGGGTGATGAAATGACATCCACTAATTTCTAAGTAATTAGCTTTTCTGTGTTTCATGAGGCAATCTTAAACAGTCAGTTTGCGTGTAGGTATATTTAAAACAAATATCAATTCTGATTTGATCTGTGATGACTAGATCGTGGAACTGTCTGCATTTTTTCAGATAGCTAGATGAAGGCACAGTACTTCTTACATTTTTATAGCTTTATTGTTAAAACTGTATCAGTTAAGAAAGCTTTCAGCTACAGGGAAAAGGAAACCTGATTCACAGTGTTTTTAAAAAATGAGGATCTGTGTTTTCCTGGATGTAGGCAGATTTTGGCATTATATTAGTGACAATGATGTCAAAACCATCGTATCTTATTTTCTTGTCCTTGCCCATGGAACTGAAATGCAAAGGCTGCTGATGCTTTAAACTTCATGTCCACATTCAAAACAAGGAAAAGAGGGCAGGAGAAAAGGTCGTAGGTTCTGCTTCATCTGGAAAGCAAACAGCCTTCCTAGAAACCCTCTTGACTGTCATCCATTGGTATGTCATTTACATCTTTTTGGCAGAAACTGGGTCATTTGCCCACATCCAAGTGAAAGAGGCTTGGAAAGTGGGAACATTAGGAGCATCTTTGGCTGGGTCAGTTGCGTTCCATCTGCTGAGTGGGGTGGGGGGGGATCGATATTGGGTAGAAAATAAACAGTTATTGCCATTCTGAATTGTATTACCTGATTCTGGAACTTTACTGTGAAAAGTTATTTGATATTCAGTAGTTTTACTGGTAATTCAACCATATATATAAAATTTAAAGAATCATATACTTAAATGATAAATATCAATTTAATATCTATAGTAATTAAAAAATATTTGATGGTAATACTGACTACTCTATCCTTTTAAGTCTTCTATTAATTTTGTTGTTGTATCTTTATCAATTTAAGAAAAAGTACTGGTCTCATTTATTTTCCAACCGCAAATAGAAGTATCATGTTACAGTGAAATCATCAACGTTCTTTTCTGGATGCACCCCCCCCATCCACCCATGCACATTCAGGAATGGGAATAGTGTTGACATCCATGGAACTTAGAACAAATACCAATGCCAATCACATCTCAAATATAAACACGTTTCAAATTTATGTGGATTTTAAACAATCTGTTTTTTTTTTGGCTTGTAGAAAAATTACCAAATAGCATATTGCATTAAGAACAAAATGTTCTTTAATCAGGATCAAATTACACTCTTATAGTAGTAGCACATAATTATATAGATAGAATATTAAAAATTTTAAGCATATTCTTTAGACAAAATATCCAAAGACGCCAATGTTTTCTTTATTAAAAAGTTATTTTCCAGTTCACTGAATCAATGTAAATATTAAGATTTTGGTTTTATTAAGATTAACTCTAAATTTTTTACTTCTGTATGCAAAGCATAGAAAAAATTGTAACTACATCTTGGTTTGATGTTTGAAAAGTCTGGCATAATTTTAAAGCAACTTTCCATCTGGCTGGTACAGTAAGCAAATGGAATTAGGAAAGATTTGGTCTCTGTTTCTTGACATGAATGTTTATGATCGGTATGATTTCTTTGGTTTGCTTTTATTTATTACCGCTTTTACTGTTTTTGGTATAGCCGTGTGGATGTGCATAAAGGGTGGCGTTTCTATCGTATTATGGCTTAGCAAATAAAATAGAAAAACATGTGTATTTTGGACCTACTGTCGTTGCCTAATCAGCAGCCGCCCTTTTCCTTCCTGGGACTCTCCTCCGTGTAACCACGTGTTTATGGAAGATGACGTTATCCCCAGACCACGGGCAAATAAATCCCTGCTGCCCGAAGCTGGTCAGGATCATCCCAGTGGGCTAGATAGCGCACACACTAGTTCTGACCAACGAGAGGTGCAGGCACCTTGCTGGAGGACTTCCTAGAAAAGGTTTCTTTTGGCAAATAGAAGAACAGGGCAGGAAACAGTCCCTTTTCTTCTGCCTGCCAGAGTCGCGTGTGCACGGAATGGCTGGAGGTTCTGGAGCCCGTTGAGGGCAGGGGGAGAGCCAACCACTGCAGGTGGAGAATGAGGGCAGGCAGCCCCTGAACTCTGCGACCCAGGGAGTCCCAGTGACAAGACAGGACACGTTTGCCTCGTTTCTAAATTGTTTTCTATTATTTATAGCTCAGTGCATCCTGCCCACTATAATTGGCCATACTTACATATTCTGAAATCGATATGTCCGTTTAAATGAAATTTAGGGTTTTGTATACAGTGGTTACAATAGAGTGTCTCAAGCAATATTGTGTGTGTGTATGTCTGTATTATATTCTTAAGTAATACTTGGAAGAATTTTTTTAAGTCTGGCTTTCTTTTATTTTTTTTAATAACACACCTTACTTTCTAGGACTCCTTTTTTTTTTTTTTAATTAATTAATTAATTTATTTTTGGCTGTGTTGGGCCTTCGTTTCTGTGCAAGGGCTTTCTCCAGTTGCGGTGAGCGGGGGCCACTCTTCGTCGCGGTGCGCGGGCCTCTCACTGTCGCGGCCTCTCCCGTTGCGGGGCACAGGCTCCAGACGCGCAGGCTCAGTAGTTGGTGGCTCACGGGCCCAGTTGCTCCGCGGCATGTGGGATCTTCCCAGACCAGGGCTCGAACCCGTGTCCCGTGCATTGGCAGGCAGATTCTCAACCACTGCGCCACGAGGGAAGCCCAAGTCTGGCTTTTAATGGTTACCTTACATCCTGACTATTTGATATTTATTAGGATCAAATAATGTCACCATAAGTGTACATATAACATATTATACATATATATTTTGTCCATATGGCTATATGGACCTTACTTTGTCCATAAGATGTAAATGTTAAATTATATATTTCTTTTGATATTGATATTTTGTAATAGATGTTTTTTGAGTTGTTAAACATAAAAAATAATATTATAAATAATCAGCTTCCTACAGGCTTCATAGGTTTTCTTAATTGTTTGGTTGTTGTCATGTTGTTTCATACCTCATAACCACTATTATATAATTATTAATGGTTTGTACCAATTATTCTCTTTTTTCTAGATGTTGGTGAAGCATCTCTACCAACATATTAGTACAATTTCTAGATAATTGACTCTTATTTTCACATATTTCTAAAATAAAATTTCTAAAAACCTCAAGCACAAAGACTTTTAAAAATATGAATTGATATAATTTTACCTAATGTGGAAGATTGGGAGAAGAGTGACTTTAATATCATATTTTAATGTCTAAGTTAATACCTCTGAAATTAATAAAATTAGTACAATTCATAACACATAGTCAGTCTTATGCTACATAGTCATAGTAATATGAGAGCACATTAAAGTCACTTCTGGTGGATCCTACCTGCAACCATAGACTCTTGGGTACCTTTTAACAAATGAAATAATGAGTGTCAACCCAGGGATTTGTGGTTCTAGCTAAATCACCATGTTCCCTGGGGATTCTTTTGAAGAATTCATCGAGCTGTAACTTGTCTTAAAGAAAGACTAGACTAACGTAGAGAAAGACAGAAAGAGAAAAGAAATACAGGTGCCCTCTCCTCTGATGGAGTAAAGGATTCTCATCCTGGAGGAGAGGCTGCTCAGGAAAGTAAGCGGACTGCATTTTCTGGCTTCTTTTGTGCTTGGTTTTGACATACCCTTGGTGTCAGGAAATTTTCCCCTCAAAGCTTTAATCCCTCATGTTCAAATTTAAGCACATTTCCTCATCTGTAATCAGTGAGGAGACAGAGCAGATGGTCACCATCTTATATACACTAAACCTTCAAGCTTTTTGTTCAGAATAAATGATCCTACTTCATAGACTCATAAAATTAGATGGGACCTTGAAGTCATCCCGTCCTTCCTCTGCCTTTAGACAAGACTACCCTTTAGCCATCCCAAACAGATGAGCAAATTCATCCTATTTTTAGAAGAGATCAAGAGAATCTAATCAAAAGCTTCCAACAGTCACACATTCCTCTGATGAAAGCCCCTCACTTTCAGGAAATCAGCATCATTATCATCAAATAGCATTTTCTAAACACCCACATGTGCAAAATATGTTTGTATATTCAGACCCGAAAGAGGGCCCGAGAGGCCTAGAAGAAGGGTTGAAGAAGACTGCAAAGGTGCAGGATCCCTGTTAGGCTCTTTTCAAGGTAGTGGGGGAAGCTAGCCATGGCCATAAACAGACCTACAGCAAACCCATCAAAACGCATTATTTTTAAGGGACATTCCAGAAACCCCAGAGGATTTTTATGTTTTTATTTAGGAAAATTGCCTTATAATTAAAGAATACATCCATTTGAAACAAATCTGTATTAATTTAAAGTCATAACATTTGCAACACACATAATATTGAATCAATTGCCTCTCTTACAAAGGAGGTGGGGGGGGAACTGTCTCTAAAACCTTTGAGTCCTTTTCTCCCATTTCTGGCTCTTCTTTCATGCCCCTGAAGAGCCAGAGCTCAAAAAGGCTGCCCTCGGACTTCCCTAGTGGCGCAGTAGTTCAGAATCTGCCTGCTAATGCAGGGGACACGGGTTCGAGCTCTGGTCCGGGAAGATCCCACATGCTGCGGAGCAACTAAGCCCGTGCGCCACAACTACTGAGCCTGCGTTCTAGAGCCCGCGAGCCGCAGCTACTGAGCCCACGTGCCACAACTACTGAAACCCGCGTGCCTAGAGCCCGTGCTCCGCAAAAAGAGAAGCCACCGCAATGAGAAGCCCGCTCACCGCAACAAAGAGTAGCCCCTGCTCGCGGCAACTAGAGAAAGCCCGCGTGCAGTAATGAAGACCCAGTGCAGCCCAAAAATAAAAATAAATAAATAAACAAATTTATTTAAAAAAAAAAAGGCTGCCCTCAGAATTTTAATACTCCCCACCCAAGGCTGGAACGTCTCTATGTCCTTCAACTTCCCTTCCAGTCGAGGAATTCCCATTCTCTGAGAGTTGCTAATCGCTACTACATTTTAATTGAACAGAGCAACTTACTTGGCGGTTGCCTTCTCTTAATATAAAATCATTTGATTAATGGACAAATTGTTGACTCATATTCGCCAGTCAGATGGGCTGGCTGTTGAGGTGGGATCGTTTTTAACCAGCATGTCCTCCATGTCCACCCCACCCTTAATCATTCTGCCAGGGAATGAGGAACCTGGCCTGGAATCAGACGTCATCCCTGTCTTCCTCCCTCACCTTTGCAGGTTTCTCAGCCACACCCACTGCTCACCTTTGCGAGAAGCTCCGTTTAGTGTGTAAGTAGTCCCAGTGTTCAGGAACTGGCCAAGTGCCTTCAGATCCTTGAATGGGGCGCTAATAGGGTGTGCACTGCACTGCAACAGGCTTCAGAACATTTGCTGTACTAGCACAATGGGTTATCTTGATCACAGTTGCTACTTGGTTTTGATGTATGCCCCTTTATTGTGCAGCAGCCAGTTCAGTGCATCGTTGTAAAGTCTCCGTACTGTGGGTAACAGGTACTATGTAGTAAGCCTTTACCGTAAACGTAAAATATACTTATAGAATGTACAACAGTATTGATGTATCATTCTTTTTATTTTATTTTATAATAGATACGTCTATTCCGTTCCCTAAACGTATTCAAGGCTTAACATTTTCACTACCAATGAATAAAATGCCTAAATCTTTTAGGGAAATGGCATACTTCCTTATTAACATTATTGAATGTCTCTTATGTTTGAAAGAAAAGGAAATAACACTGGGTGCTTTCATAAGTTATCACATTTATGTCTTCTAATTTGCATTTCAGGGTAAGAACATTTTTTCTCTTTCTCTCTCTTTTTATTTTTAAACAGAAACTAAGCCTAAGAGAGGATTTCGTTATGAAAAAAACTGATTCCAAATACAGACGTCTCTGGTCCTAAAGTGTGTGTATGTACAATCATGTAATTAATCTGATCTAAGAATCAACTAACCTAAATAAGTGCTAGGTTTCTAGAATTTATCAAAAAAAAAAAAAAAAACCTCTGAGGATTGACTCTTGCTTATTTCCCAATTGCAATATGCAGGATAGATATTTTCATTTCAGGATATTTGTATTTGATCTTGTATTTACTACACAAAGGATATCCTTTCATATAATATAATTCTATAAGAATAGTATATATTCTAGATATTTTCATTAATCAATATTACTGATTTTTATGAATAACTCTTCAGATTAGGCTTTGGTCCCACAAACCTGAAGTACATTGGGAAATGCAGAATTAGTTCCTTTCAACTCAGTTCAGGCTCTACAACTTCATGATTAAGCAATTTGGAAAAGATTATAGGAAATAGAAATTGTTCCCTTCTAAAGGAACTGGTGAGTTCATGGGTGTAGTTGCCCCAGTGAATTGTGTAATCTGTGAAAATATAGGGAGTTCTCATCTTTGAGAATAAATGGATTGAGTGAATTCAGTTACCTCTATTATCATTCAGTTTGCGTATCAATTTTAGTATGTGCAAAAAAGTAATGGATGTGCCCCTTAAAACAGCTTCACGAATTAAAAACCAACCACACTTGGGTCTTCTTTTTGTGGAAATTTATCTAAGTGTGTTAGGTGATTTTAATCCTCATCCATTTTTTGATATTTTGTTCCATCCTGTTAATGATCTTAAATGGCTCCTGAAGTATAAATATAAGGAGAAGATTAGGTCATTGTAAATTCAGGTGGCTTCCACAGTTGGCGGTAGAATGAAACTTCCCTCACTCACTGTCAGTCCTGTTAATCAGCGTGCCACCTTTCCGGGTCTGCAGAGGCTAGAGAGGTGATCACTCCTGTTTCATTTTTATATGCATTTATTTTGGTTCTCAGTTTAATCAGCAGCTGGGGCTGAAACCATCCTTGGAACAGATTGGGTGATTGGATTCTTTTATAAGTAAAATAATTCTGAAAATAGAGCCCTATAGATTTCTTAGATGCTTCTTAAATATTTGTGGTCAGCCAGTGTAAGTAACACAGAAAATCTGTGGTCAGCCAGCATAATCTTCCTTTGCAAGCAATGTATGCTATTCTTGTACTTACACCAACAAAACCGTCTCTGGATAACTGACATTTTTACTTAGGAAGAGTCTCAGGCATTTCAGTGCCTTAGTCCATTTAGCTTGTTTCAGCCATGGTCTTAAAAGCCTCCTTTGCTCCCTTTACTATCACCTCTTTCTTGTAAAAGCTGGATTTGAGCAAGATACCTTTAATTAATCAAATCCACAAGGCAGTCAGAACATTGCTTCTCTTGCACTGAAAAGGAAAAGACTGATCTCACAAGGAGAGGAAAATGGCATATGTAACTCTGTTTCTCTGAGTGGGCTCCAGCACGTGCTTAAATCTTGAGTTTTCCCATTTTGGGAGACTTTTTGCCAAGTCAGCTCTCAGACAATTCATGGAAGATGTTGCTATGAAACTACATCAAACACGATTCTAATTCTTGACAGGTTATTCTATACAATTGCACATACCTGGCCTTCAAGATAGGGTAAACTAAAACCCACTGAAGAAGAATAAAAAGACTATTATTACAATCCTTGAGGAGTTCAAAAATCAATAATCCTGCAGAAGGAGAATAGGCCATTTATCATTGCTCTGTCTTTTTGATGTCAAGGGAAAAAATTGCTCTTAAAATCTCAGCTGATATTAGTAGCTTTAGAATTTACAAAGCACTTGTTTATTCCATATTCCAGTGAATTCTCACAATGTCTTTGCAGTCAATATTAATATTGCACATTGTAACTGACCCATTTGAAAGCTGAGAAATTGGGGGTCAGAGAATGTATGTCATTTTCCCAAGGTCATGCAGCTGATAAGTGATGATTCTAGGATTCCATTTCTAAAAGATTGAGACTCAAATCTATTTTTCCATCCCATTGCAATGTATGTTTTACTAACAGGATGTCTAATTATGAATTTGAGAATAATCTTTATTTAAATTACTATACTCAGAATATATTTTACATATTTCTAAAAGTGATATGTAAATACTGTTTTATTTGAGTAAAATGAAGAGTAAAATGAATATTTTTATTTGCTCACTAGAAACAAATGCAGGCCCTCTGGGTGCACACTTCTCCAAAGATCCTGTCATTTAAACAATAATATCATTCCAGATTATTTGAGATTAGGTAAATTTACTGAGATGAGGCCAGTATACATTAGGGTTCTCAGTCTTGGCACTGTTAACTTCTCTGCTGAATAAGTCTTTGTTGCAGGAGGCTGTCCTGTGCATTGTAGGATTTGGCCATCCCTGCCTTCTACTTGCTAGATGTTAAGAGCACTCCCAGTTGCGATAATCCCAAATATCTCCAGACATTGCCAACTCACCCCCACTTGAGAATCACTGGTCTACCTTAATTTAACTGCCAGGAAAGTTGCTCTGTTTTCCTATTACATTGGATAATGGGAAAGAGTTGTAAATTAGCTGAGGCGTGAATCTTTTCCTATTAGTGTTACAGTGGATACATTAGCATGCAGCATAATTCTCTAACCTAATTCCCTCCGTGAGGTCAGCCAAAACTAACAAAATCTCAGGCACGTCTTTTAATCTTCCTTTGACTCCTCTTTTCTGAAGTGAAGATCCTTAGCTTATTTTGTTATTTCCCCAGAATATCCCTATTGGGAGACAATTGGTCCCTCACACTTTCATACACCTTGCAGGTTAGGCACTGACTGCCCTTTTGTTCTGGACCATATTTTCGTGGATGTTTATAGAGCAAACAGTTTTAGAAAAGAGAGATTATGTCTCTTTGTGGAGCAAAAGGTAGGCATGTTTACTTCTCATTGTAAACATTCAGATTCCCTGAGCTCGGGGTCCTCTCTGTCCTGTGAGCATTGGCACTGGGGAACCAGCACAGAGTGTTGCTACTTACTGTGGCTACTGCTGTTGCTGGGAGTGATAACTGTCCTTTGTCTCAGAGCCAGGAGACTGAATCTCCTACCAGCATCCATAGAACTATGGCAGCCCTAAATTTTAATACTGCAACTAAGACAGTTCTTCAGCCCTTCACATTTCTTGGGAATCTATCCTTTGACATGGATGAGCAGTTAAAGGCTGGTTATTTCTCAGAATGTTTTTGCATATATCACTTCGGTGGACTCATTGATGATACCACATGAAATGTCTTTTTTGCATCTGTTGAAGGGGCATTCTTAAAAATGTTGTCCACTGTATCACATACATTTTCCTTTCTATATAAGCATATTGTCGTTACAAAGGAGAAGCTGTTCTTTGCCTAAACACACGTCTTATGGACGTCACAAAGGTATGATTTACTGCATTTTCATCCTTGCTACATCTTTTAGGAAATGAACGCCTCCTTTCTCAGTCGAACTCTAGCAGCTGCATAGTGTCTTTTGGTAATAATGTTTGGTGTTAATCTTACCAGTGACTTATTTTTCTACTTTTAAATAATTGGACACCTGAGGAAATAAAATTAAAAAAATTAAGCCAACCTCTTAAAAAGTTCACATGACAAGTCACCTTGGAACAGATTTTTATTTTTAATGGGGAAAAAAAGAATCACTTGAGTGGTCCTCCTTGTATGGCTGTCCCCCAACAAGGGGATCAGAAGATCTTTTGTCTTTTTCCTTGGGCTTCTGAGTTAGGAGGTAACTTATTTGCACAAAGATCCTAGGGATCCTCTGGGAGAAAAATGACTGTGATTCGATCACAGAGTTTGAGAAAGTTATGGAATGGACTGACGTAGGACTTGGCAAAGTATTCCAAGAGTATGACCCAGGAGCTTCAGGAAAACTCACCAGGAGCGTAAGAAGAGCCTGGCTGGACACTTGTTTTCAGCATCTGACGTTCCTTAGGAGAGGCTATTTCTGGTCCACGGTGTTGCAGACTCCAGCAAGTCTGAGCACCAGCCACTCGGGCGTGATAATCTTCCTGGAGGGATAACGAATAAGCATCTGAATGTAAATTTTATTTTATTTTATGTGTTTTTTACAAAAAATATTTACTTATTTGGCTGCACCGGGTCTTAGTTGCCATACGTGGGATCTTTAGTTTTGGCACGCGGGATCTAGTTCCCTGACCAGGGATCAAACCTGGGCTCCCTGCATTGGGAGCTCGCAGTCTTAACCACTGGACCGCCAGGAAAGTCCCCTTGAATATAAATTTTAAACGTTTTAATCATGGAACCCCGAGTATGTGACAACTCTTAGCCTGTGGGACCAGAAAGGCTGAGTGACCTTCAGACTGTGTTGGCAGCCTCAGAAGGCACAGTTCTAGCAGCTGAAGATGAAAAATTCTACTCCTTCTTTCTCTCTCACTTTAGGATGCGTGATTACCATAGAATGAGTTGACCCTGGGGTTCTTGGACATCGTGGGTCTTTGTTCATTTGATTTTTTGACTGATTGCTTGAGGGGAAATGCTAATAATATCAAGTAGGGAAAATAAGTGGATTAAGGTTTGCTATTAATAATATAAAAGTGATGTGATCATCGAGAGTGCTACACTGTTTTAAAAATTTCTACCCTATTCTCTTCGCTCTTTATCTCCTTCTTTCATGTGAGATAACTACTTTAGGCTTTTGTAGATCAGGTTAGTTTATTAATTTAATCATCTACTCTGTATTGATCCATATTAATGGATCAATTTATTTTTTTATCTTTGGAATGGCATTAAGGATTTTGGTTGGCAGATCTGGCCAGTGCAGGAATATATATTATCTCTAGTCTAAAGATAGACTGTTATCTTTCATGACTACATTGTTACCTGACTGTGATATCTGGAAAAAATCATAATCATAGAAACTGATATCTTTTCAGAATGGATTCTTCTGTAGAAGCATCTCCATAGACCTTGATCTCAGAGTTGGATAATACTTCTAAAACACAATGTAGAAATATTGTCAGTATTGGCAGTTGTTAATGATCCCTACTGTTACAAAACAACTAAATAAAATAAAGAATGACAAATGACTCCATTTAATTGGTACTTCTGGGAAATTCAGGTAGGTGTTGAAGTCACTTTAGGTCCTGGGCAAGTTACCAGATGGTATAATCTATATCTTTTTTTCATTTCTGTAAGCCTGAAATATATGGTATTTTAACTGCTTTCTTTATGTATTGCATTCAATCAGGAAGTAGTCTCTTGGCTTGGTGTTTGAGAAGGCAGTGCAAAAAACATTCTGGTTCGAGTGCTATGATGTTGTTGATCACCATGCATCTGTGACACTGAGCTACGAGATTCTGAGGAATGTACGGATAAATGGTCGTTTCAAAGAATGTAACATTTTCTGAGAAACTTTTAAGTTTTCTTTGATTTTCACTAATTGCTTTTCTGTGTCACCTAACTATTTTGTCAGCGCTAAGCTGATGAATACTTATATTTATAATGAATTTTCGGTAATAGACAACTTAAACTAGTTTTAAATGACCTTTGTAAATCTACTTGTATAAATGACAACACTAACAGTAAAAATAAAACAAAACAAAACAAAGCAGAACTAAAAAGAGTTCTTAGTGTTTGGATCTGACCCAAAATGACTATTAAAGTTGTAAATTTTCCCATTAAACTGATAATAATGTAAGCAGTTCTATCAGTGGAAATGCTGACATACTTCTGAGTAATAACATCCATTCCAAGTGGCCTTTGATATGTTGATTCTACCTTTTACAAGCCTGAGTATATTTTTGATTTTGAGGAATGTGTTGATAGATGGTGCTGAATTGGAGGCCTACCCAAATCTAACAGGATTCTTTGCTGCTTCTAAGCTGTTACAGTATTTTTCTATTGAGTAGATTTTGCTTGCCTAAAATAAACTTTCTCAGTAGAGGTACAACCTGAGTGAATTCTCTTTTTCCAGACACAGTGATGGTCATAGGGCTGTACCCTCCGTTTTGTTTGATGTCCTTTATGACCATTCAGACTTGGCATTGAGGACCTAATGGAGGACAGTAGGGCCAGAGCAGTTTGCCTTGGTTCAACCTGGAGCTGGTGGCTGAGCCCCACTCTCTGTAAGAGCAGGAGCCTCCTGTTCAAGTAATAACTCCTGCCCTCCCAATTGTGCTTCTGTTCATGAGACTCATCTAAGTTTGATGATGTGGTTATAATGACGGCTGCCTGGTGTCTCCATTGTAAAGGTACATTTTGGGGGCAAATAATAGGTGATATAAGTCGTTGCTTTGTGAATGTCCTTTAATCCCAAGAACTTTCATCCAGTGGTTTTTAGCACCTAATGGTTTGTCCTTGCCAAAACAAGACATTATTGTGGCTTGCAAAATGGTGTTATTTCTAATTTTGTCATATCCTTCATATTTATTAGCTGGCATCCTTCTGTAAAAATTTCCTTTCTATTTAAAAAATACATTTTTTATCTTTTTAAGTTATATACTTAAAGCATTTAAATATTTTAAAAATCTGGAAAATTTTAAAGAAATATACTAATTTCTATGAATATAATGTTTTTTTTTTTTAATATTTTAGGTTACAAATTGACTCTTTTTTTTTTTTTTTTAAAATTTTATTTATTTATTTATTTTTGGCTGCGTTGGGTCTTCGTTTCTGTGCGAGGGCTTTCTCCAGTTGCGGCGAGCGGGGGCCACTCTTCATCGCGGTGCGCGGGCCTCTCACTATCGCGGCCTCTCTTGTCGCGGAGCACAGGCTCCAGACACGCAGGCTCAGCAATTGTGGCTCACGGGCCCAGTTGCTCCGCGGCATGTGGGATCCTCCCAGACCAGGTCTCGAACCCGTGTCCCCTGCATTGGCAGGCAGATTCTCAACCACTGCGCCACCAAAGGAAGCCCCTGAATATAATGTTTTGATAAATATAGACAAAATGCATATTACATGAAATCATAAAAGTCTTTTCAATTTATAAAAATATATATGTATATTTGTTTCCTTTCAAGTAAGTTTTGTTAAAAGTAGAAAGAAGTAAAGTCTCCTGTGCCTTGAGTTTCAGCTTTCTGTTCATGCTAAGAAATGCACGGCTACAGAAATGAATTCTTCATTCATTCAGCCAATGTTTCTTGAGGAGCTGCTATCATCAAGGTGGGATGTTAGCTATAAATTTGATGTAACTTATGTTTTTACCTCCACTTATGAAATAGGAATTTTTAAAATGCATTTTTTTTTAGATTCTGCATACAATGATACAAATGAACTTACTTACAAAACAGAAACAGGCTCACAGACTTAGAGAACGAACTTAAGGTTCCAGTGGGGAAGGGTGAGGGGAGGGATAGATTGGGAGTTTGGGATTGACCTGTACACACTGCTATATTTAAAATAGAGAACCAGCAAGGACCTACTGTACAGCACAGGGAACTCTGCTCAGTATTCTGTAATAACCTAAATGGGAAAAGAATTTGAAAAAGGACAGATCCTTGTATATGTATAACTGAATCACATTGCTGTACACCTGAAACTGACACAACATTATTAATCAACAATACTCCAATGTAAGATAAAAATTTTTTAAAGTACATTTATAATATTATATGTACATACCATGTATGTATACACATATATGATTTAGATATATGATTATATATACATATTCTATAATATGTACATATGATTTCCTCAATAAATTCATATGGGCCGAAGGTCAATAAACACACGATTCTCCTGGTCACAAGTGACCATGTCAAGTTTATTTATTACAATACATATTTTATTAATAGAATTTAAATGAAGTCTTAACATCAAAAACTCAGAAACTCTCATGGAGATCCAGATGATTAAATACAATACATAATATGCCTAAAAGGCTGCTTTTGTTGTTGCTGTTGTTGAGGACTGACCATTTCCGTGGAAAACTTTCTTATCATAGAAGCTCAAAATGTAATTTTAACTAACAAAATGTAAAGGTAGTTGTCCACATTCTGCAGTCTAGTACCTTCTTTCCATTAGACTCACATGGCAGAACCTTCTTGAAATACCACTCTAAATATAGAAGAAATACATCATCTGCTATTCAGTTATCTTGTTAACTTGCTTGTGCTTAGCATTTGAGTAGCTCTTGAATGAATTACAATAATTTACATAGCCTAATCTAATAAAGGATATTTATAGCATGTGTAACAATGAAGATATATTCTTTGAGGACTTTTACAGATATATAAACACTTGTTTAGTAGAATTCGCATCAAACGTAGCAGATGGAGAAAGCCCAGATTCTGGAGGGAGAGGCACATGGCCTTGATTTTCACTCCACAATTTATTAGCTCTGTGATTCGGTCACGTTGCTGAATCTCTCTGAACATCGGTTTTCTCGTCCATAAAGAGGAGGTGGTAATGCATAACAAATATTTTGACAGGCTGTTAAAATCTGGAGATGATGTGTGTAAAGAGCCTGACACACAGTAGGTGTACGAGGCAGGTTTCTCCAGAGAAGTAGAATCAGTAAGATGTGTGGGGCTGGCAGATCTGCATCCTGCAGGTCAGGCAACAGGCTGGAGAGCCAGGAAGACTTGGTGTCGCAGCTGGAGTCTGAAGGCATATGGCGGCAGAATTCCCTCTTCCTCAGGGGATGTCAGTCTTTTTCTCTTGGTCCTCAGATGATGGGATGAGCCCCATCTATGTTATGGAGGGTAATCTGCTTTATCAGAGTCTACTGATTTAGATGTCACCTCATCTTAAAGAAACACCTTCATAGCAATATCTGGACTGGTATGTTCGATCAGCTTTCTGGGGACGGTGCTTTAGCCAAAATGACACCTAAAATAAACCATCACAGTAGGTCTGCATTGAAAGGTGCCTACACTTGTTAAAACACCATAGAATTCTATATATAAGACCTGAAGTCTCTCTCTGGAGAACCTCAGCCCCCTGCACACTCTCCACTTCTTCCTGGCAGTTGCTTGGATAGTGGCTCCTATTGGCTCCTCTTACTTTCTGTCTCACTGTTGTTTCCGTGATGTTTCCATGTGAATAGCACGGTTTAGGCCAAGGGTGCTGCTGGCTCTCAGTGTCCCAGTGCCACTGCACCGATAAGGCAAGTGATACCTGATCCCATACACAAGATGGGAAGACACCTCTTCTCCATTCTTTGTGTTCTACTTTGCCACCTGTGCCCTAAAATAGCACTTTTCATCTGCCAGAGACCCATAAAAATCTATCACAAAAATAGCCACTTCAACTTCTAATTTGGCCTTGCCCTCAGTTGGTGCCCGAAACAGTCCCTCAAAGAAAGGACAGTGATTGCTGGACCAATCACGTCCATTACTGCTGTATCTCCCGGGTGCATCAAACTCCCTTCTCTGTTTTCAAACAATTCTCCCCTCTTCCAACAAAAGACCAAGTCAACACGGGGGCATCATTCTTCCTCTGAATCCATCAGGGCATGCAAATTGCTTTAGAGATGAATGGTCCCAGTTTCCCCCCCAACCAAATTCAAGTTGAGCTCAGTTGATGCACTCTTAAAAATAATTATTTTATTTATTTTACAAATGCCTTGTAAACTGAGAGATAAGTACTGGCATTATAATTCACTTTAAAGATGATTTTGAGGTGCAAAGCAAATAGGACTGAGTATCTATACCCTTTAATTACAGAATACACATTTTCTCTAAACATTATCTCCTTCCACTCAGGAAAACAGCTGAGTATCTTTGTTTTCCCCCCATCAAATGTTTTTGTTATCATGTTCAAGGCTTTTGATTAAGTTGGCATTGTAGGAAACCCTTTTCTATTTTCTTTCATGTTTTTCTTGACAAGTCTGAATCAGTAATTCTGGCTGGTATTACAGGCTCATGTTTTTGGGTACATTCGTTTATCGTGGAATGAGTCACTTTGCTGTTTTTGTTTCCATATTATTCTGAAAGGCACCCACAGAAGCATTACAAGAATGCAGAGTCGCAGCAAATACATTCTTATGCTGGGTCTGCACTTTGTCTCCACAGTTAGTCTAGCCAACACAACATCATCTTTGAACAATAGAAGGTAATGGCCAGGGATAAAATCATGGGCTTGGCGGAAACCGAACTTGCCACCCTGAATATTCACCCCACGTTTAATCTGAAGACAGACATTCTAAAGAAGTTATTTTTTATGGCGTCTGTCCTGGGCTCCCAATAGTGAAATTTTTTTACCTGGTATTTCTTTGTTTTTTATTTGCTTTTACTATTTCCTTAATTTTAAATTCTAAGCCCCTGGGTGTTTTGTTTATAAAAAGAAGTCTCAATTTTCCACTTTCTTTATGCTTTCTTAACCATTTTCACTTTAGCTAAGAGGAAAGGAGAATATATACAATATTTTTGCATGAAAGGAGACTCTTTTATGGCATTATATCAAAAATATAAAACGAAAATTAATTATCAGTATACCAAATGTAAATTGATGAATGAGATTTATTCGCCTGAATATATTTGTGCAAGTAAACTCATAGGAAGCAGAAATTAGATGTCATTTCTGACTCAGGTTCCTTGATTTAAATGGTAACAGAGGATCTGTTATCTGGAAAGGCTACAGTTTTTCATAGGGAAATGCAAGAGCCATTCCAGATGCTTAAGGCAGCAGCACAATTCTTTCAAATCACATTTTTCTTGGAAACCTCCATATAAACAAAAGCATAAAAAGGGAGTTCTCTTAGTCAAAGAGTGGGAAGAGGGTAGTGTGTGTCAGATCTCACCTCACTAGCCTCCTACCAAATTCTGAGATACCACAGGCCCCCGGCACTGGCTCCCAGGAGTTCAGATTGAAAACCCTGCACTAGAAGCATCATGGCATTTAAATCATGAATGCAAACGTGTAGAGAAAATGATAACAGCCATTTCTCTCTCCCCTGTTACCTACGCAAAGTCCTGGAGGGTGGTCTCTAAATCAGTTCCTTCAAGTCTTTGGAAGGGTCTCTGTACAGATTCTCCTGTGAGTGCTTTCCAGCCAGTGCCTGGAGGTGAGCTGGCTGTGGTAAAATACTGACTTGAGCTTGCTAGTACCATGTGCGCATATTCCCAAAATAGTCTCCATGCTGGGAGGGAGGACAGATTTTCCTCTCTTTGTCTGCATTTGAAAAAAAAGTGTCAATGATCAAGTCTAGATTCCTTCCAACTTCAGTTATTTTCTGACACTTCGTGGATACTCAAACACTTAATAACAGCATTGATGACTCTTCCCTCAAAATTGTTGACATTTGCCTTATAAGGGTGGTAGAAGTGAGAGTGTATATTTTTAATTCTGAAGGCAGTCTTTATGTATCCATAGGAAATACCGTGCTTTATCCTATTTTCTCACTCTGTGTGTATTTGCGTAAAGATCACTTAAAAGTTTCCTCACATCAATAGAAATCACTGAGCTAGAGATTGCTTGTTGAAAAATTTATGGGCGTAATGTATCTTCAAAAGAGTGATATGGCTTTTATTTTTGTGGAATAACATAAGGGGATTCATAGAAATAGATCTGTCTGCTAATGAACCACAATGATTAAAAATTTAAGAAATGTTGACTTTCTCCTCGCTGGAAGTCTGTAATGACCTAATGGCCATGGGTCACTGATATCAATGAGGAGACTGCCATTCAAGGTCCGTGCCAAATTAATGACTGTATGAAAAACCTGGCTTACTTATCAGAAAGGGTACAAAGCAATAGACTTACTTACTGGGAGTCAAAATTTTGATAATTTTTTATGTAGTATTTTGTTGTAAATTTGATACATTAACCCTTATTATTGGAGTTGACAAATTAAATTGAAGTCTGTATTATGGAATGTCATGAACTAAAAACCTGCATCTGTATCAAACAGTTGCAAAAAAGTAGAGTGTCAAAATTAGATGATTTCATGTAAAATTGAAATGCTACAGATTCATCCTCATGGTGATTTTTAAGTTTTGTCACACACGCACAGACATGCACACAGAATAAAAACAGAGCAAAACTTTCTTCCACAATATTAAAAAAAAAACTTGGTTTGGAAAAATCTAAGTATTTGGCACTGATTTAAATGTACAGATTTCCCAGAGTACTTTATGTTTAGTACCTTAGCATAATATTGATTTTAATAGACACTCCATTTCTTACTGATGTAAGTATATTTAAGCAATAATACGTCTATTTAGAATCAATTTTCATTAATGAGGCTGTTGCACCCTCTGTCTAGATTCTCCCAATTTTGGATAAGCCACTTTGGTAGCTGCATTAGCTCTTCTAGGCCACTTGAGGACCTACTTAGTGAATTAAGTGGTACCCCTAATAAAAGAACTCATGTGACTTCCAATGAAACTAATTTATAACTGAGAACCATTTAAGCCAGAATTAGTGTCTTTGAATGGATTAGCATAGAACTCATAGTTTAAAATCTTCTAATAGCATACAACTTTTGTATTTTCTAATTTTGTTACATTTCAATTTGAATATTTATCCCAAAATATTTTTGAACCTAGTCATTTGATTCTTTAAAAAAGATTAGACTGAAATATGCAGAAGTCGCTTTAGCCATACATTTTTAAACTGGAATCATAATTAGTCAGAAGGGGAAAATCATTTTAGTGGAAAATAAAATTTAAAAAAGCTAAACATTAACTGCTGAAGTTTCTTTTTGCCCTTTGCAAATTCTTTCTACATGATATCATTTGCTATGTATTTCTGAGTGCATATTTCCAAAGAAATTACTTTTTGGCTTAATGTAAAATTCTAGGCAATGAGATGCAAAAGTGTAGTAAAGCAACATGAAAAATGCCAATTTAAACACAGGGAAGCAAAACAGTCCAGGAGTTAAAGTTCTGACAGTTATGTTAACTACACACTTGGCACTGCCCACTAGGTAGGCAGACACACAGGGCTATTTTCACAGTCACGGAGGAGCTCTAAGTGAAACAGTGTTGAACTTACCTTTGGTAGAAAAACAACATAATTTCCAGGTAATTTTCTGACTGTCCACACCTGAAATACTTTGCGAAAATGATGAAAAAATGTAAATGTCCCCAGGATAAATAGATCTAAGATAAATAGTCCGTGAGGCTGCATTTAGGCATTCTTAGGCAGGCAGACGTGGAAGTGACGTTTGATGATAGCCATTTCAAGGCTAGAGCAGGTTACTTCTTTACAAAAGAAATACGTAAATTATTAACAAAAGAACTTTAACATATATACAAGTTGATACATTACTTAACAAACCAAACTGTCCACACAGGTTACTTCTTTTTTTTTTTTCCTTTTTTTTTTATATTTTTTTTATTTATTTATGTATTTATGGCTGTGTTGGGTCTTCGTTTCTGTGTGAGGGCTTTCTCCAGTTGCGGCAAGTGGGGGCCATTCTTCATCGCAGTGCGCGGGCCTCTCACTATCGCGGCCTCTCTTGTTGTGGAGCACAGGCTCCAGACGCGCAGGCTCAGTAGTTGTGGCTCACGGGCCCAGTCGCTCCACGGCATGTGGCATCTTCCCAGACCAGGGCTCGAACCCGTGTCCCCTGCATTGGCAGGCAGATTCTCAACCACTGCGCCACCAGGGAAGCCCACACAGGTTACTTCTTGCAGCAAAGTACTGTAACCACCCAGCAAAGCCTAGAAGAAGCTGAAATATGGGTACAGCTGGCAATGTGATATTTTCCTAATCAAAGATCCTAATGTTTGTTTTTGACTTTCAAACACTGAGTTGTAGTATAGACGCGAATAACCAGAGAGACCTGAGTTCCAATTCTGGCCTGCAGTTGGATACTGTAAGGCAAGTTGTTTCTGATCCTCAGTTTCCTCATCTATAAATTTAAAATAATCCTACATTATCATGTTCTAGAGAAGAGTAAAGAGGGTAATATTGAAAGAATTACGCATGCAAAGCCTGACATAGGAAATACAACAAACTGCAAAGTGAAATGGTGATTATCGTCATGATTTTTATTATAGCCAATAGGTTGCCGGAGATTTTTAAAAGATGATGTTCTGAGATTTCTATTTAAGGATATGCATACGGTTGCCAAGAGATAGACATTCGAGATTGTGTAACAGGCTCTGGAAATAGGGTCCATGGAAGACTTTCCTACTCCACTGTTATTATTTAGTTTTCTCTTCTTGCATAGATATTAACTGTCCTGTTCCCAGCTTTCTCTCTCAAGTTTATTAAAAAAAATACCTATTGAGAGTATTTACTGTGTACCTGACACTCAGTGGAGGATAAAGTAGTGAAGAAATAAACATAATCCCTGACCAGTGGGGTTTATGATATAATGGATGTAATGGTGGCCATTCTTGGCTTTTATGTTTGTTTGTTTCCTCCACCTAAGGGAGGGTAAAGGGCATGTGTGAAAGATAGAAAAAAATATTCTTTCTTTTTCTGCTAATTATAATAAAATGTTAGAAGTATGGGAGTGGTAGAACAGAAAATAGAGGAATTGTAATAAAACTCAGATATCCAAGTCCAAACCAAACTATCCAAATTTATAACACAGACCAAGAAAATAATCAGAAGTATAGAATTCATGCTCATCAAATTCATTGCCCTATCAAATCAACCATTTTTATTTTCCATGCTCCTTCTGTCTTTAACATGCCTAACTGGGTATCTTGGGCTAGCTTGGTTGGAGCACAGATGTTATTAGTGCAGATCACTTCTATCCCTCTTTCCTCCACACACCACCTGTAAATCTACTTCTATTTATTTATATGTTTATAAGTTTTTGTGTTATGACAGGAAAAGAATGGGAAGGGTTTAGGGTAGAAAGATTTGAAGGAATTACGAGGCAGAAACTGAAGGGAAGCTGATATTACACGGTGGTAGTTCCCAAGTCATAAAAATTCAAATTTTTGCCTTAACTGACTTATTGGACCAGAGGACAGAAGTTAAGGCCAAAAGCCCTGAAAAGTTGGAGACTCTAGTAGAAGACCTTACCCAAATTAAGCAGAAAACTTCGGGATCTCCCCTCTGGTAAGTCTGAATCAGAAGTGAAAGTCAAGTCTGGAATAAGAATCGAAGGCTTCACATTTTTCAAATCAATTTCTAAGCATGATGTGCAGCACACGGTGTAAGTTGGCCAAGTACAGGTAGAAAATTCTCTGTGAATGGGAACCAACAAGAACAACCCCCAAAGTCTATGAATATTGGGAAGTATCAGACACAGCCTAGAAAACAACACTATTTACTATATTTAAAGGGGAAAAGGTAAGTGTATGCAAGGAAACAGGTAACCATATAGGTGATCTGAAATATTTGAAAGAAATCAAAGGGGAATTCTATAAATGAAATATAGATAACTGAGACAAAAAGTCAATAAATAAAATCAACACTACATTAGAAATAGATGAAGATAGAATCAGTGAGCTAGAAGAGGTCAGAAGAAATTATGTAGAATAAAGCAGAGAAATAAGAAGTCATGGAAGACAGTGAGGCATTATGACATAAGTTAGATCAAAGTCCTTGAAGGAGGAGAGAATGAGTTGAGATAATATTTGAAGAAATAATGATTGGGAATTTCCAGAACTGTTGAAAGACACCAATACTCAAATTCAAGAATTTCAACAAATTTCAAATCTATAAATGCAAAGAAATTTAGATATGGACATATCAGGGTGAAAATGCAGAATATCAAAACCACGTGAAAGAATTTTAATGTAACCAGAAAAAAAAAGATTGAAAGAAATTAATCTGAAAGAAGAAACATTTCATCAGTAATTGATTTCTCAACAACAGCAATGTAAGCTAAAAGTGGAATGGTATCTTCATGGGCTGGATAAAATAACTGCAAACCTTAGAATTTTATACTAAATGGAAATTTCTTTCAAGCGTCAGAACAAACACTAGACGCTATCAACAGAAAAACACTAAAATAATGTGCTATCAGCAGACCCCATTAAAAGTAATTTTATATTATGAACTTTAACTGGAAGGAAAATTAACCCTAATGGAAGGTCAAGATGGAAGAAAAAGAACAAAAACTTAAGGTAAATATGCAGATTAATCTAAATAAGCTTTCCTTGTAAAATCACATGTATTCCCTTATGGAGTAAGTAAATATGAACAAAATGTAGAGTTAAAATATTCTCCACCACAGCATATTTTTCAAGTAAGGGATAGAAATAAGACAAAAGGGTTGTAATGCCATTATATAATTCAGGAGGTGTATAAAGATACCAATTCACTGTGCACTTAGATAAATTAGGTATATGTGGTAACATTTCTAAACAAAGAATAGAAATAGAGCATGTAATTCCCGAAAAGGTTGTGAACCTATTCTTGAGTGAGACAATATTATTCAACCAGAGAAGCAGGACCAGTGGGAGAAGGTCGTATCAGGAGCCGCTGGAATCCCAGGGGCATGAGCTTGAAATCCACGTTTGGGAAAAGGAGGGAGGGGAGAGAAAAGGGGCAGGGAGAGTAATTGCAGGCCCAGCTGTTAACTGGAGTCTCATCTTCAGGGAGGACTTGTTCTTTCTTTTTAAAGAGAAGATCAAATCAGGCCAGGAAGGATAATATTCCATTTGATCAACACAAAATCAACTGATTTGGGACTTCAGTCCTATGTGTAAATCCCTTCACAGCAGCACCTAGATTAGCATTTGGTGGAGGGGCTTGGGCCTGCTACAGAACAGCTGCCTTGCTTCTTCCCCTGATGCTCCCCAAGACAGTCTCCCTGGGAGAATCTCCACCCTGGCTAAAACGCCCAAGAAGTGGAACTCTGGAAACCGTGGTTCAGCTGAATGAATTTGGCGTGTAACAAATGCATCGTAACATCCATTTTAAGAAATTATAAATTAAGAACAAAATAAACCAAAAGACGAAGAAAGAAGAAATAATAGATATAAGAGCAAAATTTAATGAAATCGAAAACAAAAAAGTAAGAAGGTCAGTAGAACCAAAAATTGGTTCTTCGAAAAAAGTGAGAAAATTGGCAAAAGAAGGGTGAGTTAGAATAAAGAGAGAGGAGTTGAGAGACACACAAATATTTGTAAAGAATTGAGTCCTAAATGTTACACACTCTAAAAAGAGAATAGGGAATTTTATAAAACTTCTATGCCAATAAACTTGAAAATTTAGATTAAACTGATGAATTCCTAAATATATCTTACTTGAATCATGTTGGAAAATGGTGTAGTGGTGTCAACTCAGAAAATGGAATCAGTAGTCAAATATCTTCTGTGGAAAATAAGAATCTCCTTATGGTTTCTAGGAATGCTTACACCAAATATTTTATATATATATACTTATATATATGTGTATATATATATATGTTTTTCAGTTTCACACTAATAAATACAGAATTTACAGAACTCACCTCACTCATGAGGCTGTCGTAACCTGATTCCAACTTTTACAAAACATTAGAAGAAAGGAAAATTATACACCAATACTGGTTACAACCATGTACACAAAATTATAAAGCAAAATTAGTGAATCAAATCAGGCATACATCATAAAAAGGACTGTACATCTAATCAACTTTGGTTTATCCCAGGAAGGCAATGTAGGTTTAAATTATACATTTGGTCTTGTATTTCATTCACACTAATATATTAATGATGAAAATTATACATACAGAAATATGATAAAATTCACTATCCACTTACGATTTTTTAAAAGTCATTTAGCAAAGAAGAAATAGATCATTTCTATTCTGTAGATAAAGAATATCTACCAAAAATCTACCACAAGCATCATAACTGTAAAATAGTGAAAGCTTTCTTTGAGTTCAAAAAAAGGATGTCTGCTTTTCTCATTCATATTCAATATGATAACGTGCTAGCTAGTACTCCAAGGTAAGAAAAAGAAAAAAATAAAATGTATGAAGTATGGGAAGTAACAAAGTGCATAATTGTGTGGGTGGAAAATGCAAATGGATCTACATCTTTTTTTTTTTAAGTAAACAAAGATTTCACAAAGCAGTTATGAGAAAAAAAGGGAAATAAGTCAAAAAAGATGGTGGAAAATACAGAGAGTAGTAAGAATGAAGTAGCCTTGCTAGATATTACTGCATTTTATAAGGCTGCCGTCAGTGAAACGATGAGGTTCAAGAGCATGCATACATGAAAAATGAAGAGCTCCATATAAAATCCAGACAGGTACTTAAATGCACAGCGCAATTTGTTAAAAGCTAAATGTGGCATTTCATAAAGTAGGAAAACGATTAACAAATGGTAAGAGAAATATTGTTTAGCCTCTGAAAAATAAAATGAACTTTAATTTCTACTTTATACCTTATATCTAATATGTCCCCCAAACATCAAAGTATCGATGTAAACAAAAGTACTAGAGGAAAACATGGGAGTTACTGGTTTTGTTTTTAATGATCACATAGTAAGGAAGGCCATTTTGGGTATGATATAAGACACGAAAATCATAAAAGACTGATATATTTGACTACTTAAAATTTTAAAAAGCTGTAGTGAAAAAAATTAAAAATCTAAAAACAAAATGACGAACTGGGAAAAATTGAGACATGAATTAAACACGTGGCTTATTTCCTTAATACTTTAATATATGAAAGAGATTCTAAAAATTTAGTGAAAACTAACAAACAACACAGTTCACTAGAATCATAGGCAAAGGTTATGAACAAGAAGTTTCCAGAGAAGTCTTTCAGATAAGTAAAAGGGTACTCAAGCTTTCTCATGTCAAGAGAAGTGAGAAAATCAAGGCAACAGTAGCTCACTGATTGGCAAAACCTGAAGCCTTTAGTGAGTGGTACACCCGGTCCCAAGGCTGTGAGAAAATAGACCCTTTCCCATGGGTGTAGATATCCATAATCTCTTTGCAGGACTATTGTGTATTATCCATCAAAACTTGATAGGAATAACTTCTCTACCTCCTGATTCTACTATTTAGTATGAAGTCTACTGATATACCCCCTATGGATAAAATTAGACATGAGCAAGAATAATTACTGTGGCCTTTTTTGTAATACTAAGAGAATAGAAATAACTTCATGTAAATATAGATGATTGGATAATAATTATGGGATATTGATTTAATGAAATATTAGGGATTGCTGAAAAAGAATAATGCGGTTCTTACATATCCATATGGAGTTACCTTTCAGATAATTTTGTGCATACATTGCCATTTGTGTGGGAAAATGTATGTGTACACATGCACACACAGACACATGTGTAGAATCTTCTGATTATCTCTGGAGAGATGCTCAGGAAAAGGATTGTCCATATGGAAGGAAACCAGGTGCTTGGGAATAGCCAGGGCAGGGAAAATTGATATTTTTTCTATCCCTTGCACTTCTAAAATCTTACCTTATATGTATTAATATTCACAAAATAAATATATCTTTTAAAAGTTGATGTGATACTGTTTTCTTAGTCAAAAAACAGAGTTAAAATAAAAATACCTCCGTAGTTATAAACTGCACACAGTGGAGAATATTGCTAGGAAGTATACCCATTTTATAGATGATTGTATTAAAGTTCTAGAGCTTAATTACCTTCTCCAGGCCATCCAAATATTGACAAAGTTTAAACTTAAATTCATATCTCTCTACGAAATCCAGCCTCTTCTGTTATTTCATACCCCCATATTCTACTCTTTAAAAATTCGATACATTTGCAGCTTTATGAAATGTGGCAATAGCAAAATTCAACAGAAAAGAATTGGAGTTAATTGTTTTAATAAAATTTGACATGAATCCCCCAATCTAAATACAGTGTCTGGTATGTGGCATAGGCTCAGTATATATTTGTTAAATGAATGAAAGAATGAATGAGTTAGCGAATGAATGGTGCGTGTGGCCTTTGAAGGTTCTTGGTGTGGCGTGTGATATGGAATACACTTGAGAACTGTTTTTATCTAGTTGAACTGAGGCATTCTATGACACAGAAGTATTTTTGCAGATTAACTGAAATTTGATACTGTATTTATTTTATGTAAATTCCCCAAATGAAAGGAAATCTTTTTCTCTCCCTGTCCATGTAAATTAGTAGGATACATCTATCTCAAATTATAGAGTAATATTTAAATGCATTTGTCGGTGTATTTATAGATACAGACACCAAGGTACAAGATAAATTATTTGAGCTTTTTATCCAGATCTTCTTATTGAAATTGCCAGTGATTTTTACTGTGAAGGTGTGGCAATATGACATTACCTCCAGAGAGCTCCAGAGCAGCAAAAGCATTCACAGATCCAAATGCAGCTCCAAGTGCCAAGAATATAGCTAATACATATGGGAATTGTTCCAAAAGACCCATATGGCAATGTGAGTTGAACATCTTTTACAGCGGCAATTCCATTCTAGCCCAAGTTCTTTCCCTTAAATAGCACCTCCTTTATTTCCTGTAGTCAAAACTGGCTGTACAATCTCCACTCTTGCCAAAGTCTGTGTCTGGGATGTGCATCTCCAGGAACCAAAGCGCTAAACCTTTCTTTTCACTAGCCTGCTCTGCCAAAATCCATCTTGACACACCTTAAATTACATTAGATCAAAGGCTGAAAATTATGTGCCATCAGAAGTAGAAAGATAAAATGTTTATCTACCGCATTAAGGGTGTACGATGTTTTTAAAGCACTTGAAGTTTGAGTGAAATATTATTAAATGTCTCTCCAGTGCAGCAGGACTTAACTTCCATGGCGTAGTTGATGGGTATATTGTAATAGGCTGGTGGCAAATTCGAAGTGGCATATTCACTGTGTGTTTAGGATGTTTATACGTTCCCTGATTCTTGTGGTCCTCAGTCTAATTGGAAGTAAGGTTTACGTGGTGAGAACAGTGGGGCAGTGATATGCAGTACTATATAAGCGAGTCCTGCCTCTGGCACACCATTGCTTTTAATGGATTGCTACATATTTGGAAAGTTTTATAATTTCTCCTTAAAAAATAAACCCATAAACGTCAGGAAGAATATTTTTCCTCCTAATGGAGTTTGCATGCCAGGTTGACTTGGCTGCTGTGTCTGTAGGTGGGCTGGGGGTAAAGCCCAGGGGGATTGAAAGAATTTTCTGAAGTATGTTTCTTTTTTTTAGGACTGTTTTCTTAAGTAAAATATAAACAAAGCACTGTGTTTCAAATCGGTAAACAGGTTTCAAATTGGTAAACAGTTAACGCTGTCATCAAACCTGTTTTGTTAAAGGGTCTGATGGAATTCTCTAAAATCCATAAATCTGAATAATCCACTACCCACTCAAATGTGCATTGAGATAACAAAATTAACAATTTGTGCTGTTGCCAAAATTACATTTTTCTCGTGATACTTAACTATTATATGCCCTTGGTATTTTTGCAACCTTAATTTTTTCTTGGATTATTATGTAGATTTAAAAACTTGTTAACCTTTGGGAATATTTTATATGTCTGTGTGCTACTTAGATAATACATTTTAAACACAATAATCATATAATATTTTCTATTGCATGGTTTCATAGTAGGTAACTAAAATTAAAACCATTTTTCTTTAAATAATTAGACTAAGTTTCAGGAGGTAAGAAGTTATCCTGGCATGAAATTCTCTGAAAAATTCACTTGGAAATAATTTTCATTATCTTACACTCTGAGTAGAGAAAATTGAAATTAGTTTGTTTTATCATTGGTTTCTAAGAACATACATGAGTTTACCTAGAATTTCTTAGGAGGATAAACGTATTCTCAAAGTTGTTTTTGGAAGCACATATTTAATGGAATAATCCATTTTTCATTCAGTCATTTATAAATTCAATATCTAACTTGGAAAATAATAATAAAAAACTTATCTGTTCATTTATTTAAAAAATACAGTTAACCTCCAATACACATTGTCTTGTATTATGCATAGAGAATTTAAAAAATATTGATGGCTCAGATTCATTTAATACAAATAGTGTTGAGATCCTATTCCATGAAGTTTGTTAGGTTGTTTAAAAGAAGTAAGGCCCACACATAATAGAATATGTCAAACTCAAAGAAAAAAAGACACCACCACCGTGTATTTATTTAGCCCCTTTAGTATGATGCTTTATATGTTACACTGTGAAGAATGCTAACTATTTTTAAGATGCTTGCAGTCATGTGATGACAAGCGGTGCCCAATGACATAATCTCCACACCACATGGTGGTGAGTGCTCTGGGGCGTGTGGCTAAAGTGTTTCAGGGACATGAGAGACACCTACACAGAGAAGCTAGAAAAAGCATCAAGGAAGATAGAACTTTCAAATGAAGGTCTTGAGATTCTTTCTAAGCAAAGAACTAGCTTGAGCCAAGGCACGGAAGTCTATTAGAGTTTGACATATTTTGATAAATGGGGAAGGGAGGAAATTTGGTGTGGTTGGAGTCTTAAGTTTTATGGGAGAGAATGGCCAAGGATAAACCCAAAGGTGATGGTTGGTGGCAGACCTTGAAGGTTTTCCATCCATATGCCGAGAAATCTAGGCTTTACTTTTGGACCTGAGTGGGGGTGGGGACAGCCAGAGTTATTGAAGTGACAGATTCCATTTTGGTTTAGAAAGATCCTCTGCTGATTGAGAAAGAGGAGATTGCAATGGGGAGAGGCAGGAAGACTTCCAATTTCAGTGGTCCTTGTGGAAGGCGACTTGTGATTGTGGAATTGGGGAAAAGAGGCAAGAGAGCTTGGGCAGGATTTGCTGGCCAGCTGGACATCAGTAATGATACATGGAAAAAAGTCAGGGAGTAACAACCTGGGCAGTGATATCATTAGCCAAAATTGGGGAGTGTCATTTTTATAGAATGGATTCAAATAATATTGACCAGGTGAAACTTTAGCGAAAGAGCTGTGATTTCAGAAAACTAAGATTTTTAAATTCCAAATATAAAAGTTGAAAGTCATTTTAACTGTGGCTTTCCCCACAGAAACTGGTTTAAACAGTTAAAAAACCAAAACAAAACAGAAACAACCACGACACTGCATTTTGAAACTCTTTATCACACTGTTGGCTCAATTTAAATGATTTATCCAGCATATATTCATACTGCCTTTGATAAATCCCCAGTTAATTTTTTTGGGACAGCACAGCGAGGGGTTGTCATGCCTGAAGGGACAAGGGGTTGTCATGCCTGAAGGGACAAAGGGTTGGACAGAGATGAAAACTGGGCACAATGAGAGTGTAGGCCAGAAACCGCTGAGTGGGCAGGGGGCCTGCCTGAGATCAGAGGGATGGGAGGGTGGGGAGGGCAGCCAAGGCTGTTTCCAGGCTGTCACTGGATGTGAAGAGCCAAAGCCATAGTCCAGAGGGGCCATTTGAGTGGCCTAGAGAAATACCAGCAAGCTAACTGGGAGCTAATAACTGTATCCTTGTAAATCTATGTCTGCTCTCATAGAAACAACTTTAAACGCTCCCAGCTGATGCTGGGTGGGAGCTGGTGTCTTCCTGTGAAATGTGCTCCACGTGAAACTGTCTTACTGCAAGATACTGTGCTAGTTCGTTCCCATTGCCTGGTAAGTTTGGGACTTATCTTTGCCAAGGGCGTGATCCCAAAATAGGGTGGAATGATATGAGGTGGTGGGTGGTGCTTCTGGCACCTACAGAGTTGGCCTCCTGAAAATCTCCCTGCTATTTGGACTGCAGAACTGTGAAGGGGCCATTCATCTGGTGAATTACAGCTGCAGGGCAGACGTGGACCCTCACCCAGGGCCTTCAGGAAAGTGAGTTCTGGATTTTATCCTGGGCACAGGAGAAACTGTATAGCAGTGCAGAACTATGGGTAACTTTTTCTTTAAGCCTATCTGTACTTCTAATTTCTTTGCGTATTAAGAGTGAGAGCTACTTTTCCTGCTAGGCTAGGTCTTACTTTACCATTTTTAAATGTGTTAAACTATTTGTGGGTCTCCCCTGAACGATCACCAGGTTTTCCATGTGCCCCTGACGTTATGGAGATGGTCTTCTAGAAACATTCCGTCTGTGATATCCACCCAATTAAAAAGCAAAAACAAACAACTAGACCAGACTTTTCAAACCCTGAAACACCAAAAGTTCTCCTTGATCTTTTAGTGAATGTGAGTTATTTAAATTAAAAATTATTTATTTGCTGTTAAATAAATTTTTTGCCAAATAATCTGACTCCGTAATGCAGTGTAGTTACAATCCTGTGTAGTTAACCTTGCTTTTCTCTGGAGTCCCGTTCTTTGATTTTATGAGTTCTAAGATGTTAATGTGATGTATTGTTTTGATATCTTCAGTTTGCTTGAGTCCAGGCAAAATGATCCACAAAAATCACAGTCAAGGAATTCTGAAGAGCCATTCAGTAAGACCCCAATTCCTGGTTTGGGTTGGCCTAGAGCTGCTCGTGAAATGAATGGTCTTTAAAGGCTTTTACAGAAAGTTCAGTCTATGACTCACACTAGTATTGAGAAACTTCCTTAAAAGTCACTCCCTGAGACTGTAATGTATCTTCCACGGTCACTGCTGTGTAAACTCACACCTTTTTTTCTCTCCAATTCGCCATTCTTTGGCATGGTATTTCAACTTCTAAGTCTACAAGGGCTTAGCATACAATACTATATTGTTATTTACACGTTCTTATTTCATTATGTCTTTCTACTAGGATTATTTTCTTGATTTGTGATTAACTCATCCAAAGTGATTCAGGAGCCTTTTTAACCACATTGTTAACATGTTTTAATTTGAATGTGGTGTTTCTGTATTAGAAGGGGGGAAAGGGCTGACATTTAGAGTTTAAAGAACAAAGTTTGAGTCCATTTCTCACCTGGCAAGCCAGTTATCTATGTTTAACAAACTAACCCCCGAACACAGTGGTTTTAAAACAACCACCATCTTACTATATTTCTTAATTTTGTGGGTCAGGAATCGGGCAGAACTCAGCTGGGTGCCTCTTCTGTTCTGTGTGTATTCGTGGAGGCCACTTAGAGACATATAGGTGGTGGATAGGCTTGTCTGGAGTCTGTGCAAGATGGCTTTGCTCATGTATCTGGCCCTTGGCAGGGATGCTAGAAGGTGGAGCTCAGGGAACTGGTACCCACCGCACCTACCTGTGGCCTCCCTAGCGTGGCGGTCTCAGGCTGATGGCACTTCTGCAGGACACCCAGCGAGGGTTTTCTAAGACCACAGGTGCAAAAGTGCTGCTTACGACTAGTCTGCAAGTGGCAGAGAGTTACTTCTGGTGGATCCCACTGGATAAACATGTCACGAAGGTCAGTTAGAGTCACTTCTCATTGGGAGGACTAGCAAAGAATCTGTGCTATCTCTAGTCTAACATACCTGGCTAATTTTTGCCTGGTATGATTTTTTTTTTTTTTCGTAATCTCATTTTCATGATTTTTCTTCAGTGAGAGTAAAATAGTAAGTGCCAACCTCATTGAGTTCTTATGAGGATTGAATAAGCTTCATGAAATTACTTCTTGAATTGTTATTTGCCTTCCTTATTAATTTGTTCTTATTGGAATCAATTTTGTTTCTGGTCCCATTTTTAATTATCCGTTATTCTGAATTTGGATCTCATCCTCAAGTTGGCACCGTTTTACCTCTTGTGGAAACTTGTATTATGTCCCCAGTTTAATAACATCCTTTTCGATGCAGTCTTCACTGAGCGGGATCTGTATGATCCCCTGGTGGGTCCTAGAGTTCTAATTATGTCTGCCCACAAGTTAGATTTCTGTCTCCACCTACCCTTAAAAATATGTCATCTCTATTACACAGGGAGTGGTTGATGGCTTTGAACATACTGTTTTCTCTGGAAGAGGCTCTCTTCTTTCAGATATCAAGTGTCTCTCTCTGTTTACTCAGATCTTTTCTCAAAAATCATCTTAGCTGAGAGGTCTTTCTTGAGCACCTTGTCCTAAACAGCATTGGCCCTCATGCCCTGTTGAGTTACTCTCTATACTTTTATCCTGTGTTATCCTTTTTTTTTTTTTTTCAAATCACTTTCACCACCTGACATAATGTGAATGTGTTTATTTATTGTATGTCTTCACCAACTGAATGGAAATTTCATGACAGCAAGAAATGTGTTTCTTCGTCTCTGAATCCACAGGACACAAAACGGAGTCTGGCACAAAGTTAAGTGTTCAATAACCAAAATAGATAAATGATTGAAAACGATTTGGGGGATGAAGGTCACACACAAGAAGCTAATACAATTACTAAAAAATCCTCTTATGTAGGCCAATAGGTATCAAATTACTGCTTGTGAAATTTTATGTCATTGGCTACGATGTATTTCCGAAGTAAATTTAGATGTGTCTGTATAAATAGAACTGAACTGCAGATTGTAATCAAGACGTTCTTCTTGCTCGTTTTCTCTTATTTTGACTCTTTATCATATTAGCCAGCCCTGCTCCCACCCCAGAGGTTACATGCTTGGCTTGGGATGTGACCTCGCCCATACCCTCAGAACCGTTGGTTCAGTGGTCGGTTGCACATCTGGCCCGTGATGTCCGTGGTCGAGTGAATGTTGTGGGAAAATCCCACGTTTGGATAATGATACCACAGAAGGCAGCATCTTCAGAGTGGTCTGGCTGGCAAGGCCCGGCTCTGGCGTGACCCCAGTTGGATTGCCCGGACTGCCTGCCAGGTGGAGCCGTCAGTCCCCTCTGAGCAGGGAACTGGCATGGAGAAACATTTGTCTGACCAGTTCTACCAGCTTAATGTGGGTTTGAGTCTTCTGTCTGCAAGTAAACTAAAGAAAACAGGAAAAAGCCACGTAGAACCAGTGCCTCTCATCGAGACATATTAGTGGTTGCTTGCCTTTAGTCATCACAGCGACACTTCACCTTCTGCGTTTTCACATTTTTGTTGTCTCATAGACAGAGGCCCCTCAACCATGATGAGAAGTCATGATAATTAACCACATGTTCTTCGTTATGCCCTGGGCTTTGAACGTGTCTCCCCACAGCTAGTAGACATTTCAGCCACATGTAGGATAAGAAACTCCAGGATTTCAGAATCTTTTCTTTTAAGGAAAATGAGCAGCATAATTTTAAAGCAGAAGCGTGAAATGCGAGGGATTGCAAGTCTCACCGAAGTGGCAAATAACACGCTCCATGTTGAGTATCTGATGTTTGCTTTCTGGTGCGCTTTTGATCTCAGCACACCTAGCAGGGCTGGGGTGGATGGAGTTTTGCTGACTAGTTGCATCAGTGCTAAAGATGAAAGAAAACAGTCTCTGCATTCACCCCGGTGTTGATTGTCCTATATATAGGAAACTAGTCAGTTAACCTTGCCTGTTGTCATACCGAGAGCTTTATTAAAAAATAAAACAGTGCGTGCCAGGGTAGCTGAATGTGGAATTTCTGCTTAGATGCCCACAACTCTTCCAAATACTTCATTAAAATGTGCACGAGGACTCCTTCAGTGCTGTGAGCAAAAATATTGTTATGGAAACTGAGGTCTGTTATCATAGCTTCGGTGATTTGCAGTGATTATTTAATAAATGAGTTTATGTTTGAAAATATCCAATGTGATAATATGAATTTACACCCTCCATCCTATTTCTTTTATTTTGACACATATGGAGGATGCTGTTTTGTTTTGACACCCAGAAGAGATGCTCTTTTTGTTAAAAATCGCTGAACAGTAATGAGCTTCTAGTTAACGATCTTACCAGATTTCCCTAACATAAGGAAATCTGATACTGATGAATCTATAGCATTCTACAATAAGTAATCTCAGATGTGTGCATCATTTCCAAGGGGGTTTTTAATTGGCCTTACCGGGATTCGTCAGAAGATTTACTGTGTAGGTCTTGTCTGGATACAAAGTACATCCTGCAAGCCAGAGCAGGATGCAGACCATAGAGTGAGGAGGGAATGATCTTCTATCACCTACATGACACCCTCTTCAGCTTGAGAGCAGAGCCCTTAGCAGTGGTAGCTTGTGCATGGGAACAAGCTACCATTCCTCTCTCAGCGTGGTGAGAACTAGTCTTCCTCCTAAGAGGGCACAAGGGTGAACAAGAAATTTGAAGAGCAAGTGGTGTCCTGAAAAGGGCGCTGGGCTGGAATCTAGAAGTCAGGCCAGCTTGCAAACGGGTGCTGCTGGGAGTGTCCGTTCAGGTCTCCAGGAGCCCCTTTTCCAGGAGCAAAATCAAAGGGCTGTTCAGAAATGCTGGAAAGACCCTTCCCGCATCAAAGTGCATGTGATTCTATGGATATGGTTTTATAATTTCATTTTACTGCTGTAAAGGAAACACCTGTGTCTATGCTGCTGGGTAGAGAGGGCACATCCTTTCCCCTCCTCATCATAATCCGTTATCTGTGAAACAGCAAATAAACCCATTCAAAGCTCTGCAATGGAAAGTTGTTACCCAGGGTTGCCTAATCATTCCTTCTCTTTAACAGGACAGAAACATCATATCCTGTTAGAAAAACAGAGAAGTGTATCTCCTATAGTCAGACTACTAGGATTTAAAATTTAGCCCCAGTATTTATGTGCTGCAAAACCTCATGCAAGTTAATCACTTTTTCTGTGCTTCAGTTTTCTCACCTGTAAAGGGGATAATGATAGTATTTACCTTTTAGGATTATGGCCATTGAGGAAAGAATCCCCTATGAGGAATGTAGGAAGGAATCAATAAAATATCAGTTATTCTTTTGATTTTCTTGAACAAATTAGAAACTGGTATGAAACTAAATTAATAGGAATGAGCATTCTGAGGTGCCTGGGGGTTTATCACAATGGTTAGTCAATCTTATCAGATAAGAGATAAAACAGTTTATTAGTGACTGTGTTAGTCAGCTCAGGCTGCCATAACAGAATACCACAGACAGGATGGCTTAAACAACAGAAATGTATTTTCTCACAATTCTAGATGCTGGAAATTTCAAGATCAAAGTGTCCTCAGGGTTGGTTTCTGATGTGGCCTCTTGGCTTGTAGAGTCACCTTCTCAGTAAGTCCTCACATGGCCTTTCCTCTCGTTACCGAACTCAGGTCTGGCTGCTTGCTGCTTGAAAGCCAATACTCAAGAGACAAGTGTTGGTAGAAAGGAAAGTTTGCTTTATTCCAGAGGCTGGCAATGGGGGGAGAAGGCAGACTCATGTCCGAAGGCCAACTCCCCACCGCTGATCTGTCAGTGGGCAAGAGCTTTTAAAGAGGAGTTTCAGGGGTGTATAGGCAGAGGAAAGGGGCTCTATGCAGAAACAGCACAGTCTGCTCTGACTCTCATCTTGACATTGGTCGTCAGTGGTCTGACCAGCGTCATCGTGATTGTTTTAGGTACGGTGAATCTTCAGTTCCAGGGTCAGTTTGTTACCATTTCCCTGAGGCCAGTTCTCGGAATTGTGGCAGCTTATGTCATGGCTACAGTCTGGTCGTCGTGTAGTTAACTTCTTCCACCTGGCGGGGGTTTCAGTGTCTGCAGACAGCTCACAGGATATGGCTCAGAATATTATCTGCAGCCCTTGAGGAGGAGCTAAAGATCATTAACTTTGTTTAATGACTAAAGTATTAATATTTGGTCTTGTTTGACTGCTTTCCTTTACTTCTGCATTTTCTCACTTCTCTGATTAAATTTATTCTTTGACTAAAGTTTTTCTACAGACAAAGGAGAGGTGGAAGACATGGGGGTGGGGTCTCGTGGGAGGGCCCATAGGGTCCTGCTCTGTTTCACTCTGTGCATGTGGATAGGAAGCTGGGATCTCCAGTGTCTCTTCCTCTTCTTATAAGGACATCAGTCTTATAAGATTAAGGCCCCATTCTTGAAATCTAAGTCAACTTTAATTACCTTTCTAAAAACTATTTCCAAATACAGTCACACTGGGGGTTAGGGCTTCAGTATATGAATTTGGGGGAGGGGGGGAGCACAGTTTAGTCCATAACAGTGACATTTCAATAGATACAAAATTCAGAAAAGACTGCTGCCTTGTCTTTACCTCTACATAGTTTCACAGCATGTGGTAAATGGTTAGCTTCTTCATTTTCATTGAAATCAAAATTATATTGGAATAAGGGATGACCAATATGGGCTTAACATGTTTCCACTTAGACTGATAATGTCTTAGCAAAAGACAAGACTTTGATATTCCTTAGAAATTTGTCTAGAGGTTGACTAATATTTTTATTTTAGCTCTCTCAGATATGTTTTAATAAACTGTTTTTGTTATTATCTGATAATATTCAATGAAGATAAATTGGAAAACACAGATCCATAGATAAACGTGTAGTAGAACGAAAACCTGTCCTTGTCACAGTACTCAGAGGTAACTCGGGGTTACTGTAACATTGTCCTTTATAGTGAATCGCAGCCGTTATGGCCTGTTAACTGAGGTGAAAATCCTGATAAGAGTATAAGCTGTTGGGTCAATGCCTGTGTTTGTTTTTGAGGCGCGGTGAGTTTGATATACCATGGAGACATTTAAGAGATGTGCACAGGGTGTTGGGCTTCTGAATAGGGAGACCAGCAGCTTGGAGGAGAAGACTGGCTTGCAGACAGACATTCGTGAGCATCTGTATATGGGTAGGAATTGATGTGGATTCCTGCGTGTGGATGAAGTTGCTAGAGGGTATACATCCAAGAGGAGGGGTCTACTGACCAACGTCAGCACTTTGGGCACAGTGCCTCAGGCCCACAATACTTTTAGGGACCCATGAAAATATTTCAATTTATTTTAAAATCAAATGGAAAAAGAAAAAAAAAACTAGGATCAAAGAAAATGTCCTAATTTTATTTCCACGTCAGAATAAAATGGCATTTTCAGGGGCCATAGAAATCTATTAAATTTTGCCTAAAACAGAAAAAAAAATAAATGTTTAAGTGTTTAAAAAATATTTTTTAATATTGATAGTATTATGGTAGTAAGGTTCAACGAAAGCAAAAATTCTTAGGGCCCACGAAGTTATACTGTGGCCCTGGTTTGATATAAACCTGGAAAGAGCAGTCTTAAAAAGATTTTGGAAAAAAAATAAATAAATTTTTGGAAGAAAAAATACCTACACAAATGTTTACAAATGTCCCTGGGGGCTACCACAGTTCGCGTTCTCACATCCCCCAGGCCCCGAGGACAAGCAGTGACATTTTTCTACAGATCTCTCCGGTCCCAGAAGGCAACATGGAGATGGCCCCTCTGCTCTGAGATTGTTATTTTCCTATTATACCTCAGTTACATTTATAAAGTTCTTTTTTTCATGCCAGCCTAAGTGGTTTTCAGAGTTATTAATTTTAATGTTTAATAAACCAGTTGCCATAGCAACAGCCATATCACAGATGTTTTGTTAAAGCCTCTCCAAAGCATACACCTTTGTCAGTATGTTATTTTGAACATCTCAAAGGATAAATACTTGAAAAAGCCAACGCATCTCTCAGGTTTCAAGCTCACAATTTGCATCACTAATTATATACTCTCTTCAAAGAATCAAAGAATATATAGTATTTAAGAGAAGGTTGATGAGCTGATTTCAAGAATATAATACAGGAAGAGGTCAAAATAAATCTTCTCGCTGTTGGAAATGAAGTGTAAGATCAAGAAATTCAAAGTTATAATCATGGAATATATATGTACATATATGTTTTTTTAAATGTTAATTATTAACCACAAGTGCCACGAATGCGTCACAGTTTTTAACTCCATAGGTATTTTTCGCCAGTGAGTGGCACTGATTGTTATCTCGCTTGTAGAGTGTGGACTCCCGGCATGCACGGGTCACTGCCTGGGAAATTATGCAATGTTGGTTTACTTTCTTTATCCCCGTCTCTTATCTGATCTTGAAGTGAAGGCATTGAAACTATCTCAGAACCTTGATGAAGTTTTCCAAAATCCAAATGATAATATTTAATAACCGCATATTTTAATGACTAATTAAATGCTTTTGGCTCTGGTTTCCTTTTCTGTTTTTTTTTATTAAGGATTTTTAAAATTGCTTTTTTATTAACAGAAGGTAATAACAAATAACATTGGCTAAACGTCACTCTGAAACTTAGAAAAACAACAATTTTTTCCCTAATTTTCATCTGCTTCTTTGGAAAAAACAGAAGGAGAAACTCTGGGGTGACAGAATTCTTTCTGATCTTGACCCGTCATGGGAGCTTGTCACTGAACCATCTCTTGCCTTCACTTCCTTGTTTGCAGAGTCGGTGAGGACTCCTGGTTTATATCACGAGGTCCAAGTTAGGACAAATGACCATGAATTGTTTTCCGAAGGAGCCCCAGGCCTTCCCCTCCTGAGATGTGGCTTGGACATGGACGGCAGTCAGAGGTGGTTTAGACGGTCTGTGTGGGAAGTGAGTTTTTAGTGAATTCACGTGCAGAGGGTAGAGGAAGGGGTTGATGTTTCTCGTGAGAGTTTATGCACAGTTGTGTGAGTTAAGCGTTGTTCTTCCTCTTCCCCAACACTGGAGAGCCAGGACAAGCCGTGTCTTATGTCTCCCAAGGGTTGGAACCTTTGGCTCCTTCTGAATACCAGCCTGCCCTGCACTAACACCGGATGTTTCCACGACAGAAACTCCACATCCATCTGTGTAAGGATGCATGACAAATTTCATTTAGAGCAGCGGTGTAAGAGTCATATTCAAATGTGAGGCAAGAGTGAGACAAGGCTTTTATTTGTTCTTTAAGAAAAAATTATGTCTTTGTGAGTTTAAATCATCAGCCGTGCTGCAGGAAGAAAAATGGATCGTAGGCTGGCTTGGTTTCTTCATGACTGTGTGAAAGTGGGCCATTAAGATCTCCCTGAAAGATTACAGACCTGCTCATTAATTATAAATCGCAGACCTTTGAATTTGGGTAACACGAACAACGGAATTTAAAATAAAAAAATTTTTAAAAAATGGGTCCCCTATCATCTCTGAGAGCCCTCGGGCTATGTAAAAATATGATACACAAGACCTTGCTTTATTTACCTGGGAGAATGTTATGGTCTATTAAGTTGGTCCTTTAGTTTAACAGTGAGTTCATGGAATGCTTTCCAGTCAATATTTGTAGAAAAGTAAAAAAACAAAATGGGCATTTTTTTAAATCTTCTTTTTAGATTTTATGTTTTGTGGTTGGGTTGCTGTCTTGGGTGACCAACTGTTTCATAGGTCAAGATGTGGATTCGCTTCTTTATTGGGGCCCACGTGACACCACTGACATCTGCACAATCTGCATCCTTTTCTGGCTCCTCTTTGGGATTAAAGATACGTGTTTGCAAGATGAGAAGCAGGGATGACAGCGATGGTTTGCCCTGGGGAGCATAGTGATGCTGATTGGACCATTCCTGGCTTATGGCCTTCTAGCATGGTGCTCTTTCATGTTATTTCCTCATAGTTTCTCTATGAGATATATAAACCACAACCAAAATATTTTTTTCCTAGCTCAAAAAAAAAAAAAAAAAAAAACAAAAAACCGTTTAAAAGATACCCTTCAAAGTGACAGTACTCTCAGTTGAAATATTTTTGGAAGAAAAATTAAGTCTTATTTTAGGTTCACTTTAGAAAATTTGTTTTACTGTTTCAAAAATAGACAGAAAATAGCGTAGATTCTTTTATTTTGGAAATCTGAGCTCTTTGCCTCAGAAAATGAGGAAACATTCTTCTGCTTTTCATCACTTACAGTGATACTATTGATATTATTGTACACATTTTTTTCTTTTTCTTCTTTATCAGATACACCATACACTTCCTGAGTATATATTCCAAACTACTAAGAACATGTTTTTCCAGTTTGCTTAATTGTCAGTATAATTATAATTAAATAATTGTCTCCCCCAAAATGTTTCTTTAGGCAACAGATTTCTGCATATTTGTAAACCTAATAAAATGTTTTATTTTAAAGCTCTTCACTCCAAATAGACAATTCTGCACTGTCGAGTAGTTGTTTAAAACCAGATAAACGGTTTGGCTATTATGTAGAGAGAAAAAAAAAAAAGCATGGCTTGTGATGGATATTGTCAATGTAGTAGCCGCCAAGTTGAAGATGATGAGGGAGTTGTTAGCTCTTATTAAGGAAACTTTCAGGAAGGTCTAGAGCTGCTGGAAAACAGGATTGTCCATGTTGACCCTTGGGAGTAAGTTGTCTTTCACACCACCTAGGGTCCAAATTTGGGGAACGTCTTCCGTATGTCAGAACATGGTCGACTGCCATTTTAAATTGATTATTGCTTATTTCAAGTTTATGATGCCATTTCTGTTTTCCCTGCATTTCCAAACTTCCTGGAAGACTTCCTGAAATCATTCAAATTTATCCTCATTTTTTATGCCTACTGACTAGTCACTCAATCCTTAAATAACCACTTTCAATCTGGAGTTTACCTTATCCTTTTGCAGTAACTTTTCCTAAGTCATCAAGAATAATCTTATAACAAGGTTGGGCGGCTTTTTTTTCATGTTATAATTCACACCCTCTCTGAAGTATTCCGCTTCATTTGTTGAACATCTTAGGTTCTCCCGGTTTTCGATCTGTGTCTTTGAGCACTCATTCATTCTCCCTTTTTTCTTCCACTGCATTTCCCATCAGTGTCTCTTTTGGAATGAGTAGTTTAATCTCTCTCTCTCTCTCTCTCTCTCTCTCTAATATATGCAGAAGAAATACATAAGAAGAAGTGGAGTGCAGTTAGTTATAAATGTTTAACTATAAGCTAGTTTTTTAATCTCCTTACACTAGCTGGTATGCTTGTTATAAAATCCAGCTCATTCCCTGTGTCTTTATTTGCCATGTGAACTATTAAGGACCTGGCAGAAATAGAGGTAATCTAAAACCACAGAACCTGAATCCCTCGCTCCCACACAGAGGTGGCCCGTGGCTTTTGGCATCCCTTTAACTTGTCTCTAGAGTTCAAGTCCACAGCCAATAGAAGAAGCCCCCTGGCTAGAGCCTGCATCCCTGTTCTGTACAGTGTGTTGAAGAATACACATTGCACCTCTGCCTCTGGTATGTTGGAGCACATTAAATGTCAGCTAGTCATAAGGCAGGGGAACACTGCAGGAGAGGATGTGCTTTCTCTGAGTCATGCTGCTTTCAAATGAAATGGCACTGATTTAAATCTGCATGGCAGACTTGCCTGAGCTAGAATTTGACCGGAACCCTAGGGTTAATAGCTTTGCTCTTTGAGAGAGCTCCAAGCTATTTTCATTCCAGGCCACTTTTACATTTACATAGTCCATATCACTGAAGCCCCAAGGTACTTTGCCAACAAGAAGCAGATATTTACTTAGTAAAGTTAATGTACCTCCCCAATGCTTTTTAGCCTTTGGGCACATTTTCAGGTAATAAGAAAAAAAAATGTATATATATATATATATATATTCCTTTTAGTTTCTAAAACAGAAAGAATAAGGGGATATAACCAAAAGCCGGATATGCTTAAAAAAGATAATTACAATGGTAGGTCCATTTAAAATCTCATGACAATCCTTCCATATTTATTATTCCAGTATTTTAATTCACTCTTATGCCACTTAAAAGAAAGAATAGACATTAAAATCAGGAGAAATCAGCCAGTGGGCCGTAGCAAATGTGTACTAGGGTATGCAACCCACCTCGGGACCACAAGCACATGATAAATTAGATAAGGCCAAGAGATCTGAGCTCAGATCTGAGCTCCTAACTTTTAAGTAGAAGTTCTGATCAATAACAATTATGGAGTGTGTCAGTGGCCATGAGTCAGGATGCTTCTTGTTACAAGTGAGAGAAAACCCAACTTAGCTCCGCTTAAGCAAAATACAATACTTTATTGGCTTGTATAACTAGCAGTTCAGGAGGAGCTGATTTAAGAGCTCAAAGATCACCACCAGAATATAGTCGATCTCATTTTACATTTGTTTGTTAAGCTTCATCTGTGTGAACTTTATTGTTAGACACCAGCACCTACGGAAAGAGAGGAACACTTTCCCAGTGTCCCCAACTAAAACCCCAGACTGGAGTATTAGAGGACCCCAAATAGCCCAATTTGTGAAAGTGCCCACTTCAGAACCAAGCATGATGGTCAGAGACATGGAAGGTGCTGCTTCTCAAAAGTGACATCAGGCATCATGTCTCCAAGTCAATGAGAATGATGTTGTCTGGCCTCCACCTCCTGGGGCTGGGGGTGCAGTCAGCCTGACCCTACCGGAGAAGATGGTGGTCACCCCAAGCAGAGTGCGGGTTTTCTGTTGCCACAAGAAGCTTACTGCTGGGGCCAGAAAACATCAACATTCATTATAGACAATAATTAATGAAATCCCTGACACTTCTAGCTCAGCTGGGCCCCAGCTGGTTGCCATTGCTACTTCGTAAAAATTAAGACATTAGCCCAGTTTTTGAGCACTTACTGTAAACTGGATCCTATGTTAAATAATTTAGTGAGATTTTTCTAATTTATTTCTCACAGCAATCCTGTGAGGTAATTATAATTATTATTCCCTTTTAGAGCTAAGGAAACTGAAATGCAAAAACAAATGTAAGTAATATGCACAAGGTCACATAGCTAGTGAAAGGAAAACTGAATTTGGACACAGGTCTGATTACAAAGCCTGCCATCTGTGCTCATAAAGAAGATAGATAGAATACTGGTTGAAAATGTAGATTCAAATCTAGTTTCCACCACTTAGTAGCTATAATTCTTTAAATCTTTCCCCTAGGCTTTGGATATTTCCTCCTGTAGCTAATGTCTGAACACTTGAAATTATTGTTGCTGTTAAGACAGGTACCTTCAGCGACTTGTGATTAAAAATCATCCTTAGAACTCCAGTGTCTATATCAGTGTCGTTTTGCAAGGTGGTCATGTTAATTACTCCAGGGAATTTTACTTAAATCCACCAACCTTCGCTTCCAGTGTTCTTCCGTGGGATCCTTTTTTTCTTTTCTCTGGTTTAGCTTGACTCAGAGTCTGTGCAATCCTCTATAAAGTGGCTTCTTCAATGCTGTATGTTCCTTGCCTACATACCGCCTGGTACTCAGTACCACTTTGTGCCGACTCTGTTCCACATCTACCTTGATCATCAGGCCCAACTCTCCCAGCTGTAGTGGCACAGTCAAAGAGAGATCCCAGCAGACCCAGTTTCTCTAGACCAGTCCTCTTAAAGGCACCAGGAGAATGAGAGTCTGCTTTTTCCTAGTCCCTGGTTCCTTCCAGGTAGTGATTTTAATATGTGGGACCAGAGAGACAATATGCAAATGCAGCCACATGATTAAATATTTCCCGTGATGACTTGGTTAGATTCAGAGGGAGGAACAAAGCTCAGCACTATCCAAACACACTTGCTCCTGCTCCTGCCTTAGTCCCTAGCATCAGCTTCTCCCACACTTCCTTGCTGGTCTTGCCTGAAGGTGGGGTTAATGAACCCTGTGTAGATCGGTCTCAAATCACTCTTTACCTCATTTGCACAGAGTTATGATATCACTAAGAGGTGAAAGGATCCAGTTTAGCCTCAGTTGGATGCTCTGTTCTAGCAGATCAAGATCTAACTGGATTCTTGGCTCACCTCACTTTTGTGGTTGAAGACACTCTATTTATATGATCTATCCTTGACAAAGTACACTCTTCCAATATAATAAACTTCCTCCCAGGTTGATCAGTAGTGCCCCCTCAGATTTATGTGATTGTTGACAGATAGAATGACGAAGTAAAGGATGAATATATGCAAGAGTCAGCAAAAAAAATAAACAGTGCTAGGACAGTGGATCGCAACTCCATTTGTTAAGCAAGTAGTTCTTGAGTATTTTGTATGTGATGTTAGACTAACAGACCCTTAAACATAGTAGTGGACAAGATAGACATAGATCTTCCTTCATGTCTTTGGTTGAATGATATGATATTGCTGATATTCCGTACGTAAATGTCATTTTCATTTGTTTCAACTAATTGAAAGGGATGCTAATATTTAAATAGAGGACCGCAAAATGGGGTGACAGGAAGAGCAAATCACATTGAGTGAATCATAAATAATATTTTATGGTCCCTCACTGGCTCCTTAGCTTCAAATAATTTAATTAAATTGGACTCAGTTTCACAAGGAATCAGGAACTAAGATAGGAATCATAGCGGAGAGTGGTATCAAAACTATAAAGTCTGCGTATAAAAATGCGTTTGCAGATATATTGCTCAACTCAAGAATTTGACATAGAACTTAGTGAAAGTCTATAACACTCTCCTGTCAGTTTTAAGAAAATAAATTATTTATTTATTAAATTTAGGGCAAGAAGTCCCTAAGCAATTTACCACACAGGTAATTGAAAGTAAACATATTGCAGATTAGTATTTCCAGTGTTTGACTTTTTGTTCAATCTAAATTTGGCCATGCAATGCTGAGATGTAACACAGTAAGACAGAGTTGCTTTTTTTGTTTTGTTTTCATTTGTTTTCATAAACAAGTTTCTGCATGGGCCTGAATATTTATAATGTGAAGGCTGTTTGGTCAAAAGCAGAAACTATGTTTGAACTGAAGCAAACCAAGTTTTCAAAAGTACACCTTTTAAGATTACTGCCCAACTGTTTAATAAAACGACTTTTGCCTGGCCAAGCCTTATCACCTTTTCTAAAAGGTGAGAATATTCTTCTTGAATTGGAGACATGCAAATTAAAAAATTATACTTCTAGACTAAAAAAGAGAAGACAATATATTATCAACTTCGGGTTTTCTCATAAATGAAAATATATTCCTATCTCATGTATTAATTATAGTCAGAAGATTATCCTTCATCTTTCCTTATCTCTGTAAATGATAATAATTCCAGAACTATTGCCACTCGATTGTTCTGTGAAAGCAAATTTATAAAGCCAACAATTATTCAGAAATAGGTTTTCTTACATGCAGATTTTTTTCATACCCTTTGTTCCCAATTTATATTTGGATCTGCAAATCCATAAAGTTACCAGTTTAGAAGTAGTTAACTGTGACTTTTTATTTTAGGAAATGCAAATGAGGATGCACTTCTCCATAGGGCCTTTTTCACATTCTTTTAACAACCAAATAATTCCCAATTTTCTGGTGTGTAAATTTCGTGTGATCAGTACAAGTAAACAAAGGGACAAGATTTGGGCCGTTGAAACCCATTGTTTTACAATGTCTTTGTTTATAATCTTTCATAATTCATCCTTAGAAATGGCCTTCCTGGTAATTACTTACCTTTAATGTCTTCATTTTCATTTAAATGTTCAGTGATCAGGATAATTAGAATTAATTTGGCCTTGTCATTTTATGGAAATGGAGCTTCTGCCACTTATCAGGAGCTTCCTGCAGGCACTGTTACCAGAGAAATATGTGACTCCACCACTTCACACACTGGGTTATAGTCTTTGGTTAAAGTGGTAACAGTAGGACCTGGCCTGATTCCAGTTTAGATTTATGCCATTTTTGATAGAGGATTGTGGGCAGTCAAGCTGGGAGCCTTGCTTGTTGTGGATGGCATTGTGTGTTATAACTTGGTTCTCTGCAAACAATGCAAGGAACTTCTGTCTCCATTCATCTGGGTATTTTACAGGCTGAGATGGACCCTGCAGTTAGAACAAAAGGAAATCTTCCTTTGTATTAAGATGGAAAACTACCAATCCTAACTTTTTTCAAGATTTTAGGTGGAATACAGGAAAGAAATGTGTCTGAGTTATTTTAAACGGAATTTCTTTTGTTAGAAAATTATGAAACTCCCAATTTTCATTTAAAGGGAATGAACAACTCAGAGTAATAAACCTTTGTTCTACTTTTCACAGTGGGGGAAGGAGTTTTAAAAGTTGGAATTAGAGAACTACCTATTGGAAAAATATCTTTCAGGTATCCTACAAAAATCATATCCTGTAGGATAAACAAGGTCTAAGGATCAATGACTCCATTTTCCTACCCACAAAAATGGAGACTTAAGATGAATTGCCTTAGGTTCTTATTCTGAAACTGCCATTGTGTAACTTGTGTGAGAGCAGACTTTTTTCCACAAGTAAAATATTTGAGTGATTGCCCTAATGGGGAAATAATTGCTTACAGTAATTGAAAAAAGTCCTTTTTCTTTCATAAAGTATCTCCACACCTCTAAAATTTCTACAGGATAAAATGAAAGTTAAGCTAAATAAGCACTAAGGTTACTTTCAAGTTATAAAAGTCTGTGAATTTCAAAATATTGATCAAGTACATATGCACTACGTCCAAAGCACTAATCTTTTAGTATAATGTGCTGTTTTTGACTTCTAGCATTCTGAGCTAATATGTAAACTTCCTGAGATATTTGCACTATTGTTAACAAAGACGTAATGAAACCTACCTCATATAGTATCACACTGTTCTTTCACATTAGCTCAAATTTCTTAAAATCTATTATGCAGCTTTTACCAAGATATAAATTTAAGTTGCTTCACTTTATTAACAAAGATGAATTCTATTTTAAAATTATGATTGAAGTATATATATATATATATATATATATATATATATATATATATATATATGCAGCCTTTAAAAAATTATGTTAAATGTTCCATGCACTACTATGTTTAGTATATAAAGGTGTTCAGTAAATGTTAACATCAGATGAAAAATGAATGCATATATTTTTTTCTTACCTACCTAACCAAGCTTAGCTAGTCAGTGTGTTTGTGAATACTTACTTTTGAGTATTAGCTTTTGCTCTTCTTCATACTAAGCTTATTTAATTGAGCTATATGAATTTTTTTATATATTATTGTATATATGTATAAATTTTGTATATAAATTTTATACAAATTAATAGCAAATTATATTGAAATAATTCTTCATCTCAAAACAGCATCCATTTATACTGTAAAAAATACAAATTTTTATTGCTGTCTTTTTAAATAAAGACTCAAGAATAAATTGGACAAGTTCTTTCTCTGATCAGGCTATACAGACAAACTGCTTCCATAAATGGCAGAAGGAGATTAACAGACACCAAGGGTGGGTGACCCAAGCCGTTTCAGGTATCAGTGAAACAGTCAACAGAAATGTGGAGCGTAAGGTTTGGTAAAAATAGAAACATTGAAATCCATACTTTAGTCATTTCCTCTCCCTGATTTAGGTTTTCTTGGTTGTTTACAGGCACAGCCAACAGGAAGAGTGGAAGAGATAGCGTGTGTGTGGCTGAGGTTGATTGTATACAATCAGAGTGATTATGTGGAAATCAACCAGAATTTTCTTCTTAGAACATGCTTGTTCTGTCATAATGAGTGACATTCGAGCTAATTTTTATTCATTGCTGTCTCCTTTTACAAAGATCTTCATTTCCCTCGGTGTTATTTCATGTCCTTCATATTTTTCTGCATGTCCTGAAAAAAGGAGGAATAATTCCACATATTTTATTATTATTCTTAAAGTTATTTACTAACATATTCACAAACAATGCAATATATTAGGATTTTTTTAAAAAATAATAAATCTGAGAAAAACATCAGCTGGGCACCACAGATTGTTTTAAACAGCTGTCTGGTTGGTAAAATGAGGTGAAGTAAGGAGGCATTCTAGAATTCACATGTGAAAGAAACCGTCAGTGAACTATAGTTATCCTAAAGTTATTTTTTAGAGTGGGGGACATTTTAAACTTTTGTTTCAAATGTTGAGACTTGTAGTAGGAAGAATTCTAAGAGGACACCGATGACCGAGACCTTGTTAATTATGCCCTCCTTTTAAGTGTGGGTGGGACTTGTAATTTGCTTCTAGCAAGTAGAATATGGCAAAGGTGATGGAATATGTTGAGTTATATGCAAAGGTAAAGAACTTTTGCAGAAGTGGTTAAACTCTCCAATCAGTTGACTTTGTGTGGAACAAAAAGGAGATTCTTCTGGGTGAATCTGATTTAATCAGGTGAGACTTTAAAAGAGATCAGAGACGATTACAGTGTGGGAGACAGGAAGCAGCAGAGGCTGTCTGTTCTGCTGGTCCTGGAGAAGAGGACACCGTGCACTCTAAAGCTGGAAGGAATTAACTGTGCCAAGAACCAAGTGCAACAGTCATCTGCACAGTCCTGGCCAGTATCTTGATTTTGGCCTGTGAGGTGATAGCTGAGCAGAGGACCCAGCCAAGGTGTACCTGGACTTGGGACTCATGGAAACATAGATAACAAATGTATGTTATTTCAAGTGGCTAAGATTGTGACAATTTGTTTAAAAAATAGAGAATTAATACATTATTTTTAAAACTTTCTTATTTCTAGAGATGACCTACTTCATTTATTCATTTATTCATTCACACATTCATATACAAATTAACTTTACAAATTGAATGTGAAGCAAAAAAACAGCCCCTCCTCAAGGAGCTCTGTGTGTGCATGTGTGTAAGAGAGAGAAAGAGGGAGAGAGATGGGAAAGGAGAGGAGAGAAAGAAGATCATAGTACAAAGAAATCCTCATGGTTCAAGGTCAAAATGAATGAGTATAGATGAGTGTATTGGGTGTATACTTGTTTATTAAAAGGGACTTGTATTAAAAGTTCTATTTAGTAATTGCCAACGTCATGCAATGTGTATTTCTAGGAATGAGTATGTGGGAATGGTTGGGAAGGATGAAGATGCCTAAAAGAGAGATTGGGATTATGGTAGGTTGTTTTCGCCGAGATCACTACCATGATGTCTTCTGTACCACATACTTTTTTAGAACCTTGATGTTATGATCCCGTCAAGAGGTAGAGCCTAAATCCCATCATCTTTAATATGCGCGAGTTTGTGACTCGCTTGCAGACAGTGTTGACTCTGAGTTTAGATCATGAGAGGTGATGCAGCTTCTGCCGTGGTCACTGGAATACTTGCTTTGAAGCCGCTAGCCACTGTGTAAGCACTCTGAGTACCTAGAGGACACTGCATAGTGAGGAAACCCAAGCTTGCTCAGGTAGAGAGGCCCTGAGACTACATCAAGAGATAGAGCGGCTTCCACCTGCTTTACCATCACTCCCTTTTGCACTGCCCACCTGTTCCAGCCACCATTCAAACACCATCACAGGAAAGACTCTAAGCTGGAACAACCAAGCCAAGATCCTTCCCAGTTCTGGATCTCTAAAAGCCCTGAGATATAATAAAATTATTGATATTGTTTTGAAACATTAAGTTTTGCAACTGATGAGTTATGTAGCAATAGATAACCTGAAAAGAGCTGCTCCTGCTGGCGATGAAAATTATGAACAGTGATTAACAATGTAAGCATGTTACTTGCTCTGCCTACAGTGGGGTCTGTGTCACAACTGCAGGGGTTATTTAAGAGCCATTGCTGCTTGCAGCCGATTGCTTTCTGTGATACCTAACTGAACTATGTTAGCTTTTAATTCAATGCTAGCTGCATTTCGGACCACTGATAAATATATATTCCTTTCTATCCTTAGCTTGTGTTAAAGACCATTTTATCCTTTCTTTGATTAACTTGTACGTAAACAGAGAAGAGAAAAACATCACAGGGTATATTTGAAGGCACAAAAATCCTTAGATGCAAAGATCAAGTTACTGTTAAGGATGCTGTCATTTCCTCCACATGACACTAACTATATTTTATATCTGAAAATTTCAAGATTTTAACAAAGAAGAGCTTCTTACTAGAATATCTTAACTTCGAGGGAAAGGAAATTATAATCTGCCGTTTTTGAGAGCTATAATCTCTTTAGACATTATTTTAATTTTGATTGATTTATAATAAAAATAAGAGAAAGTATAGTCTCACATATCTGTTGTTTATATAACTTTAACTTCCATAATCAAAGATGCTGAGTATACTACAAAATGTCAACATATTGTGAAACTTTATATTTGGAAGGAATTTAGATTTCATATACTCCTAACTCAGTGCTTCACATGTTAATGAGAAAATTGAAGTCCAAGACAGCGACTGAACAAAAGCCTCACATCTAGTCTGTGGTCAAACCTCAAATTTCCATGGCACGTGTCTTTCTCCATTACGGTTATCTGTGTAATTTGGCTTTCTGTGTAGATAGCTGCACACTTCCTCTGCTTCTTTCACTAATGAGCTTTTGAACTCTTTCTACTAACCTGCTCTTGATTTGTCTGTTGCACGATTTGTGACCTAAATGTGTTGTTCCTAAATTCATGAGCTGCTTGGCCGAGTAATCTAATTTGATTAGCCTGAGGATACCCTTTTAGGGCCAAGGTAAAATTATTTTGTATTTCTCTCGTAGTTTTTCAGAGGCAAGAAATAGAGACTAAGAAAGAGAAGAAGCCAATTTTGAATCAATTAGGATTCCATTGGACAAAGAAAATCTTTACAATCAAAAGCCACCAGCTAAGGAACAAGGAACCTTATGCAGTAGAAAATATCAATTACCTTTTTTTTAATTGAGCGAAAATTAACATAAAACATTCTATTAGTAGTTTCAGGTGTACACCATAATGATTTGATATTTGTATATATTGCAAAATGATCACCACAGTAGTCTAGTTACATCCATGAGCATGCATAGTTACAATTTTTTTTTCTGAGGAGAATTTTTAAGGTGTCTCAGCAATTTTCAAGTACACAACAGAGTATTCATAACTATAGTCACCATGCTGTACTAATATATCAATTATCTTGTCACAAAAGGTGTAAATGAAAATAATATAGGGAGGGAGCATGAAACACCTAACTTACAGTAAAGATTTTTTAAGTAATATTTGGAAATCCAAATTTTTAAAATATATTATGGAATTCTACTAAATGTTATAAATATGAATTATTTTGTCAATATTCCAATAGATGTGATAACACTATATTTAAATTCATTGAGTTGCCCATCTTTGCCTAGCATTCTGATGGTGTGTTATATGTCAGGCACAGCCAAGCTGCAGATGGAAATGCAAAGAACACACAACTCTTGCCCTGAAAGAAGAATTCACAGTTTAGCAGTCGAGGTGTGAAAGCGTCTCATCCTCAGGCTGCTCTCATCCTCAAGAATAACCACCCCACCTAGCCCTAGCTTTGGTGCACTATTTGTGATTCTTTCTTCAGATACTTCCCACAAATATTTTAGATACTAAGGACTGTCTGAAATTTAATCTAAGAAAAACAGTATTGGAGACACCAATTCTCTCCCTAGATCTATCGGTTTGGTATCAGCTTTGGCTATTTACTGAACTTCTTTGAGACGTGAAGTACTAGAAAAATTACAAGACACTATTTGTGAAAAGCATTTTATAAACCGTTAAGGGCTACCTGGATATCTGTTATTTTTATGCAGCTGCTCTTTCCTTGGAGCCGGTGAATTTAAATGTTACAAATAGAATTTTTAACTATTTTTTATTGAATAGAACATGGAAAATTATGCTTCAAAAAAAGATCAAAGTAATTTAGTTTTTCTGTCTTTCACAAAAGCCACGTGATATACACTGAATAATCTTTATGCAAAGATTTTGGGATATTGGTCTTAAGGCACAAATTTAATGATACATCTTATGGCTTAAATTTTGATTTTCCCTTCAATGTGGTGGGAGAGTGAATTATTTAAGTAAAAATGAACATAGAGGTGTTTTCATCAAACAGTACAGAAAATCCACACTCTTCTGGAGTTCACGGGGACAAAATGACCGTTGGGTAGAGGTTCTGGTGAATACCCAGTCATTTTTATCAGTAATGAATGTAAGCACATATAACATTGTTTCTCAAAAAACAAACAAAACCAAAAAAACTTTCTTACATTTTTTTGATGAAGATAAAGCTTTCTTCTTTTTGTTTTTGTTTTAATAATTTTTGCAACCCAAATCATACTAAAATGGAAAACGCTTCACCACACATTTGTGGACCCCAAGTATGTTACTGTGGATTTCTCTTCTAGTAAGACTGGGTGCTCTGGCCTTACTTTCCATTTCTGTCCCACCGAGGTTAGCCAGAGTTCACTTGCCTTGTCAGTTAAGTTTCTAAACCAGATGAGTTATATTTTCTATAATTGAGCTAACCACAGTTAATTGCCTGATAGACTATGCCCTCACACTAACTGGAAAAAGAATTAATTGCTTGGAAAAGAATGCATTATATATATTTCGGTCATATCTACACAATCATACTAGGACAAAGTGACAAATAAAGGAATTTCAATGGTGACCAGAGCCAATGGTGACACCAGAGCCAGTGCTTAAATTAGGTGTCTACTACAATCTTTTACCTTTTTTGGGCATTTTCAAAGGTTATAAATTGAACTTCTTGTTAAAGCTGACTAAATTATGTACTATTATTTTTTCATTTCATTACACAAGAAAATAATTTTAGGTGACCTTTGGCAAAGGTTTAGGTACAATTTAAGAAAACATTATTTGTAAAAGAAGGCTAGATTTTTTTTTAATTGCAGGTTTTTACCAGTAATGATTTAGTCTTGTGTTTAAAAAAAAATATTTCCTAGTTGAGGTATAATACCAGGTTTAAGATTTTTCTAAACTTTCTCTGAAAACCTGAAATACACATAAAAATAATTTGGCATTTACTACAGCCATTTTTACTAGACTTTTCCCCCTATACATGAAGGGGTACCAATACTTTATTTTACCAAGCTATGATAATAATGCCGATGAATTTCAAATTTCACTACCTAAGTATAAGTGGTATATTAAAGGAAAAGACCAAAATCATTCAATATATCATCTCTCCCTGCTATACTCTACCAAATTTGCTACAATAAATGGCAAGTTAAAAAATAAAACAAAAGCTTGGGTAATCTATTTAAATGTAATTGATAATCAGGTCAATCTCAAAAAATCTAGTGTTGGCAGTACTCTAAAATAAATATGAGCTTTCTAATGCCCTGAAGCCATTTCAACTATTAAATTATTTAGTCGAGTATTTATTAGTTTACAACCTTAAAGGAAGAATTCAAAACCCAGTGCTTTAGAAAAGGCCAGAGAAACTCAGATATATTAAATATATTTGCTATTCAAAAGAACTTCCAAGATATTTGATAAACCCGTAAAGCACAATAAGCATGTTCATGAATAGAATCCTATTCATAATTCTAGTGTGAAAGAGTCTGCTTATAAGACAGAATAATACTAAGAAAAAAACTGTGAAGAAAATAAATCTTGTTTGTCACCTCCAAGTCTCTCCTTTTCCCCATTTTCCTACCTCTATAGCCTCCTCTTCTTTCTTCCCCAACAATCCTAGATCAACTTAAATTGATGCTGGCTATTTCAGTATTTCTTATGTGTATTAAATGTTCAACAAGAAAAAAAAAACCTTGATATTATTGGTCAAAAGGAGGCTTAAAGTTCACCTGTGGAGCCTGATGACTCATGTTCCTCCCTCTGTTTCTTTAGGATCAGTAGTTAAGAGTTTTCTGAGTGTTTCTAAAATATTTTTTTCTCTGTGCTCACCATGCCTGTAGATACAGTTTATTTAGGCAAAATGAACTAGAACTGCAAAGTCTCTGAAAGGAATCAAGAGTGACTCCAAGTCTTCTAACAAGAGTAACTAAAAAGATGGACTTGTCTCTGTACCTTTCCATTCTTTATCTTGCCCATAACACTCTAACTGCTCCCCTAGGTCCTGGCACTTTGCTCATCCCTCCACCTGGAATGTGGTTGCCCAAAGCATCCTCATCAATTCTCTCCCATGTCCTTCAAGTCTTTATTCAAATGTCGCTCTCTCAGTAAAACTTGCTTTGCCACCCTATTTTAAATTGCACTTCCACAAATACACATCCTGCCCACCTTCCCTGGTTGGTTTTTGTGCATAGCACTTACCCCAATCTAACAGACATATTTTGCTTGATTATTCTGAATATTGCCTGTCTTCCCCAGTAGAATGGCAACTCTGTGAGAACAGGGATTTCTGCTTATGTTGTTTACAACTTCAACGAGAGAGCCTAAAAAGGTACTTGGCATACAGTAGGTGCTCAAGAAATATTGGTAGATGCATGAATTAATTCAGGGAATTAGACAAGCTGTTTACATACTCTGGTCTCTGAGAAGATTTGCAGGCCAGAAGAAAGATTCCTTTACGGAAAATTTTATGAGACAAAGTAAAAAACCGTCATGGTGTACCAAGATGAAGAGTTGTTTATCAACTTGGGTTATGATAAAGGCTTAATCATAATCATAATCATAACTAGGGATTGGTTGGCCCAACTTGTACAAGGCCTGTACACTGAGGGGCACTCCTCAAAGGCAAAGATTAGAAGGATGAAAGCAAGACAACAGTGGCATCTTACAGGCGTACCTTGCTTTGTTGCACTTTGCTTTATTGCCCCTGGCACATATCGTGTTTCTTACAAATTGAAGGTTTGTGGCAACCCTGTGAGAAGCAAGTGTATCGGCGCCATTTTTCCAACAGCACTTGTTAATTTCCTGTCTCTGTGTCACATTTTAGTAATTCTAACAATATCTCAAACGATTTCATTATTATTATATTTGTTACAGTGGTCTGTGATCAGTGATCTCTGATGTTACTATTGCTAAAAGATTATGACTCCTTGAAGCCTCAGATGATGGTTAGCACTTTTTAGCAATAAACTATTTTTAATTCAAGTATATACATTGTTTTTTTTAGGCATATACTATTGTATACTTGACAGACGACAGTATAGTGTAAACATATATTTATGTGCACTGGGAGAACAAAAAATTTGTGTGACTCGCTTTGTTGCCATATTTGCTTTATTGCAATGGTTCTGGAACGGAACCCACAATGTCTCCACGGTGTGCCTGTATTTTCCTCCCGCCTATTGAGATTTCTCTCCCATCCTTTATTCTCTTTCCATAACCTTCTGTGCTGCCTACCGCTCACCAGATAATGTACAACCACATGAAAGGGTGTGCAAGATCATCACTGGTTCCAACTTCTGCCATTTTTCTTCATGCTCCCGCCAAATCTCCAGCGATTCTGAACTGCTAGAGTTCTCTAAACCAAGAATGCTTCCTTCTCCCCACCCCCAACTAAATGCTTTTACGTTTTTATTCCGCCTAGAAAAGGCTTCTTCTGCCTCATTCCCTTGTGAATTCCAGTTCAACATTTAATGAGCAGTCAAGTATTTCTCCTTTTGTGAAATCCCCGGTACATTCCCCACTCTCTGAAGAATGAATTACTCTCTCATTGGTTCCCCACTGATTCTTATAGTATTCAATATTTTATAATTATTACTGGTTCACGTGTCTGATTCTTGATTTTGGCTGTGATATGTCTGAAAGCAAGGGTATGTTCTTCTTTCTTTGTACAAGCAGAACCTGTCAACTAGTAATAACCCATGAAGTTTGATGAATAATTAGTACAAATGAATCAAAATGTTCGAAACTGATAATGCTTCTTTTAAAGAGACAGCTAACGTAAATCTTCTGGAAAACTGAGCCCTTTCTGATGCTTGAAAGCACGTTAAGAAAGTGATCTTTTCTACTTGTGTTTGCTAGGATAAATAAAGGCTAACTGGGGAGATTTACCAGAGGAAAGATGGTAACCAGTGTTTTGGAGAAGGGGGAAAATGTTAAGTAGAATAAGAAGTGGCAAGCAGGGACAAGAAATGTGATGTGTGATAAAGTAGAAATAAGTGTTTGTGAAATACATAAGATGAACTGTGATACAGGCTTCACGAGAGTAGAAGATGCAACTGGTGGGGAGAGGCCAGTTGTTGAAGTATTTAAAACTCACAGTCACAGCTCTTCTAGTGTGATGCAATGCTAGTGATTACCAATTGAGGCTACATTTGCTCAAGGTGATTGTATAATTACACCAAATTCAAATTCCTCATTCAGTTTTGTCATCATGCCCTTGCTGACAACATGGAAAGATAAAGGAGACGGATGCACTGCAGAGCATCTTACAGACTGTGGGTGCAGCTAGCACAGCTTTTCACTTGATTCAGGCTGTAAGCGTTAGCCTGAATACTCAATAATGAAGGCATTTATTTAAAAAAAATTTTTTTTTGGTTCCCTCTCATCTGGGTTAGAGTTTACCCTCCAGACGGCTAGTCAGTGGGACGGTGTTATCTGTTGTGTATCTGTTGGTTAATAAGCATCGAGTTCAGAGAAAAAGGAAACACATTTAGGGCTGATTAATGTAAAGATACTCATTGCTGAGCAGTATAATGCAAAGTAACTCCAGATTTTCCAATTCAATGTATTGATTCTTCCCAATATCATGTTATTCATGTTTGCTGAAGGATTCTTTTCTGAGTTTATACTTTGGAACATGCAGCTCAGTGGAAAGATGTGTGTTTATCCGAATAAGCTGGCTCTGATCCCAAATGATATTTGTGCAAATCTGCTCTCACACTGGTATTAATTTATTAGACAATTAGAACATGGCAAATGAAATGAAGGTTGAAACTTGCCTCACATAGTTTTTTTAATTGTCTCTATTCACACCTACTCCCTCCATATACAAAACTCTTAAAGTCTATAGGGATATCTTAGTACATATTTATGCAGATCAGTTTTTTATTTATGGAAGGGGGATCGCTTGTTCCCCCAGGTGGTTGTAAAACTGCAATTTCGCTTTGACATGATACAAATTGGTTTAGAGAAAACAAATTATTCTAAAGTCTTTAGAAACTGAAATGATGCTGTTGGAGCATAGTAAAAAGATAAATCTAGAAGATGGCCAATTTTATCTTTCCAACACTGGATGGGCTTGTCCTGGATCATGCCTCTGAATTTAGGTCACTGATTTTTATCCAGAGGTGATTTTTGACTTGTAAAAAGAAATGGAAACCAAGAACTACCATAAAACAAGAATTGGTTTACACTCTTTTGAAATGTGTATTTATGCAGACCATGAAATAAAAATACTTTGTTCAGAAAAAGTTAACTCTTTTTAACGCTGCTCTGAATGGCCTACCCAAAATAAAAATTTTAGGAGTGAATAAATGGTTTTTGTGATTTAGTCTTCTTCCTTGCCTGTCCCATAAACAGGGAATATTGGAGCATGGGAGAATACCCAGGGCTTAGGAACTTTATTGTTTTAAGTAAAATTTTATTGAAGGTTTACCTACGTACAGAAAAGGACACAAATAGTAAACCACAAGCTCTGTGGATTTAAGGTGAACATAGCCATGTGACCAGCATGCCAATAAAATAAGACATTAATAGAATATTCCTAAATCCCAGAAGGTCCTCTCATGCCCCGTCCCAAAGATAATTACTATTCTGCCTTCTAGCCTCATAGATCAGTTTTGCCTATTCTCTGGAAGACAACTCTTCCAGGCAAATAGTGTCAGTTCTATTTTAGAAGATTTTTGCATGTGAGTTTACATTCTCCCACTTATCAGTCATTAGCCAAGATGTATCAACATGGAATCAGAGAAAAATCAAATGCTTCAAATGAGTTCCAGCATAACATGAGCTCTTTGTGATTTTTGAAAGTCCCCTGGAAGTTAAGAATGTCACTCAGGTTGTGTTTTGATGGCAGCCCAATCACTGATTCCACAACTTTTCCCTATACTATTCTGGCCCACCATTGTAATTAACACAGTAAAAGCTTAAATCACACCATGGTCCCCTAACATGTAACAAAGAAAGTGGAATACAGAGACGGGCAAAAATCACACCATGGTCCCCTAACATGTAACAAAGAAAGTGGAATACAGAGACAGGCAACAAGCTTTAAAGATCAGAAAAGAGGGAAACAATATTTAAGAATTACATGTAATTAGAGAACATTACATAACGACATATTGCGAGAGATTAATCCAGTCAGTTCAGACATGACGTTTATTTTTAACAATCAGTATTCGGTTCTCTGTAATCATGCCCCACAGTTTATAAAGTGCTTAATGAACTCTTACTGGAAAGTGGCTATTTCAGGAGAGTATAATGACCTTTAATCACTTCACCCAAGCTATTAGTAAGAAAGATTGTCAGGAAATGTTTTTACTTTTGTTGTAAAAATAATTGAATTTCCAGTTGAAACAAGAAGTTTGTCAATATATAACGCCCAATGTCTTAACCCTTCCTCTTTATGCTGTTTCTCCCTCTTCTTCACAGTGTATTATTGATGAATTTGAACAATTTCTGATTTTTTACCGGGTTCGAATAAGCTGAGAAGGAAAATAACTTCTAACTAAGCAGCTACTGAGTTCTTAGGGTAGATACTATACTCATAGTATCTCATTTAATCCACTCAAAAACTCAGTGAGGCAAATATTATGCCCATTTTACAGTTGAGGAAATTGGAGTTAAGGAAAAATACCCAGTTTACCCAGTATCATACTAGCATAACTGTCAGAGAAATAATTGAGACACAAAGCTATTTGACTCTAAATCCCTACTGAAAGATGCTTTATATAGTATTTAAGTCTTAGTATTACATTGAATATTGTTGGTTGGTGAACTTTCATCTCTTCCACAATGAAACATATTTAGTATTGTCAGGGTATAACTAGTAAACAGTGTAGGGGTTGATGTCTTGGTCTTTGATTATCATTGCAAGAGAGTCAGCGTAGGGTAGGTTAGTGGTTCTCAAAGCGTGGTACTTGGACCCGTAACACCAGCATCATCTGTGAGCTTGTTAGACACACAAATTTATGAGCCCCACGTTGAATCTCTGAATTTCTGAGCATTGGACCCAGAAAACCATGTTTTCACAAGCTCTTGAGATGATTCTTACACATGTTAAAGTTTGAGAACCAATGACATATTTAAAGAGTTAGACTGTGTACCTTTGTACCCTGGTTCTACAGACTACTAGTTATGTGACACCGATCAATTTAGTTAACCTTTCTGAGTTTCAGTTTCTTCATTTATGAAATATGAATAATAATAGTACCTGTATGTATAAGGTTGCTTATATAACACACATAGAAAAGTGCCAGGCTAACTGCAAGCTTTGTAAGTGGTTAGAAACAAATATATATATTTTTGATAATGCAAGTAAGTAATTGGTATCAAAAGCATTCACTAAATAGCTCAATATTTTGGAATAATTTATTTTAATAATGGAGTCTAATAAATATTGAGGTTTTGAATAGGAATAAACAGTCTTTTTTAGAATTTGTTTCACATTTTAATATGTAAAACAGAAGAGGAAAGGCGATGGAAAGCTCATATAAATATGATACGGTAAATTACACTGTTTTATGAATATGATTTCATACGGAATTCAAAGTAGATGCAATTAGTGCTACAAATTAGAAATCGCAAATGATGATTTAACAAACACATGATTTAACAAACAAATCAGAGAAAAAATTTCAGATGAATTTAAATCGCTCTATGTAGATTGAATCTTGTGATAAGTAATTCTCCAGAGAAAGCATAAGATGTTATTCCTCGTTCCAAAAAGTAGGACAGCTTGGAAGTTGAGAACAGTTATTGTAGAAACTAGAATTATCAATGAAGGCAATTAATAAACACCATAACATGCATTTAAATGTATGAGACTAGCATCTAATGTAATTTGCTTTTTATATACAATGCCAATTTAAATGAGTCCTGCTGTATGGTTGCACCTGTGGGTGAGTAATCATAATATTTGTGATGGCAAGTTGGCCTGGGGACTGACGCAAAGCCTCTCAGCAAAAGAGCAGCAGATGGTGTGTAAACGCCAAAGCCAGAGCTGTGCACTTTTGGGGGGTGTATTTAAGTAGCTTCATGTTCACGGCATGAAGTGAGGGTATCAGCTGAAAAAAACTTTTCCTTCCTCTAGTCCGTATGCACCAATTAAACATACATCATTAAAGAGCAGTTGTGTGTGTCAAAGCCTGATACGTAGAGAAATGAAGGGGAAAATTCAACAGACACAAACTTGTATTTCTCTTTATCAGTTCTAAAGGAAATAACAAAATACAGTGGCAGTGCAGCTTTTAACAGCATTCCACAGGATAAAAGGTGCTTTTCCATGTACTCCTAAATGATTCTCACGATAGTGCCAGGAATTAGATATTACTGTTTTTCTCCCATTTTACTGCTCAGAAAACGAGGTGTTTGAGAATTTAAATGCCATGACCAGGGTCACATAGCTATTAAGTGGCCTAGATGGAGAAGAGATGCCACCTTGGGTTTTGTACCAAAATCTTTGTTCTTACTATGCCACACCTTCTTTTAATCATTTAATTCACTTTCCATTGGAATTTAAATTGTAATGAAGAAAAACTGAAGGGTGTCCACAATTAAGAAATACCTATTTTGCAGTTGTATCAGTAAATACAAAGGGTTTAAATCCACACCATAGAGAGAAGTGATCTTACCCTTATACTAACTTTTTTTGTCTGGTTAAAAAACTACATATTTCTAGTTAGGTTCACTTTTTGAAGAGGGATGATCATCTTCTACTGGACTTAAGGGGGTTAAAGTCTCCTGCCGTGAGCAGAGAGGGCACCTGTGGGACTCGGTACCTGGGCAGGATGAGCCCTGGGCTGTGGCTTGTCAGGTCTCCCCAGGAAGCCACCCACTACAAGATCTGGATTCCCAACCAGGGACACCTCCCTGAAACCTGACACTAGAAAATCCTACCAGGCCTTCCAAAGCCCGGGCTCCATATGCATAACTAAACCTTTCTTCAATCTGAAGGCCAACACCCCATCTCTGGGTATCTGGATTTTTGTTTGCCCCTAAAGCCCACATGTTTATTTCCTGTGTGCCTGTGGTCTTGATTTAGTCACTGCAGCATCATGCAGGGTAGATTGATGCTGTCTCTGACCTCTTGGTGCAATTTGGTTTTCCCTTAGTTACATTCCCCAGGAGGGACTGTTGTGGGCCATGGGGAATGCTATGGACCAAATGTTTTGAGACCCCTCAAGAGGTATATGTTGAAGCCCTAATTCACAATACGTTGGTAGTAGGATGAGGGGTCTTTGGGAGATGATTAGGTTTAGATGAGGTTTAGATGAGAGATACGATCTTTCTTTCTGTCCTGTGAAGAAACAGCAAAAGGCATCCATCTGAAAACCAGGAAGAGGGCTCCCACCAGGAACCAAGTGAGCTGGCACCTTGATCTGGGACTTCCCAGCCTCTAGAATCATAAGAAAAAGTTTCTGTTGTTTAAACCACTCAGTCTATGGCATTTCTGTTATAGTAGATCACACCGACTAAGACAGGGAGGGAAAACATGAGAGTAGCACCCAGGACATGCTTTTGTTAGTGACTCCACTACTGATGGACCTTTCTTTCCCGTTATTGGATGAGTGGGTGAGCACAGTTGGACGGGTGGAAGGAGGCTGTGGTAGGTAAGGGGGAAAGAGGAGTAGAGACAAGGTGCAAGAAAAACTAGATTTTCTAAATTAAACAATAATAATATCCACTTATGTGAGTGTATTTTTGTTTCACTCAACTCAAGCTGAATTACTGAGCTTCTCTGAAGAACTGAACCCTTCTTTAAGACAAACCCTGCAGGCAGATTGGAGGGGAGATGTTCCTAATTGAAACACATGGGGATTTCACGGAAGGATGCTACCACCTTCACCGCTACTCATTCACGTTGATATCGAAACTGCATGTCAATAATTATCTGTCTCCCACCATTTCAAATCAGAGAATTCAGACATTCTACTGTAAGAATCTTTTCAGGTGGAACGTTATGCTTTCTGATGTTTATAAAATTTTTCTTCATTGCTTTTTAGCTTCATGTGGTCTCAATATTTATAGTAACAGCTTTTGAATTAACACCATTATTGCCAAAGAGCAAATTAACCTAATTTCATCACAAAGTTTGGTTATTCCTAATTCTAATGCTGAGGGAATCCAATGCTTCGCTCATTAGTAATCATTAATCCTGTTGATTGTGCAGAATAGTCTAGAAGAAATTTAAAGAAACTTTAATCAGATTTTGCTTTGTCTGCAACTTATTTGGCATTATTAGCTGTATATTAAATTCAAGGTGCACCCTGGAGTGTTGTAATGTTAACATTGCAATATTAAAGAATAAAAGACGATTTTAAAAATGCTCAGTGTCCAGTTTGTACAGATTAAGATATTATAATCTCAATAACCTAAATATCTCTTTTTGGTGCAATTACAGCACTAGTCATGTAGACAGATTTTGTATAGAAGAATATTGATCCTGGAAAATCAGTATTGTAGAACTTAAAAAATAACATGCTTGATGTATTAGTAGCTACTAACAGCTAATATTGATTAAGCTTGGCAATGGCGAATCTACGTGCATTATCTCATTGTCACTGGCCTTTAAGGTCTGCATTTTATTGGGCATAGTTTACAAATGAGGAAACTAAAGACTTAAAGAAGTGTAGTGATTTTCCCAGAATTACACAACAAAGAAATGGCAGAGTTTAAAGTTAAACCCAGGTCTTTGCAACTCTAAAGCCCATGTTCTAAGCTACTGCCTTCCCACACGTATTTGCCAACCTGAACTCTGGGAATGCCGCAAAGAGTTGTAGCTTGTTAAATCATTTTGAAACATTCACATTACGAGTCTCCAGAATTCCGTGTTCTTTTGTGAATGGCAGAGAGATTAAGTCATGGAGTTTAGAGTGAAACGTGTTCGTTTTTAATTCCTATTTGTGCTGCTTACAGCACAAATGGCAACCTGGAGTGTATAACTCAGTGACCCCAACTGTGCAGGGTGTGTAAATAAGCTCATCGCTTAGAGATGCTGCAAAATTAAATGACAGAAAGTGCCAGAAACTTTTAGCCCAACGCTTGCACCAAGACCTGACAAAATCTGAGGTTTCCATTTTTTCTTATTATGCTTATACTTCCGGGAAAAGACAAAGACTGATTCCTAGTTATTTCCACTGAAAACAAAACGAAGCAAAACATAGGATAAAAATGCACCCTTGTTGCTTTTGCTGTACTTTGGTCTGACTTAGGTTGTATTGATGTTATCCATTTGTGTGTAACCACAAACACAAGTGGTCTAAATGGAGTTAGTAATGTCCCCTTGATTCCAGACTTTCTTCTCCACTGTTGAATTTCTTGAGGTGGCACCACAGTTCTTCCAGTAGGTTGTAATAAGAACTTTGAAATGATATTTTGCTGTTTTTTTTCTTTTGTATCTTTGTTTTCCATTCTGTTGCCAAGATTTTATTTTCTGCAGAGCGTCTCATAATCCCACCCCTCCCAAATCTTTCCACTGACTTCTCTCCTCTCAGTACACCCAGTTGAAATAACACTTCTTTCACCATTCTTATACTTAACAAGTAATTTTTTTAGCATCCAGACTGTGTCAGTCTCCTGTTGACAGCTGGTAATATGCAGACTCTACCCCCAAGGGGTTCACACTGTAGTGTGACTCTTCTCCTTGTGTCCCAACGCTGGCTTGTCCTCCTAAACTCTCTTTCTCCCAACCTTCAATCCTTCAATTTCACGCCCATCTGCTGCCCACTCTCCTGGCCACACCTGGGACCTTGTTAACATCTGGAAATTCTCCATCTCTGAACTACAAAAGATCAGTGTCTGCAACTAGCAAATCCCACCATCTCTCTCTCCTTTTTTAAATTCCTTATTGCCTTCTATGCAACTTCAAACTTTGTTTTTTTCTTCCTGCTGCTGCTTCTTTCCTGCTCGCCCAGCTCCATAATTTGATCCATCCCTCACAGCATTCGTAGGAACATTCCTCCCCCTCCCCCACATCCACCCCTTGTTTCTTTAGCCACTCTTTTGTAAATCTCTTGATAATTACACAAGGTACTTTCAGTGTTCCTAGACACAGGCTGTCAGAGGGAGCTGGGTAGTAGAATGTGGCCGTGCAGGTTGGGGGGCCATCAGATGCATAGGGTTTCCAGCTTCAGCTGGCCTCCTCATGGCTCTGCCTCAGATTTGGAATAAGCACCAACACCCTCAGGGTTGTTCTAATTCATGCTTGTTTCTCTAGTCTCTTCAGCTACAATTTTTCCCCACATGTGTTGTTTTCTAGCCACATTAAAAGGCTTCTCATTTCCCAGACAAGCCATTTTGTCTCTGTATCCTCTGCCTGCAACTCCTTCTTTGCTTTGTTCACCTGCCAGACTTTTTCTCATCCTTCAACATCCAGTCCAACATCCTCCTCTGTGTAATCTTTTTCTCTTGGACGGAGGTAGGGAGCCTCTCTCTGCGCTCTCATAATTTCAAGTGCATATTTAAAACTTAGAGCATGCCTGCATTATACGGGAAGACCTAGATTTCAGAGTACTAAGCATTAGAGATATGGCATGTAAAAGGCATACACTGGAGCACTCAGAGTAAGTATTCAGTAAATTGATAGATATTTGGGGTGGGCGGTTGTGATTGATAGAGACCGAATATCTCTGATGTTTTGAAATGCAAGTCTTGTGGAGCTAAAATAGACTTGTTAAATGCAAATTTGAATTCAAGATGGTAGACTGACAGTACACATTTGTTTACTTACCTCCCCAAATCTTTGCTGCACTTTATTTTTTTTCCAACTCTTCCTTTTCTTTTATTGACAAATGTAATTGTCAATACATTTGTCAATACATTTGACAAATGTTGCAATTTCATATGATACTGCAAATGAATTTCAATCCCAATAGTACATTTTTATATCAAGATTTCCACATTGAAACTCTAGCTTTCAGAACATGTAGGCATTGTCAGCAGCTAGCCTGGGCACCATCAAAAGAGTGCACTGCTGCAAAGGGATAGAGACGGCCAGTGTATATTTAGAGGGGTATTAAAGGCATTGCCTGGAGCTGAGCCCACGAGAGAAAAGCACGCTCTGCCAAGGCTCCTCTCACATCCCCTGGCAGATTACCCCTGAGGCTGTGTGCTGTGCCCCATGGGTCTCCTGCATTGGCTCCAGGATCTTTAGTCCGTGACGGGCAGTGGGGTGCTTTGCAGGTAGATGCCAGATGTGGCAGGCATCTCCTTGGCCACACGCAGACAGCAGAACTGTAAGTGCTGGTTGCTTCTTTGGCATACACCGCAGACTGCTCTGCACAGGTGCCTGAGGAGACCTAAACAAGGCTGCTCATGGCCAGAGGTAGTAGCCCAAAGGGCTCTGGCTGCCCCTGGCCCCTGTCAACTGCCCCACTGCAGGAGGGGTCAATTTCTCACTTACATTCAGGACGCCAGCGCACCGGAGTCCACCGGTTGGGAAGCGCTGTCTGTATTGTGTGCCTCATTTTATAAATGAGGAAGCTAGTTTACAGATCAAGGAGTTGATTTTTTTCCCCCAGATTAGGAGCAAATATGACGGAGTCAGAACTGAAAGAAAGAAAAGAGAAATTGAATGAAAATATTTTGGACGAGAGGAAGGTAATTCTTAGAAGGGAGGAATTGTAATGTATTGTAAGCTTTGTTATCTGCCACTCTATTCAGAATATGCTAATAGCTTTATTTTTCTAAATTCTTGGTTTTGTGTGAAAACACAAAACAAAACAAAAATCTCTCCCCCCCAAATCCTATACTCCAATAAAGATGTTAAAAAAAAAAAAAAAGAAATCAAGAAAGAAATAAAAAGCAAGAAAAAAATTTTAAAAAAGAACATAAGGTGCTTACAACAGCGCAAGGCACACGGTAAGCGTTCAGTCGTGCGAGTGGCTACGATGAATTTCCAGCAGCCAGCATCGCCTGGCGCAGAGTAAGAGTTCAGTAAATGGCTGGTTTGGTAAGTGGGTGGTAAAAAGGAAATTTTAGGTCAGTCTGGATAGTTTTATACGTTCTTTGCTGCACTTTAAATGAATACATAGAAAGCGTAGCATAGCAAGCATACAGGAGGTGCAGTGGAAACACCAAGTCACGTCTGAAGTGTGTGTGAGAGGCTGAGGCAGAGAAAGCAAGCGCTGATCTTCTAAGCGGGGACCCAGAGAGCCTTGGGTGTGCACACAGAGAATGAAAATTGGGTTCAAAAAAGGTGAATAATTGATGGCGAACAGCTCAAGTGTCGTGCAGGTCAGTCTGCCTCCATACGTTCATCTCCAAAGAGGAGAGAAACTTAGAATTGACAGCCAGTCAAATGCCGGAGAGTTGTTTGTGCTGGTAACTAAGGGCACAGTGTGAAGAGAGTTGAGGCCGCTGGTGCAGCTGGTGGAGGCCCCGAAGAAAAATTCTCCCCGCTTTTGATCAGTTGATAGAGAAAAGGGGCAGTTTGTCAGGCCGCTCTACACGTGACCTGACTTAAGATGGGGGTGGTGTTTATAAATATTAGTAATACTGTTAGCCTTACGTATGGAGTGGTAGGTGAGAGTTAGACATCCCCTTCCTTAAAGTCTCAGACAGGATTCTGCTGAACGTGTATGCAGACGTATATCGATATCAAGCAGGGGCAAAGGCAATTACACTAAACTTAATGAAGTCATCACTCTCTGCTTTTTTACATCCGCTAATTGCATGCAGTGTAAAATGTTTACTCAAGCCAGAAAACAAAAGATGCTAAGGACAAGATTCCGCCTAACTTAGGGTCAGAAAATTGTACCAAAATCGTTCAATCAGCTGCTGGATACAAAGCCATTTCAGAATCACGCCTTGGGTACTGTTACCAATTGTTCAGGCTCTTGAACCTGCTGGAGACTCACGACCTGTTCCTGAAATGGGAGGGTGGATGTGCAGTATTTCCAGGCAATCTATGTACCTTGAACATTAGTATTTTAACCCACTGAAATACATCCTATTTGATCAATTGTGTTATTTAACCAAGCCTCATCAGAGGTAAAAATAGATGGCATGTTTCTGCCACTTGTGGTTCCAGGCTTCTGATTTGAAGAATCCCTGGGTGTGAGTTCCTGATTAGATCAATGATCATCCCAGAGTACAGGTCAAAATTAATATTTGGTTGAAACTTATGAAATTTACTTTTTTAGGTCAAAGAATGTCAAATAGTGTCAGGTCAAATGGTATATTTATATATCACATTGACTATGATGAAGTTTTAGAAAATATTTGAAACAACATAAGAGACTCAATCAGCCCTATTGTTACAGTTATCTCTTGCAGAATAACAAATTCTTCCAAAACTTACAACTTAAAACAACAATTGTTGTACCATACCTCACAATTTTGTGGGTCCAGATTTGGGGAAGGGCTCAAATGAGCTTCTTTCCTTTATGTGATAACTATGTCGTGTTCAGCTGGCAAGCAGACTCCTTTGTAAGGTCCAGTTTGACTGCTTGCACACATCTGGCACGTAGTAAGGATGGCTAGAAGTGGTTCTCAGTGGTACTGTTGGCCAGAGTCCACAGGTGGCTTGCGCACTATGGAGACCGTAGGGACAGTCAGACTTGACTCCTTGTGGCTGCCAGGGATGCTGAGAGACAGTTCTTCAAAAGAGAGAAGGTAGAAGTTGCCAGTTTCTCAAGGCCTGGAAGTAGAAACTGGCACAGCTTCACATCTACCATATTCTGTCCATCAAACCCCGTCACCGAGCTGGCTCATATTCAGTGAAAGGGGACAATGGTGACCCCATCTTCTGCTCATGCTCTGCTACAAATTCATCAGTCTTCATGTTTCATCTCTCTTCTGAAAGCCAGTCTTTCCTTAGGTTTCAGGCTGTTTGGTTTCCCTGAAATCTCAGCTCTCTGATAGACTCAAGAATAAATATGATTTCACAGTAGGTCCATCTTTTTCTTATTATTAGGGTGCTGGTCACATGCTTTCAAACTCTACATCCCAGGTGGAAGTGGAATTCCTTGGCTTTCGAATTTGTATAAGTAATTCTAGATCCTAGACAGCTGAGGAAGTCTAAATGTCTGCAGCATGCTTAGGGAAAATGATTGTGAACCTAAAACTCTAAGAATACCTTATTTAGCCAAATTATCATTCTAATATAAGAACAAGAAGTGACAGTTTTTGACTTACAAGAACTAAGTAAATTACCTTTATGTAATTTCTGAAGAAATAGCTTAAGAGTGTGTTTCAGCAGAACAAGGGGAAAAAAAACAAACAGGAACATGTGGGGACCCCAAAAATGGTAGCTCTGTACTGGGAGATAAGTGATAGGAAGTTCCAGAATAATTTTCAGCAAGAAGTCAGTGGGTTCAGATAGGAATAAGGTCATATATTAAGAAGAATGTGTGAAGTATGTCAAGCCAAATACAGCGTGACTTAGAGGGTGATCGGGGGATTCTTGATCTGAGTTTTTAACGATGCAAATAATTCAGCAAATGAGTGGCACATTAACTGTCCCCTATTATTATTACATACCTCTTTCACCCTACCCTACACTCCATGGACTTGTTTTATCTTCCCAAGCAGACAGTGAGCTACCTGTTCATCTTCTTTTTCATGATAAGTTAGTATAAAGTCTTTTTTGATAGTAAAGAAGTATAGTCAATGTCATGATAAGTGTATGATTTTACTGACATGATCTCTTAGGAAATAAGATACACAAATTAAACTGGTAAAAGTTCATGAAGCAAATACAAATTATTTTCTTCCCAACCTTAAAACCGTGGATTTTCAAGGATGTATTTTAATTTTATAATCATTTAAAAAAATGTTGGAAATGTTGCTGAGTTGGATATGAATTAGGCTGACATTAGGATGTGTGGGTTTGCCAATAGAAATCTTATTTCTATCAACAGTAGAAATATATCCAATTTGACCCACCTATGGGCTATACAACATGGCTCATCTGAATATAGAATATGTTTTAAAGTCATTCTGATCATTAGCTATACTATACCAGCTTTAAAATTATTCTGTAGATCTAAACAGTGAATAACGTAGACAGAATTAATCACAACTGGCCTTATCAGTGAGGGCAGGTGGATGATTGTGAGCCTCCAGCAGTGATCCTCTGAGAAGGACACAGCATCGCAAAAGTAGTGTCATGATGAGGACGCACAACCTGAGCCACATCATCGGGAAGCATCAGGGTCAGGGAAGATGGTCACAGTGCTCTTTTAGGATAATCCTTATTTCCTCCGCTTCCTTTATTTGTTGACATCTGTCCAAGCAACCTGGCATCAAACTCAGAACTTAACCTCTCTGCCTTAATTTTGTACTTAGTGGGTGTAAGTGTGGACACCCAGTTGAAGTGATCTCGAGAAGTGTAAAACCTAGGTACTACACGGTTGTCTTTTAAAACGTTACGTTTCATCAGATCACACTGATAGCTTTGAACGATTCTTTTAGAAAATTTAAAATAAAACCCTCCTTTGAGTTCGTACCTAAACTAAGGAATATTTATGTCCTACGGAGTTTACTTTTTTTCACACAGGTCATTGGATTTGAGAAAATTATGATATGATTGAGAGAAATGATCATTATAAATTACATATTTACCATTATTTGTAGATGAGATGTTTGTACAAAGGGTTTGGAACAATAAAATATTACTGTCTTGGAATTTGTGTAGAGTTTTCTCCTAAAATGCGGACTCTCTTCTCAACACCTGAACAGAAGGCATTCAAATTAACCAAATGGTACTTTCTTGGCCAGCCTAGAAATTTCTTCCTCTCCTTTCCCCTCCTCCCTCTTCCTTACTCCTGAGGCCTTGATACCAACAGAAGACTAAAATTCATCTGCACCCCACTTAATATGTGTAACCAGCTGTGATTTTAGTTTTGATGTTGCCACATGAAAAAAGTTTTTGTTTTTTTTTCCTGAGCTGTAGGTGTTAATTGGTATCTTCGTATCTTGCTAATTAAGTTCTAGCAACACCTTTTCCCTCTTCCTCCTTTGCATTTAATGAGCTCCCTTGTTGTATTAATTTATTAGATAATTAGATAAAACAAAAAAAAGTTCACTTTCTTTAGGAATGGCTTTGGAAGAGTACACCTTAAATATTCAAAGACTGATAAAAATGTGTACGTTACAAGAAAAAAAAAAAAATCAGCTCGGGAAGAAATACACTTAATGTTAGCCTACCCACTCATACTGACATTTTAAATGATGTGATCATTAGGGCATTTATTAAAAAAAGAAAAGATTGGTTCTAAAGCTCGGGCAACAAAAGCTATTTTGGCGTAAGCAAAACAGAATCACATATGGTACAAAACGAGGAGCATACCAGAAACCTTTGCGATATTTAAGCACAACAGACAAATTATCAGTTAAGCGATGTGCCCTCTGGACTCGAATTATCATTTTTATTTGCATGTTCATTTTCTTTCAAAAATTCCTTTTAAGCCATTGGCCAGGTATTATTAAGTTTTTGCTATTTATTATGGTGCCAGAATTGACTTGACAAAAGAAGAATGGAAAAATCATTGGTGTGCATTGAAACTGATCACTGTTTAATATCATAATACTTTCAGTTCGTCAGCAGTTAGGGAATTCTGGAAATCATTTTGAGTGAGAACATTCAGATGTTATTGATTCCATTCTCCTGCTCCAACTCAAACTGGTTCAGACTGAGAGCTTTCTAACTTGTCCCATGTCTGCAGAAAAGTCAATGCCATCTCTCATTGCTCTGCTTTTGTCTTTGGTTGAGCAATGGATTCTGCTGGAATCCATTCTTTATCTCTTTGATACCTATTATTCACATCTCTTTAAGTATCTATTAATCCTTAAGGTGAAGCAAACATCCAAAAATCAAGATATCGAGCTATAAGTATTCATAGGTAGTCATCAATTCAATCAACATTGAAATTGTATTTCTTGAACCACAAAAGATGCATTAAGCCTGAAAGTCATAATAATATGCAATCCTTCAAGTATCTCTGATAGACATGATGACAGAAATGACTACCTTTTTTTGCCCAGTTTGGGAACATTGAGCTTCCCAGCTGGGGTTAGCACATTTTAATCAGAAGCCTTAAAAAGTGCAGTAACTAATCCCCCAGGAGATGATGCTATCAATACCTCCTAAAGGCAAAGAACTAATACTTCCAGGCTGCACACATCGCATCGATTCTTTGCTTTAGGGTAGAAACAGGTTTTAGAGATGTTGTGAGCTGGAAAGCAAGATCAGTTTGCCTCTGCTTGACCTTTAGATGAAATGCATTGGAGTAAAAACTCTTTCCAGTGTCATTTGTCACTCAGGAATTAGAAAAGAGAGCTTTTCTCCCCCGTATTCAAGATGAACCAAAATCAAGTAATTGACACAGCAATCTAAAACTTCCACTCCTTTTGGTTTTGTTCCGCCCCAAATGCTAACTTAAATCCTTCGTGACTGTTACAAGTATAAAGGGAAAAGAAGACCCAGAGAGGCACCTGGAGACAGAGATAGCAGAGCTGTGAGGAGATTGTTTGCAGAAAATATTCTTCCCATGTGTGGACTTGGCCTTTGAAGCAAAGAATTACAACAGGAAATTAGGACGAGGCTGGCGCAGCCTCATAAACAAGTACAAAATCGTGTCAGCACACCAAAGTATTTCACTAGACTGCCCTTCCCCTGGGAGGTTCACAGGTGGTATAATAAATGAAATCAGCAATTCTTCCTACATGTCTAGCATGTATGAATATTTTGGCTCAGCGGACCATTAGTTATTTGTAAGCTGGGGCATAAATACAGACGCTAGTTGAATATTTATGCTCCAGAATCCACGTTCGTTGATTTGTCTATGTAGGGGAAATGTGGTTATGGGGGGAATGGGAAATATTTACTCTGGAAGCCCTTAATGTAATGCATTAAATATGAATATGCTTTTGGTGTAGGGATCCTGGAGCTCTAGGTAGGTGTTGGGTCCCTACTGGCCCTTTATCATTTTTCTCTTCCAACAACTGAATCGAAAACCGAAAAGCTGCCTTTAACATTCTGAAACGGTGATCCTGCCAGACTCATCCTATAAGAAATTCCCAAAGTTTTTATCCAGACACAATATTTTTTATTAGCTAACTTGTAGCAAGTCTCTCCTCTGAGCCCAACTAAACATGATACTAAACGTTCTTTTGCCTTTGTGCAAGTATAACAATCTGGGCCTCCTTTGTTTTTCACTGAACAATAAAATTAACCGGTTATTGAATTTATGCTCCCATTAGAGAGCCATTGTTACTGTTTTAACAAGAGAAAATGCTCAAAGAAAAACAGACAAAAATTAGCACAGAAAAGATTATGATTTATGTGCGATTCTTTTCTGGATATTCGATTTGGAAATGTATTCATGGAAAATGGTCTCAGTGTCAACGATTCAATGCTGTAAGAAAAAGCTATCCCCCGAAGAACTCTAATTTTCAACTTGTTTCTCATTTAGTGGATAAAGCCTACAGACCTCATTCTCCTTTTGTGAAAAGAATAATTATAGTGATTTGCCAAAGTAAAGTACTTGAAAAGGATTTCCTAAAATTTGGTAGAGGATCTTAAAATTTTATTCCACTCTGAATCTTTCCAGATATCTATCAAATCTGAACTGTTTCTCCCAGGCTTAGATTAATTTTCTAAATCACTCAGCTTTCTCCCATCTACAGTGATGTAGCAGCTGAGTTATATGATGAATTTTGCCCTCTCCTGAGTCTGTCAAGAAGGGATACTAAAATTTGGTAATATTTAGGGGTGGAGAAATGAAGGGGTGTCTCAAACTACCTTCCTTTTTAAGAGGCAAGTACCGAATCATCAAATAACACATCTGACCAAGACCTCAGATGTGATTAAGTCCAAGAGATTTGCCAACAGAGTTGTATTCTAGAATCACCTGGGGAGTTGTATAAAAGATTCCTGGGATCCACCTTTGAACTTCTAGATGGGATAAACACCAGGGATTTGCAGAGTAACTCCCTGTAACTCTATTGAATGTCCACCAATCTTTGATCTCTTCGTTTTAAGAAGTTGAATTTTTTTCAGTTTAAGTCATTTATTCAACAGTAAATGTGCTTTAATGGTTGAGAAGGATCTGCTTTTTGAACTCCTAATCCAGTACTTTATAAAATGTGTTAAGAAGGACTGATGGGAATTATGTTTCTTACTGCCTTCCAGGATAAGGTTAGTCGAATAGGATATTTCAGATTTGACTCAATAGGATATTTTCTAAAGTTATGGACTATTTAAATACCCTTATAAAATATTCACAAAATTACTCATTGCATTTCTGTCTTTTTTGATAATGTTCTGAGGTAGTATATTCGTGCTTGCTGTAACGACCTAGCAATCCTAGGCCTCTGGGCTATCCATCTCACATTTGTTAGAAGAAATATTAATAATTTTTAGATCATATTTCCATTTATAAAATAAAAAGTTAGCTTTGGCTGATTTCATTAGGCGAAATTGAGGGACAGTAGAGACAAACGGTTTGAAAACATTTATTTGCAATATATGGGAATGCTTAAGAAAAACCAACTTTCAGTTGTATATGTGAGAGCCAGAAAGACAGATAGACAGACTTTGTTGAAATGCAAAATGGCCTTTGAAAATTTCATGGAATAAAAATAAAGTGGTAGCACATTACTGTTCCAGACAGAGAGGTATCAGTCGCCTATTGCCGTGGCTCAGATCCTGAGGGTTGACATTAAACCCTTCCAAAAGAAAAACATAGTGATAATCCAGTCACAGTTTATTTCAGAATGAGGGATTAAAGATGCATATTGTGCTTAGTCTCTTGAAAGAGATGTTGGGGATAACAGTCAGGGTGTGATTAGATTACAATATTCCAGATGTGAGGCTATTCTGAAATCAACATGAGGGTTATACGGGTTGTGCCGTCCATGCACTAAGGTAGACATCCACGCCTGTTAGGAATATTTTTGGCTACAAGTAGCATATATGCCAACAGACTGTGGCTTCAACAAGTAATATATTGATTTTTCTCACGGAAGGTGGAATCTGAAGTTAGGAAGTCCAGGGCTGGTTTCTCAATCCCTTTCCTATACCTTTTGATGTTCCTCTATGATAGCAGCTTGAGAGTAATACAATAAAATGTCCTATCCTCCCCCTCCTTAGAACTAGGATGTCATCACATTAATTCCAGCTTTAGGATGATTGGATTCATAGTAATATGTAATATGGCTGACAGAAAAAAGAAAGAGTTAAAGAAAGATGACCTTCAAAATTATTGATAATGTAGTTTAAGGTAATGAGAGACAAAGCTAGATGATGGCAAACAGAATGAAAAGGGCCCCTTAAACCAGATAGACAATTTGAAAGAGCTAAATACTTCTGTATTTTTTTCTAATTATTCAGGTTTTTATAGGGGGATAAAGACTCAGTGTAAGAAATGTAACCCAGAGCTTACAGCTCTAAGTCTTTCTTTGTCAAATATTGCCGCTCTCATGCTGCATAACCATCTGTCTCAAAATTCCATGGCTTCAAACAACAAACATGTATTGTCAAGCTCTCCATTCTGCATTTGGCTGACTTCTGGCTGCTCTTGACTTGGTTCAGCTGGGAGGGCGGATCAGCTTCAGGCTGCCAATTGGCTGAGCCTGGCTCATTGCATCTCATTTTGAGGCACAGATCTAAGGGAGGGGAGCAACCCGACCCGCAGTATGTTCTTCTAACGCAATGACAGACACTCAGGGCAAGCCCACTCCACGAGCACACTTGACGAAGTCAAAAACGGAGGTTTGGGGATGTGCACGCCACCCATCGTGAGGCCACGGCAAGGCTGTCGGTGTGTGCTTCTACTGTAGGCCAGTGGGGTACTGGAAACTTCGTGTCATGCATATCAACTGGTCATACAGAGACCTGCTGAAACCTCAGCTGTGTGTCTCAAATGTATTGTTATTACTTTTTAACCATGAGGCCTGTCACTGTACGCAATGGTTAAAAAGAAAGTTGCTTTGTTGTTTGGGAAAGTGTTTTCCAAGTTGAAGAGGATGGAGAAACAGCCATTCCAAAGCTGGACCAGTGTCTCCTAGGATAGAGGAGGATAGAGAGGAGGTTCTTCTAACGGAGAAGAAAGAGCCGTGGGGATTGAGACGGGATCACAAGCCTGGCTCCTCCTGGTTGTGGACTTTGCTGATTCCCAGTGGTGGTGCCATCATTCATTATCACTAATTCCACATATGCTTCATTAACTGTGATTTGCTGTATAATTGGTTCTTAACTTTTCTATGTTTATCCAGTACTTTTTCTGGTTTTCCCACTTATTTGCGTGTATTAAAAGGCTTCTCATGACAATTTCTCTCATTAATTTAGAAGAAGTAGGGTTTGTTGTTGTTCTCACGTGCAGTAAATATTTGGTATTTATTTGATGATGAAATCAAGTTTAGTTCCTGTTAGTATCTTCAGAGGTACCAAGCTAAGAGTCCCTTTATGTTTTGCCAGGATGTCTGAATTGACACAAAGGTATTTCCTAGCATTTGTTTGTCCCCTGAATGGCTGACAGAGAGCTCCACTCACTGATGGCACTGGACCACAAGAAAGTTAGAAAACTATTTACTTTCAGAAAAATGGGTTAACAACTTATAAGAACTATCTACGCTTATAAAAGTGACATGAGTTTTAAGGTACAGTTTTCTATACTGTAAATTAGAGAATTTAAATTACATTAAATTATATAAAATTATAATTTTTTCATAATATTGTTATTTTTCTAACATTAGGATATTTTTCCCACTCTTTAGATTCTTGAATTCTATTTTAAGTATATTATTTTCAACTCCAGAACTACCTTTTAAATCCTAGATTCTTATACCCATTTCCTTGTCAGGGAAACTGAGCCTTATTTATAGAATGTGGACGTCCCAGCAGCTGGTTTAAAAGAAAGATGCAGTAATAATAATCAGGTTTGTTATAGGGTTGAAATGTGAGCCTGGAACTACTAAAGAGCCAGGTCACTTAATTTGTCCAATCTAGTGCCAGAAGTTATTATCAAAGTGTTGGGTTTAGAAGGGACAACCTAGGATTAACACTGGGACGCTCTTTTATTCTTAGGAAACATACATTGAAGTATTTAGAACTAAAAGGGATCATGTCTACCACGTATTCTCAAATTGTGCAGGACAATAGAGAGAGAGAAAAAAAACTGAAGAAATCGATAAAGCAAACGTGGTAAATGTTAACACTTAGGGAATCTGGGTGACGGGTATGTGACGGGTATTCAGGAATTCTTTCTTTGTACTGTTCTTGCAACTCTTCTGTAAGCCTGAAATTACTTCGGCATAACAAGTTACCAAAAAAAACAAAAACAAAAATACTGGGACGTTCCTCACCAGTAATGTTGAATGAGCTGAAGGATAAAGCCCTAGCAACATTTTCATTAGGTATGTAGATTAGGGGGAAAAAAACAAAAAAAAAAAAAACCCCTTTGAATGACATTTGTCTGGAGCAACGTTAAATGTGAAAAAAAGGATGTGACTCATGATAGGAAAAGAAAGTCACGCAAATTGAAAGTGCAAAAGCTTTATAGAGAAATCTACCAGAGCAAATGTAGCTAGTGAAATGAAGAGTAAAGGAAATGTAATTGTCTAGAACACACCACAAAATAAAACAAATAAACCCGAAGAGAATGGGTGATGCTATGATGGCAGGAGGAGAATTAAGCCCAGACTATTTCTAATAATTACTTGGAAAATTTGATAATAATCATTCATCATCTGTGCAGAATGATCAGTTAAATAATTCTACTTTCAGTAAACGTTCAGTGACTTACACAGAAAAAGATATAGGGCATTTATGAAAGACACATGCAACTTCTGTTATCAAGGTGACATTACTATAAGTAATTAAATAAAATTGCCAGGAAGGATTTATTCAATTAATTATAGAAAGTGTAGATATAGCTCAGGTACTTGACTTCTTTGACTTCTGGTTTCTTTTTGTTTTTACCATCTCTTAAATTAAGGGAAAATTATTTATTATTCACTAATTTTTTTTTCCTGAAATATCAATACAAAACCGTTATTAAACAATACGTAAATTTTGTTCTGATTTTTGCAACTACAATGCTTGATAAAGAGAAAGTGACCTTAACAATGGAATTAGGTTTTGTTGACATGGTCTGGTTATCTTACTAAGATATTTGCCTTTTTCTGCATTCATAATAACCACTATTACTCTGACTATGTTCATATTGCCTTTTTGTTCCCATCAGTAGAACACACGAATAATGAGAAACAAAGGATTCAGGGGAAATGTAATATTGTACGGTTTTCTCGTGCAAATTTCCTCTTTGGTCAGTGCAGGCTCTGCTGGAAGAAATAATTTGTCAGATATTCTTCCCCACCAAACAGTGGGGGTATTCCTTCAAAGAGTGTTCACACTAAAAGCATCCATAAGTCTTGTGCTGACAGCACAGGTCAATGCCAGTGTCACTGGGCCCTGAATTACTCTAGGGAGTACATGCAGAAGGAACAGGACACATTTATTTTCAATGTCACCCATCAATCTAGTGGCAAAGCAGACATATCTGTCTCAGCGCAGAGAGCTTCTGTCCGGCTACCTGCTGTCCTCTCTTTGGTGTTGGCTTTGTAGCAAGGCTGGCTGTCCTCATGCCTCTAAAGTGGTTGCCAGCACCTTCTAAGGGAATGTGCATCTTCACTGGCATCCATTGTGAGAAAGCAAATACATTTTTCCAATCTCTTTGACTCAGAAAATTTCTGATTGGACAGTACTAATAAGAACCTGCTGTATAAAAAATAAATAAATAACCAAAAATACAAAGATCTCAAGCGGAGGAGGATTGGTTCCCTGAGCAAAATTCACCTAATGCTGCTACAAGACTGGGGGATACATGGCGAGAGGCAAACAATAAAAACATGGCTATAAACCAGATCTGACAGTCCCAGATACTCTACTTTTTTGTTTCACCGTATCAGAAGGTCTGCTGTGATTCAGAGCTCACCCAGTAAACCCAGATCCTTTTGATGGAAGTTACTGGCAACATAGCTAACACAATAGCTGTGCCCATGCTATCCTCCTTTGAAGTTTCCCATGTGCATTTCCAGTGCTACAGAGTTACCATTATGTCCATTTCTTTGCAGTTCCTGTAGGACTCAAAGACTGTATCAAATTGTTATGTATATCCCATGAGGAGGAATTAGGACATTGTTTGATTGCTGAACTATTGCTTCTTGACCGCTTTTCCTTTGTTCCTGTATTCCCTCACTTGCCTGAAGATCATTATAACTGAGACCTGTTCAAGGGCAAGCACTGTGGCCAGGCTTAGATCACAAAGTGACTTTGGCCAAAAATGGCTTCTCTGATGTCAAGAAAGCCATGCCTGGTTATCTTTCTCCGGGAACCCCCTACTCTATCTGCTTACACTTCTCCTTCTTCTCCTCCTCCTCCTTTTTCTTTTTCTTCTCCTTCTCTTCCTTCCTCTTTTTCCCCTCCTCCTCCTCCCCCTCTTTCTCCCTCAAAGGGCCACGCTTTCTGAAAGAACTCTGTTCTCATTGTCTCAAGTTTCTCATGTCCAAGTCACTCCTCGATCCATGAAAATCTACTACAAGTGACTTCCACTTTCATTGTTAAGTCCAAGTTGACATAAATCCACACATTCTGACTGGCAATGCAGTTCTGATCTGTGGTTATCAGATAATACTTTGACAGCAGTGAAATCAGTCAAAATCAGTATTTTTTAACTCTGCACATCAAAATTATCTGGAGAGTTAAAAATATTTACTGACGCTCAGGTCCCACGAGGCCAGTGAGATGATAATCTACTTTGGGTGGAATCTAAGCATTAGGGTTTTTAGAAATTTCTCCATTCCATTCCAGTGTTCAGTAAAGTTGGAGATATTATGATCTAAATATTGACATAGACTAAACTGAGGAGAAAAAATGGTAACCATTCCTAAGCAAAGGATTACATGAAATTCAATAAATTTTCCAAAGAGGAACGGGGAGATGATAGAACTTGAAAGGATTATGTATGGAAATGCACTGGTAATTGGGTTTGGAAGTAAGAATGGGAAGAAAAGACCAAGTAATATTTTCTTCTGGCTCAAAAATGAAAAAAATCTACAGGAAGAAAAATGTTCTTAGGGAAGAACAAAATTTCAGTCAATGTAGAGTGGTCCACTTTTATAAAGTTTTAAAATGCAGAACAGTTCCTTCACAGTGGGAGAGATTCTAGGAGTCAGAAATAAAAATAGTGAATGGGAGCTAGTCTATAATGGAAAGATAATCACAAAAAAGAAAACCTAGGCAAATGGAGTGATCAAAGTAGCAGAGAACAAACAGGTGATGGGTAGGGGTGGTAGGGTTTGGACATTTACATTTCTGTTCTGTGAGACTCGCTGTTGCTTAGGTTCTAATCCAGATGTTACTCTACTGTAGAAGTTTAAAGACATTTAAATTCCCTCTTTCATCATGGAAAAGGACAGATCCCCAGAGAGACCTCTGCATGGAGACCTCAAGTGAAAGTGGAATGGAGAGCCATGAAGGCCCTGGGTGTGGAAATCTTACAGTCTGCCGCCAGGAGCCAACCTCCTCTAATTATAAAAATAATTTCGGCAAACACCTGGCTATAAGAAATAGCATTTAGGCAAATAAATAAGTATAAAATAAGAATTTCCAACATAACATCGCTGACACTTTCAATCTGTGTGTATGTGTATGTGTTGACTAATGTATGGCAAGAATGGGAGATTCAAATGTAAAGTATCAGCAGAACTTGGAAACTGATTTCAGAATACACCTGAATAGGACTTTTCTTTCCCATACCTGTCAAAGTGTTTTCCCAGAGTTCTTGGTAAGATATCCCTGAAGGCTTTGATTGTAACTACATCATGCAGTGTTCACCATGAAATGCTGTAGATGAGCCCTAAATAATTACAGGAGTTTGTATTTACAGAGTCTCTATAGCAGGTACTGTGCTAAGGGATTTATGAGGAATTCTTAAATTAGTATTATGATAGTATACTTAGAGCTTTCATTTCATAGTGGGATAATTCACTCGTTTAATGTCTTTGTACTTTTTATATAATCCTGTTTTAAAGAACCTTTCAAGACATAATTAATGATACTTATTTTTACTGAGTATCATTACTTCCTGAGGCCCTCAGTCAAAAGGCTTACGATCAAAATTGGCTAAAACCTATTAGTAACATGGTTTTCTGACCGTTGCATTAACAACATTTATTTTGGGGTGAGATGTCCTATATTTTACAGCTGTGTTTTGGCAAGTAACTGAGGGTGACATGAATTAATTGACGAGTTCCCAGATAGAATTTTTATGTTGGAGGTTAAAAAATCCAAATTCCTGAAGCACAACAGTATGTAATAATGCCATATGAATGGTGAAGTATCACTTTGTGCTGAAATTTTCCAGGAGGCTTCATGATAGAGATAGGTTTTTGAGCTATATCTTAAGAGATCAGTAACTTTCAATGGGAGTGATATGGGGAAATATCTCTTAGGTGAAGTCTAAGAGTTAACAATGTTTAGAGTGGTTCCAGTAGCCTGGATTTCTTGGAATGGAGCTGTCATAGAGGGGAGAGTGAGAGTTAAGGTCAGAAAGTGGTTAAATAATGAATTGCAGTGTCTCGAAAATAAGATCTTTGTAGGCGATGGCAAACCTCTGAAAGATAATAAGAAGTGATGCAACAGAAGCAAAGTAGTATTTCAGTCCCAGTAGCCTGGGATGCATGAGGGTGGGAGGGAAGGCACTAGTTAGCTGGTTGTTGCAGGTGTCTAAGCCTTGTGTACTAGTTTAGTATGGTGGCACAGGTGGATGTGAAGAAGGTCAAGAAGCTTGAATGAACAGATCTTAGCTATTCCGTGAGGGCTTGGAGGAGCCAGAAGAAAGTCAAAGGCAACTCCAAGGTTTTCATTCTGAATGAGTGACTGAGACCTGACGCCAAATAAATAAAAAGGAGGGGAAAGATGACACTTAACATAACTGAATTCTCCTGTGAAGTAGTTTTAGTCATTTATCAAGTACTCAACATATAAAGAGACTTCTCTGGATTTTCTGGAGTCTCATACTCCTGTTCTTACTGGTTTCACCATTTGGGAAGATTACGTGAACCAGTACTGGCTGGATTAGATGGGTGATAGGTTCTGTTTTCAAATGGCTGATACAGAACTTTCATACATGGTTTTTCAGATTGAAAGGACTTCACATCCAGCTTTTAGTATTTAAAGACGTGCACTAGTACAGCTTCTCAGCTCATTTGAATATTTTGTGACATTTTCTCACACTCATTATATCACATCTACATTCCTCCTATTTCATATAACTCAACGCTAGCTTTGAATATCATGACTTAAATACTCATAAAATGTCGTTAAAGAAACCTTGCCACTCTGAGGAATGCAGTGATCAGTGGCCTCCAACTGAAGATCATACGTGAATAGTTTCTACCCACGTAACTCCTCCTAGGATTTTGAAGTTAAGTTCAGAATTTTAACTTGTAGTAAAATAGAGCTGCTACTTGATCTAGACTGGTTACTAGAGACCTGTAGTGAAAATGCCGATAAATTGTAAATTGCGCCTGTGAAATATATTTAACTGATATTTTAAATGCTTTGAGAATCTCACTTCTACTCTGCTCATTCGGTCAGACAGCTTTGGATGTTTTGTAGATTGCCTTCTTATCTGCACTTCTGCTTACAAATGATTCTCTGTAATCATTAATTTTTTCCGTAAACACACAAAAACTCTATACAGTGGTTTCTTTATTATTTAAAATGTTAATACATAAAAAAACATTACGAAGAGTTTGTATTATTCCTATATTAAAATTTTACTTTGTCTTTTATCTATTACGGAAATCCCTATAGTCTTATAATGACCCATTTTAATTTGGGGGGGATTCTTGAGTATCGACGGTGGAGTCTATTTCAGTTTTCCAATTTTCAGTTTTAAAGTCATGGAGGAAAAATATAACAAGGTAAAATACAACTTTTATCTAAAAACCAGGAACTCTGGGGACAAATCCAAGCACGTTTTTGTTGATGTTGATGTTTGGGGAACACAAAAAATATTAAAACTGAAGTAAAGGGAAAGTGACGTGTGTGTTTGCTTTTTTCATTAAAGAATCGTATTTGTCAGTTCTGGCCCGACTGCGTTCTCAGAGACGTAACCTGAGAGCCTGGTGCCGTGCTACTCACGCTGATTGCTTTGAAGAGTGTATCTCAACCCTTTCTTCACAAAGAAAACAGGAAGTTCTCACCTTCCCATCTGTCCCCTCACAAATCATCCTTTCTCCATACTTTTAGTATTGAGTTCTGTAACAGCCCATTTACCCCTGTCCTCCAAGGGTCATTGTTAGTGGTTTAACCATTTCTCTTATTTTTACCTTTTCCTATGGTTATTCCAATGACACTCTCACCCTGAAAGCAAGACCAAAACCTGCCCTTGAAACTCTAATCAGTAAATATTTTCATCTCTGAGTCCCACATGGTTTCCATCAGCCTAGTCAGCTGTGCTGTTCTGGAGATGATACATAAATGCATAAATGAATGAGTGGGTTGCATTTCCCGGAAGATTTCATTCACAGAAACAGGTGGGCCCCGTGACCCTACTTTGTTGACCTCTCCTCTACCCTCTTCCAGTGCCTCTATTAAACCACCTCCTTTTACTTCTTTCAGTCAACCTTCTTAGAAAAAGGTTGTAATGTTCATGGCTTCTCGGCTCTCCCCTCTGTTTTATGCTTCAGTCCAACTTCCACATCCTGTTTCCTGAAACTTTCCTGGCAAGAGGGACAGTCTGAGTAATCGTGGGAGAGCTCCCAGTTTGGTCCTTGCCAGTTTTGACTTCTCCTCTTTGGATTCTGTGAAAGGACATACCCTTGTTTTTCCCCACTTTGTGATATTTCCTCTCAGCATCTTTGTTGTAAAAAAAATGGCTTTAACTGTAGGTCTTAAAAAAAATGTGACTAAAACAAGCAAGATTGTTTTTCCACCGATCTTGACATCTGGAGTGAAGGAGCTCAGGGCTGGTGCAGTTCTTTGATGCTGTGGTCAGAGATTCAGGTACTTTCCATCTTCCTGTTCCATGGACTTTATCTTGTAGGCTTTTGTTCTCACGTTTGCTGCCTTGCAGCCACTCTGCAGGGTTGATATGTTATGGACAGACCTCGTGTCTAAATCCAAGACAGAGAGGAAGAGATACAAACTAGTCAAAGTCCCTTCTGTTCCCTTTTATCAGGAAAGGAGAAGCTAAGACCCTTGCAGTAGATTCTCCTTAGCTATCCTTGGCCCGAATTATGACAGGCTTTGACACTCTGAGGCGAAAGAGAAGCTGGGAAAGTTAGTATTCTCAGCCAGGCCTATAGTCTTCTTTTTTAAAATTTGTTTTTCATCCAAAAGAAGGAGTTGAATGGATATTGGTTAAACAATTAACATTATGTACCACAGTGACCTCGCAGGATATTTTTTCTTCAATGGCAGGATATTTTCCCTCCAATAACTCTATAAGTGTTGGTGTTCCAGGACTGTGTCCTTTGACCTGTCATGATGTTCGTCTCCTCCTGGGTGGGTCATATACTATCATGTACTATCGTAGCTTAAAGCATAACAAACATGCTGCTGATGGTCAAATATTTCTGGCTAAGATTCTAGCATCCTGTGTCCATCCTCTACGAGGCTTCTCCTGGTTTTCTCACATGGTTTTCAGACAGAAGATATTCTAAGTGTAATGCCTTCTCATTCCTCACGTATCCCCACCTTGGTTGTAATGTTATAAAACCAGTCAACCAAGAAACTCAGCTTTCACCCCTTTCAACCCCTACACGTCCAAGTCCCATTTATGAAGTCTCTTTACCTCCCTTGAGGCTATTAACTCCTTTTCACACCCACTGTCCTTCTCACGACCACTTTCTGGTTGAGACACATCATTTCTCACTCTGTCAATTGAGGAATAAGTTCTTCCCCGGTTGTCTTGCTTCCTATGAGTGCTGCCATCAGAAAAATCCTTCTAAGGTACAAATCGTGTCCTAGCTTAAGGTGCTGTGATGCTTGTCATAATTAACAGCAGGCAACCCAGACCATCCCCAAATCATCTTATCTGTTCCTCTGTATTGCTGACGACCTCCAAATCCCTCCCTCCTTCCAGAGCCACTCTTAAAGCTCTATTTGGTCTGCTGGACATATTTACCTGATGTCTACCAGACATTCATATGCTCATTTCTCATCCCCCATCCTGGCACCTTACTCACTGGTGTCTTCTCATCCCTGAAAAAGACATTCACTTTGGCCTTTCAGGTTTTTGTATATTGGGCTCTCTTTGCCCGTAAACCTCTGCTTTTCTGGATTACTTGGAGAATTGTCTCCTTTCAAAGCAGAAGGCATCTGCCATGTCTCAGTGAGGGCTTTAATGGCTATGATATGGTTTTGCTATCACACTTTCCCCTTTTGCGCTGAGAACCACATGTTTCTAATAGAGGCTGCACTTTCAGCCTAGGTTTTAGAGTGGAAAGGCATGAGGAGCAAAACCATAGACAACCCACAGCCGAAATGCATAATGAATGAGAAGTAAATGATTGTTGTAAGCCTTTGAGATTTGGGGGTTGTTTCATAGTGTACCCCAACCTAGGGAAAACTGACAAAAAAGGTAATATTTAAATTCGACTTCCATCCAGTCTCCTAGCTTTCTGTTGATGCATGCAAGCAGGAAATGTGAACATATTTCCACAGGAAGTCAAAAAAAAAAAAGAAAAAAGTATTGCTACTTTTCCTTAGATGTTGAGCAAATTATGAGCCTTGATTTCCTCTCTGTATGATTCCTATTAGCTTCTATAATGCAGAAGTCTCTTCAATTAAAATAAAAACTGAGGGCCTCACTAAATCCTACTCAGCACTCTGTTTACCACGTGACTGTTGCTTACCAGCTGTTTATAATGAGTTTTACAAAAATAGTTTTCTTCTCTCTGTTTCCATTTCATCAGTTCCCATGGCTCCCCAGCCTTCTTCACTGTATTTCTATCCTGGCTATGCACTTAAACAGTTTGTAATGTGCTAAGTGATGTACACGGCTCTAAAGGCAAGAGACACTTTTTCAGTGTGCAGTTTCCTAGAGGACCCGTTGACATTTAACTTTTTGAACCATTCTAGCCTACATAAAATATTTCCATCTTTGGCTTTGATGACCACCATTTCAGCCCCAAGGAGCCCATGGGTCACTAGTTACTTATAAAAATTAAGCTCTAATTCTGACTTGAGTTGTAGTTGTTTTACAAAATGTAAGATATGTTGAGACAATAGTTATTTACTAAACAATTTTAATTGTACAGATTTTCAATTCTGTCGTAAAGAAAACCATAAGTCTCAACCACAAAAAATTTACCATCACCTGTTTTTTTTCTATATTAGAAAAAGGCTGTAATTTGACTACGGAATAAACTATTGACTGTTGAGTACAAAAAAGAATGTTATTATATTTTAAAGACTTATACAATCCATTATGACATAGAGATATACTACAGGCACAATTTTATTATAACAAAAAAGGTAAGAAAAAAAAAAAAAAAAACGTGAGGCGAGGAGGTATAATAAAGCCAAACACTGAATACAAGTTTTCCTACAAAGAACCTTGTCAGAATGGTCTCATTTGGAAATGCACACTCATTTGACTGTATTTGCGAATCACAGTTGTTGTTGTTGTTGTTTTCCCCTAAGAATAATATGGAATGTAGACATGCTTTCCTAGGCAGGAAGTTTTTTTGGATTCATTTTGCTGAGCTTTAGGAAATGCAGCTAGCAGCTACCTTGCGTAGAAACCCCAAGCCACAGCATCCACAAATTCAGCAGTCTGCCATGGACAGCAGTTTTGATACTGTTATGTACAGTTGGCATTTACAGCATTCCTCCAATTACACCCCTGTCATCAATGTACAGCGCTTAGAGCAGGTTGGCAGTTCACACAAGTGTGATGGACAACACATGGTCTGCATGTCGATCCATCTGGCTCCTGATATGCTTTAAGAAAGGATTGGCCCTTCAGACTCACCTGGTATACAAAGGGGCAGGGCAGATGGGGGTCCCATGGCCTTGCTTCCCATTCCTCTCTCATAGCCCCACTTCAGTTCTTGCCAATGACCATCTAATGCACACAGCCCCTTGCCCTCCCAGGGAGAGGGAAGGAGAAGCTGATGGATAGGTTCACACACCTCACCCTTACTTCAGCGGGTGGTGAAATGACTCTGATTTTCTCCGAGAACTGAGGCACCCAAAGCTTCAGGAACACAGAGCCACCAAGTGTGGGAGCCACGTCTCCAACCCCACGTTAATGGGTCTCGTAGACACTCAGTCCTCTGTCTCCACCTCAGGTCATGACACACAGAGTTGGTGGGTCCAGACTCATATTTAAGTCAGCTATCTGACTGGAGGCCTTCTTTTAGGGCTTTCCGCCAAATATGCTCCTTGGAGCCTCAGCTTGTTGCCTGTTCACACGTTTGTTTTTACTATGGAATCACTGAAAGGACCGGGAAGCTCTCTCTGATTCTTTTAGGATGTGGCAACATCAATATAGATTAAGTGCAGTCTGTAGGGCTGAGGAACTTACTGCCTAGGAAGGGAAGACAGGAATCAAAAAAAAAAAAAAAAAAAAAAAAGGTTTTGGTTGCTATCACAGTGATATAGAAAATATAGTGATGGGAAAAAGGAAGGAATAAAAAATCATCAGGAGAGGGAATGAAGAAGTTTTCACGTAAGAGGTGAGCTGAGCTGAATCTAAGAAATAAGAAAATTCCAGACAATGAAGAGGAGGACATTCTGAGGCCTGGAAGGAACAGAAACTGTTAACAAAGGCAAGGATTACAAAATAGGCTTTTGATTTCTGGAAACTAGGAAATCGGGCACAATGGGTAGGACATGGGCTATAGGTAAGTGATTGTGCTTGTCATCTCGTGCTGCCATTACAAAAGACCATAGACTGTGTGACTTAAACACAGAAATTTATTTATATTTTAAAATTTAAATTTAATTATTTTTTACACAGCAGATTCTTATTAGTTATCTATTTTATCCATATTAGTGCATATATGTCAATCCCAATCTCCCAATTCATCCCCCCACCACCCCTCCTCCCCTGCCACTTTCCCCCCTTGGTGTCCATACGTTTGTCCTCTACATCTGTGTCTCTATTTCTGCCTTGCAAATCGGTTCATCTGTACCATTTTTCTAGATTCCACATATATGCGTTAATATACGATATTTGTTTTTCTCTTTCTGACTTACTTCACTCTGTATGACAGTCTCTAGGTCCATCCACGTCTCTACAAATGACCCAATTTCGTTTCTTTTTATGGCTGAGTAATATTCCATTGTATATATGTACCACATCTTCTTTATCCATTTGTCTGTCGATGGGCATTTAGGTTGCTTCCATGACCTGGCTATTGTAAATAGTGCTACAATGAACATTGCGGTGCATGTGTCTCTTTGAATTATGGTTTTCTCTGGGTATATGCCCAGTAGTGGGATTGCTGGGTCATATGGTAATTCTATTTTTAGTTTTTTAAAACAGAGAAATTTATTGTCTTGCAGTTCTGGAGGCTGGAAGTTCCAGATCAAGGTCCAGCAGGATTTGACTCCTGGTGAGGGCTTTTCCTTGGCTTGCAGATGGCCACCTTTTCTCTGTGTCCTCACATGGCCTTTCCTGGGTATGTGTGCCCAGAAAGAGAGAGTGAGCCCTCTGGTGTCTCCTCTTAGAAGGATGCTAATACCGATGGATGAGGGCCCCACCCTTATGATCTCATTTAACCCTAATTTCTTAGAGGTCTCATCTCCAAATACAACCACACTGGGGTCAGGGCTTCAACATTCAAATTTTGTAGGAACACATTTAGTCCATAACCATGGCCATTTACTTTTTTTGTCCAAACTGGGAAGCATTAGAATATTAAAGAACTGCTGTTAATTCTTATCCTAGTATAACATGCATAAACAAGAACTGTCCCAGGGAAACTTGAGATATATGGTCTTCCTAGACATAGGGTGGGCAGTAAACCTGGAAGGTTAACAAGGTAGGAAATGGATTGAAACCACTGCTTTTATATGCCATGCTAAGTGGTTTGAAACTTATCCAGTGTGGTAGGCATAATATTGTTTCTTATGACCGTCACCCTCTTGTGTCACACTCGTGGTGATGTTATGTGCATGGCAAATGGGACTTTTGCCATGTAATTAATATTGCATGTAATTTATATTAATATTAATGTAATTAATATTAATTACATTAATATTAATACATGTACATAAATGTAATTAACGTTAATAACCAACTGACTTTAAAATAGGGAGATGATCCTGGATACTCCAGGCCAGCCTGGTGTTATCACATGAGCCTTTTAAAGCAGACAAAGAACACAAAGAACTAAGGTAGAGAAGGAGCTCAGAGGTATTTGAAGTGTGAGCGGGTTCATCATGTCATTGATGGCTTTGAAGATGGAGGAGACCACAGGTCAAGGAAAGCAGGTGGCCTCTAAAAGCTGATAATAACCCTTGGCCAACAGCCAGAGAGGATACAGGGACTTCAGTCCTACAATCACAGCCCTACATTCTGCCAGCAACCTCAATGAGCTTGAAAACAGATTTTTCCCAAAGTTTCCCAGTAAAAGCCCAGCCTGTTGACACTTTGATTTCAGACTCATGAGACCGTGAGCGGAGGGCCCAGTCAAGCCCGGCCAGACTTCTGAATTACAGAATTGTGAGACTGTAAATGGTATTTTAGCAATTTAGTGTGTTATTTATTTTGTTTTGCAGCAATAGAAAACTAATATACCCAGTGTATTTATGGGTGTAGATTTACGGAAGAGTCTATAGAAGGGATGTTATGAGCAGTTTTACCTTTTCAAAGATTGCCTTTTTTGTCAATGTGGAGGTCACTTTGGACCAGGCAAGGTGATGTCATAGTACAGACAGAGCACGACTGCAGTGTGAGGGGGTGAAGGTCCCAGAGATATCAAGGAAACAGCCTGACACGAGGTCACACTGATTCACCATGAAGGATGGTAAGGGAAGGGGGTACATCAGGTTCTCCAAAGTGGGTGAATCGGAGGACATTCAGAGAGAGGTAGACACTTACTTCTCGGTTAAGGTGATGACCTCAGGGTAGTCATGTTGAGTTTGAAGTGTCTGCCAGATAACAAGATGGGTGTGTTCAATGGTCAGTCCAATACATGGGGCTTGAACTTGTGGAATGGTAAAGGCCGGAGATGCACATTAGGCTGTAATCCTGGGAAGAGTGATTGTTAAAGTTATTGAGTGATCATAAAGTAGCAGATCATGTAAAACTTTTAAAGTACAAAGAGACGAGAATTACAGGAAACACCTTGGGAAACATCAGCAGTTGAAGGGAGGAAAGAGGAGGAGAGGCTGTGAAACCCATCAGAATAAGCCAAAAGGCGAAGAAGGGACCGCAGCGTCACGGAGACAGAGAAAGGAATTGTCTGCAATGGGTGATTCTGGAGAGTGGTAAAGCAAAATGTAGACTACAAAGAGCTGATGGAATTTGACCACAAGACCATTGATAATGATTTCTCAGATACTGTCAGTAGAGACAGCGGGTAAAAGCTTGCAACGATATTTAAAAGAACACCCTGGAGGAGAGTGGTTGATACGGTGAGTGTGGGTGATGATGATGATTACTATTATTTAGAAGAGATGGAACTAAAAGGGAAGGGGGGAATGATTTTTAATAAAGATACCATTTTGTTTACATGCTGAGGGGAAAGCCAGGCACAAAGAAGTGACTGTATGTGAAGCAGATGAAAAGAACAAAGTTTGGAGGTGGAGGGGGTGAGATGGGCTCGGAGCATAGGGAGGGAGAGCTGGCAGGGCAGCCATCAATTCACTTCCATTCTCTCTCCCCCAGCCAGACCCTTCTCACACGTCCATCCAGTCAGGCACGGCCACGTGACTCTGTTCTAGCCATGAAGATGCCATGTGGCGTCGTAGGGCAGAAGCTCTTATGAAGTGGGTGTGCCCCATGCTGTCTCCCCTTCTGCCAACTGAATGCAGAAGCCGTAGCCACGGGAGAAGGGGAGCCATATGCCAGAAGGAAGCTGGGTCTCTTCATGCCGTTGGGGTGCTGTTTGAGCGGAAACACACTTGTATTCCTTTGCAGCGTTTATTGATGTTTTAGTCTGTTTATTGCTGCCGTGTAGGTTACTGTAACCATCACAAGCATGGGGGGGGGAGGTTAGAGAAAAGGAGCAGGGAAACTGTAAATATTTGTAAATTTGTTAGTAGGGAGCAGGAAGGTGAGATGGATTTCATCGTTCTCAGTGAAGTAGATGAAAATAATATCTTCTGATCCCCTGGGGGTGGAAGACTGGAGGTGGAGTGTGGGGTGCGCTGAAATCAGAGGGCTTCCGTGGGACGGGAATTGTGAGGAATGGCAGAGAAGCAGGCTGGGGGTGGGATTGCATAACTGAGCTCAGACTTCCGGGTGGATGCTGAGTGTTTAGCAGAACCTGGACACCAGAATTGTGTACTGATTTCATGTCTTAATATCATTTCAATGGAGAACGCGTGCTATGAATGTGGGAAGCTAGAATAAACACATTTTCTTAAGGATTTTCGATTAAGGCGTTGGTAAATAGCTTCAGCTTCCAAGCCTGTGTTCCTCTTTCTAATGCAAAGATATCCCAAGGGTTTCTACCCCAAGGAAGCTTATCCTGAGTTACCTTCTTAACAGTTACCATGAATGTGTGTTGGTTTATTTATGATGTCATGGTGATACTTGACATCTCCAAAGACAACCTTTGTGTGAGCTACGCGTACACTCATAAACAAGTACCTGATCCAGATAAAGGTCTTCCCCCTTGTCCAATTGCATCCATCAACCAAAACTTGAGACTAATCACAGAGTTTAATTAAGTCTGTAAACACTAATCAGCCATCAGTGGTCTGAATGACCATGTTGAGGGAACTTGCTAAGTTTAATATCAGAATATTACTGTTCTTTGTGTGTGGAAAGGCAGTATTTTTAAAGAATGGGTTCTGCATAGTGGAATCCATACAGAATTTAATCAATGTGCCCATAACAAAAGCAATTAGAATATTTAAATTTACAATCAATCACATAAACCCATTAACAAAACCTCAAGCATCCCACCATTAAAAAATCTGCTAAATTGATAAAATAGAAATCTGGTATGTATTTGTTAAGAATTATGCAGTGTGCTTCATTATTAAACAGCAGATTATCCTCGCTGTAGTACTGTTTCTGTTAAAAGCTGCATATGTCAGTTATCCAGGATACTTACAGAACAGGTTTAAAGCAGTACATAAATACATAAATTTTTTCCAAATATGTGTTAAATTGCAAGTCCACAGTTTAATTAAGTAGATTGGGGATAGAAATGATTTATTGTTTTATTTTAATAACAAACTTAAAGCAGGTGAGGAGGCATTGGGCAAAAAAAGGCTACATTTTATGAAACATTTGTTCCTTTGCAGGATCGCATTAAATTTCTCTGAATTTAAATTCACAATTTTCCACTTAAGGCAATATGGGGGTCTAGGTATTCCGACTGATTGTTCCACTTAAAAAAGCCTAAAGGTCATGGAAAATATGTGTTTCATAAATGAATCACTATACAAGGAAGAAAGGAAGAATTCTCACTTGAAAACTAAGGAGAAAAAGAAGCCTAGAGAGGGAAATAAAGTTCTAAAACAGGTTTTATCCTGAGGAAATTTGCCAAACATGTTGTTTAAAATTGGTTTGCAGAACCTCTCAGAATTCAAGAAATAAGAGAGAACCAAAAAATGTGGGAGAAATAGGAGAGAACCAAAAAATGTGGGAGTTTTATTTAGAAAGGTGCCTTCCATAAGGTGGAACCAGCAAAGGGCTAA